>NW_028227258.1:77015000-77610000 GCF_978045245.1 Mus caroli | reverse complement strand
GGCCCAGGCTCCTCCATGTCCTTAGCGTATCCCGTTCACCTCCATCATAAACCACTGACTGGGGCTCTGAGACTCTAGAGAGTACCATGGGGCACAGAGCATTCTTAAGGCAGTTTCTGTCTCCCCTGAAGCCCCTCAGACAGCACCTACCCCTGGCAGCTCCAGGAGGGGTGTCCTGGAGGGGGTGTTTCTGCTGAAGCTGAGTGTGGAGGGTGTGGTGAGCTGCAGCCCAGAGTCAGTAATGTAAACAAGATGAGGGGCAGGCCTGTCACACGATTAGACGAAGGCTGACCCTGCACGGGGTAGGGTGTGTGTGTGTGTGTGTGAGGTTGAGGGGGTTATGTGTGTGAACTCTTAGGTGCTTCTTCCTCACTTGCCCCACCCCCACCACCCCTGTACAATTTCTGCTCCAGTGATAGCCCACAAAACTCAGACAACAGAAAAAGGATCTTTAAAATAGAGGCGCTTTGACAGCCATTGGCTCTTCAGAAAAACTAATCTGCGTTTTCTAATTTCATTTCATTTCTGAACTGAACAAGAGAATTACAAATATTAAGACAACAATGTCTCCCAGCTCGTCACAGCATAAAGCTGGCAGCCTCCCCCCAACCCCCGGCCTCAGTTTACCATGAGGAGCCTTGTGAGCACTTCCACCTGCACTGTCTAATTTGATAATTTCTTTTTTAAAGTGATGAGTTCAGCCAGGGCTGAGCACTCCGAACAACGCTAAGGAGGTCAGGAGAGAAGCCTTGCAGGAATACAGTTCCAAACCCACTCAAACCCAGGCCTGCACGCGTGCCAGGGAGGCACTCTGAGCCGAACACAAGTACTCTTTCCTAAACGCAAATTAATTAGACCCTACTTAGCCTAGCAAAGATTCTTAAACCCTCATTCTTCATACAGGAAAAATAAGAATGGACCATTGGCCTTTAAGACTCTTCAATTACATTAATAAATGTCATTTGTTAATCTGGGCTTAAGTAAATTACACTTCATTTATAAACAAAATCTGGGGCAGAGAGAGTGTGTCCCATTATCAGATATATATGAATATAACTAGAGTCTCCAGTTACCCACTAATATCCACTGTGAACTTAATACCAGTTAACATAAAAGAAAAAAAATCTATCCCTCCTGTTACTGATGGCATTAAAGTCAACTTTAATTCCAGCACTCTGGAGGCTGAGGCAGGCGGATTTCTGAGTTCGAGGCCAGCCTGGTCTACATTGTGAGTTCCAGGACAGCCAGGGTTATCTAGAGAAACCCTGTCTCAAAAAGAAAAAAAAAAAGTCAACTTTCATAAGTGATGTCTGGGATGGGGGTTCAATGAGG
Organism: Mus caroli; assembly: GCF_978045245.1. NCBI lineage: Eukaryota > Metazoa > Chordata > Mammalia > Rodentia > Muridae > Mus > Mus caroli. The sequence goes on along the minus strand of NW_028227258.1, from coordinate 77,608,668 downwards.
AGTCGGCAGGACTTTTGGAAGACAGGATATGAGAGCCAATTACCATCTTTATTTGTTTTTCTGACAGCACTAGGGATCCACTAGAGCCTCAGACATCCGAGCACACTTCAGCTACTCCTTACCTTTTACTTTCAAAATGTCTCTTTTCATTTTTATTTACAGAAATAAAATCTTTTGTAAAATGATATGCTGTTCTATTTCAGTGATTATTGGCATACGGATCTGGGTAATTTCTTCTTGAGTCTTTCTTCAGAAATAAGGGTTGCCTTCGTCACAATTGTGGATGGCTTTGACGATTGCCATTCTAGAGCCAAGGCCCAGGGCTTTGGCTCTGTGTGTAAGGGCTCTTTCTAGCCTTTAAGTCAGGTGTGTGTGGGCTGAGTCTGACCCTTGGGGACCATGAAGCTGCCCTTTGACCTGCAGTAGAGCGCTGTCTCACTCTCTCAACCCCAACAGACACAATAAGAAATATATTTTGTAAAGTTTTAAATTGCTATTCTCTTTTCTCCTATAAAGCTCCTAACTACCCAATAACAAACTAACCTGGTCTAAACAACACTAACACCTTCCTAGCACAGTACTTTCTGTGGCCACAGCAAGTCCTCCCTTTCAGTCAGTTAGAACGCCCTATGCTAATACCCACCAACAGTTACAGCATTACAGTATCTTTATTCAAAACTGCTTTTCTTTTCCTTTTTGAAAAAACAAACAAAAAACCCCAAAGAACAGACAAACAAAACACCCCAAGGCGTAGCTATCGTGACCTGGGTTCATTCTAAGCAAAGGTCAAATGTTAAGATGATGGAAAAGAAAACTGAACTTTATTGAGCTGCCGTGTGCCAAGTACCCTGCTGGCTGTCTAAGCAGGACTTAGTCATCCTGGGAACTGGTGAGGTAAGGGCTATTGTCCTCATTTTACAGGTGAGGAATTTAAAGTTCGCAGGTGTTCACAACCTTGCCCGGGTTTCTCGGTTCCGGCACCACTCCGTGTGAACAGACACTCTGAATCTATAATCTGGCTCTTTCTATCGGACAGTCTGTCACCTTTTATTTTGACATGAGACCCTTCTGACCCTGGGAAGGACAGTACCCTTCGAAAAGGGCCTTTGACACTCAGTAGAACATAGAGCTTTGTGCCCCACTCCAAACACCCAAACCCTGGCGTGTCAAGTCCCTTACCTCTTCTGACTCCGGCAAAAGCTTAAGGATTTCTCGAAGCGTCTCTGATCCGTAATGCTCGCTCTTTCCTTGATAGATATCCTCTACGATGGACTGAGGAGACCTTGAAAAGATACGGAATTGCGGAATTGTGTTCACTGCCTGCCATGCCAACAGGGATGCAAGCCAATGGAAGCTAAATCACATCCCCCTCCCCCTCCCCCTCTGCCACCCACCTTCCCACTTGCTTCTTCCCGGTTCTTCTACCAGGGCCACTACTGAAAACCACTCTAAGGCTCCCTCCTCCAGAAAAAGTCCCCAGGAATCCCAGGAAGGAGGACAGCAGCACCAGCCACTGGGATCTTTAGGGGAGGATGAGTGAAAACTTTCCCTGAGGAGGGGAGGCCCGCGCCCGACTGAGGCTCAATGAACAATGAGTGGGTCCCGGGGCTGGCGCGGTCTCCTCAGCGGTACAGACACTGATAAGTAGCCTGTGTTCCTGTAAATGACCCCTCCACTCATGTAAACAACCATATTTAAACTTGGTAGGTTAAAAAAAAAAGACATCAAAATAGAATTGGACTTATTAGTTTGTTAGGAAAAACATTTTCAGGGGCAGCAGGGATGAGAGTAATAAGGGACCAAATATGTGTATAAGGATATCATCAAAGAATTTAACACACACACACACACACACACACACACACACACATTTAGACACACACACACATACATTTAGACACACAGACACACATGCATACACACATACCTATAGACACACACACACACACACTTTCTTGATATACAGGCCTCCAGCGGACACTGCAGGGCCTTTTTTCCTCATTTCAAGATTGTGAGCTCACAGCAAAGACAGACACTTGTAGGCCACAGAGCCACAAGTCTAGGGAGGACATGGAGGAGTATGGAATGGAATGTCCCTAGCGAAGATTACAATCTGAATTTCAGCTCAGCCACACCCTCATAGCATGGATATAGCTACAATTCCAGACATATGCAAAAAAAATCTTACTTTTTAAACTGCTTAAGAAATATGCCAATGTTCATACTTCGCTTTGCATCCAAGACAGTAACCTGGAAAGAAACAGATGCATAAAACGTTTTAAATATAGATTAAAAACAGCCTAGTCCAGGTAGGGTGTGGCAGACACCTTTAATCTCAGTGCTGAGGAGGCAGAGGTAGAAGGATCTGTGAGTTCTGGGTCAGTCTGATCTACAGAGAAAATTCTAGTATATTATAGCCAGGGCCACACAGAGACATCCTGTCTCAAAACAACAAAATAACTAAATAAAAATAAAAGTGGCTGGAAGAAACAAGAAAGTTAAAACCCCGTCCAAGTATAATACTGGTGCACAAGGGGAGAATTTCTAATATGTCAATATGGTAATTATCATAGTGCTCCTAATATAGTTTTATGAAAATTTTTATTGTCCATCTCTCGCAGTAAAAATGACCCACAGCTCTGGGTGTGGAGGCATACACCTGTCATCCTAGCATAAAAGACAGAGGGAACAGGGAAGGCTAGCCAAAGCTACAGAGTGAGCTGGAGACAAGCCTGGTCTGTATGACAATAGCCACCCCACCCCCATCCCCAATCCATTCTTTACCTGGACAGTTCAGTGGTGGAGCACGTATCCAGCCTGGGCAAGGCCCTGGGCTCTACTCCCAAAATAATGCACAAGATATATGTCTACTATACTAGTATATACATTCAAACGGATAATGTTTTATTTTGATTTAAAATTTTCTTTTACATACAGCCCATACTTATCAAATGAGAATTGAAATGGCAGAATAAAGCAAGGATTCTGCTGAGGGTGGGCCCAGGTCTGATCGACAGACACAAATCACCCATTTAGGAGAGAGTAAGGAAGTATCGAAGCCATCCGTGGTACGTGCCTATGATCTTACCACTCATGAGGTTGGGGCAGGAGGGTTATCAGAAGTTCAAGGCCAGACAGAGACTGTCTCAAAAAATAAATAAAAAAATAAATAAGTAAATAAATAAATAAATAAAAGTAAAAAAAGTATTCTACATTTTGTTTGCTCAGAAGTTTTTAAAAACACTTTCCTTTTGCCAAGAAGTCTCAGATCCTTACATTTTCCCTTACATTTTTTTTTTCTGTCTCTGAGTTAGAAGGTTCTTTATAATCTATGGTTTTACTGCATAGACCAGGCTACTCACAAAATCCCAGCGATCCACCTGCTTGGATTTAAGGTGTGCACCACCGAGCCGGGTGATACGTGGCATCTTCTGATTTATCAGATGCTAATATAACTATCCTATTGTACCCTCAAAACCCAGATTGGGCTGTAGCAAGTTTTAAATATTAAGAGACAATAATTTAAGAAGACTTTACTAAAATATAGATTAGACTCTCTAGAGGTTTGCTGAGAAATTATCTTTGCCTCTGAAAACGAACATTCAGGAGAGGGGATAGAAGATGACAGAAAACGATTCCCTTCTTTTCAATTGTCTTTTGGTAAAGAGAGGCTAGGTGAAATAGAGACCAACAGGGAACAAAAGGGCATCAGGTTTCAGACCAAATTCTCCATCTCTGGTTCGATTCAAGTTTGTAAGCAACAGCAAGACCAGACCGTTAATGTCACTTCCTGGCTATAAGGTTAAATTTTTACAAGGTATAGTTGTCTCCTTTTGAAGACTAATCTTAAACAATCTCATTATTTACTAACCTATGGGTTTATTTGATGTTAACACAATCACCTGCCAGCCATAAAATGAGCTTCCAGGCTGAGAGGGCACCCTCCGCACAGAAATCCTACCCAGGGACTTCAGTTCAAGTTCAGTATGAAGGGAGAGAAAGAGAGGGGGAATAAATAAAGCCCGTGAAACTTTACACTCTAAAGAGAAACACTCCCGCTGGAACGGGAAATCTCAATTTATTAAGACAGAAAACTGCTCATTAAAACTTGTACATTATAAGGCCGAGTGTACTAACACGTACACCGATACAGTTGTATCCGTGTCTATCTAGAATAGAAACAAGCCTGTTGTATAATTCTCTCACTAGATTGCCACCTCTTGTTGTGTTTAACCCCGGGCTGCAGCATCCTTCCCCTCACCCCCCTCCCCACTTCCAACTCCACCCTCATCCTGTTCACCCTTCCACCCTCTGGGGCTCTGAATACTTGGCATAGGTCCATAGCCACCACTGCTGGAAAGCAAGGGAGAAATTACTCTTATTATCCCTATTTGACAGATAAGGAAACTGCGCCTCAGACGTGTCATCTTGTGGCTTCCCCCAAAGCAGTGTTGGCACAGAGTGGTAGCCTGGTTCTCTCGGATTCTTCTCCCTCTGGTTCCTGTGAGTTTAGTACTGGTGGATCTCCCATGGAATCAGTTAAATGTAGTCTCCTCCCACACCAAGGTGGGAGGTCTCTCCAGAAACGGGGACAGGTCTGTGAAAAGCATCCACAGTCTGGCCAAGTCAAGGGGCATCCCCAGAGTTGTTAGTGTGGATGCCAGGTGACATCATGTCCTCCCCAGATAGACCAGCCTCCAGGAGCCCAAGCCCCCCAATGGGTAGCCAACGCGCTCAAAGTCAAGGGCAGCTCTAGCTTACAGGAGATGTCCCCACAGCCCAAGCAGTTTCTGAAATTGGTCACAGTCAGCCAGTCCCTAAGGAAAGGCCTGGACTGGCCATGACTGATCAGCTTACGAAGAAAACAAAAGGCCAGCGCTTCACCCAAACAAGGAACAAGAGACAAACAGCACTTCAGGACAGCGCCTGCTCTCTGGCACCCTCAGATTTACCTAGTGACTGAGTCTGCTGTCTTATCAAACGGGATCCTTATAACGGCTATAAAGGTATTTGTTAAAGTCCTTCAAAAGAGGGTTATCACTGCCCATGTAAGGAGCTTATCTCACTTCCCAAACTCTGGCTGCCACAGAGCTAGGGTTTCGGCTGCAAAGCTCTTTAGGACTGGCTGCGGTGAGCCGAAACCATGCACACAGAGTGGCATTTGACAAAAGTCCCAGTAGGCTGTAAAAGCTAAGTCAGAGAAGACAAAGTGCCAAATCCAGGATGTGCCAACCCAGCCATGACCATGGTCACCTTGCTCACCAGCTCTGTGCCACCTGTACCAGGTCTCTCCTCATCCCCATTCTCTCTATAGGGGAAGAACCCAAAGCCTGGCATGCCATTCAAGACAAGAGCCCTACTACTGTGCTAACCCAGCAGCCTCACGGTTCTTACACCCTTCCTTAGCATCAATCTGATACAAAGCCTGTCTCCTGTCTCCTTCACAAGAAGGAGAAATTGGTTTCAGTTGTGGGAAGCTATACATACTTAGGATTTGGGAGCATCTCTGGGTGCACTATTTGGTGGCATTATGTGCATCCACTAGGTGCTATGATGCCATCCAGCTCCAAAATGTTCACACCTTGCAAGACCAAAGCCCTGGATCCATCAAACTGCAGTTACCATGCCCTACCCTAGCCAATGGCCCTGGCTGGTACTTCCCATCTCCATGAGATCTCCATCCTCTTTTTCTACTTTTTAAGTTGTGTGTGTGTGTGTTTATGTGCACTGGTATGCACATGTGTAGACCGCAAAACAACTGAGTCATCTGTAGGGACACTGTTCACCTCCCTTGAGACACGGTCTGTCATTGGCCTAGAAGTCACCAGCTAGACTAGACTGGCAAGCCTGCAAGCCCCAGAGATCCAGCTGTCTCTTCCTCTCCAGTGTTAGGACTACAAGCATATACCACCACACTCTGCATCTTCATGTGGATCCTGGGGATTGAACTCAGGTCCTCATGGTTTTGAGGCGAGTACTTTATTGACTAACCTATCTCTCCAGGTCTTTAGGTCCCTCTTATAGGCAGAATTAGATTTCCCCTGGATGGTGGGCTTATTTCATTTAATGTGCTTTCAGTGTGTAAGGAGTAAACCTTTAATTCACTTGGTGTGTTTACTTGCTGGTGTGTTTTGGGTTTTGGGGTTTGGGGTTTTGATTTCCTGGTGTTGGTGTTGAATGCTGGCCTTAGTGTTGCTAAGTAGGCGCTCTACTGTTGAGCCAAATCTGAACCCTATAAACTGCTTTCATTTCAGTGTCAAAGGGGACATCCTTACATATGTTGGTCACCTGAACCAGTGGCTATTTTCACCCCATTTAAAACCTGAAAAGCAAAGCAATTTTAAATCTTCCTTTCAGCACAGGCTCCATGTCACTTTGGTCGCTGACTCGGTTCTCCACTGTTTCAGCTTTTGCTGGCTATCTATCGGAACCCCTTAGTTTATGAGGGGCAGGGAGAAAGACACCTAAAGTATATGTATTGTTTTAATCCACACACACTATCTAGTTCTACAGCTCTGGATTGTGAGCATGTCCCAGAATCTCAGGACGTAATGGGAATGTAATCATGATTACAGGAGAATGACTGGTTCCCAAATGAGGGCGTGGGAGGGTGAAACAGCGTTGCTCATAGATCTAGAAAGAGCCATCGTTCTTGTAGCCTCCCTCCCTGCTCCTAACTCCTCCTCTTCCTGCTTCCTCTCACTCCCATCCTCTTCTTCTGGTCCACCATCTACACTGTGTGAATAGTCACTTGGTGCCACACAGCCACGATGGTGAATGACAGCTGGCGAGCCCCATTCTGATCTGACCTCACCTAGGAAGGTGGATCCTTCCCCCTGGGTCTGTTCTGTTTGCGTCTCCTTTCATTTTCTTTAGAGTTCACCAACTTGATAAACCATGAACCATACTGTTATCTTTAAGAGTCACGCAAGGGGGCTAAAAAGACGGCTCAGTGGTTAAGAGCATTTATTGCTCTAGCAGAGGACCCAGGTTCGGTTCCCAGCACCCACATGGCAGCTCCGTTCCAGGAGTCTGAATTCCTTTCCTGGCCTCTGAGTGCTCCTGTCTGTATGTGGTGCACATACAGACAAGTAAACATATACAATAAATACATAAACATTATAAATATAAAATATGTTTAAAAGAATTGCTCAGATTATAAAGGGAGACAGAAATCTAACTAAGACCAGCATTCGGAGACGGACACAACTAAACCAGTGCTGAGGACTGGAGACATCTGGAATGAATGGAAGGAACTTGACAATGTCTCCTGGATGGCATCAGTGGACTGAGAAAGGAAGTCTGAGCTGAACCTTTTATTAGGAGCCCAGCCTATATCAGTATATCTCCAATTGCTTTATTACCGCTTAATTACTATGATACCATCACATCTGTGATCCCCCAAGTTAATTTTCAGTAACACGGATACAAGCATGGTAGCGTTTCATAACCTCCTTCCCCCAATTTACTATTTTAAGTGCTGCCTTTTCTATGCCTGGCACTCTGAAACCAACATCTTCCCTACCCTCCAGCAAATTCTTTCTCTCGAGCACAATGGGACTTTCTAGTAATGCACTATAAGCCCTTTAAAGCAAAAAGCCAATCATGTCATATCGGGACATTTCTATGTGATGTTGTTGTATGACAAGGGACCCAACCTGCTCCTCTGCACTTCTGAACCTCCAGGATATGGCCTGCTGTCTGTGTTCAGGAGCAGGCCCTCTGAGGAACATGCTGCTCAGCATGTTCTCCAGGGCACTCAGTCAGAGGGTGAGGACTATTGCTTTTGACCTGGACTCCACTCACTGCAGGGTGAGCTGGAAGATTTATGGCTGATCTTTGTTAGAGTGTAGTCCTGCTGAACTATAGCTTCTGTAGGAGAACTTCCACTCAGGAAAGAAAATGGCACATACCAGGCTATTTCCACAAGAAAGGCACTCCCAGTACTTCCAGTCATGCTGAGCGTAATGTAGAAAATCAAAAATAGCCCCCAGTAATCTGTTAGGTGGCAATGTCAACCAGCATGAACTTCAGAGGACTAATCTATACTCCTTATTCCTGCATAGTGAAAAGCTGATGGGCTGGCTTATCCCTTGGCCCTTGGCCATGCTAACTTTTTAACATGTTATCTCTTGGAGTCAGACCCATATGTGTCAAAAGTACTATCTCCACCCTGGGTTCATAGCAGCATCATGTATAAACAGTAAAAGCAGCCCAACTACCCAGGGATGGAGGAACTGATAGAAGAACGTGGTATAAGCACACAGAGGAATATTGTGTGGATTTGTCTCTGACACATGGATGGACCTCGAGGACATCAGGTTACAAGAAATAAATCAGCCATGAAAAGACAAATGTGCTACCTGGAGTAGTAAAATTCACAGAGACAGAAAGAAAGATGGACCTGCTAAGGACCAGAGGGAGTGGGGGGATGGGAAGTCCTTGTTTAATGGGTATGCAGCTCAGGTTTGCGGGGTGAAAGAGTTCTGGAGACGAATGGTGGTCTGTGCACCCCAATATGCATCAGAAACCATTAAGGTAGAACATTTAATATGTAATTTACATTTAAGTATACATGTTTAGGGCAGGGGGTGGTGGTGGTGCAGCTCAATATTAGGACAATTGTCTCACATATGCAATGCCCTAGATTCCATTCTCAGCATCTAAACAACAACAACATGGGCTAAAGAGATAGCTCAGTGGTTAAGGGTGCTTGCTGTTCATGTAGAGGACCTGGGTCTGACGAGCACCCACACAGTGGCTCAGAACCATCTGTTAACTCCAGTTCCTTCCAATGCCTTCTTCCAAGGGCACTGCACACACGTGGTACACAGACTCACATGCAAGCAAAGTCCTCATACACATCAAAGTCAAATGAGTAAATCTTTTACAAAATGAAAACTACTTCTTTCGAGCTAGGGAGATAGCTCGGCGGGTAAAGTGTTTGGCAAACAAGCACGTTGACCTGACCATCCGCCGTCCTGACCGTCCTCAGAACCCATACAGAAAACCGCACTGCAGTAGCTCACATTTCCAATGCCAGCACTCCTGTGTGAAGGTAGGAAGCAGAGACAGGGAAATTTCTGGAAGCTCATGGGCCAGTGGGCATTAGGTTGTGGTAAAGGTTGCAGTAAACAAGAGAGACCCTGTCTCAGAGAAGATAAAAGGCAAGAACCGAGAGAGAGGTCTTCTGACCTCCACCCACACACTGTAGCATGGGAGCACTCCTCAACACAAACGAACACACATACCATTTTAAAATAACTCTTTTCAAAAGGAGGTTAAAGAAAAAAATATAAAAGTCTATGATGTAGGCTGCAGAGATGGAAGAAGTTGGAGAGACATTTGTTCCTGAAGTTTGGCTCTGGCCCAGATAGGGATTATTCTGTTTCTGTCACCTCCCAGCCCTGCCTGCTGGCTTGGTCTCTCAGGGCCCTAGCCTGTTCTTCAGCTTTCGGCTGGCCGGCCATAAGGCACTAAGTGGTCCTTAACCCCTTGAAGTTTTCCCAACTCCTAGAGAGAGCTACTTCTCTCAGCCGAGAGCTGCCTCCCAGGGGCACACAAAGCTGAACCCCTTCTGTTCTAGGTGCTTCTCTGGGACATACGCCTCAAGTCTACACACACCTGTCTAATCATCATAGCAGGGAGAACCTGGAGACAAGGGTGAGACGTGACCGGCTGCTCAGACACCTCTGTTGGGAGATGGGCCAAGGCCAGGGCACTAAGGAAATGACCGAGTCTCTTCCAATACTGAAAGGATGTCCGACCAAATGAAGGGACAGACAGAGAAGCCTGTGTGACCAGTACTTGAAGACACTGTAGCTTCTCCAAATGACTCCCTTTTCCAATTCACTTCACAGTCCATTTGTCACAACTGTGGTCCCTGCGTTTCCTGTATTTCTTAAGAGTGCTCTTAGCAGTTTCAGGAGGGATTATACAACCAGTTTAAAGGGCTCTCAGGGCGCCTGGTGGAAGGAGTTAACATGTTCCTAAGGCAGGAAAAGAGGTCAATACTGCTGGCTCAAGAATTCAATAATGCATGGAGCGAATACTTCACCCCAGGGCCCTGCCCATTTTCTTATCTAGGCAGCTCTATCAATGACCTATTTTTCTCTGCTCCTTTACAACAGATTAAAAAAACACAGGATTCACGTTAAGTTGTATATGTGTTTAGTAATTTAACAACCGTTTCCTCCTTCAAAGGAACACATTTAGCGTTAACTGGAAACACTCTTCATATAAAATCCGTCTGAAAATAGCCTGACGGTTTGGCTCTTTGGAAATCCATCCCCACAAAAGCGGTGACCTAATCCAGAGATCTGAGGCACGGAGGCCATCTCAGCACACAGGCTGAGGGCACACTGGAGGGGAAGGAATCCCAAAGCGATCGATCTAGGATTTATGTCTCTTAACAAAAGGCATTTTATCCCAGATGGCTGCAGCTCATCCCAGATAGCTGGGTTCTAGAGCTCAGCCTTCTGTCCCAGGGGAGACTACAAAAGCTGGGTTCCAGCTGGACTTCTCTCTCTGAGAGAACCACAGCAGATTTGCTAGCAGCAGGGTGGTGCTGGGAGGTCAGAGCCTCTTAAGCGGGGCCCCAACTTATGTGTTCTCTGTATGAGGTCATAATCCATGGGGATGCCTGGGAGGATCCTGCACACACACTCCCCATACTCTTGCTACGCAGCCCCAGCTCATCCTTTGGGAAGGGAGGGGCTGGGGGGGGGCGCTTTCTGTGGCTTCCGGAGCACATCTAGCTTGCACGCACTCCTTTCCCAGTGAAATTTACCAAAGGTTCTGAAACACAACAGCATTGACAGCAGGACTCTGCCCCTTCCGTTCTCTCACCCCCATCCTCTCATCTTACCTCTTCCCGGGCATCTCTGAAGGATGAATTCAAAGCTCCTCCTCTCTTGGGAAGAGAAGCCTTGGAGGTGTCTTCTTGCTGCCCAAAAAGCTCCTCGATGGTCTTCTTGTCGATCTGGTACTGATACTGCTGCTTCGCTGCTAAGGTCCAGATGTTGGTCTTGCCTCGAACTTGCTCCTCTGGAATGGTTTTCCAGAAGAAGCTCCGCATTCGTTTCTTCTTACCCAGGGAGCTGTAGCCATTCAGGTAAGAAACTGAGGGGAGTCCTGGAGGAGGAGGAGGGGGGATGGGAGGTCCCCCAGGAAGTGGAGGTGGCAGAGGAGGAGGAGGGGAGGGGGGAAAGCCCTCCCCTGAATGTGGACAAGGTGGAGGTGGAGGCGGTGGAGGAGGAGGTGGAGGAGATGCAGAGGGTGACGTCTGCCCAGTCATGAATGCAGCTGCTGTGGCAAGAGTCCCATTTTCTTTATCGCTGGCCAGGGAGACACAATTCATAACATGCATAGTACTGTTGCCTTCTAAGGAGCTAATTCCTTAACCTTGGAGAAACAGACACAAACATCAAACTCCAGTCGGACTTCTTGGCTCATAAGTCTGTTGCCAGAAGAGAAGGCAAGCGAGCTGCATGTCAGCTTCCAGACCTGCGAAGATGGAGCAAGTAGTTTAAAGTCAGCGCTGGTAATTGTTCTCACACCAGCTTTTCCTTCAGAGGCCAGGGTCGGCTGGCCCACAATGGTTAGATATTTGGGTCAAGAGGACATGCCAAAGCACACTGTAACGAACACACATCACTCTCAATCCAAACTACGTTTTGCTCCTGGAAAAAAAAAAAAACCTGCCAAAGATTCAGCAATAATTCAGCAATTTGGAAATCTCCCATTAATCAATGAAGCAGTGCCTGCTATAGGAGCAGGAGTGTTGTCTTTATGAATAAACTACTTGTTCACCGAGAGCTTCCTGGCGTTCTTGGACGGTGTATACCAGCCCTTGGGGAAACTGCCCAAATTGCTGAGGCGTTAGGTGCTTAGTGACCCTGCCTTTTTCCAGTCTGGACATGTTTCCGCCCATCACTGGGTCAAAAGGCATCTTCCATGTTGAAGGGAGCAGATAGGGCACTTAAAGAAGACAGGAATGGCCCAGCTTGTTTCCCTGGAGCCAGGGTCACCATGTTCCTGTTCCACAGGGTGATGCGCTTCCCCCAACTAGAGGAACGTGTGCCAGACAGGTTACGTCACCACACTAGACTTCCATTTTCTCCTCCACAGAATTACAGTACATTAACTGACTCCCATGACCCCTTCAGATGCTGTCACCTTGGATTCTAGAAAAGCCACTCTTCAGAGGCCGGAAACTTGTCACCTACAACTTCAGTTCCTGACACTGCTAGCAAAGGAGATGTACAAGGATACATTGCCCCTATCAAGCCTACCACATACCTAGCCCTTATACATACGACTCACTTATCTTGAAGATTTGTATGTTCATGGACCTACAGATGTTTGGTTTGGACTATATACTGGTTATTACTAACGCAATTCAAAACAAAATAACTTCACTTCTTCTCATAAGGAGCCAGGTGAGCCAGGGAGTGCTAGGAACCTACGGAAGGCATTCATACAGTGTCCCAGTGTGTGACATGACTTCTCTGGCTCTAATTATCCACTTATGTCATCGCTGTTAGAGCCTCAACTTGCAGACACAAGCGGATCCCACAACACTGGGTTAGGCAGACGTGAACCTCCTGATATCATTAATTCAGACATTATGAACCACTGTACACACAACTGGTGGGACTTCCTGGGGAGCAAGAATTGAGTCTAGAAACATCTCAGAGCCCAGCTCTGCCACTTCCTTGAGCTGCAATCTGAGAAGGGTGGATGGCCTCACTTCAATTTCAGCATGCTTCCTCTATGAAATCAGAGAACGTCTTTTCCATGGGCTTGTGTAAGAAAAATGTGCCAAAACAGGAATGTAGTTAACTTTTTCTAATAATCATTGCTCACATGCACAGCTTCCCTTCATCTTCACAAACAATATATTTGACTTAAAAACACGTGGGGAAAGGGGCACCGAATTGATGGCTCAGTGGCTACAAGTGAATACTGTTCTTTCGAGGAGTTGGTACCTAGGCCAGGTGGCTAGAACTCCCTGTAACTCCAGCTGCAGGGGATCTGACACTTGACCTCCAAAAGCATCTGCACTCAAGTATACATACATACACCCAGACACACACATATACATATATGCACTTATGTACATACATACACTCATACATACAATTAAAATATTCTTTAGAAAGAAAGCATGTCTCAAGTTTACAGATGAAGCCTAAGTTCTGGCTGCTAGAATCGCACGTAATACCTTCACTTTGCTACCAAAGTCTGTGAATTGTGAGATCCATCCCCCTTTTAATATTCAGTGGCCATCGGGCCGGGAGTGGTGGCACACACCTATAATCCCAGCACTCGGGAGGCAGAGGCAGGCTGTTCTCTGTGAGTTCAAGGTCAGCCTGGTCTACTAATGGAGTCCAGGACAGCCCGTCCTACACAAAAACAATCCCTGTCTCAGAAAGAACAAACAAACAAAAAATTTAGTGACCACATGTTAAATCGTCTCTATGATATAGGACAGATATTTTTATGAAATAGGTAACAGTCCAAGGTTTGTTTGTTTAATTTGTGGTGCTGGGGATTGAACTCGGGCCCTTACGCATGTCAGCCAGGCAACCCTCCTCAACTGCTCATCAAATAGCCCTGTCTTTCTTTACTTTAGAACTGGGCATTCAACCCATGTGCTCAGGGTGTTTTCATCCCCTGACAATTTAACTGTTGAACAGAAAATGACATTTCCCACTATTATTTTGACACTTAAAAAAGCCATTCTTGTGATTTTACGTGTAGAATTCAATGGCATCGGTACATTCAGCTGTCACCACTAGGTAGTTTCTATGTCAGTGGAGTTTTAAGGATGCCTCTGAGCTGACTTCTGGTTCACTAGGATGAAACTGGCTTTTAGAAGGAGTTTTCATAATTATCATTAGGGGCATAACCAGGCTGTCTTCGTAGCTGGCACCCCTAAAGCTGGCATGACTCACTGTCAATTACAGTTTATGGTTACATTTGAACTCTTTTTTTCAAGACTGTACAGGTAATTTTGGCAGTTTATTCTCACACATTTTATATACTTCTGTGCATAAAGGAACCCTTTTAAAGTTTCTAACTCTCCAAATCACTTCCGGTTCCATAGATACCCATGTATTTCTATATTATCCCCACCCCGCCCCCACCCCAGCGATGAGGATTGGACACAGAGACTCACAAATGCCAGGCAAGTTCTCTACCTCAGAGCCCAGAACTGGACCCCCAGCACTGGGCAGGGGGATAGAGAAGAGGGTAAACTAAAAAACTGGTCTGGAAAGTAAGATTCACTCTGTATCTGGTGCTTACAGGCGTAGCCTTAAACCCCTCAGTGCCTCTGTAGAAATACTAAATGAAGAAACTGAATCATCAAAGGTAGTGGGATACCCCCAGTCACCTGCACCCCCAAAGGACTAAGACTTTTGTTTTTTGAGTACTGTGCTGTGCACAGTGGAAGTACCAGATAAGAGCTTGCAGAAGTTAAGAAGAGACACACATGAACTTGCATTGATATGATTCTATGACTATTGCCTAGCCGGAGAGAAGAAAGTCACTTTAAGGAGTTAAAGGAACAAAGGGAGTTGTAGCTTTCTGTCCCTGGTCCCTTTCTCTGGCAACGCCCCTCCCATAATCGTTATAGATCCTAGCTCTACCTAGTGAGTTGATTCACCAGCAAAGATTAGCTGAATGCTTGAGCTTTTATTCCTGTTACTTAAGCAGTGCATCCTTACTACTAACACTAGGCAGGATTACCAACGTTAAAGAGGTGGTAAGAAAAGAAGGGCACAGATGGCATCCCATCTCTTTACAGTCACACGTGGTATTAAAGTCGAGGACTCGGAAAAAAATAATTCTACCATACTGTCCACAATAGAGATGACTCCACACAATCTCAAAGACACTGAGAGAAATGCAGGTGATGCAAACAGCCCTACATATGACATGGTCCCCTGCCTCTCACTCAGAGTTGGCAGTTAACAGCAGGGACAATGGAATCAGCCCTGATTCTGTCTGGGAACCTTCAACTATCCCATCAATCTCCCTAAGACAAACAGAGGCAGGCTTGTATTTAACTTCTCCCCTACAGCGAGGAGGAGGCCGTTAAAAGCAGAGCTGTCACCAATAGGCTTTCTGAAGACAGAACCCATCTTCAAGTCTGTTGAGTGATAACCACCACCGGTCATCAGAGGTGGGGTTACTGTCCCTCCCGCTGGGGATGCTGCTGCTCAGCTCAGCATCTTTTAACTCCAACTTCAGTGAGCGATGCTCTATCAGCTATATCAGGAACTTAACCTTCAGTGTATGATCAGCCAGCACACAGGGTTAGAATAAGACCATTCCTAAGGGTTCCTGGAAGAGCTGTGTGGCTCCTAGCTCTAACCAGAGCTTTCTCAAAGGGGATCTGCACCGCTCTGTTCAACAGTAATAAAAAGTGACACAGAGCCAGATGGCTTTCCTCTTGCCTCCTGACATGTGTCACAGATGAACCTGAGCTGGGAGTGCAGCCTGTCCACCTGATGAACTGAGGAAGAGGCTAAGCTACATACATAGTATTCTTAGTTGGGAAAAGAGAGAGAGGGCTGGGGAAAGTTCCTGCCTTTCGTTAATACTGTTCTCTTCTCTCTACTCACTCCTTAAGGAACATCTCTCCACCTCAACCTGTCTTTTCAAACCCTTTTTTGATCAAGAAATACAGTCAGTTTGCGAACAGCAGTCTTACTTGGCCCTTCAGCCGGCCTAGAGAACCCACGACGGCAGGTTTAATCTGTCACGTCACATAAACAAACATTCACAGCTGCCTGTTTCTGATAGCACATTTCCAGTCTCTACTCTTCTAGTTCCCAAACCAGGAAGAATAGGCCCAGGAGCGCCGAAGGATGCTCCGGGAGAGACAGAAGCTCCAGAAAGACAACGGGGACTAAAGAGGGTGCTCGCAGGGTGTCCAACTCAAAGTAGAATTTCTTTAAACACTAGCTCCAGGTCTTTATGAAACTCGCCCGGAACAGGGGAGGGAGGGAGCACCCAGAACGCGATTTCTTTCCAGTCAGGATGGACGCAGTTATTTCCCAAGTCTTGCCCACCACCTCTTTCGGTCTCTAGCCCCTCGCTTTGGCGAATCCACTCACCGAAAGGCCCTTGGCTCCGCCGGCTCCCGAGGCGCTTAGCCCAAGCCCCCCAAGGCTACCAGCGTCCCGCAGCTGCGCAGCCCAGGATCCCGGGACAGCAGACGAGCTCCGAATGGGCGGTCCCCGCACTAGCTCAGAGGCCGCCTTATCTGGGCCGGGAAGGCGCGCGTCCGCGGCGAAGAGACGCCCCCACGCGCCGCGCAGGATCCCTAGCGGGGACAGTAGGGACAACCCTCCCGGGAAAGGATCGACCCTCAGCTTCCATGAGTGCCCCACACTCTCCAGTCTCGGACCAGTTCAGAGGCCATGGAGGCCAGCCGCGAAACCCCTGGGGCTTCTTCTGTGCCTATCCGACCCGGGGTGGCTCGTCCTTTCCAAGCTTCCCCGCCCAAACCGGGGAACCAGCTCTCTACGGAGCTCGTGGTTCACGGAACAGTGGCCGTCAGCCGCTTGGACCACCGCTGCGGCGACACCGTGTAGTCCCCAGCGCGGGCTCCTGAGAGAAGGGCTCTCGGCCGCACTGCGGTTTTGCACCGAGAGAGGGGGGGAATGAACCCGCGACAGAAACGCAAAAAGGAGTCTCTGGGGCTGGATACGGAGACCCGTCATGCTCGGGAACCGTCACGCTCGGGGACCGTGGGTGACTGCCAGCCCGCCACTCCACAAGCGCCGACGCCACTTCGGAGGTGAACTTCCAGGGAGGTGTGCAGTCATTGGAAGCCTACCCCCACATCACTATAGCAGGAGCGAGTCCTCGTTAAAAGGGACTCCTGTGACCTGAGCGACCCGCATAAGTGCCACGAAAGCTAATCAAACCTCCGAGGTCCCACCCGCGGACAGCGCCACACAGAGCTCAGGGTCTGATGCCGAGCCAGTCGAGTGCATATGCGCCTCGGGGCACAGGGCCTGCGCTCCAGGATCAGGTCCCCGGAATCGGGAACAGTGCTCGCGCTTCCCCGCATCCTCCCCGCGCCGCTGCTCAGCCCAGCATCCCCGAACCCAGCCTGGTAGCCCTGGCTCTAGCTCCCGTCGTCCCGCACTCACCGCGCCCCCGCTCCCGGCGCCCGCGCAGCCTCCGCCCGCTGTCCCGGCGCCGCCGTCTCTCCGCAGGACTGCAGGCCGGGGACGGTGAGGGGGCAGGGCGGTGCGGAGGGGCGGGGCCGCTGCAGGTAACAATGCTGCCTACCCGGCTGCTCCTCCAGCCGGCCGCAAAGGACAGCACGCCCTTTCCTGCTCGGCTGCTTCCCTCGCTCCCCCTTCAACCCGAACAGCACCGCCACTGAGCTCGCCCTCGCCAGCTCCGGGCTCCCGAGACTCGAAAGCCGCCGCCCAACACGCTGCTCCTGGCACCTGAAGACCAGAGCGGGGCTGGGCGGGCAACCACAGAGGACGATGGAAATTGCTGCAGGGAAAAGATGAGCCTTGGTGTCCTAATGGAGCGAAGTGGGAGGCGCCGTCGCTACTGAGCAGGTCACCGCCTTCCACAAAAGGAACCTCTGCGGCAGTCTCCTGGACACCCTAACCCGCGCACACGCAAGAACACCCCACGCACATTCGTAGGCACGCATGCACCTTTATATCACACACACACATTCACACACCTCCGCTCCACTCCACAGTAGCTTCTCTTTGGAGCTTAGCGCTTCTCAGGAGGTCCAGAGCGGTCTAGAGGTCTGATCCCCTGTGGAGCACGCCAAATCGTCTCTTCTCCCACTCGCTTTCCCACCCTTTCTTTCCCCTTCCCTTCCCTCTCCTTTATTTTCTTTTGTCTCAATGATGGTAACAAACTTTTGAGCTTTATTAAAGAAAGAAAAAAAAAAAAAGCCTAGCAGAACTGAATGAAGGGGCTCTGTCTGGGAACTGGGAAGAGCCCGCCCACTCACAGATGGAAACAGGGAAGTCAGTCTAATCGCATTTTTTTTTTTTTTTCAAAGTGACTTGCGACGACGCCAGGCAGAGAGCGAAGTGAGTAGTCAAAGAAAACTTACTCTGGACAAACCGGCTGCTGGCACCTCAGCTGCCGGGGTGGGAAGCGCCCTCTGCGGGAATGAAGTCATCCTACCCTTTTCTGGGTGCGCCCAGATAACCGACCAGAGTTTTCCTTTCGCAAGCTCTGGGGCCTGAGGACTTCCAGCTACTCCACCAGGTCCTCAAGTCCTGGGCATCATTCCTCGACTCCTTCTGCGGGTCTTGCATAGGAAAAGAGAAGTACTAGTCCAAACCAGCCCAGTATTCAAGACCCCAAAACTGTGGCAGCCTATATCTTGATGGTTCTTTGGCCATTAATATAGTTCACAACCCACAAACACTGAAAATATCAAGGCCGGTCTCAGGCTGGGAACACAGGTTAGTTCAAATGAATATTGATCGGTACTCAGGTAAAAGAGTATTGAGTGCTCAGTGTGAGCATGGCCTTTCCTTTTTATTTTATTGTTTATTGTTTTTGGTGCTTTGGAACAGGATCTGTCTCTCTCCCCCTAGGCCTAGATGTCCTTAAACTCACTCTGCAGACCAGGCTGCCCTCCAACACAGAGATCTGCATGGGTCACCAAGCCAGCCCCCTGTCCCCTTCTTTAGTCTGAGATTGGTCTCCTCCCTCCATCGCTCACACTGTAGGACACCTGCCCTGAAAGACTAGTCCCTTTCTGCTCCAGTCTGTGGTCCCAGGACGGCTGAGAAGAGCAGGTCCAGAGCCAGCCTTGGCAACATTGTGAGATTTCCAAGAAGAAAAAGGCCGCTTTGGAGGAGTCAAGCCGGGTGGCCCATCCTCCTCCTCTGGCCTTTGATCTCCAGCTTCTGTTCTGGCCCACAGGCCTTCCCTCTACATCTCTGGCCCTCCCTGGTGACCCTTCTTTTTCTGAGTGCAGTCATAAGGTTCTTACAACCCTTGATCTATTGTCCATTATAATCCCATGGGGATCACTTCTGACTTGAATCTGGGTGCCCTTTTGAAAGAAAAGCAGTAAAAAATGAATACACATGGCCTTGGGTTTCCATCCTTGGAAGGAGCCCAGAAAAATGAGAGCCAATTGTTGTCAGTTATGCCAGCGACTCAGATCCACAGCCGTCTCATGGTGACACAAGTCCAGATTTAATGCCTGGAAGACAACTCACTTTCCCCTCACACTATCGCTCTTCCCTCTTTCCTTTCTCTCATGGCTGGCTTGGGAAGTTCAAGTCCCAGTGTCACCACACTAACTCTAGAGTGAGGTGGTCTGCACTGCCCTTCTGCTGCCTACCATGCGTGAGACACCCACCAACCTTCCATTTTGATTTCCACCTTAGGGAAGTGTAACTGGACACCTATGTCCCAAAGCTTAGACTTCTACCTCCACTTCACCAAATTCACTCAGTGAGAAACTGCTGCGGGAACTGTGTTTACTGTACAAACAGGTCAATCCTAAGGCTTTCCACATCAGTGGCTATCCTTCTTTGGGTCATGTGTGCATAGATGTGGCCTTCAGTCCGATGAAGCAGGAGCACCCTGCGTCATCTCCTGCCATCTGGGCCTTCCATCCCTATAACTTTGTGTGAGGCCCTTCAGGATAGATCTTGTTTATTTTGACTTGATTTCCTTTTTGCACGGGAGATGGTTTGAAAGCCCTGGAGCTAAGCAAGGCAGAGCTCTCCAGTCTAGGAAGCAATATATTCATATTCTGTCCACACCTCCCCTAGGTTTGCTATGACCAGCCAAGAGCTTTGCTTCATGTACAATAGGAAAACGTGCTAAGTAGCCTGTGGGGGAAGGCTCAGAAGGCTCAGAAGGCTCCTAAAGCTGTGTGCCTGAAGTCAGCCCGGGTACCAGATTTATGACTGCAAGGTGGCTGCTACTGCTGCTGCCCTTGGGGACCAAATGGAGGGTGGTACTGTCAGTCTCTTCCCAAGCAAGACACTCGAAGTATACTAGTTAGCAAGGCCAGGGCATCACCCAGAGCCAGCAGAATGTCCTTTGGGACATACTCACTTTTCCTGCTCTCGGTGCAGCTTGCTTTGGCCTCTTCCAGAATAGTCTTTCCAGAAAGTTCCATTCCTGTCACCAAATGAATTTTCTTTCTTCTGGCTTCCACTTCTGAGACAGTCTCAGTCCCCTCCTCCCCTTTAGAAATAGTGTTTATTCTGTTGTTAGGAACCAGTGACTGAACAAAACCTTCAAATTGGCATGGCTCCGTTTCGGCATCCATCCTAAGGCACATCTCATCATTATAAAGCTGATTTATTTGCTAAAGGAGTAGATTTAGCCTATGTGCCGACTCCACGGCTCCCTGGACACACTGAAGTCAGTTCCCCCAGGCACACATCTGAAGAAACACGCTGACTTTAAATCCCTCTTCCCTGTCCCCCTCCCTTCATTCCTTCTCCTATGTTTATAATAGACAGGTGTTTGCCGAGCTCAGTCTTTTCATCTTTATTCTTCTTAAAAGATACACCTGAGGGGGCGACTTGCTCAGTGTTTAGCTTTGCCTCCTAAGGTCTGGAACTGCAGGAAGAAAGAAATGGCCAGTTCTATGGTTAAACAGTCTGGCAGATAAAGGAAAGGCTTACGAACCTATCCAGCAGTTGCCTCTGCTAAGAGAGACTGGCACACTGTTTCCTCTAAATGGTGGCAATCACACTGCGGAATGTGGCTATCAGTCTGGATGCAAACTTGACTTAAACACTTACTGGAAAAAATGCAAATGTCATAGTCTTATAATATTCCATACACGTTTTTGAGGTTCCCCCCTTTTTGTTTCAATTATTCATAAGGCACGAGTGTGTGTGTGTATGTGTGTGTGCGCGCGTGTATACGTGTAGTGTGTGCTTGTAATAGTGAGAAGACCATTTCAGAGCCAGTTTTCTCCTTCTGCCCCGTGGGTTCTAGGGATGGAACTTGAGTCACAGGCTTGGCAGTAAGCACCTTTAGCCACTAAGTCGTGTTCCACTGGACTGGCAAAATGACAATTTATTTTCCCAGGCTACAGAATTTAAATAGTAAGTTGCCTTTATATTTAAGTAAACATCAGGCTCTGATCCTTAAGAGGGTAGAACTTTTTTTGGTCCAATGCTAAGTAACGATTTCCAAATGCATTCTATAGCAAGTGCTTTTTCTGTTAATATCCATGGCAGCCATCAACATCTCCCCTGAGGCTGTGTGGGTACTTGTCAGTAACTGTGGCCGTTTTTTTTTTTTTTTTTTTGAGGTAAGGGTCAAGAGATTAAAAATAACTCTTACCCAACATAGGTATGGGGTAATAAGATATCTGAGTACCCTTGTTCCTGCCTGCCTGCCAAGCAAATTTTCCACTTTGCCCCTTCAGGTGTGTGTGTGTATGAGAGAGAGAGAGAGAGAGAGAGAGAGAGAGAGAGAGAGAGAGAGAGAGAGAGAGAGAGTGAGTTCTGGAAGTTGAGCACAGAGGAAGAGACAAAAGGAGAGGGAGACAGCATTATACTTTGAATTTCCTCAGAAAGTCTTCACCATACCTACTGTTTAGTTTACCCCCAGTTCAGGGTTTAGAATACCCTGGCTGAGACAACAACATTCCAACTTGGAACAGAACACATGAAGGTGAAATATGCTCTAACAGCCCAGAACTTCTTTCCTTCTCCAAAACAAGTGCGAGGGCCTGGATGAAAGTTAGAATGGTCAGGTGCCTGTTTATTTTGCTACTGGCTTTAGCTTTTCAAGTTGTTTACCCTTCCAAGAAGCTAGAGGAACAAATAGAGTAATTTGAAGCCATAACTCTAATCGTATAAGCAGTTCCCAAACAAACCAAGGAATCAGCAATTGTGTGTGTGTGTGTGTGTGTGTTTTCCTGTGGGAATGCTATGTGAAGACTTTGTAGGAGGTACAAAGGTAGGAGAAAGGACTTAGTAACTTGTTGACTTAGTAACTTGTAAAAGAAAGAAAAAAAACCCAGCCCCCTTGTGCCCCTGGGAGTCTAGAGTATACTCAGTTTGAGGAAGGCTTGGGAGGGAATGCTTTTGCAGTTAATAAGCAGGTTTAATAATCATACTTAGGCTCCGATAGGCAATACTAAGGCCAGCCCACAATAATAACACGTTTTGTTTTGGCTTGGCTTGCTTCGGGCAGTGTTTGCAACGGACCCCAAGGCTCCAGGCAGCCTAGGCCCCAACCAGAATCCTCATAGAGAAGCAGCTATCACCATTTTCCTGAGCAAGGACAGAGGGTGTTCTGTTTCGGATATCATTGGTCAAGGTTAGCTTGACACCGGATACAGAACGCAATGCTGTCAAATGCTCAGCACTGCAACCAGCTCGTGTTTACAGACTTCACATGTTTCCATTTGCCTGAGTCGGGTCAGGCAAATGGCGGAAGGGAGCTGGGTCTGTTGGGATTAGAGCTATGAGTTATCGTTCATCCTTTCTTACTTGGCCCCCTTCTGAAGAAAGGGGTTACTAAAATACTTGACAATCAGTAGCTTAGGATGAATGGCGAACATTTCCTCAAGCTCCTAGATCTCTTTTATGTAGTGTTTTCTACATACAATCAACTTGAGTGCGGTAGCTATTAAACTGGTTATTAGCCAATACAGTAAAACTCATCCACACAACGGACTCTGCCGGTGAGGACCGCTCCGGCCTGGGCTACAGAGAAGACCGCACAAGTTCACACTCCATACGCTCTGGCCCTGTGTGGAAGGCACGGGTACTTAGGGTTTTGAATGGCCACACTTTCCATAGGGTGACTGGACACAGTTACTCTGAGTGTCTTCTTTAAAAGAGGGAGGGCAACGGATTTAGGACAAGCATATCTACACACAAATTAGTTTTATTTTTATGCTGGAAATGACAATACACACACACATGGAGAGCGATTTCTCTTCCTAGAAAAACTGCAAGCTACTGTGAATTCCTACTTAACCAAAATTTGGGATCATATACATTTACAGCTTTAAAGGGCATCTAAGGAGAGCAGAGAACAGTGGTAGGCGTCCACACACCGCCACCCCTGGCCCACATTTCCCACCATGAGGATCTGTGGTTTCCAACTCAACCCTTCTTTCCTTTGTAAGCACCATGGCTTCTGTCTGGAAGGACACCAGTTTCTGAGAGTGGCTGTTTTGTCTACCGCCAATATGTAGGTCTCACCTAAAGGAGCTCACGGGGAACAGGGACCCTGGGTTCTCCATGCTCGTGGTCCAGGGTCTGTAGACCTGCCTGGTGGCTCATGGTCCCTTGCTGTGTGTAGAGGTGGGGTAAATGCATCTAAATGAATCAGCTGGGAAGCTGGAGCCGGGACTGGGCATGGAGGGGAATGGTGCTGAGGAGGTTCTGACTCACCACAGATTTTATTAGCATCTAGACTTTTAATAAAAGTCACACGCTTTTAGCCAAAGCTGTTGAGAAGACCAACAAGGACTTTTATTTAAAAACCTCGATATTTTTGGATGTGTCTCCTATCATGAAAAGCCAGTTTCTTCTGCATTGAGCTGCAATAAAGGGCATATCTTTCAGAGCTGTTTTCGGGCTCCAGAAAGCCATTTGGATTGCTCCTATGGTCTACCTGGGTCACCCCGAAATAGTCATGTTCCCTAGTCCACGTGCCTGCATTTATGATCTACACTCTTTGCCAGCTGGGTGTTCATTTCTTTTCCTTATAAAAGGAAGCACTTGGCCCAGCCTATAGATGGAAAGTGAGGAGAGCCGCAAACAGCAAGGTCTTCTAACAGCCCAACCCTAGGGCTATGGGGAGCTGGTCAGGCAGAAGGAGAAGAGAGGCAGTCTTCAAGATGCCTGGAGGCCTGTGCTCTAGAAAGTGGTTACAACAGGATAGTATGTGCCCACTCATGCAGTAGATACAAGGCCACCCCAAATCAGTGCACCTAACAGGACCCAAGACAACAGCTAACTGGTCTGTGCATTATTCTCATCTCCATATTAACTTTGCAAAGCTGCCTGCTGTCATCATGCATCTGACACCATGGCAAGCACATGGAACCAACTCCTGTTACAAGCCCGAGAGGGTGAGTAGACCCTATTCCAGGAAAATCCCCATCTATTCCCAGGATATCCCACCATAGAACACCCAGAATCCTTCCCTTGCTTCAGTTTGACCCCCTCCCCCCAGTCCTTCTTGTGTGTACTTACACTCTGTAAGAAAGTTTTGCCTAGTCTCATTTCTGCATTCCTTCTCTGCTGATAAGAACCTAAAAACTCGATGAAGATGAGCCCATCTGTTCTGTCCCCGAGAGATCCCTAGCCATAATCTGCTGGTGAGAATGGCACTGGGCAAAACCGAATCAAGCCTGTAAGCATTCTATGTTGTGTGGATGGGTAGTGGGGGTGGGTATTAAAGCTTCAAAGCCTACAAAGGGGTTATTGTGCTCTGAAGTTGATTGATGTAAGGTTTAGTTGGGCAGCGAGGATGGGATTGTGTTCACAGATCATGTTGCAATATACACCACCACCACCACCACCACCACTACCACCACCACCAGCAGCAGCCCCCTCTACAGCCACAAGCTCAGAACTGAGACTGCCTATCTGGCTAGCTAGCAGCTTCCATACTGAACCATAAATACGCTCTCTGAATTGGTCCTTCTCTTCCCTGCAACCACCCAGTGACACCAGTGGGTCTTCAGTCACCCGAGGCCAGAGGCCTCAGTAATAGGAATCCTTTTGGCTGAGAACCCCATGTATCGACATGCAAGCCACATTTGTTAATATGGAGATTACAAAACGTTCACAACAGCTCTTGTCTTCCACAGGCCTTCACGGTACGGAGGGAGCCATCGGAGAGATGCAAGCTCTTTGAAGCAGGATATAAAAACATGAAGGCAACAGTCAGGCATCCTAACATTTTATGGTGAACTGAAGAAACGTAGGCTTGCACAGGCTGGTAAACATTTCAGAAGACATGCCGGTGCTTGACCCAAAACAAGGCAGCTCACAGGTGGACTGAAAAACAACACAAGCTCCCTCACGAGGCTTGGGAAGGAGGGTGATGGAGATGGTTTTTGTGTTTGTTTTCAGGTGGAATAAAAACAAAAACAAAAACATAGCAAAGAGGTTGAGGACCAAAGCATTTCATGTGGAACCTCTCCTGTTTTAGTTACACCTGAGAGAGGACAGGACTCCTGACTTCAACTGAAGACAACTAAGTATGTCCTTGGGAAGAAGAAAGCTGTCTGGCTCTTTACAGCTTGGAACCAAACTGCTTCCACAAGTCCGGCATAAGGCTGCAAAGAAGACAAGAGAGGAGGAAAATATTGTAATAATGAAATGTCAGCAGATTAATAATCATGAATGCTTCCTTAGTCGGGTGAGCCCAATTCACCACCAGTGAGCAGGAATTCACAATAAAGAATGAGCTCTAAGAACTGAATAGGCAGAGTTCTTCCTAGAATAAACCAAGGTCATTGTGGAGGTCGCTGGCAAGGAAGTCTGAAGTGGCCTGGACTGGAATGGCTTGTGTTGAAGGGAAAAAGGACTTGTTTTCATTGCTCTGCTCATGGGCACAAACAGTGACTCTGAAGTCTCGAAAACCCCAGCCCAGCACAACAGCCCATTATGTCACTGCGGTTTTGTTTTAAAAGGACAAAGAGGCAAGTTAGGACCCGAGCCTGCCGCCAGCCTTAGCGTGGCACTTTCCCTCTTCTTGTGAGCTTAGGCATCATCTCTGTGCACCAAGACTTTGTTTTTCTTTTGTCATATTAAGAGCTGCTCATCTTATTATTTCTAACTAATTTCTCTTATTTTACAGCTGGCTCAACGGGAGAACACTGACTAAAAGTCACGAAGAAAATCCTGTCTTTTTGAAAAGTAGAGACTCAGAGATGAGTGTGGTGGGGATGCTGTCCTGGTGTCAAATCCAGACGAGCAGCGTCACCACGCCTCACTAGCAGACCTGTGGATTATGTTTTTTTATAAACTCACACACAGGAAATCTTAACAAGAGTGGGAGTCTGTCCTCCAAGGAGAGCCTGCTGGCATCCGATTCAGGAACCATGTGGTCCTCTTCAGGGTGTTGGTGGGAGCAGACGATGAAGGTCAGCAAATACTCAGGACTGTTTAAACTCACACACGAACAGATCCTGTGATAAAGCAGTGGCTCTATAGCAACCATCGCCATGGCTAGACCTCGGTGCCCAAACACTGCCTGGGTTTCTGTGGCTTCCTTTCTGACTATGAGCTGGCTAGGCCATCTGGGGCTGGAGTAATGTTCCCCGTCTTAGCTGGGAGAGGACTGGTGGCAGAGGGGACTGTGAGAACACACACAGCTAGGATTTATCTTTATACAGTCAGGCTACTTTATTAGTTTATTAGTGTGAATTAGGGAAAACCTGGCTACCTCAAAAAAGTACCTTTTTAGATTTAGAAAAATAATTTTTAGGCAGTCAGTTAGACTGTAAGCAACTAGAAGGCACAGAAATGTACGATACTATATGCTTGTTCATGAGCAGAGAGCACACAATTGAGACAGGAGGAACCATCCTGACTCAGCTAAAATAAAGCTAGCTTTGTTTAGGGCTTAATTCCCTTGAACTTTGGAAGAGCTAGTTACAGAAGAGCCAAGGAGAGGGATAGGGGTGCCTGGCTTAGGGAATGTGTTTCCGAGCCTCAGTCTCATTGCCTGGACACATTCTGTGCCTTCGCTGGCTGCTGCTGTCATCTCTGTTCTTTTCACATGCTGCGATAGGGGTTTTACATTCTAAAATCTTTATGCATGGAGCAAGAAGTGTCATTGACTATATTTAAAAAAGAAAAAAAAAAAGCCCACTGCCACCCTAGTGGGAGAAGAAAGACTTGACAGAATCCTATTGCCTTTCTAGACCAGATTGCCACTGGAAAATTAATATTAGGATAATTTTAACAAAAGTTGATGACTACTATCAAACCCCACACATACACCACCCATCTGCCTCACCAGTAGCATTTTGCCATTATTTAAGAAACCTTTCCCTGTGGGACATGGAAGGGCATCCCTTTAAATTTAGCACTCAGAAGGCAGACACACACACACACACACACACACGGCTTTCCAGTGTAGTCAGAAATCATTTAGAGGGAGACTAAACGTGGGTAGTGAGTGGGCTGCCTAGATAGCCCAGCAGGTAAGAGCATTGCTGCCAAGCCTGGTGACCTGAGTTTGAGTCCTGGAACCTACGTGACAGGAGAACTGACTCTTGCAAGTTGCCCACTGTCCTCCACTCATGCTGTGACATTGATCTGTCCACACAAAATAAGTCAATGTACAGAACAATTTTAGGTGAGGAGGCATATATAATTTTCCTTGAGATTTCTATTCCCTGTTTCAAACCGTCACTATTCCACATCTCTTTTTAGGTAGCTCACTGGACCATTTATCACCTCTCCCTACCTCACTGCTTGCTGACCTCTCTATGAAACAAGCAAGCGACTTTTTTCTTTTTGGCACTGTGAGAGTCTGTAGTTGCTTCGGTGGCCACTTCAGGCACCAAAGCTCTAGTTCAGCGTGAATGTGGCACGGCTTACTTTCGTGTTTGTCTCTGCTGACTAGGTCCATGATTTATACAAACATGTGTGCACCCAAGCCAGATGCAGAGCAATACGAAAATCTGTTACAGAAAGTCACCTTTAAAACCAGCCAATGTTTTTAATTGTGTGTGTGGTCGAGGCTGATGTCTGATGTCTCCTCTTGGTAGCTCTCCGCCTAGGTTTCCGAGAGGCTTTCACTGAGCCCAGAGCTCATCTCAGTCTCCATTCCCCAGTACTCAGGTGTTATAGGCAAAGGGCTCCAGGGCTGGCTTTTTTTTTTTTTTTTGGTGGGGGAGCTGGGAATGTGGACTCAGGACCTCCCACTTGCACCGGAAGCGCTTTCTGACTGAGCATTTCCCTAACTCCCTAAGGGGGCGGCTCAGTCCTCTTAGACCTGTTTCTTTCTGGTTTGTTTTGCATACAGGGTTTCTTTGTTTGGCTCTGGCTGTCCAGGAGCTCACTCTGTAGACCAGGCTGGCCTCAAACACAGGAATCCGCCTGCCTCTGCCTCCCAAGTGCTGGGATTAGTGTGTACCATCACTGCCTGGCTCTTAGGCCTTTCTTGTGACTCAACAATTCACGGTCATCTAAACAGACCTAAGTTCAAGTCTTTAACAGAAGACTGAAAGGCATGCTGGGACCAAGCAGAAGTTTTAAGTGCTTTTATTTTTGTGGTCAGTCTCACAAACGTCACCCAATTTCCCAGCTCCAACAGCATATTAGTAAACTAACTGCGGTGGTGTCAGGGTTCTCAGACTGGACCTAATTTCCCTTCCCTGTGCGGGGAAACCACAGAGTAACCAACAGTTCTTCTTTATTATGCACAGCCCTGAAGAGCAGCCTTTGTTTCTAGTCCTTCTGGGTGGACCACGTGGCAGTTTATCATGAAGAACCATTTATGCAAGGAAACCTGCTGGGCAGGAACCCTTTAAGTGCGAACACAGAATTTAGTGAAAGTAGTTTGCATTTTCTATTTTAATAACAGCTCCTGTGACACTGTAATAATAGTTAAGATTGCATAGCCTCAGAAAAGCTTGGAATGAATGCAAAAGTAACGATAGCTTTGATCAGAAAACAGAATTCACAACTAGAAAGCTCTAGAGCAACATAGAAATTTGTAATAAAAAAAACAATCAGAGATATATTTATATATTTTTTATTCACGTGTATGAGTTGTGCTCCATAGTCTATGTCAACGACACACAAACTAGAGTTATCTGAACTGATGAGCCCACAGTTGAGAAAATGTCTCCTAATATCCAGCAGTAAGGCATTTTCTTAATCAGTGATTGGGGGCAGCACACTGTCGGTGGGCCAATCCTTGGGCTTGTGGTCCTGGGTTAAGAAAGCAAGTTGAGCAAGCTGGTTAAGCAGCAGCCCTGCACGGCCTCTGCATCATCTCCTGCCGTCAGGTTCCTGCCCTGGTTTCCATCATTGATGAACAGCAATGATATGAAAGGATAAACCAAATTAACTCTTTCATCCCCAACTTGCTTTCTGGTCATGGTGCTTCACTGCAGCAACAGACACCCTCACTAAGACAGGAGTGCATCGGTGTCCATTACACTTATGTGGGTGCCCTTGGAAGCCAAAAAAAAAAAAAAAAAAAAAAAAAAAAGGAGTTGGAGCCCCTAGAACTAGCATGGACAGTTTACAAGTACCTGAGATGGATGCTGGGAACCGAATTCAGGTCTTCTGGAAGAGCAGCGCTCTTACCTGCTGGGCTCGCTCCAGTCCCTTACCTCACTGTCTGTCTGTCTGTCTGTCTGTCTGTCTGTCTGTCTGTCTGTCTATAAGAGCATACACCTGTGTGGAAGTCAAAGCACAAGTTGCAGGAGTCCCCTTCCACCATGCATGTGGTGGTCTGAATAGGTTTGGCCCCAGAGACTCATGTGTTTAAGTGCTTGGTCCTCAGGAAGTGGCACTATTAGGAGGTGTGGCTTTGTTGGAGTAAGTGTGACCTTGTTTGAGGAACTGTGTCACTGCAGGGTCAGCTTTGAGGTCTCTTTGCTCAAGCTTGCCCAGTGAGGCACACAGAATCCTTCTACTGCCTGTGGATCAAGATGTAGAACTCTTGGCTCCTCCAGCACCACTGTCTGCCTGCATGCTGCCATGCTGATAATGGACTGAGCCTCAAACTGTAAGCCAGCCTCAAATGAAATGTTTTCCTTTGTAAGAGTGGCCATGCTTATGTCGTTTCTTCACAGCAATAAAACCCACTCTCTGAACTCTGGTCATCAGGCTTGGCAGCAAGTACCTTTTCTAGAGGAGCCATCTTCCCCCGTGCTAGACTGTGCCATGTTAGGATGCTTAAGTTTAAAAACTGCTGTTTGGGGGCCGAGGAGATGGCTCAGCCTTTAAAAGCACTTGGTGCTCTTCCAGAGGACTTGGCTCCCAGCACCCACACGATGGCCCACAACCACCCCTTACATCCATGGGACACATACCTTTTCCTGAACCCTGGGGCCACCAGGCACACACTTAGTGCACAGATACACATGTAAATAAAACACTCATATCACTAAATAACTAAATCTAAAAAAAAAAAAAAAACATTAAAAATTAAATGCTGTTTGACATTGGGCTTGCTCATGATCCCTGCACTAGAGAAGCAGAAGCAGGAGGCTGAGTTCAAAACCATCCTTGACTACACAGCAGGTTCAAGTAGGGCCTCACAAGCCCCCACCCCAAAACACCAGAAAGTAAAAATAACACCTACAACAAAACAGCTGTTTGCAGTCGCATGCAAAGGAGTAGTAGAGATTAGTAGGACAGCATTTCCCACAATTTCTGAAATGTCTCTTTATACTACACACCTACACAAAGCTGGGTTCTTGGTGTTACTGATTAGAAAATTACTATCGTGCTCAGCTCTGAGAAATGAAGCTGCCGCTCTGTAGCACTGGATAGTGTGCTTTTCTGTTTGTTACCA
This sequence comes from Mus caroli, assembly GCF_978045245.1. Taxonomy (NCBI): domain Eukaryota; kingdom Metazoa; phylum Chordata; class Mammalia; order Rodentia; family Muridae; genus Mus; species Mus caroli. The sequence continues at coordinate 77,578,152 of NW_028227258.1, read as the reverse complement.
CTAAGCAAGTGCATCCATATCGTTACCATGCCAATCTGTACCCGTCTCCAATAAACTGTAAAGTTAGATGTAGACCAAAGAATTGTTTTAAATTAGATGTCATAATTTATCTGTTAATGTTTGGTTTGTATCCTTATTTTATCTGCCTACATACTTGGGCCCATCAGTCTCTCAGGTAAAGTCAATGTGGTTTGCCCACATTTGCAGGGGTCGGGGGAGGCAATGTGGGGAGTGACCTTAAAGTCATTTAGACTTAACCAGACTGTTCCTGCAAGTCTGGGGACCTTTTCAGACTCTGATTTAAAAGAACAGGGGCCAGAGAGGTGGCATAGTGTGTACCGGAAGCCTCAGCACTCAGCCTGACCCGGGAGCAGAGACAGAAGAACCAGCTGAAAGCTCTCTGGCTATCGGGTGCACAGAATTTAGCAAACCAGTTTCTTCAATGTATGTTTTTCTAGAATAACTTCTACTTCAATGTAAGAAAAGCCATGTCTCCCAGCCCACTGTCCTGAGGCACATTTCCAAAGTCCTCAGATTTCGTTTATCCTTTATCTATCTTCTGGACAGCAGCTCCCTTGTCAACTACAACACCACAAAGTGACTCCGCTGACTCAAGAATCATTTTACTACTGACATTTTTACTTTAAAAATATGCTCAGTGCCAGTGCCTAGCAAACACAGAAGTGGATGCTCACAGTCAGCTACTGGATGGAGCACAAGGCCCCCAAAGGAGGAGCTAGAGAAAGTACCCAAGGAGTTAAAGGGGTCTGCAACCCTATAGGTGGAACAACAATATGAACTAACCAGTACCCCAGAGCTCCTGTCTCTAGCTGCATATGTATCAGAAGATGGCCTAGTCGGCCATCATTGGGAAAAGAGTCCCCTTGGTCTTGTGAACTTTATATGCCCCAGTACAGGGGAATGCCAGAGCCAAAAAGTGGGAGTGGGTGGGTTGGGGAGCAGGGTGGGAGGAGGGTATAGGGAACTTTCAGAATAGCATTTGAAATGTAAATGAAGAAAATACCTAGTAAAAAAAATTAAAAGGAAAAAAATCTGCTTAGTTCCTACAGATGCTTCTGGAAATGGGCACATCTTACTCCTGAAGACAAGCCTGCAGTCTAGAACCATCTTTAAAGTGTGCATGCATTCTGATGGCCTGTCTTCTCTTCTACGAACAGAGCCTAAGAATAACAGAGCTGGCTAAGGAATATTTACACCCGAGTTTATCGTACTAATAGTCCAGCAACTTAGACACCTAACTTCAGGTCTGTCAGGTGACTTCCTGAAGATGGCAAGGGAGTCCCTAGAGTCCCCTTGCTGAACCTTTATTCTGCTACAGTAGCTAGGAACTGCCTCTGAAACAAACTGAACAAACCACTGTACAGTATGAAGTTGCACTTCTTCTGCCTATGTGCTCACTATTCAGAAATCACTGTTATTTTTACTTTTGTGAAAAAAATTCATCAATCCAGGAGTCTATGAATATTTAGCTCCTCCGCTACAATGTTGCTGAACTTCGGTGAGGCTGCATGTGCTCAGGTCCTGAGAGATTCAGGCTGAGGAGAAGAACTCAGAGTTGGGCAGAGTAACAGAAGCACCTTTTTCTCCCACTAAATGAAGATCAGAAAAGCACATCCTCTCAAGTTCCAAATAGTTACTTCTTATTTAAAATTTACAAGGCCAGGGCCACTGGATTCTGCAGCAGACACTTTAATAAGAAGACAGAATTCACACCAGAGGCACACTCTGGGGAATGTAAATACCATCACAAGTTACTCTGCTGGGAGAATAGAGTGAAGCTCTCTCAGAGCACACATACACAGGAGGGAATGATTTAAAATAGGCTCATGACTTACAATCACATTATACTGTATTAAGCACTCAAAACAGGCATATTAATAAAAAAGGCCAGCTAAAGGCAGTTGGCCATATGTAACACATCATACAGTCTACATAGTTCACGGAGAACAGTAATTTTAAGTACTTCATTTCAACACAATAGAAATAACAGGTAAAGTGGGATCTCTGAAAATACTCATTTCTATGTATGACAAAATCAAGGGACCTTTGCATTTAAACAAGATCACATCGCTGAGGAACCACACAGTAGACAAGCCAACCACATACACAGGACCACAGTGCTGCACAAGTAACCAACCCAGCACTGGATTTTCTGTCCTACGACCTCAACACACTTTACACAACCTTTTCATTACCCAAGGGGGGAAAACTCTCCCATCACCCCCTTCTTCAAGAGGACTCAAGAGAAACAAAATATAAAATTCAAAGGTTGGTTTCGCCATCCACCTCAAGTGTGGTTTTATGAGGACAAAATATCCCAGCGTTACAGATGAATCAAATGTTATTCATAGGGGTTTCCTCATGTATGTACAATGGTTGGGCAAGAATTACTGCATCGGAGAAGGCACATATCTGTGATTTAAGGCTTAACTGGTATAGTCACGCACGGAAGCCAATGAACACAGTCTGGAAATTCTCTTCTATCAAAAGGGAATTTACTCCCAAACTAGCTTTCTAATCTATAAATTTCTGCTCTAGAAACTGCTAATAATTTCCATTTCTATGTCCACATGTTAAAAAAAACCAAAACAAAATAACAAAACCTATCCATCCCTCTTAAGCAGATTTCATTATAAATCAAAACTGCTAGCACAACTGTCAAATTCATAAGTTTAAACACATCATAAAAATATGACTGTGTGATTCCCGGACCTTTATAAATATCTAAACAAAATTACAGTGTTACAGATTAATTTTTAAAGTGTATCTGCAACAAGCTATGGGCCAGTCAGTCATTTATTCGGCTGCCCCTTGTGTGACACTGCAGGACATCATAAAACTTACTCTGCAAAATAGCTTCTTTTTTCTTTAAGATAATACACAAACATGAACTTCTAAAAGATGTTGAATATATTCATATATAAAATATCTGACATTGATACAAATCATGTAAACCTCCCTTGGAAAACTATAGCTGGCCCTCATTTCTGGGACCAAAAAAGCCTTGAATTTTTATCTTGTCAGTGCAAATCTATATTAAATACTTCAACCTACAGAAATAGCCATAACCTTCACAATACAAAAAGGATTTCTCAAAAAGGAAAATTATTATGTTTAGAATTATAGAAATTATGTTTACATAAAAAATCACCTACCTTCCCATCAAATTTAACAGCTCAATTGTTATGTATGAAAAGGGAAAAATAAAAGCTATCTGTGCAAGGGCCACTACAATGGTGGTCACTCCACGGCCTCCCCAACACTACGTAACTCTTACTAGTTCATTAGTTGTTTAACAATACACTGTTCCTTCTTGTCCAGGGGAGTTTACTGTTCTTCGAGCCAAGATGGAGCGTCCACTCCAGGGGTTTTCAATTTGACATGGAACTGCTTAAGTGTCAGTTCAAGCTGCTTCTGATTCCCAGCAAAGTAGGCAGCAACTGCGCTGTGGAAAAGGACCAGTTGATTGCGTAGCACTTTCACCTGTGGACAGGGCAGAGGGACAGGCTGAGCGTTATACCACAGGCGGCATACCAGACAGGGAGATTTACTACATCCCTAACTTACGTGTCTCCCAAAGAACCACTCTAATAGAATGACAATGTTCACAAATACCAAGTACACAATGTCTGCTCAGTGACCTTTTCATTTCCTAAAGGGGACAGGTCAACTTGGGATGTTTTGGTTTTGCATTTTTAGGAACTTGCATTTGGCTAAGAAAATACTCTACCAATGAGAGCTAATACCCAGTCCTGTTAATCATTTCCAAACAACATTTTTGAGAATATTAACAAAAAAATACCATCATATTTCCTTCTGGAATTAAGTATATTTAAACCATGTGAGGTATAGAAAGGGGAACATTATCTGCAGTTAGCATGCTGCAATACACCACCAGATGCATACCAGGCATAGGCAGCACTAAGGCGAAACTTTGCATAAACCTGGGTAGGCTGAATACTTTTAGATGCTGCATTTTTTTTTTTTTGAAAAAAATCAAACAGCAGCAAACATTGCCCAGAAAGTCAGTTCATTTAAACTCATATAACTCAGTTACTTCCAAGTACTTATTATTACTTACAGTGATACCAATAACACACCAATACTGTTTTTAGATTTACTTTTTACACACCCCCATGAAAATGAAAGGTAAACATTTAAAGAGTTTGATCACAGGCATATAAATAATTTAGTAAGAAGTTAATATCTACACCTGCAATGGGAAAAGACTGAGTAGTTACTTTACCAAGGGATATAGAGAGGCTAAGTAAGCACATGGAAATACTTCCCACTCTTTAGTTACTAGGAAAATCTACAGTAATCCCACACTGTGGCCCCGTCACTGCTAAAGATGCAGAGTGACTGAACTCCAGCACCGTTTGTGGAAATGAGAAATGGAAAAGTTTCTTAGCAGTTAAGCATATGACTAATGTGCAATCCAACCACTCCACTCCTAGATCTTTACCTAAGAGAATGCACGCCGAGGTGCACACAGGGATGCTCAGGCAGGCTGGGTTAGAGTTAGGGGCTGATTTACTTGTGATAGCTTCAAAAAAGAAACAACTCAAATATCAACCACAGTGATTAGACGTACTGGGGTATTCCCATAAGATGGATAATGTTCAACAACAGAAAGAAACAAGCAACTGATTACATGCAACATGGGTGAGCTGCAAGAAACCAATGTTCTGTGAAAGAAACCAGAAGAAAAGAGTGTGGGGTAGTTGACTGCATTTTATAAAGTTTACAAAGCACAGTTCCTTCTGCCTAAGGCTTTCCCAGCAGACCTTCCAAGGGCTCACAGTTACTCCACCTTGCTCTGCTATCACAAGTACTGCTCTACCTATGTTTCTGCACTTCTATTTTGGATGATTCTTGAACTACATAGCAAATAAGGGACCACTGTATTTTGATCATGAAAGTCCAATTTCTACAAAGAAGTTTTAACTGGTCACTTTACTGCTGTTTGGGCCACAAGTATATTTCCTGAAATTTATCTCCTAATACTTTTCAATGAAAGAGAACAGAAGAAGATGAACTTTAATTCATGTACTGAACCTGTAAAGAACTGTAACTAGCTAACCTACAATGTCACACAGGTCAGCTTCTCTCCCCGGCCTTGGAGGTGGCAACAAACTGCACACACACACACGCACACACACACACACACACACACACACACACACACACACACACACACAGAGAGAGAGAGAGAGAGAGAGAGAGAGAGAGAGAGAGAGAGAGAGAGAGAGAGAGAGAGAGGTCGAGTGCTGAAGAAAAGCTGGCAGCTCACAAAGTTCTGACTGGAGCATCTATTGTGCTTAAAGCAACCCCCATCCCACAGTGAACATAAGCCATGCGACACACAGATAGGCTTTTTTGGGCTAAATTCTAGTTGTGTTTTCACAACAAAACAATATGATACCCACAGCCACAAAAGCAGTCTCCAGCCATGAGGAGGCTGATGTGTAAAAGCCATCTAAAGAAAGCACCTGGCTGTCCTTGCTGAAGATAACCTCCATGCAAAGCTTTGACACTACAATGGGAAGGCAACACAAGCAAACAGCCTTGCAAACAGTAACCCAGTATAAACTTCCATCCTCACTTCACCACAAACCACTGTTTCCCCCAACACAGCTTTAATGTTATCTTATGCCAAAACAGGTCACTCATGTGTCTGTCAATACTGAGTATGATAACTGAGACATGTGTTTAGTGTTCGTAGTAATGTCTTAAAAATCAGACATAAATTAAAATAAGAACATTAAAACACTAATTCATTAATTTCAAAACATTAGTAAATCAAAGTAAATCCTCAATACACTTACTGATTTTAAAAGAGGATAGTTTGATTCTCTGCTTCTTGCTAGCCATCCTGCATCATGTACACGTTCATATGATGGAGGGAGCCCATGCTGCTGTCCCTGATGTGCCACCCCTGCTCTGGTTATTAAATAAGAAGAGCTGGGCTGTGGAGATGGCTCGGTGGGAAGACTACTAGCTATGCGAGCATGAAGAGATGCACTCAAACCTTAGCAACTATATTAGAGGACAAGAGAGAGAAAAGAAAAGAAGCAAGCCGAGCACTGCATACACATCTGCAACCCAAATCCTGGGCAGTGAGGCAGGGGGATCACTGGGGTTTGTTGGGCACAGCCTCACTCCATGTCCAGTAAGAGATCCTTTCTTAAAGGAATAAACTTGAGAGCACACTGCAGGACACCCAAGGTCTTCCTGTGACCTCTGCATGCATGCATGGGCAGCCTCGCCCTACCCCAAGCATATAGAGAAACCATTATTAAATAAAAATTGTAATTAAGCAGTATTAGAAAAGCAGTTGCAAAACAATTTCAAAATAACTAAATTTTGCAAAAATCTTCTAAATTTTGCAAAAATCTTATTACAGGTTAAACAACCCAATTTGAAAAAACAAACAAACAAAAAAAACCCCAAATACTACAAAATCCATATCTTAAGTGTTGATTATGACACAGTGGAAAAGTCTCCCTCTAGACCTCATGTGTGGTCCAAATGCAGGACTATTGAAAGTGGCACATAGTACACCTTCAGGCTACGTGTGTAACGGTGTATATTTACGCATATTCTGTGCTTAGGACTAGATTTCTTCACCATAACAAATATTCCAAAATTCAAGAAACTCTGAAATCCAAAATACACTAGTCTAAGCAGATACTAAGAGACGATATCCACATGGTATGATATTTGTAACGCCTGTACTATAATAATACAGTAATTTAACACTATAGTGAGCTATTATTTCACTTAATAGTGTATTAAGTAAATCTATGAAATACATTTTGCATCATTGTACTTAACCCATTTTGTGGGGTGGGCACTGAGGACTGAACCCAAGGTCTTATGGGTTGTGAGGCACATGCTCTAACTGGGTCATGGCTCCAACCCCACAGAGAATCTTTTAAAGAAAAGAAACAGAAAGAAAATCAAGATTCACAGTTCAAAAAGCCAAGAAACGCCTAAGGCTAGACCTCCTGAGGACAGACTGGAGTGTGAGGAACCTGGAAATCACACTCCTGGATGGCTGCATGCTCTTTCACCTAGTATAGCAGCCAGCACTCACAAGACAGCAGACATTACAGAACACTTCTAAGCAAAAATTAGAGACAGACACTGGGGATAGGGCACGCCCAATAGCAGCGGTAGTGGGGCAAGAGCCTAGCACGAGGGTTGGAGCAAGCAAGAGAGAGTCTAAAGTTATAAGGACAACACTAAACCTGTGTGTGTGTGTGTGTGCGCACACACACATTGCTAAGGACAAAACCCAGAGCCTGTGTATGCTCAGCAAGCACTCTGTCCCTAAACTACATCCCTAGCCTCAACATTAAGCTCTCACAGGTCTTTCTGTACATATAAAGCAGAGAAAAGCTTTCTGAACTACTTTAGAAAACATTTTGTGGTTAAAGGGATACATAAAACAACAAAAGCAGAGACTTAACAAGAGTGAGAAGGGTAACTATTACAGGCAAAAAATGACAGCCAATTTGACAAAACTTTAAAACGTAACAGCAGAAAGAAAGAAATTGAAAATGAAATATACTAAAGCACAGTGTGCTCAGTTACAAAGAACCTTTATGAAGATCTGCTAGTGAACAGCCCAGATGAGATCTACACAGAGCCACCCCAGCTCCGTCTGTCAAGTGCCCTAAACTTAGTACCACACAATACTTAATTGTTAAAGGCAGAACAACCCACCAGCGACTGCTTAGAGATGACGCCTGTGGACAACCCTTTCTCTATCCCCCACAGCATTCTGGGATGATTAGCACCATGGGGGTCCTACAGTAAGTCCTAGGGTGTCAATAGCAAAGCTGTAAGACCACAAGCTTCATGCATGCCAGGTCTAAGAGCTATGCTATGCCTCAGCCTTACACACATCTTCCTATTCAGAGAATTAACAACAGGTGTCACCCAGTTAAGATATGTTATGATCTTAATAAATACAGTCATATTGTGAGGCACTTCAAAGTAATTACCTGGTCTCCCAGTAAGTCTAGGAAACAGGAGTTGCATTAAATCTACCCAAATTCCTGAGCAAAAGACTAGCGTAAGCACATGCAGACAGGTGCAACAGGCCATCCTGAAGAGGGGCTCAACTACTAGGACACCAAGTATGAACTTTTCTCCCACACCCTGCTATTTCAAAATCAACATTTGGTGTTTTCCTTGTCTGTCACTGAGCTTTGTAGGAAGCCACCAGAAGAAAAGGCAGATGTGAGCAGGCCCTCTCAGCCCGCCACTAGGTTCCTGAAGTATCACATCATCAGCTCACAGGCCTGTCAGGCCAAAGCAACTACGGGCAGAGAAGGTGGCACTGGGAAGGCAGTGAGAAGAAGACAACAGTGTGGGGAAGAGAGGGGAGGGGAGTGGAGGGGAGGGGAGGGGAGGGGAGGGGAGTGGAGTGGAGAGGAGGGGAGGTCCACGTCTTACTCATTTGATTCAATTAGGGAAGTGGGGGTAGAAAGCTAATAAGGCACTGCCTCGTTGATCTCCAAGAAACCAAGAGGTTTCTTGTGACCTCAGTTTCTTAAAAAACACAGAATTGTTCTTACATTATGCTTTTGTGCCCCTTCAGGGTATCAGATAGGAGTGAATTTACTTCAAATTATTCATCACAACTGGCTATTATTATTTGCTTATGTGCCTCTATGGAAAAATGTTTTGCCCCTTGTGGCTTGCCCTTATGATTGGACACTTTACTCATGTGACTCATCTTGACCTTCAGAGTATAAATTACCAGATGCTCTGAATAAAGCTGGCTATTGCATGAGACTTAAGTTTCCCTCACGTTACCAGTTCTATTCTTCCAGGGCCCACTGGTCCTAGAGCAGTAAGCACTCTCTATAACAACAAAATTGTGTATTACATAGATAAAAATATATACTATACAAAATCCTTGTAACAAGTGTTCTCCATTTACAGACTTCTCACAGAGCAGTGACCACTGACTAAATGCCGAGCACTTTAGATTCATTCTCGGAGTGTTTCTGTGAGGGTAATTAAAGCCAGTAGCAGTGACAATACAACCAAATGCTGTACTGAAGAAGGGTCTGGTGATATGGGGAGGGGACAGATGGGAAGGAAGAAATACGAAAGTTGTTAGGGAAATGAAGCCATGTATGTCATTCGCACGAACATCTGAGTTCTTAAAGCTAATTTTCAAAAGAAGCAAGGTGAGAGAGCAGCAATCTTCTAGAAGAGTTTGATGGCCATGGGCTTGAGAGCACTGGATACACTGAGGTCCAGAGACAGGCTACGGCAGACATTTCCCAGAAATGGTCCAGGAAACAGTGAACAGAATCGCTCTCACACCATGACTTCATTCCTGACCTGTACAGAATCAGTTCTAACCATTCAGGTGCTCCTGGATGCAGAAGGACAACAGTGTGTTGGGAGTGTAGGCGGGTATTACGGGCAGTTAACTCTTTAAAGGTCTCTATCAGACCACACTGCTCCCTGAGCTAGTGACAAAATAGAGACAAGAGTGTACAGAGTCACCCAGGGAGCAGAAAGCCTTGTGCTCTGGCATTTGGACACTGTGTAATATAGAACTGACTGAAAGCAAAGGCCCATTCACAGTCACCACTATTCACAAAACTGTTTTCTTAAATAGCAATGTATTATGGACATCATGGAAAACTAACTTTAAGAAAAATTATGAGTCTAAATTACAAAATTCTGATCTCATTTACTTAGGAGAAATGTTTTAATGAAATTTATAAATTCTTTTAAAAACTGCAAGCAGTAACATGCTCAGCTTTACTGAGCTGAGGAAGGGCTGGGCGAAGCTCATTCCGAGTACCTGCTTAGCATGTGTAAGCCCAGGGTTCAATGCAGTTCTACAAAAAGAAAAATCAGGATTTTTAGTTTAAGAGGACAGAAAACCAGAATGCTTTTTAAGTTTAAGATTTTTTAAAAATCCAATCACCCTTATCAAGTAGTTGTTTTGACCACACATAACAGAGCACAGACAAGTTCTGACAGGAGCAAAGTGCCAAGTTCTGACAGGAACCCAGGAAGCTCCCAAGAAGCAGAGTTCAAGTCAAACACTGCGATTATCTTGAGATTTTACTCTGAACTCTTCTCAAAATGTAACCAATCCAAGAGACAGAAACTATTAAGATTTAGTCCAGGACAGTAGTACCCCATTTCAAACCTCAAACTGACCTCTTATATATAACACAAAATTACAACATCTGGCAAAACAACTTGGAAGATGGTCAAGGCTAGCAGTATCAGTGAAATGTGGAGCTGAGAAGCCCACAGACACCACCACCATTTACAGAATAGTGCAGCACCATGGTTTAGAAGCACACACATTTGTAGGCAAATCCTCTTGAAAGTAGAAGACAGTTCTACTTATTACACTCCTCTACCGCATCCACCAGAAACCTGAAACTCCAACTCTACCCTGCACATAAACTGGCTACTTCTAACCAGGAAGAATCAGAAGACATGCATGCCTATGAAGTCCTAGCATTTAAGTAGTGGAGATAGGAGGAGAGTTAGAAACTCAAGGTAACTCTCATATACTGTGAGTTCAAGGCTAGCTAGCCTGGGCTACATGAGACACTGTCTCTAAAACCCAAACGCCAAATCCCTAAACCTACGAACCAAGCATCTGCACTAGAACACGTTACTCTGTTGGAAATATGAGTGCAAGTGGTAAGTAACCTGGTCAGCCTGGTGTGCCCGTCCTGCCACAGCTCAATGCCACCTCCACTCATCGTCTCACACTGCTCTAAGCAGTTCTGGGTAAGTCACATTTAGATAAGTCTAATTTCAAAATCAACCCTCAATTCACAGTTCTCTTTGCTCATAGGTCATGGACATTTTTGTCTGATTTCTGAAGGGAGGGGGAGGCAATACCACAACCACAAAACACTTCCCCTTTACTTGGATTTAGAAGAAAAAACAGTAATGTGGAAGGCATTTAACCACAAGCTGGAAACACTATCCATGAGCAAATAGCTTCTTCATCACATGACTCCTACTTTGCCCTGTAAGGATGAGGGGAGGTAACTCATGTGCTTACGTTAGCTCACTTTCTCTTCTTAGCACAGAACTGATCACCAGGCTTTAAAGCAAACCAGGGAATTACAGGCCCTCCCTGGCTGTGTTTGGAAAATAGAACTCTATTTTGAGACTAAATTTGGAGAAATGGTGAGGCATGTTTTTAAAAGGATATTCTAGCTGTATATATTCTCCTTTCTCCTTAGAAGAGAATTTAACTTGAAACATCTCTGTGTGTGTGCACAAAGACCAGCGCAAATGTGTAACACTCCCAGGACAAACCGTGGCAGTTACTTCTCACCTTACACCGTGTGGCTCTCCAGGATTAAATCTGTCGCCTGCTGAAACATCTCATTAGTCCAGTATTTGCTTTGACAAAGGAGGGACTGGTTTTTTTTGTTTGTTTGTTTCTGTGGCTTTTTAGGTGGAATGTCATCACCTTACTGTATCGCCCATGCTAGTCTAGAACTCATGATCCTCCTGCTTCAGCCTCTTGAGAAGCTGAGATTACAGTACACCTGGCTTAGGTAGAACATTTATATGGACTAAAAAATTTAATATGGCTGTGTGTGGTGGTACACACCTTTAATCCCAGCACCTGGGAGGCAGAGCAGGTGGCCTCTGAGTTCAAGGCCAGCCTGTTCTACAGATGAGTTCTAGAACAGCCATGGATACAAAGAGAAACCCCAGAATGTAAAACTCCCTCCTGGAGAGAGGCTCAGAAGGCTCCCAAGAAAGCTACAAGTATCTTAAGACACTAAACCTTACCACAGAAGAGTCTCTGTATCCATACTCATTCATAGTCATTGCTTTACCACTGACAACAGCGAAGAGATAAAGCACCAAGTGCCCATCAACAGATAAGGAAGATGTAGGACTTACATACAATGGAATTTTAGTCAGCTGTAAAAAAATTGGATCATGATATTTTTAGGAAAATGGATGAAAAACCATTAATCATTAGGTTAAGTAAAGCAAGACAGATTAAGAACGACAAATGCTGCATATTCTGTCTTCCTGGTGAGTGTAAAAAAGAAGTAAAAAGGAAAAGGGAGGGGAGGGGAGAAACATGACTGCTCCTAGGTATGGTGGAGGAAAAGGCTTATTATAGATATGTGGGAGAGCATAGCCAGAGGCAGGAACTTCTGGAAGAGTGCAGAGTATACAAGACCCTGAACAATGTGAGGAGAGGGGGAGGGGGAACAGAGGGGAACCAGGTACAGTAGCCAGGAGGACCAAAGGAATGAGAGTGGGTGATCAAAATGACATGGATAAAGGAATGTTCCCAGGATCCAAATGTAGGTAGATCACACACTTTTGTGCTCAGCATCACACACTAGGTGATCAAGAATGCTACCATTTTAGGCAAGAGTATAAACAACTATTGTTATATCAACCTCAGACTGGGAATAACTGATTTATTTATTTACAAGAATAACTGATTTTTTAAAATGTGAATTGTTCTTTTTGCCATTGAACTCTCTATCCAAAATCCAGCCTATCCTTCTCTGACCCCCACCATCTTTTAAGTTATTAAAATACAAACTAATGAAACAAATCTGCATTTGATGGTCATAGCTAATTAACAGTGTCTTAAGGTAAGAGCAATTTTATCTTTCTTAAAAACAAACCCCTACTTTTTAGATTTGTACCCTAAATGGTTTTATTGGATGATTTTGAACATTTAACCCTATCCCCAACATATGCATTAGCTTTAAATACCTGTCATTTGCCTTCTCTTTCCTAGTTCTGAGTTCTAGCATCCAGGGCCTCAAGCACACTGGACAAGCTCTCTACCATTAGCTACACTCCCAGCCTCAGATTAACCTTGAACCATGTATCTCACATTCTTGGTGGCCCCAGCACACAAGAACTGTTTAAAACAAATGAGCTGCTTGAGCTAATCTGCTTCTTTCTGTGTCAACAATAAGCACAGAAAGCCAGTCAGAGCCAGTGGTTCAAGCCAGTGAGTCAGTCTCGATGGCTGAGCAGATCCTGCAGTAGACCTCCACTGTGGGGAAGAGTGCACACATTGTGGTGAATGTCTGAACCATCATTGAATGTCAGGAAGGCTTAAAGGAGGGTTCGGTACCTATTTTCACAGACTGTGCAGAGCACCAAAGATGTTGGGGTTTGTTTTTTTTTACTAAAGTGGCCTATATTTTGCTTTGAGACTTGAAAGAACAAATGGCAGATAAACAAGTTGCTTTAGATCACAAAATACCTCAAACAACATTATTTAAAGGTCTAAAAGGAGAAATGATGGAAGGTGAAACATTCCAAGAATCTACTTAACTCAGTCCTCACTGCTACAAACCCAGTGTTAGTTAGCAAACAACGAAGGGCACATCAGAGAGTAATATAGATTGTGTAAGTTAAAGGCACATCACGGGGAGGGAAGGCAGAAAACATAAAGTGGAACATGGGTTCTGACAAAGGGAGAATAACAAATTCAAATATGGCCATCTGTTCCTCAGACTTAGGGGATGCACACATACAGAAGTGTACAACAGTGCACACTTGTAGCAAGAGCAAACAGAGGGAAGTGAAGGGAACATGGGAAGAGAGAGCAAGCCTCCTCTCACACCAGGACCTGGTTCATGTAGCTGAGTCTGGGAGAGCGCTCAAACAAGAAAGTAAAGGCAGCACATGGTCTGTGCTCCTCAGGGCCAGAGCCTGTGTGTGTCCTCTGTGGCTAACACATCAGCGCTGTGTGTCCCAGCCCTTAAATCTGAACAAAGCACCACAGGCTCACCTCACAATCTCACTTACAAGACAATTGTTTTTACGATAAGTAAACCACCTTATGTTTTTACTTAATTTTTAACCTTTGTATTTTCTTCTAACCTAGTTATAGATGATAGTCTTTGAGCAATGTTAACTTCAAAGACAACAAAGTTGTTAGACACTCAAGATGTGCCTCTATTTCCTGACAACCCCACACCCAAGCAGTCTTACCTCTCAAGTCCCCTGCCATCCCAGGCCTGATAAAATCCAAGGGCTGTGCTCCTTTTATCTTTGACAATTACACTCCATATCTTGGCTCACTTCAGCCCTGAAATTCATTTTGTTTGTTTGAAATATGGTCTCACTCTGTAGCTCAGACTAGCCTCAGAGTATGCACTGTAGACTGACCTCAATGTATGGATCTTCTTGCCTCTCAAGTCTCAAATGCTGGAACTGTAATCTTTTGTAAATCTTTTCTTCTCCCCTGTGCTAGGGCCTAAATCCATGTTAGGCAAGCATCTACTCAAAGTCTAGGTCCTGAAATGATTTTCTGCAGTGTAATAATTAAGGGCATTAAGGGCCAGCTTTGTCAGAGTGCTGGTCCCTAAGGACAAGCCCCTCAGCTACAGGCTTCCTGTCTCTCTGCTGCCTGCCGCCCATAGACCTAACCATTCTGTTTTGCCAAAGCACAGCAAGGCCATCCTAAGAACATACTGTAAACACCTTGACTTTTAAAACAGAGCAAAGAACCTATCTTATGGCCAGCCTCACTTTTTATTTTTTTTAAGTTATAAAAAGGAGCCACAAAAAACACTAACACTAAGACTTCATAGCTTTGCCACAGGGCTGTCTGTTCCATACTCAAGGGCTTTCTGCCTTGGTTGTATCATCTATCTAGCACCTCGCTATTTGGCCTTTCATCTTAGAAGAGAGTGGATTGGGGATCTAACTCAGTTGCAGAGTGCTTGCCTAATGTGAAGTATCACCATGGAAAGCTACAAGCCAGAGAACCAGTACAAAACACCCAGCCCTACAAAGAACTACAAAGCCAGGTCCTTAAAACATCAAATTATAAACTACCACATTCAGGAATACTGTTTTTAAAGTCAACACACATTGAACAAGCATTATAAACTATAAATATTTAAAATATTTAATATTTTAAATATAAAATATTAAAAACTGCATTTTATTTTGTTAAAATTCAATTCCTAAATAGATTATTTACATCTGTGTATAAGAGAGAAATTAACCCAGCAGTAGTTTAATAGAAGAACAAAATTGACTGGAAGTTGTGAAGGAAGCAAGCTGTATGAAAGACAGTTGCTTTTATTCTCATTATTAAAAATAAAAAGGGTAAAAGTTGTTAAACCATACAACCCTGCAAAAGTTCTCTCACAGATCTAAGTCCTTTTTGTTTTGTTCTGTTGTTGTTTTTCAAGCCAAGCTTTCTTTGCACAGCTCTGGCTGCCCCACAGCTCTCTCCATAGACCACGCTGGCTTGAACTCGCAGGTGCTCCTGCCCCTGCTTCTCAGGGCTGGGATCAGGGCGCACACCACCTCAGCCTATTCCATCCTTTACATTTGCTGAGTGTGTAAATTGCAACTAACTTTCTGTTACTCCCAACATAAAAATGTTTTCAGTGCTTACAAAATAATGTTGTGATAAGATCCATCTAACTGACATTTAAAATTTAGAGATGACACCCGGGGCAACGGGGGTGGGGTGGGGGGAATCTTAGATGAAATGTCCAACAGTGGGGAGAGGGAACTTGAGGAGTCTACCTCCAGTGGTATCTGCATCTTTCTCAGTCAGCTGCTTGTTGGGCCTCTCAGAGGGCAGCACTGCTAGGCTCCTGCCTGTAAGCATACCATAGCATCAGTAATAGTGTCAAGCCTTGGAGCCTGTCCTTGAGCTGGATCCCAAGCTGGGCCCGCCATTCTTTCCCTCAGTCTCTTCTCCATTTTTGTCCCTGCTGTTCTTTCAGACAGGAACAATTCTGGGTCAGTGGTTTTAACTGTGGGATGGCAACCCCATCCCTCCACTTGATGCCCTGTCTTTCTCTTGGAGGTAGACTCTACAAGTTTCCTCTTCCCACTGTATGTTTTTTAAAGACAGGGTCTCTTCACTGAACTTGGAGCTTACTGTTCAGCTGTTGGCTGGCCAGTGACACCCCCGCCCTGCCCCAGCCCTATCCTCCTGTCTCTGCCTCACATTGCCTAGGTTGCAAATGCATGCTGTGGATCTGAACTTAGGTCCTCATACATGCAGATACGTACACCCAAGTAATGGACTGAAGTTGGGGACCCCATGGTTGAATTAGGGAAAGGCTGGAAGAAGCTGAGGAGGAGGGCAACCCCATAGGAAGACCAGCAGTCTCAACCTGGACCCCCAAGATCTCTCAGACACTGAGCCACGAACCAGCTGATATGAGGCTCCTGACACGTAGCAGAGGACTGTTTGGTCTGGCCTCAGTCAGAGAAGATGCGCCTAACCCTGGAAAGAGTTGAGGCCCCAGGGAGTTGCAAGGCCTGGTGGGGGAAGGGGGTGGGGAGATATACTCTTGGAGACAGGAGTGGGGGTAGGGAGGAGGAATGGGGTAATAACTGGACTATAAAAAAAAAAGTAATACAAAAAAATTTTTAGAAAGGACCTGGCTAGTTGCAAAGTTATCAACATTCATATTACTCTAGACCAGGGCTCTTCTAAGTACTCTATCAGTGATAATGTCAACAAATATGTAAATATTGATATAATACTATCCATCAAAATACTAAACAATGTAACTGATTAATACATCTGAGACTGAAATGAACATAATCCTGTGGACCTTAGCTAATGAACGCTTTAAAAGGCTGTGCTACTTCGATCATGTTGGGCAATCTCTCTAATAAGCTACTTAGCTTTCTTTTTTCTATCACTGTAGCTTCCAGGTGAGTATTTTCATCACAGTCTCTTTAAAAATGGAATAGTATTTCTAGACATGGTAGAACCCAAAGAAATATGTTATTCTGCAGATGTTATGGTAGCTATGGGCTTAAAGAAAACAAGAAGGTAATAATTTAATATGGCCCTTTGATGTCATGAGGGAGCATATAAATATAGTTTTCTAGAAGTAAATAAAAATAATTGCTACAGTTTAAATCTTTAATGTCCTCAAAGGACCATGTGTAAAAGGCCTGGCTGCCAGCCTATGGCACTACTGGGGATAGTAGAATCTTTAAGTGTGGCCTTAGGCCAGGCACAGGGCACACACCTGCTTAGCTAAAAACTCAGGAACAGAGCTAATCATCAATACAAGGCCAGCCCTTTTCTATCTACTAAACCCTACCTCAAAAAATAAAAACAACAGCTGGCTGTGGTGTTGTACACAGAGGCATGACAATCTCTGTGAATCTGAAGCCACCCTGGTCTACATAGCAAGTTCCAGGATAGCCAGAGCTATAATGAGCCCTTGTCTCAAAACAATAAAGCAGAATAAAAACTAAACCTACTCCCCAGAGCTGTGTCTCTAGTTGCATATGTAGCAGAGGATGGCCTAATTGGCCATCAGTGGGAGGAGAGGCCTTTAGTATTGTGAAGATCATATGCCCCAGTACAGGGGAACGCCAGGGCCAGGAAGTGGGAGTAGGTGGGTTGGGAGCAGGGCGGGGGTAGGGTATAGGGGACTTTGGGGATAGCATCTGAAATGTAAATGAAGAAAATATCTAATAAAAAAATGCCTTAAATAAATAAAAAAAAACCCAAAAAACAAAAAACTAAAAAACCTAAACCTACCACAAACAAAGGAAGAAAAACCAAAGCAGTGGGGCCTAGTAAGGAAATAGGGTCACAATGGCTGCCACAGGGTAAGCAGTTTTGTCTGACACATCCTCCTGTTGGGGTGCACCTTATTACTGAGACCTCTGCGACTGTGAGCCAACCCAACCTTTTCACTTTATAAATGGGTTGTCTCAGGTATATGCTACAGTCACAGACTGACTGCATGCCAGTTTTCAGAGGGCACCAGGAAGCAAGCATGGTTGAAGGCCTGTCAGGTTTCAGAGGAAGCAGACAGCATAGGAAGAGGAACTGTTTCCATGAAAGATCCACTCACAGGACAGAGCAACACCTAGCTGCACCATGGTTGTTCTCTCATTTACAACTACAATCTTCCACAGAAAACTAAGAAGACATGTCAAACACAGGAACAGATCCTTCACACAAAGGAAAACTCAAGGGCGGAGAACACAGCTCAGTAGTAGACCACTTACCTACCCAGCATGCCCAGGGCTTGGATTCAACCCCTAGCCCCCCACCCCCCAAAAAAAAAGAAGCACACAATAAAACCAGGACCAGCCTCTGTCTCCTAATGCTGTGATTACAGGCATGGACCACTAAACCCTCTGTTATTTAACTATTTAAAGTCCTTGTTTTCCAACTTCAATCTGAAGATCAGAGTTGAACACAAGTATTTTTTTACCCACCCAGTTGTTATATATGAGAGCATGCACGACTCAGTATGATTGATGAATCCTGTCACAGAAATTATGTATCTAAACTCAAATTAGTTATGAACCAAATTCCTTCATGCAATTGTCATGAAAAAGTTATCAGAAACAAATAATTTCTGTGAATTTAAGTGACTATTCTAAAATCCATGAAAAACTATCAGAAAGCAAATAAATTTACCTTATTTTCCTCGAGAAATTTCAATTTGACAGAAACATCACTGCGCATTTTATCATATTTTTCCTTATGTATTTGGAACAGATGCTGCGACTGCTCAATTTTTGGCAGAGTGTTTGCATCACGTGGCCCAAGGTTCAGTTCTTCCAAATCAGTGCGGTACGCATCATATTCAACTCTGAAAGAAGAGAATCAAGAATGCTTACCTGAAAGCACTGGGACAGTCAAGAGACGGACTGGAAAACAACAGTCTCATATTAACACTCACCCCGGCCCCAGTCTACATCTGATGCTTTTTAAATCAGTTTTCCCTAAAAATAAAGAGCTGTGAATATACAAAGGGGCTGGGGACCTCAGTGCTAGAATGCTTTAGAATGTGCAAGCCTCTGGCATTGTTCTCCAACACTGTAAAACGTAAGCATGTACACGTGTGTGCACGAATAGGGAGGGGCCGCTTCTTACTCTTATCTACTATTTCTGCCCTAAATTTACAATATTAATGACAAAATCTTCAACATTTAGCAACTACTTAAATTAAAAAAAAAAAGTCAACCTTAACAGATGCCAAACCAAGTTCAAAGCAGTTATCAATTCTTAATGTGAACTGGCTACTAATGATGAGACAAAGTTGGTGAAACCAGCCAACTTAGAATGCCTAGCAAAACTGCTGAAAGTCATACTGACTGTTACCAAAGCATGGCATGCATGCACTTTCAAATGTTCTCATCACTGTATTTAAATAATAAATATTAATGTCAACTTTTACCCATCACACTGAAAATACCATTGCTGCAACATGTAATGAATGTAGAAAATTGCTAATGAGCTACTTTATATTTGAAGGCTGGGCACTGACTCTTGGAAAGCCCCTGTATATTTTCTAGATCATCATATTCCAACAGATACTGGTCTTTTGTTGTATGTGTGTGTGTGTGTGTGTGTGTGTGTGTGTGTTTTTGACAGGCACATATGATAGTACAATGCTAGATGGATTGTGGTTATAGCAGCATCTAGAATGTGAAAATGACATCTCCTATAGACACTATGGCCTGGTTCTGTGAGATGCTTTGCCTTAATGATTCTAAAATTGTTACTCTATCAACCTCACTCCGTGCAGCTACACAGCACCTCTGTCATAGCCCTGTGGAAATTAACAGTACTGCTATGGAAAGCAATGACCCAGCTGCCTCAAGTATTCTGTACTCAACTGAAAGAAAACAAGTGACCTCTAATTTACTAAAAAACAATCCATGTGCTACAGCCAAAGGTCTTTATTCAGATATCAACAGGGAGATTCATATCTTCTAGTCCCAAGAATGAAGAGTATGTTAAGCAATAAACTATATTGTATACCTTAACTTGAAAAGTAATATGTCAGTCCCTCAGATTCAACCCTAGTTTGTATGTTACTTATTTTGGGGTTTTTGAGACTGTCTCTATATAGCCCTGGATGTCTTGGAATTCACTCTGAAGCCCAGGCTGGCCTTGAACTCACAGAGATTGGCCAGCTTCTGCTTCCCAAGATTTTTAAAGACTTTACTTTTTACTTTTCTCCAGACAAGGTTTCCCTGTGTTGCTTTCGCTGTCCTAAACTTACTCTAAAAAACCAGGCCGGCCTCAAAGTCCTGTTTGTTCTGCCTCCTGGATACTAGGATTAAAGGCGTGTGGCCTGTGCCTGGCATCCAAGCCCTGCTTATTTTTAACCTGTACTAAATTTAACAAACTAGATCTTTCTGGGCCGATGAGGACCACTGATTCGCTCACTGAATGGTGACCCACGCTGGCATCTTCTGTGTTTCCAGTGAGCTGAGTTCATCCTCAATGTGCTTGTGAGGACCCAATTGCAACAAAATGGCATAATGCAAACTATCCTTATAGACAGTGGGAGGGACTGGACATTTAAGAAAGCCTTTCTAAGAACAAAAATATGACACAATTAAAATTTGAAGGGTAGTAAAAGAGTATATTAGGAAATAAAATTGGTAGAATGCCTCCAAAAGAGAAAAGTGTGGGCACGGGCATAGACAGGTGAGAATTAATTCAGTATATCACAACCCAAAATTAATGCCCAGTACTGGAAGACATTTCAATCAGAATAGTAGGCAGCCTCCCGAGAGGCAGGATTTTTCCCTGTCCAATTACATTAAAATATTAGTGCAGCAGGAGGCCTGTGATTGGACAGGGAAAAGGGAGGCGGAGCTAAGAGTTGCAGAGACAGAAGAGTGTTTGAGGAGAGAGAAAAAGCCAAGATGGAGTTGGAGGGACAGGAAGAAGAACCTGAACCAGCGTGGCTTTAAATAGCCACAGGTAGTTATGATATCATAAAGGTTAGAATAACTGGGATAATTTGTCTAATCTAGGTGGGCAACTTTTATCGTTATGAATTGGTTCTGAATTTATTGTATTGATAACTTGTGAATTGAGAATTTATTGATATATAAATCTGACTTGTTAATTATAAACTTCTATAGTTTTGTTTCTACCGTGTTGCTGGGTGTTGTGCTGGCTGATTGCGGGGTGGAAGGTCGTTGGGTGCGGCTGGAGAACCAGCAAAGGGAACATGGGAGCTCTGACCCTGCCGGAGAGTTGGCGGGCAGAGAGTAGCCTGGCGGGACCTCGCTGGGAAAGAGAGTGGCCCGCAGTAGTGCAGTAAGCATGCAAATCTTTTTTAATATTTCCTGCAACACCCACAGTTCCTGATAAACAGTTGAGTGGTAAGCCAGCAAGAATAAGCAGTAAAAAGCCACTGAAGAGCTGTGATTTGCCCTGACTTCATTTGTTTAGGATAGAGAGCTGGCCCTCTAATGGTATAGAAGGGAGATGGACTGGGTAGACTAAAAAAATGTGCCAGTCTCAAGACGAAGGGGAATAAGACGCCTCAGAACTAGAACAAAGGCAGTAAGGATTTAGACAGGCATAAAGAGCCAATGGGGTAGGAAAAACTTAAACTTGGCAACAAGTTAGTTAAACCCATGGGTTTAGAGGCTAAACTACCTTTCACTCCCTTTCCTGTCTTCAGTTTACATTGCATTTTTTTGTGTTTCCATTTTTCATTTATGAATAGGAACAATAATTACTACAAAACTTCATATCCATGTGCATTATATGACTTTGGGCAATAATCAAAACCTTTAGAATGCTTAGTATTAAAAAAGGAAGAGCTAAAAGCAAGCTACAAACAAAAAAGTAGAAGCAAACTAAAGCTGGTAGGATGTCATGAGCGCAGCATTTCTTAAGATAGTAGCGCTGGCTGAGATAGATACAAAGTTCCAATAGTGACCTCGCACTCCTTAGCTTTGACACTCATTTTGTAAATGGGAAAAGCAGAACTTCCCAGCAACGCTTCTCTAAAAGCACTCAGTGCCACCCAGGGATGGGCACTCAGCCTTCCAGGCACAACTTTCACCTCAAGATTGCCAGCCTGAGCTTGTACTCTCTGGAGAACAGGTGTCCAAATCTGAAAAGGTCACAATTGCCTGCTTGTTGGTGCTGCTGTGGAGAAACACTGAATGGGCTGTTGGAGGAGGCCAGGAAGGACTTGTACACAATGCAGATGGGGTTAACAGACCACCCAGCATCCGCCTTAATTACCACTTCTAATGCTGGTCACATGGATGACCCTTGCCCTAAAAGGCACTAAATTTGTCAAACAAAAAAAGAAACTGCTACTTAAAACTTTGAAGTTTAGACACTTCTTCAATATTGTCCCTTAAGAAGCCAATGTCCAAGTATCACTATTAACCAAGCCCTCAGAGAATTGATAAGCAGAGATCAAGCCCCAAGGTAAACTTAGAGAATATGCTAGTATAATTTGAATAAAAAAGGATGCTTATGAGATGACATCATTGCCAGTTTGTCAGGCACACAAACGAGGCTGTCTGAAAGTTTCCTTTAAGTAACTATCCAAAGGTTCCAAAAAAGCCAGTATACTGTATATCCCGAGACCTGATACCACATTATCCTCTGAGGTTCTCATATAATATGTAAATGTAAATATGTAGCCCTAGCACTTAGGAGGCAAACAAGGCAAAGAATTCTTATCTTTGAATCTTCTAGACTCCTAAAAACTGGAAAAACTAAAAAAAAAAAAACAAAAAACAGATTATAGATAGATTATGACAGACAAATTTAGCAAAGATCCACACAGCAGTAAGGCAAATGAAGCCTTTATTCATATGCGTATGAATCCATGAAAAACACAATGTGAAAGAAAGGATTTACGCAGACTAACAGATCATTACTGCGGATGTTGTTGAGGGGAGTTCTAGCAGAACACTTTCAATGCTTCCAGTTCTGTTTTTCACCACCTGATTTTATGCTAATAAATAATTCAAATAAAAAGTAAGCCTTTAGCCTAAATAATCTGCAAACCAGGACCCTCCCACTTCCTACCAGACAGTCTTAGCTGTTACCGTGATCTTTACTTCTAAGCCAGTAACGATGCCACGTTAATATTAAACTGGAAATTACAAATAGCACAGAACAGGAGCACTTCTCCTTGTAATCAAAATCAAAAATTAAGTTTTCCACATACCTGAGTTTTGACCTGTATAAAGCATAGACAATACAGACCTAAGAATAAGTATCCAACTACAAAATGGTAAGATACCTGCTTTCTGAGTTCTCACAAGCACTGCCATTAGTTAGGGTCAGAGGTCAAACGTTGTGTTCTATTCCTCAAAGCTAAGACTTGGCACCATCTTCAACCATGCTATGAAAATGTAACATAAAGACAGCATCCCAAGTGTTCAGAGAACACTACCAGAAGATGAGGCTGACAACAAGCATCAATGTCGGGACACAGGGGAAATGCACGTGGAACCAAAAGTTGAAAAGGTATTACAGGTGTGGTACTTTTTAAAGAATATTTTTAGATATTTAAAGTTAGTTATTACTATACATTTTGTTTACCTAACAAAATCATGAGAGGGATATACATATAAAATAGTACATTTGGAAATCTGTATTATAAACCACCAAGATAAAGGGAAATATTTATGTATAAGGTCAAATGTGAAAACATTTAATGGCAGTTTGAACCTGGCTAAGTGAAAATCAAGAGCTGGTACAGTGGAAGCAGGGTGATGCTCACAGAGGGATGCACCAATAACAAGTTACAGGTTCACATCAGGTCAGATTCCAGAGTGTCTAGTTGGTAGGACAAGGGACGCTAGGACTGAGAATGCCTCCATTTCCCTACTGCTTAGCAAGCAAGGCTGGGGTATGACTAAGGCTCAACCGGACACCCCGAGGAGAAGTGTTGGGGGCCTTCTGAAAGTCACTTGTGAAGAAGTAGCTTCAAGCACTAGGGCACTGGGTCAGGTGCTGATAAAAACCTGAGGCTTTATTTGGCTTTGGTTCTTGCCTTCTTCAAAACCTGGCTCTCCCACTTTGTTCTTTCTGGGAACTAACCTCCAACCTGCTATTCTTTTTTGGAAAAGAGGGCATTCTCTGTGGATGTGGTTCTCTCTCCATCTCTCCATGCTCTCGGGTACTGACCCAGTCAGGAGGCTTATGTAACAAGCATCTTTGACCTTAGAGCCGCCTAACCATCTTTTTTTTTTTCTCTCCTCATACATTATTTATCTTCTCATATTGGACAATAAGTTTCTCTTGTTAGGAACCAAAAACCTTGACTAAATACAAGCCACCTGTAGAAAGGACAACATAACAGCAGTACCCACCTGGCATTTTCATACTGTTTTACAGTCATTAGCGTATCTTCAATTGTTTTATTCACCAAGGTGTTCACACTGGCAATGAAAAAGTTAATGGCTCCAAGCAGAGTCTCCCCATTTTTAGCCAGCAGCTTCTGGGTGTCTGCATTATAGCCAAATTCTTCCTGAAACAAAGACCACATCTTAGCTGCTCCACTAATCACTGGACATGACTTTGAAATCCTAAACATATTATCAATGGGAAAATGTTTGGGCTAGAAATCTAGCAACCGAAGTCTTTACTTTTTCTGCTAATCTTTAAAGGTTTACGAATCTAAATCATAGCTAGCTACATAATTACTAAAAGTTTAGCAAACCAAAATTATCATTAGCCCAGGCACACAGCTAAATCTAAATAATTTTAAAAGCTAACTTACTTTGTAATATACAGAATATTTTTGTTTCCAGATTTTGTTTCTATTACACTATAAGCACAGCTGTGTGGGAAAATACAGCAGCTTATTAATCAGAGAACTTTCAGGACCAAATTAGGTAGCAATTGGTTAAAACTTTCAGACATAAAATAGATTACATTCTTTTTTGTGTTTTGACTGAATTTCCTTAAAGTATAAATATTGACAAGACACATTTCTTTGTAAACTTATGTGGTCCAGGTGCCTTGCAAGATCAGGACTATCTGGGCACAGAGCTGAGAGGTTCACTCAACACCAGCTTCGGTTCATTCTAATAAACCATGTCTCGGCCCAGCCACCATTTCAGACAACTCCTTCGTATGTGGCAAGGACAAACTCTTCGTGCTCAGCAGCCAAAGCAGATTACTCAGGAGCACATCTGACCAAATAAAGTAATCCTAGCTTACTGTAAGATGTATCAGTCAACTTGAAGTCTCCAGTCTGTTATAAAACACTTCAATCTGGGCTACAAAAAAAGTAACAAAGTTAACTAGAAGATGAAAATTTAATATGATGCTATGCATATAATTAATTTCCAGATGATAAGTGATGTAATAATTCAGTTAAGTATTAGGAGAGTAAAATTACATTGTGCTAAAAGCATTTTTCATTTAAGAGAGGTTCATGTACTTTGTTCCCGACTCAGTTTTCCAAATGGTGTAGACTAACTACAAATGTAGAAATGTGTAAGAAGAATGCTGCACACGTGTGATCCTAACACTCAGATGGATGAAACAACAGAAGTGTTCCAAGGTCAAGCAAATTGGAGCTACAGGGCAAGACCCTGTCTCAAAACAAACAATAAACAGGGAGGCAATTATTGGTTCTATCATCATTATAGCATCTTCATAATGAGAGGTACAATGGCAGATGTTCCTGCTATTTTGTACAAGCTAGATTACATATGAAGTATAAGTAAATGCTACTGTATTTAAAATACATGGCAGAGAACACTTTCTTTAACTTCTAGAAAAATTTAAAATATTATAATTGTACTTATTTTCTCTGACATTCATTAAGAGGTAAAAGCCAAAAACTAAAAAAAAGTTTCAGCAAAAAAATAGGGAAGCTTTAAAAACTAGATTTATAGCTGGGCGTGATGACACACATCTTTGATCCAGCTCTTGTAGGCAGAGACAGGCAGGTCTCTGCAAGTTTGAAGCCAGCCTAGTCTACAGAGCTAGTTCTAAGACAACCAGAGCTACACAGAGAAACCTTGTCAATAGGTATAGGTAGGTAGATAGATTTAAAGAAAGGATTAAAAAATAAATCAAAACCAAAAACTAGACTTAATATAAGCATAACAGTTATCAACTAAGGAGTCCATATAACAGAGCATGGAACAATACCAATAGGTATGTTAACATGGATGTGGACAGGGGACAGTTATTGGCATGGGAGTGGATGAAATGTTGGGGGATAGGGACAGGAAGAAGGATGATGAAGGGGGGGCATGCACACAAGGCCTCAATCCTCCACGTACTTGGGAATACCAGGAGAGGGAGAAATAGTCTTCCCTGGGGAAAAGTGCTGCAATTGGCTATCCAAAACCAAGTGGCCTATCCCAAAAACACACGTTCAAGTAACATTACATAGACAGAGCAGGTGGTATTATGTACTTAAGGATACACACCCACACAACACACATACACATACAACACACACACAAACTGATGATCAAGAAAGGGTATATGGGACAATCTGAAGGGAGGAAAGGGAAAGACAAAATGATACAATTAAATTATAATTTTAACAAATGAGAGGGGGAAAAAAAGAACCCAGAGACTTGTGCAACAGAAAGAGACCCTGAAAATAAATCCATGCATCCAATCAAAAGCAAATTCTGTAAGTCTAATAGATCATCTAAATTTAAATTTCTGTATTTTTTTTTATTGCTCTGTATCAATGTCTGTACTAAATTTCTTATCCAAGTTTCTAGGACCAAGTAATTTTCTGCTTTAAATTATCTACTTTTTCAGGTTAGACATCTGTAGCATGAAGGATTATCTTTTGTTCCAGGCAAGAAAAACAGCCAGGCATCAATAATCACAAGACTGCAAAAGTTCTTCTCAGGGAAGCTTCCACTGGGCTTGGGATGCAGCTCGGTTGGTAGAGTGACTGCCTAGCGCTTGTCAACCGTGGGTTTGAGCTCCAGCAGTGTCTAATTGAGCTCAGTATATAATAACTGAGCACACAGATCAGTTCTAGCATTCAGAGAGCAGAGGCAGGAGGACCAGAAATTCAAAGTCATTCTTAGTTGTGTAGGGAGTTAAGACCCAGCCTCAGCTAGAGACTGTCTGAAAACAAGAATGCTCTGTTCCATATTTAAATAAATAAAAAATAAATAAATGATAGATTAAAAAAAAAGGCCTTCATTCTAAATGTCTGTCTTTAGAAATGCTAAACATATACTCTATCTGAGCTGCATCCTAGCCCAAAATCTAATTTATTTTAATAAAGACATACCTCAAGTCCACTCAAGCAAGTGACTATTTGTTCAACATATTTCAAGACTGGTAAGAGGTTTTTACAGTAAGTGCCTACTTACTCTATATCCCACCAAAGAATCAGTTACAATTCTTTGTAGGCTTGGGTATAGTGGGTAATCTTTTTCCTTCTCTCTCGCCAAGAACTGTCTCCTAGGACCTCCAGCTGACATCTGTTCCAGGTAGAAGTGGATCACTACATTGAGAGTCATCTTAAAGACTGCATGATGTAAGCCAGGCGAGCAGTGGCGTCACACGCCTTTACTCCCAGCACTCGGAAGGCAGAGTCAGGAGGTAAGAGGCAAGCACAGGGATCTCCATGAGCTCTAAGACAGCCTGGCCTACAAAGCAAGTTCCAGGACAGCCAGGGCACACAGAGAAACCCTGTCTCAAACAAAACAAGCAAACAAACAAACAAAGGAAAATAAACAAACAAACAAAAGACTGTCTGATGTAGTATCTTAAAAAGAAGTGTCCTGGGGCTGGAGAAATGGCTCAGTGGTTAAGAGCACTGACTGCCCTTCCAGAGGACATGAGTTCAATTCCCAGGAACCATGTGGTGGCTCATAGCCATCTGTGATGGGATCCGATGCCCTCTTCTGGTGTGTCTGAAGACAGCAACAGTGTACTCATAAAATAAATCTTTAAAAAAGAAAAAATATATTAAAAAAAAAACCAAAAAAACAAAAAAAGAAGAATGCCTCAAAATCTCATTACATTGGGGTTTGAGGATGTGGACCAGTGGACTAACACCAATGGTCACTGGGTTCAATGTCCAGCACCTAAACAAACACAGCAATGTCAATCTTACTAAGAGTTTAGCACATCATAAATGGAAAAAATTACCTCCGAGAATACTTCTATTAGTGCCCTTACACCCACAACCCCTAAGTTATTCTCATAATCTTACATGGAGCTCTAGAGACTTCAAACTCAGGTCAGCAAATGCATCTCCAAGCTGCTTTTGGGTATGCACCATCTGGAAAAGCTGCGTCGACAAGGTCTGAGCCAGCTTCAGAATGTTTTCATATTTTTTCTTATTATCTCTTAATATATCAATCTGAGCTTCAAGTTCAAGGTCCACAGTTCTTGAGCCACGGCCTAGTTTCTCAGATATAATTTGCCGGGTACACTAAAAGCAGAAAGATGCACTTTGTTTAGGAAGAAAAAGAGAACAATAAAACAATGCAAAATACCACACTGCACACTGCCCAGCTAGTTCCATACCTAAGAGCTAGTTACCCAGCTGAACTACTATCCCCTCCCACGACTGAGGAAATGTATTTACAGGACCGTCTAATTAATAACTATTACTAAGATAAGGATGTTCTGACATACATCTAGCTAGTTTATATATTGCCAAATGAACTATCCACATAATCATATTTCAAGTTTACTGCATTTGGATAAAGTATTTAAAGCAATGAGAATGCCTGGCAGTTTGGTAGAATAGCATGAAGACTTGTATAGAGAGAAGCAAAGACTGCCTAGATGTAACTCTCTTACTGGTTACTTTCCTAACCTTCACCTTAAATAATCTGTGCTTGTGTAGGAAGGGAGAATGAAAAGACGGAGAACAGAAAAAGAAACAATAAGATGATAACGAAGAGAGATTAGAAATTCTCCAGGTTCAGCGTAATACTTAGCTGTTATTCTATTCTGTCCCAGAAACATACTTTAAAAAAAAATGTACCTAATTTCAGAGAACAAGAAAGTAAACTTTCTAGTAATAATTTTTATGAAAATAAAAATTATATTTTATTATTCTAAGAATAACTGTATAACATATCAAGTATTCTTCATCATTAAAATAAAAAATATTCTACGAAGGTAATAAAAACCCAGAGTGGTGGCCCACTGGAAAGCTGGTAGATCAGGAGACCAAGGCCAGTCTAGGGTACATGTGACCCTATCTTAAAAAAACAATACAAATGAGCAAACAAAATACCCCAAGACAACAGTAATGAAAATAACAACAACAACAACAAAATTGGTAGTAAAAGTATTTTAACTTTTAAATATGCTGTTTATCACATCTCCCAAAGTTCCCGGATGTGGGGGATGAGGACCCAAGTGAGGACCTGAGTGATTGTGTGCACAGCCACATCAAGGACCCCAGAGCCTCAGACCCAGGGGGAAACAGCAAAGCCTTTGCCTGGGAGGGAGGCTCAGAGAACAACAAAGACAGTGTGAGCAGAAAATGTCCACCATGGTTTCCCACCCAGGATGGTCGCAGCCTGAGAGCCCAAACAGAGACTGTCTCTACTGTGATCAGCTACAACGTCCTTGATCCAGCTGTATGCCTCCTTGTTTATCTGGGGTTCAATTCCATATAAAAAACATACTGAGCTGAGGTGCTGCAGTTTCTTCATCCGAGAGCCAAGTCTACCCACCCCAGCTCTTTCTGTGTGTATGTTTACCTTGTTTTTTATTTTATTTTATTTTATTATCATTTCTTTATTACTCCAAGAAAATGATATTTAGAAGCAGACCTTTTGGCAACACATCAGATAGTCACAAACCTAAAACTAGTTGTAGAATTGACCACAGCATTCAGTTGTGCTTTCTGATTGCACAGAATCAATAACTGATTTATAATAAAAGAAACTAAATATCTTAGCCAGCCTTGGCTCAGGTCCAGGCTTACTGCCTTGTTTTCTTAAGGCTCTTGTTAGGCCGAGTTCCCAGAGCCATGGCAAAGGATGAGGGAACAGGACTAACAGCCAGTAGAAATGCTTCCAGCCAAGCCTAATGATCTGAGGTTGATCCCAAGGACCCACAATGGTGGAATGAGAGAACCAACTCCAGCAAGTTATCCTCTAACCCCCACATCTGTGTGCTACACCATGAGTATACATGCACACACACACACACAGACACACACACACACAGTCACTCTAAATAAATAAATAAATAAATAAATAAAAGTGTTTTAGGAAATAAAATCAAAATAAAAAAGTTTAACTGGAGATACTGATTTTAAGGAGAAAAATAATGACCAAAAAATGGTATCTGAATCTGTAATAAAAGGAGAGCTAGCACTTGTTCCCAGAGTTTCCCTATCAGAGACTTCCATTTTATTAGCAAACCAAAGCATAGTGCTTTCCACTACAACCCAGAAACAGAAACCTGTTGAATAAAGAAGCCAAATTCATTGGCTGAGGTTTGCAGATGGCATAAAAATGAAAATTCGTGACCATTTAAAAAAAAAACAAAACCAAAAAACCCAAAATGATGTTCACAGGCAGGTGCTGAGGTCAAGATCTAAGGAAGACATGCCTTTCATTGCCCACAACTAGGGCAGTAGAAAGAATAGGATATTGATTATGAGGCAAACTGAGATAAGTTTAGACAGATTAAATAAATATTTACATAACCTATAGGAGGTAACTACATTCTTAAGGAAAATCTAAATAATCAAAACTGAGAATACCAGTGTGTGTGCTTGCAGTATGGTAAAGAAAGTATATGGTCGTTACTCATTCCTTCAGTATTTGCTGTCTCGGAAAGTTTCTGGCATGATCCCTGAAACATTCTGAAACTCAAATGCAAAACTGAAGACTAGAATACATTACATAGCAGTTTACAAAGAGAATCTGATTTCTTTAGCCTGCTTCAGAGTCCTTGAAAATAGAGACTATTTATAATAAACTGATCAAAGTTTCCCACATAAAGAATACACTTAGTCAGGGTGTGGTGGTGCACACCTTTGATTCTAGACCTCTGAATTTAGACCTGCTGACCCCTCTACATAGCAAGTCCCACGCTACTACCAAGATCTTGTCACCCCTCCCTCACCTTCCCCAAAATCATTTAGAATGTAACAGCTTCCAAATGAAGCTAACTTGAAGAGTTGGATGGTTTAAAAAAAAATTATTAGCCGGGTGGTGGCACACGCCTTTAATCCCAGCATTCGGGAGGCAGAGGCAGGTGGATTTCTGAGTTCGAGGCCAGCCTGGTCTACAAAGTGAGTTCCAGGACAGCCAGGGCTATACAGAGAAACCCTGTCTTGAAAAACCAAATAAAAAATAAAAAATAAAAAAAAATATTGACCTATATAGATCTCCTAACTGTGGCAGGTGGATGAAATGATAAAGTACAGAGAATACCATTGGGCACCATCCTCCAGGCTCAGGAAGTGACACTATAGACTGTGCATTCTGATGATTTAAATAGCACAAAGAGCTTTGTTGTGATGACAAAATACAGACATTTAAATACAAGGAAAAGAACAATTTCACAGATTAAAGAAAGGTTACTATACAAAATACAGAAGGAAGCCTGAGAGGGCAATAAACAGAGGATATGGATGAATGCCATGAACAGATGGGGCAATACCTACAGGAAAACCAGGACGGGAAGCTGCAAGACATAGCCTTAAAGGCAGAGGTAATCAACTGTATCACGAATGCCAAAGGAAACTCCTTCAGAATTTAAAATATGACTTTAAAACAGTATTTCATATTCAGAAAAGCTGTTGGCTCTCAATGCCTGAAACAGACAATTTATTCTTTGGGGGTGGGGGCAGGGAGAGGAAGAAGAACGAGGGAGGGAAGTGAGAGAACAAATGAGAAAAGAAACGTATTTCAAAGGGGGCCAATACAGCAGACCCTGCCTCAAGGAGCAGGAAGGACAGACAGACAGACAGACAGACAAAACAGACAAACCAGAAGGAACTTGCAGTTCAGGTCTTGAACCCATCCATCACCTGAAATCAGTTTCCTTAATTTCTCTTATCTGAATAAATAGTTCGATAGGGTACCCTGTTCTATTTATTTATTTATTAGTCGGTTTTTGTTTCTTTTCCTCATCTATAATGGAAGACGACTTCGGGAAAACATTTTCTTGCTTGTTTGTTTTAAAGAATGGAGCTCAGTGTGGCATGAAAACTACACAAGCGACAGGAAGGGGAATTCCACAGCTGGCAGCACACCCTCGTGCAGCGACAAGAGCAGGGAAGGCAGACACTCAGGCAGATTCCTGGTGACACTATGGCTAGGATCTGCAGACAAAAGCAGTAAGGTAATAACAGGGAAGGTGGGTAAGGGTCATGTGGGTGCTAAAGATAACAGGATTTGCTGAGGTATGTTAATGTAACAATGACCACACCAGTCCAAGAATAACTGGCTGGTAACCCGTAACAATAGTGACAGAGTAATAAAGATAGGGACCAGAGAAAGTAAGAGAAAACCAAGGGAGAATCCATAGGATGTAATGACTGATTAGATACTAGGTTCAACAAAAGGAAGGGAGGAGGGTTCAAGTAGCAATTGTATTATGAGAGAACACAGAGGCAAGAATCATACACCCCTATCCTGGAGAACAGGGAGCAAGGACTGACAAGGATACCCCTGTGTGAGAAGAATGCTGTAGTAGGCATCGCTTTTCACAAACTACCGCCAGCATTTCTCAGGTCACATGATGACATGAACTACATAACTTTTAGAAAAACCATGTAGCAGATTTCAAAGCACCTTTATCTTATTAAGAAAACTTTGGGGGCTAGAAAGATGCCTCTGTAGCTAAGAACAATTGTTGCTCTTGCAGAGGACTCAGGTTCAATTCCAGGCATCCACATGGTAGCTCATATCCATCTATAACTCCAATTCCAGATCTGATGTTTTCTCATAACAGGCACCTGGCACACACATGCGCACATATGCACGGGCAGGAAAAGTACTCGTACACAAAAAATAAAAATATACATCTAGAAAATGAAGAAAACTTATTAAACAGTGCTGGTCTAGCACATACAAGTTCAGTGTCACATTGCAAGAAAGCTTGTATTTGTATAGAGGGCTTCATGTCATACTTTAAACCACTGAAAGAATACTCCCACTCTGCTTTACTCTTGAGAAGACACCTTAGAGGAAACTTCTGTCGGTATAATGTAAACTATTTTGACTTGCCAACCACTAGACCCATAACCAACTTAAAGCACAAGCACTGTAGCCTATGCTGCGGCCTATGCTGCTGGGGTCTCTCATCTTACATGTCCATTGACTTCCAGTGTCTGATCCCTAGTAAGATCCAAAAGTGCCAAGATAAGAAGATCTGTGCCTTGGACAGCATCAGACGTGCTGTAGATCTAAAAATGACTTACTTATTTTATTGAGCTCCTTAGGAAAATAGCCACCAATGACTCCAAAGCAATACAAATAGCCCTGCTGAACTTATAACCTGGTCCTGCCTGTACACTTAGGGATGACTACAGGAGCACAGAGTTACCAGCTTTGGAGAACTAGTGTGCCTCTCTTAATCTTCAGCTGTTATAAAATATCAAGAAAAGATCAGCTTCAGGGGCATCAGCCTGTAGTCTAGTTAACCCAGTAGGCGGAAGTTAGAGGACCCCTTGATTCCTGGAACGGCTGCCCAGACTGGCCAATACAGTGAGACCGTGTGTCTTACAAAGTAAATGAATTACCAAAAAAGGAGAGGGAATGAGTATGACCTTAGCAGTTCTATGGTTAAAGATATTCCAAGAACGTGTGTGTGTGTCTGTATAGCCCTGATTGTCCTGGAACTTACAACAATCTTCCTGCCTTGGCCTCCTAAGTGCTGGGATTACAGGCATGTGCCACTGCATGAAGGTTGGGTTTTGCTTTTTAAATATATATGTGTGTATGTGTGTGTGTGTGTATACACACACACACACACACACACACATACACACACATATATATAATCTGCCAGAATTACGTATTTTAATAGGTCTTTTTCAAATTCTTTTGTACTCAATTTTACAGTACAATTTTATTTATAAAGATAAATGATGAAACACTATGATATGAATTACATATAATGAATATGAATTACATATAAATGAGGTCACAGAAGTAATTTAAAAGTTACAAACCTTGTACGTGTTGAGACTCCATTTTCTAACAAGTTCTAACTTCTCCATTGCAGGATTTTTAATTTCATCTGCTAGAATAACTGGTCCTCCTTTTGTGTGTGTTCTTTGGCCACCTGCGTGATCATAATAAAAGACAAAAGTACAACCCAGATCAACAAAGGGCATGAGAGAAAATACGAAGCCTGGTGCTATTCAAACTGAACTACTTAGATAAAAAATGCAAAGGTTCCCCCTGTGTGACAGATTGAGCCTCCTGGAAATGCACAGGATAATTTCATAATCACTTACAAACATTTCTGTCCACTAAACAAACATATAGTTTGTTTTACTCTAAGAAACAAATTCTGCTGCAAATGTACCTAAAAAATAAGAACAAAAAAACTTAACCAAAGCAAACCAAACCAAACCAAACAACATCTGGTCTAGGAGCTTGCTTGTTCCGTTAAGTGCTTGCTACACAAGCAATAGGACTCATGTTCAAATCTCCAGCACCCATGTAGAAACCTGAATGAGGTGGTGCAGGTCGGTGACCTCAGTGCAGATGGTGGTCCCTGGAGCTCACTGATCAGCCAGCCCAGCTGATTTGATAAGCTACAGGCTTAGTGACAGACACTGGCCTCAAAGTCAAGAGACTAGTGGTAAAAGACAACCAAGGCTGACCTACACATGCACACATGTGTGCATGGGAACAAACACCAGGACTCAGGGTGAGTATGCATTTTCTTCTCCCACTTACTCCAACAGCCAAATTATCCTTTGCCACACACCTAAGAATCAGAGCACTGCCAAAAACCCAACCAACCAACCAACCAACCAACCAACCAACCAAAAAACCCCCAAAAAAACAAAACAAAACCCCACAAAACCATGTAAGAATTTATAAAAAGTCTCATAAAAATAAAGCATTAATGCCATACAAAAAAGAACTGTGTAGTTTGTTTTTTCCGTTTCTTTTTGTTTCAAGTTTTGATTTTAAGAGTATCCTTACATGGCCCAAGTCAGCCTTGTCAGTGCTGACGTTACAGGCATGTACTACTAAATCCAGCTGATTTTTGTTGCAATCTACAATCTATCTGTATGCTGAGACTGATAGGAATACACTTGTCCCATTCTCAATACTATAACTGTCCAAGCTCCCTTTCTGTTTGTAAAGAGGGCAGAGCTGCAAAGCTGAGAAGAAAGAATCAAATAGGTAGAGCTATACCAACCAGAGGAAAGAAAGAATGGATTAAAACAAATTATATTTTATTATGCTTTTAACCTTTAAAAGAATTAAATTTCAGATTTGAGATACAACCTAATTGTGTTGAAAAGGTAGGCAATGGCTAGAAAAGTGATTTATTTCTCTTATTCCTAGAGAAAGCAGCAGCAGCAGCAGCAGCAGCAGCAGCCACAAGAGCACATGCCTACATACACAGAGCGAGAATCATGAAACTGAGGTAGGCTGGCTTCAGCGGGAGGACAAACAGTGGGTACCTGAAGGGACAGTCAGATCACTTGCTTGCTGGGGCAGCTTACTAGCTGCCACCCTGCTGGGAGACAGCACACATGGCAAAGGTGGTGCTGAGGAACCTGGAAAGGCAGACATTGAACTGTGAAAATCCACTTCCTCCTCCACACAGGGGACAGTGTGGTCAAACACGGCGATTAAGATTACAATGAATGCGCTTGCTTCTTGGCAGGCAAGGACTGATAGTAAGATGCTATAGACCTTACTAAGTTCTATATAAACTTTCCACTAGCCTATCAAGACCTAACAAAGCACCTCACTCTATAAAAGAATTGGTAAAATCATATCTAAAGTTTCCCTGGAGTCTGTTACTTTCAACACCAAGACATATGAAAGTCCTAGAGTTCAATGACTTGTAGTTTAGGTATATATCTCATAACTTCCCAGGCTTTTTATGAAGAAAAAGGCTTAAGTGTAGAAAGGAATACTAAACCATTTTTAATCCTTCTTATAAAAATGATGCCATATGCAGGGATCCATCCCATAATCAGCTTCCAAACGCTGACACCATTGCATACACTAGCAAGATTTTGCTGAAAGGACCCAGATATGGCTGTCTCTTGTGAGTCTATGCCGGGGCCTAGCAAACACAGAAGTGGATGCTCACAGTCAGCTATTGGATGGATCACAGGGTCCCCAATGGAGGAGCTAGAGAAAGTACCCAAGGAGCTAAAGGGATCTGCAACCCTATAGGTGGAACAACATGATGTACTAACCAGAACCCTGGAGCTCTTGACTCTAGCTGCATATGTATCGAAAGATGGCCTAGTCGGCCATCAATGGAAAGAGAGGCCCATTGGACACGCAAACTTTATATGCCCCAATATAGGGGAATGCCAGGGCCAAAAAGTGGGAGTGGGTAGGGAGGGGAGTGGGGGGGGAGGGTATGGGGGACTTTTGGGATGGCATTGGAAATGTAAATGAGGAAAATACCTAATAAAAATATTAAAAAAGGAAAAAAATGTGAATGATGTTCTTCATAAGAATTACAGCCTTTACAGAAACTGTTGCCAAACTTTCCAGTCCCAAGCCAAGTATGATACACTGCAGACTACTGCTCCTTATGCTGAGAATGCAGAGAACACACAGCAACTCAGGACCCTGAGCCCTGTTGAAATGCAAACGCTTAGGCATACTGAACCAGGAGCTGCACCAGGGGTGAGCTCTGGGTACTGGGAAGTTTCAGAATCAGGGCTGTCATGTTTCCCAAGGGATCATGAGAATCACTAATGGAACTTTAGGGAATATTTGCAATTCTCTCAAGATCCACTGCAAAAGGCACCTGCTGCCTTTGAAGGCTACTTGGGAGATTTTCAAACAGTCAAGTTTGAGAACAAGTGGAAAAAATCAAATTTTAAGTAAATCACAACCAAGTTCTAATTCTAGGTATAAGGTTCTGGTTCTTTCTAAGACATAGTACCAGGAACACCCTGACCACTTACTTATGTATCTGAGCCTCTGTAGTCTTCTGAAGAGTAATAAATACTCAGCAGAGGCACTGGCTCCTAAGCCAACACCCTGGGGGGGCTTGATCCCTGGAATTCAGGTATAAGTAGCTAATTCTCACAAACTGTCCTCTAACTTCCATATACATTCCTACTATAGCATGTGCACCCACATACATACATGCACACAAAACAAATAAATGCAATTTTAAAAAAAGGAATGCTACCCATCATTGTTGATAAAGCCCAGGATTAAATCAAGTTAAAGAGAGTAATCAATAAAAACATGAGAAATCCTTTCACTATTTAGCTGAGAATACTTGATTTTCTCTATGTATCTGTATCCCTGAGAGTGTTTGTGTGGTCTATCTGTATACATGTATGCATGACAGCCAGAGAATATCAGGTATCCTCCTCCCCCCATCTACCTAGCACAGGAGTCACAGGAACAAGA
The DNA here is from genome assembly GCF_978045245.1 of Mus caroli. Lineage (NCBI taxonomy): Eukaryota > Metazoa > Chordata > Mammalia > Rodentia > Muridae > Mus > Mus caroli. Next base: position 77,540,805 of record NW_028227258.1, on the reverse strand, counting down.
AGCTATGCCTGGCTTTCTCATGGATGCACGAGATTCCAGTTCAAATCCTCATGTTTACCAAGCAAGTGCTCTTACTCAGTAAGCCATCTCTCTAGCTCTAGCTGGGAGGATCCTAATGCCTATAATATACTATCATTTTAATAATAATCTCCTGCAATTTTCTGGAAAAAATCATATATAAAATTCATTCATGACAGGAAAAAAATCAATATATAATTAGAAATGTACATATCTCATATACACATACACAAAGTTCTGGTAAAGATAGGCTTTAGTTGTAAAAGGATGAAAACCCACTTCCGCTGAACTCAGTATAGACTCAGATAGACCTAAATTGATTGCCACTCTTTTTTAAAGTGGAGATCACTGTCCCTTTAAACTTCTGAACTACAAAACTTAAAACCAGACTGGCTGATATAAAGTGGTCCGAACACCTACAATAAAGTCTATGAGAAATGAGGCTCAGTAGGTGAAACAGTCTCAAATGGGAAAGTACAGAATCTGCACCAGGATCTCCATTATCAAATTAAATACAAATCACTATCTACAAGTTACTTGTCTTTAGTTGAAAGACATTCAAGAGGCTATCCAGGGTAAAAACCGTATCACACAAAGACCATATGTCTATTATCCAAGGCACAGGGCTCCCATAAGGAAGTAGTAAACATAAGGAACATGTCTGATGACCCCAGGAACAGAGCTCTGTTGTTCTGGTTGTCACAGTTCCTAAGATCTGTAAGAAATGATGTCACAGCACAACCTGACATGTGTAAAATATATGTTGAAAGAGACACAGCTTCCATACTAAAATGGCAAATACTGTGGTGTTTAAGTGGGTGGGACTTCAGCTGTCTGCCTTGCCTTCAAAGTCACCTTCCATTTTTCCTATCTTCTGAACTCTAAGCCTTCCGACTGGCGTAGTTTAAATCAGCCTTCCCAACTGAATTTAGCTATCAAAAGTGCTCACTAATACCCACAAAAACCTCTTGGGGATCCAAAATGTTACAGCTGGACATGGCGGCACACACCTCTTATTCCTAGGACCCAGGAGAGGAAACCCTACCAGGAGAGAGAGGACTGTGAATTTATGCTAACCTGAACTGCACTGCACGATCCTATCCCTCAAAAGAGAAAAATAGGAAAAAACAAACAACTTCAGGATCTTGCTAAGTGACTAAGTTTGGGGGAATTAGCCAATTTCCTCTCAACAGAAATCAAGGCAGGTGCAAGGACTAGAACTCTCATTAAAAATAACCCCAAACTAAACTCGGGGAACAAGCATACCTTCTTGCCAGGAACTTAGATTTACTTTTAACTCATGCTGTTACTGATTTTGCCAAATTCTGTTGTTGACTTTAAGGCTAAATTTAGGTATAATTTTGTAACTTTAGGAACAAATAGAAAAGTATAGTATTAATTATCTTATAGTAACTGTTCAAGCAATAAAAAGTCAAAATGCTGCACTCTTTTGTTCAGAGAGCTAACACTGACCTAATTCCCCCAACCCTTCAGATTTACTTCCTAAGTTTTTGGCATGCCATTCTTCCCCATGGTCCTTTCAATAATCTGTACATCCTAAAACAAGTGCCCTTAAGATAACTGTACCTTTCTATAAGTACCGAGTTAGTCCAAGCACACAGAATCCTCTTATGAATACACTGACCAATAATGCATTTTAGGTTAAAACAAGCTTTATAAACTCAGTCCATTAGCACAAAACACACTTGCCACACCAACTAGAGTATTAGAAAGTATTTACAAAGGGCTGGAGAGATGGCTCAGCAGTTAAGAGCACTGACTGCTCTTCTAGAGGTCCTGAGTTCAATTCCTCGCAACCACATGGTGGCTCACAACCATCTGTAATGGGATCTGATGTGTCAGAAGACAGTTACAGTGTACTCATATAAATAAGTAATAATAGAAAAGAAAGTATTTACAAGCAAATTAACTAGCATTTTCATGTTTACTGCAGATTATAATGGTCATTTTTGTCCAATTGCTCTATAATCTGTAACTTTCAGAAGAAAAGATTAAATCAAATGTCAGACAAATAATTTCATTAAAAATCACTTAAAATATCTAAATAGCACATTTGTTTTTTATTTGATGGTGACATTTAAAATTTCAAATTGGGACTGGGATGTAGCCTTAGTGGTAGAGCATTTGTCTGATATGTACAAGACCCTGAGTTCAACTCTCAATAATACAAAATTTAATAAAATAAAATTAGTAAGTAGTAAGTAATCAGATTATGTAAAGTAAACCAATATGTTAAGCAACTGTAACCTCCCCCAGCCTGAAACCTGTTTGCTCAGGGGTGGAGCTTGCCACTAAATCATTCTGCCACGCCCACTGCTGGAGCTTGCCGCTTTGCTGTTCAGAAGCCATCACATGGTCACCCTGCTACTGGAACCCAAGATTATTTGGTGGGAATCGGACCCCCTTCCCCTGCTTCATAACTGCGTGCAGAATAGTAAAATTGAGCTTTGATCAGAATGACTGTCTTAGCTGCATTTTTTTCTCACCCGCCTAGCCCTTCTTCTCTTCCAGGTTTCTAAGATGCCTTTCCAGCCTAGAATCCAAACATGTGGTCGGCTGGCCAGACACAACAAGCAATCATAATTTTAGGCATTTAGTCAACCCTTTCAAAGACAAAGAAGCCTGCATGAGAATGCTCTACCACTTGAGAATGAAGAGGAGCTTGGGTTGCCTGTGTCTGTGGATGCCTGCAGGTGCATGCCTGTGAAAGCAGAGGACCCCGGTGCTGCTGCTGCTGCTGTTTAGATGCTCTCAGATGCTGGCCTGGGAGTCACTGAACTGACAAGGCTGGGTTCACACACTGAGCACTTTACCAAGCAAACCAACTTCCCAACTGTAAGACTTCATTTCTTATTGTGTGTGTGTGTGGGGGTGGGGTGGGGGGGTGTAAGGCAGTCATGGTGTACACATGGAGATCAGAAGACAGCTTGCAGGATTCAGCGTTCTCATCCCATGATGTGACAAGTGACTTTACCTGCTGAGACATTTTACAGGCCCCAGACTTTAGTTTTCACAGCCACGTATTAACTTTTGTTTTCAAGAGCTTTACAGTTATATACTGTTAAGATACTGACAAACCTTGGGAGGCAGAGGCAGAACTCTATCTCTGTGAGTTCAAGGCCAGCCTGGTCTACAGAGTGACTGACAGCACAGCCAGGGCTACACAGAAAAACCCTGTCTCAAAAAACCAAAACCAAGCAAACAAAAACCAGATACCAAACTGACATATTTGCTTCCTTTCTAGCTTTTTAAATACAATGAAGGGGAAGGAATAGCAACACTCATTCATTTCCCCAGCCTACAGCTCGGAATGTAAGACCGAAATTACAAATAGTATAGTTCAAAATCTAAACTGCCCTTGAGTAAAGAGCTGGCCAATAATATAACAGAAAGATTGATCAATGTTATTATCTGCAAGAGGGCTAAGTACTGACAAAGCAAGATCTACTCTATCAAACCACAACACAGTAAGAAAATTAACAAAGTTCACACTGAACGCTAGCTATAGCTACTTAATTACAGCTCTACATCCAATGTTTGCTGGTTTTCTTCCATTCCTTTACCAAAACACTTCTCAGGGAGAGCTGCAGAAAGAGTGGGTGGGGACAGGGTAAGCAGTGTCTTCTGGACTTGACAGGACGCTGCTTTCCTGATCTCTGACAGTTGTGGCCTATACCAGGTCTAAGCAGCCAGCATTGCAGGACAGTGGGCAGGGACTCCCTGCTGAGGCACTAAGGGCCCTGGTAGGCTGCCCACGCACTAGTGGGTGGGCCCACACCCCTGCGTGTATGTGGAAGGCACATTCTGGACTAAGTGTTTTAGTTTCTTTTGTCTCTTTAAAGGGGAAGTTGGGAAAGGATGTAGAAGATCAAAGATATTGTATACATGTATAAAATATCCAAGAATGAAAGTACTACATTAGAAACACATTGAGAAAAGTTATAAACAAGGTCACTAACAGAAGAGGCAATTTTTCCTCTGCATGAAATATACAGATATATGTGTATATACACTTCTTAGTTTGTGTGCAGGAAAGAGTTACAGCAGGTCTTATTGTCTATCCTTAAAAATGCTATTTACAGGACCAGCTTTGTCCAGATCCTCAGAAGATTACTTTGAAAAATTCCCTCCAGAAGGCTTGGATCCCAAGGCCTAAACTGTTCACACAAATGTGGCTTAGGTTGAAATCTACAGACTTCTGTTAAGTCGAGAATCTTGACAGTGCTCAAAGGTGCCTGTGTGTGGAATCAATCCTTATAAAAGCCTTGGACACTAAGTGTTCAATGGTCTTCCCCAAGTAGCTACACTTTAGATATGTCGCCAGTCTCCCAATGAAAGACTTTAGCAGTCTCTGTGCCCTACTGACTGCGTAATAAGCCATAGCGTGAGTATCAGCTGAGACCAAATGCCAAGGTGATCTTGAAGATCTCCTATATGGCAAGCATAGGAAAATAAAAGCTGCATTTTCTTATTTCTTTTGAAATATGTAATCTGTATTTACACAAATCAATAGTTACAGTTTTGTGAATTGTTTAACTCCTGAAATAACTTTACAGCTTTATTTCACAATATTTAAAAGTTATTAATTAGTCCCCTGACGAGGCCGTGCATGAGTGGCAGGGCATGTGCCTGCTGTGCACATGGGCCTCATCCTGGAAAGGAGGTGATCAGTAAAGTTAGTCATTCCAATATATTTCTACGAAGATCAGCAAAATAATGCTCAAATTATTGAAACTGAAGAGAAAGGTGATTATGTTTATGGTCACTATTCCTCAGAGAAATAAAGAGTTCAACTCTAGTCTTCTTTAGCAGAAGTAGCACTTAGTGAAGCTGCCATCCTCCACTTCAGCCATCTTTGTAGTAAGCGGGTTCTTACCTTGGGATGCTCCTGCTTCAATAACCCCCTCTTTGGTACTGTCAAAGCCATGAGATGTAATCTGAGTTTCTGAGAGTCCAAGTCCAGATGGTAATGAATGCTTCAAATCCTTGGTAACATTTGAATAAAAGGAAAAAAAAACTTGGTAAAAGATCTCACATGACATAAAATTTCAGAATTGTGCCTTTTACTACATTTTGTGCTCTTTTTCTCTTTCTACATATTACCTCCTTAAACTGCCATGGCATTCTGGGACGATACAGCAAGACTTAGGAGATACAGTGTGTGCCGGATGTGACAAAATTTTACACTGATCACAGTTTAAGGTATCAGGACATGGAAGGCTGGAGAGTTGGGAATGAGGGTAAAGCAGGTTGGCCAACAAAGACCCTTGCAGAAGAGGAGGCGGGAGACTGGGAGGCCAGCAACCAATGCAGGGCCAGTGCAGCTCAAGTCGCACTGCAAGGTGGGGAGCAAGAATTAGAAGGCAGCGGCCAGATAAAAATAGGAGGTTTAGTCCTAACTGAACCAAAACATGAGTTCTACGCAGCACATGTGCTTGATGTACTGAAAGAACGACTTTAAGGATATAAAGAACAGCGTAAAAGAATTCAAAGCCGAAGGCAAGACCAATCATGAACTAGATAGATACCATTCTATCTCATCTAAAGCCAGCCTAAAATTAGAGAAGTAGACCCACTTTCCTTCCCCCACAAAATTCAGGAATAATTACAACTAAAACTTGTGATGAAAATCTGCTACATGTTTGGTATCATAGTAAGTGGAATATCTGATATACACAACTGGCATCACAGTTTTATATCCATTTAGAAAGAATAGACAGGGGTAATTTAAGTCAGTGGTAAACACACAATTGAGTTTCAGTAACTGTCCATTCTGCTACTAGAGTAAGAACTCTTTAGCACAGGCTAAATGACATCTGTAGCAACAACATGATTTGAAGACAGCATTTTGAATGCTTGCTACAGAACTCTGATTCCTGAAATCCTCCAGTCCTTCAAAGTATCCTTTATGCTTCTCTTGCTCAACTCATTTTTCTTCATCTTTCCACTATTATCAATGTAGAACTTGGCAACATACACAAAGAGGCCAAAATAAAATAAAGGTGACTCTGCTGATCATCTTTACACTTTGGGGAAAGTGTGTGCTACACATCTACTGAGAGCTGTAAACATTTCCTGAGCATGGACTTCTGTGGAACAATCTTCTCTGGTGACTAAGCATAAATGTGTGCCTTTCTCTAACTTTGAGATCACCTCTGGAGGAATCCTTGGGATTCCATTAAGACTGAGTACCCAGGTCTAAAACCTGCTGAATGGTTATATGATAATTCCTTAGTGTAACCCTAAGTATTTAAAGAAATACAAGACTTAGAATATATTTTTATTTTAGAGAACTTTGCTAGTCTACCTCATGTTGGCTTTAAACCTGCAACTCTTCTACTTTAGCCTCTTGGTACTGGAACTACACCCATGTCACTAGATCTGGCTTAGCATACATGACTTGTAATTAAACACACAGCAATTAAAGCCGTCCTCACTTAGGGATATCCCTCATCTTTAATACTGCTTATGATTGTTCTTTCTTTTATACTCAGCTAACCCATTTTAGTAACTGAAATATTAATTCATTTTTAAGATTTCTCCCAGACCTAATTATTCCTAAGAATAGAAAATTAAATATATATTGATTGACTTCCTACAGGTTTCCATCGCATTTATAGACCAGATATAAACCTAAACTTTTACTTTGCTGTAGTAAGTGACTATAGTTTTATCTTTTAGGCATCTTTGCTTAATTCTGAAAAACTTTATTCTACCTGTTCAACCTTAAATTTCATAACTTTCTAGCTAGATGAGCTACTGAGTGATTTATCACAAAATATAAATAAAATGGAGGAAGCATGTCTGAGAACAACTTCTTAATGCTACAGTCCTCAACCCTGACATTCCCCCCATACTGGTGTCTACACTGGTATTGTAGCAAGGGGAGTCTCAAGGGATTTGTTACTAATAGTGATTGAAACGAAAGCAGTCATCAACTTCAGTGTGAAAAATATTTACACTGTGGTAGGGTTGAGGTCATCCCTGAATTACAATATGCTTTCTAGACTGAGATGCACGCAGGATTTCAGAAAGAAAACAAGATTGTTTAGCACTTTGGTTATCAGGAAAGAATTTGTTCTGATACCAAGCAGATTAATTACTTTAAAAAATAACAGGAATGATCAGTCTGACTTAATGCTGCAACATTTGCACTGGAGTCAGGTCAGAAAAACCTCGGCTGGGAATCTGGCTTAGTCACTTATGACCACGTGATCCCAGGCAGCTTCTCTAACTTGCTGAGTTTCTTCATTATAAAATGGAGATAATTGAGGGTTAATAATTCTTACTTCACAGGCAGCACACACAGAGTGCGAAGGACAATACCCTCCCATATTAACTTATAAACAGAACTCTGCTCAATGTTTGAAGTTGGATCAACAGAAGATTACGTATGTTTCATATAATTTAGGATGAGTGATCTTTGCCTTATGAAAGACAGACAGTGGAAGACACCAAAGTCATTAGTGGATCTCCTTATCATCTGCAAACATGGAATTATAAGCACTCATCCTTGACCCATCGTTAAGTAATACACTTAACAATGCATTTTAATTATATTAGGGCATGCCTGCATTTTAAAACAACCATATAATTAACTTCTAATATTCACTACTCTAAAGAACACATCTACAAAGAGCTTTTACGTCTGAGAGCTTCAAGTTTAAAATACTACATACTAAATGGGTGCAGTGGCACACGCTTGCTAAGCACAGATACTGGGGAGTAAGAATAGGGTGCACTGAGCCCAGTCTGATGGCAAGAGCCCACCTCAAAAATAAAGATACTAAATAAAAGTAATGATATATAAAGCAACAAATAAAAGTAAAATAAATTAAAAAATAAATAAAAGAATATAAATTGCTAATATGTATAATAGAAACTGCCTATGAAGACAAAAATACAGGAAAGACAGTCTTTAAAGGATAGGAGTATGTTCATACTAAAAATAAGAAATGTATAGAGAACAAACAAAAAGAGAGGAAGAGGCCAGCAGACAGATCATGAATTCCAGTAACAGTAACGTATTAAGTAGTGACAGAGACACTGTCATGGAAATACGACATGGTCTTGTCATTACTGAAGATCTGAGGATACTCCAGAGCCAGGAACCTCCAGACTCCAGGAATACTGCTCCGGACGAGTGTAAGGGACACATGCCCCTGCCGTACATCAACTCCAAACCAAACACCTTCTTCCAAATACAGAAATCAACAAGCCTCTTGTGTATCAGAAGAAAAACATGGGTCTTCGGTCTCAATGCTTTCTTACAGCACCAGATTTCTGGAGTGCATGTGAGAGAGAGAGAGGTCTCTCAAGATTTTCCACAGAGACTACTTACTGAAAACAAAAGGATGTAAGTGTCCCAAGCCCCTAGTGTTGGGACAGAAACCAAAGCCTTGGATATGTGCAACGAAAATCTCTTGCCACTGAGCTCTACCCTCTGGACATGTTTGAGAATTCCTTTCTTTATAGTTTACTTTACCCTACAATATAGGATTAAAATGTAAATATTCAGAACTTGCTTTTTTATTTATTGTAATTTTCTGCTGTTTTAACTTAACATCCTTATTTAATCTGATCAAGTCATCCTGCTTTAACCATTTCACTTCCAGTCTCCCTATTTTTTTCAAGGATGTTAGGCATGTACCTCTCAGTGAAGATAAGCTCTCCTAAGGAAAAATATAAACACAGTCGAATGCCGCTAACCCTTAATCTGCACTATCACCTTGACAGGATTTAGAGTTAGCGTAGAAATAAACCTCTGGGCACGTCTTCCAGGGAATCATTCCAGCTAATACTAGTGGTCACTTCATGAGCTAGGGTCTTACTCTGTATAGAACAGGGAGTGAGCTGACCTGCCTCGAGAGTCGCTGCCATGACTTCTCTGTGCTGATGGACTGGACTCTCAAACTGTGAGCCAGAATAACCACCAGCTTGCTTTTGTCAGGTACGTCATCACAGGAGAAAGAAAGCACCCAATACAAGTAGTCTACAAATTATATACAGGAATCCTGGGACAGCTGAAAGGCCACTAGCCTCTTGAATCGTTTTCTTTTTTTTTTTTTTTTTTTTTTTTTTAGGGGTCGGGCAGATCGCGTTACCCAGGCATCCCGCAAAGTAGGCGGGTCGCCTCAGATTGCAACCTATACCCGCTCAAAAATTCTTCTCACATAAGCAGTGAGGACTCGGGCGTCACCCCGAATCGTTATTTTCCCTACTCATAAGTTTAAGGCATTTGAATCGTTTTCTTAATGAGAGCAGTGTGTAGATTCTTAAAAAGAAGTAACAGAGTGGAGTGCTGGGTGTGAGGTGAAGTAGGAAAAGATCTAAACAGAAATGGAAGAGATCTCTGACTGTGGACACTTTTAAGTGATACAATGCCATCAGTAATAAAATTGATGGCCTCATGGTGGCCAGGGTTCCTTGACTCAGAAAGCAGCAATCCTTCAAGAAGCAGAGCTCTTGCCATTATGGGAAAAAAAAATGCAACATCTGAATGAAGTGGTGCAAATTTCTAAATAGAGACTAGCAGTTTGATGGTACAAAGTAATTCAATGTATGAGATGGTAATTTATGAGATAATATTCAGGAGTCTGGGTGTGTCCACTTGTCTATTTTGGGAGTGTTGTATTTCCTAAGTAATACAATATATACTCACAATGTATAAAATTTTCAAATGTGCCTTCTTCGTATAATGTTAGTTTTCAGCTTTTGTGTGTGCAGTTATAAGGTACTACATAACTTAATAACTCATTGAATATATGCTACTGTATTTAGTCCTACATTTTACAAGGTATACTTCAGAAATAGTTTATTCAGAATGAAAACCAAATCCCCACTTCATTTTTTTATGTTACTGATATTCAATTCAAACTTAAAATGGCTTAAGTCTCAACTCTACTGAAGTATTTAATACATTTAAAAGTCATTTTCAGTTAGCCTATAAGAAAATATGATGCCTTAAAAACTCCAAGTAAGTGTCATATGCATTTTTAGTATTTTAAATGATACAAAATTAGACTCTTAGATTTTATAAAGTTATGAAAGAGTACTCATTCAAACCTTGGGAATTTCTCTTTGCTTTGCACATTTTGAGCACTCGGGAGGCAGAGGCAGGTGGATTTCTGAATTCGAGGCCAGCCTGGTCTACAAAGTGAGTTCCAGGACAGCCAGGACTATACAGAGAAACCCTGTCTTGAAAAAACAAAAAAACAAAACAAAACAAAAAGAATGCAAAAGTTTTAGAGTTTGTGTGAGTGTCTGAGTGTGTGTCAGGAGACCTGTGGAGGCCAGGAGACCCCTGGGATCCCTTGGAGCTAGAGATTCAGGTATCTGTGAGCTACTGACATGGGTGCTGTGAACTCAAGTTCTCACTATAGAACAGCAAGAGCTCTTAACTGCTGAGCCATTTCGATCCCAAAATGAAATTTTAAAACTCACAATTTAAAACTTGGCCTACAAATCTCCTTCTGAATAAGAATGTGTTGTTTTACAAAGTAGTCAATGATGTTTTAAGACTTAGTGACACTGAAACACATGAGAAGAATTGCAGAAGAACTAACTGTCCCTTCTTACTCTGGGCTATAAGGAAAAGTGTTAGTAAAGAAAGAAATCTCATTCAAGGATCCTTCAAGATTTTACAATCTACAGCAGCTCCTACTCTCGTCTGCATACACCACGGTGTTTTCCACCTGTCTATCTTAGATAGTTGGTGTCATCAATAGTTCTACTTTCTCTACCAGAGTCTAGGTCTTACCTCTCTTCTCTTGGTGACTATCCTTGTTTTCTTTGTCTCTTGTCCTGCCAGCCCTGCAATGGAATCTTTACACTGTAGTGAGAAACAACTTTCTTTGTCCTCCTCCCCTCCACCCACCCCCCTTTTTCCCACAGGGTCTGGCTACAGAAGTTGCTAAGAAGGCCAGGCTCCCTTTTAACTCATAATCCTTCTGCCTCCCCAGTGTGAGGACTTAATGTGTATACCACCATGTTCAGCTCAGATACAACCTCTAAAATGGGAATGTGGTTGAGACAGATAACCACTTTTATACCAGTTTGTGGCTGCACTGCCTGTTACATAAGCTAGTACCTTAACATGACTTTTTACAGGGTCTACTTATCTTTCTAGTGTCATTTCTCATCATACACTTTAGGCCCACACCTCCAACACTCATATTCATTCATTCATTCATTCATTCATTCATATTCATTCATTCATTCATTCATATTCTCTCTCTCTCTCTCTCTTTCACTCGCTCACACACACACACACACACACATACACACACATACTTTGGCAGGTGAACTGTAAATAATATGGTCTTTATACCTCCTTTAGATTCTTTACAGGTACTCTTTGAGGGGAATAGTCTTCATCCTTCTTCATCTGTCTAGCTCTCAGTTTGATCAGTAAATTCCTCAGGCAATTATTTCCTCCACATATCAGCATGCTTTATTTGACCAAGTCTATCATTTTCCACATGTCATTTAAAAACAACAAAGACTGCTTATACACAAAAGCAAACAACAGCCCAAGCAGCACAAGTAAGGATGCAAAATGTAGTCAATCTAAGTGAGTACCTCTCCCCTACCTCCAGGTTCTAGGCCAGCTCTCACAAAACAATGTGCTCATTCACAAAACATTTATGAAATGAAAGCCTCTATTACACACCAAACAGTTTTGCCAGGCATGAAAATAAGGAAATGAATGAAAATTCCTGCCCCTCACTGAAATTACAGCCACGTCACACAGGCTTCGGGAATAGCTTACACAATCCTAGGAGCTATGTCTGAGCTTCCAGGCTCCTCTGCCTGTCGTAAAATAAAGTAGTGAGAGACAAAGGTCTCTAACAGGTTCCTACTCAAACAGTGCTTTGTAATTAAGTCCTAATGATCCTGGATTATAACTCCCTAAAGTTAATAGGAAGTTTTGATAGTTTGCTATATGTATGCAATTTCTAAGGAGTTCAGAGCTGGGAAACACGTAATCTATGTACTTTTATTCTGGACATTCCACAGGAAAAGTTCCATTTCCACAATATCTAATGAAGTAATTTCCCTAACCTGATAATCACAGCTGAACTGACAAGAAGACACAACCATGTGTAACTTGTGCTTGCTTCTCTTTAACTCAAGCTACAACTTGCCAACATCTAGTTACTATTTAAGAAACGAGATAACAACATCCATCACATTTCATTTTGCTTTCTATTTCTGTTGTTTTGGGGACAGTCTTATGTTGTCCAGTCAGCCTTGAACTTACTGTGTAGCTGAGAATGACCCTGAGCCTCTGGCCTCTGGCCCATAAGCAGAGGACTGGCAGATTTATACCACTTCACCCAATTGCTCTTTAGTAATTGTTAATAGCATCCATTGTAAATCACATACAGCTCAAAACTAGAGAGTAACTTTATATCTGTGAAGATTAAACTTTAAAGAACAAAAATTGTTTCACTTAGACAATAACAGCATCTTTGCTGAGGGCGGTGGAGGCCCGAGATAGCAAGCTCCCTGCCTTGATCATCTCTAGAGTTGCATATAGGAGCAAGGACTGCAGTGCTGGTGCAGTTCTAGTCTAAGCATGTTCATTATAATCTCTACAGAGATGTGAATGCAGAGGATGGCCTCTCAGAACAAAACACGATCTGTACTGAGAAACCAAAATACCAACTTCAACAGGTTTTACAGTTTCGTTGCTTGTGCCACAGTGACACCAGCTGGCCAACCAAATCATTGCAACTCAGTAATATATCATGTTCACGTGAGACTTTATAATTTTATAGTGACTGTACTGGCTGGTTTTATGTGTCAACTTGACACAAGCTAAAGTTATCATAGAGAAAGGAGCCTCAGTTGAGAAAATGTCTGTATGATATCCAGCTGTAAGGCGTTTTCTCTTAGTGATTGGGGAGAGGGCCCAGTCCACTGTGAGTGGTGCTATCTATCCCTGGGTCCTGGGTTCTACAAGAAGGCAGGATGAGCAAGCCAGGGGAAGCAAGCCAGTAAGCAGCACCCTCCATGGCCTCTGCATCAGCTCCTGCCTCCAAGTTACTGCCCTGGGTGAGTTCCTGTCCTGACCTCCTTTGGTGATGAAGAGCAATGTGGAAGTGTAAGCTGAATAAAGCCTTTCTTCCCCAACTTGCTTGCAGCAAAAGAAACCCTGACAAAGACAGTGACTGTTATGCAAAGGCAAGAAAAAAGTACAAGATTCTAAATGAACAGCCATGAAGGAAGAAGTATGTAAGTGTCTATGAAATCTGTTCAGGAATCCTGCCCCCATGAGACTGCTTTGCTGTTCTATAAACATCTATAGTCTAACATCAGGCAATGCATTTGACTCTTTCTTTCTAAAATTTCACTTTTATTAAAATATTTGGGGTTAAACAAAATTTCCCGTCATTAACTAGGAAAACGAAATGAGAAGGCAACTAACATTTAGGTTAGCATACGCCTGATAGATCTTAAGTATAAATACACTGTAAACCGTCAAAAGATGCTTTGAAATACCGTTTCCACTCTTGAGAAAGGCACCCAACTAAAGTTAATTTTAACTGAAAGCTATCAACTATCTAAGAGAGTCCTGACACACGAGACTGGGTACAAACGACCTCAGGCATCATGGTGCCGAGCTTCTGGATGCGGTGAGGGAGGACACTCTGGTCCAAGCATATTACTGCATCTTCAGGAATATCGCCACTGATAAAAATGCATGCTCAATATGGAGAGAGGGCTCCGAGACAACCATCTTCTTCCTTTCTCTGCCTTCTAAGATGAAGCGAAATTACATTGGAGGACAATACCCAAAAGGAGAATTTGATACCAATGAAGAATAAATGTGCAGATAAGCAAGTTACTTAACTAGCTTTGCCTGCATAAGCAAAGCACTCTCTGTAAGTGAGGCTCACAAGCACGACTCTGAAGACCCATGAAAGGATTTAGTGTACAAAGTAGCCCTGAGGAAATACACCGGAGCAATGTGATGCCACATATTCAGCTTGGAATTGGTAGTTTTGCCCAATTTCATTATTAGAGTGAGATAGTATGGTGTTGTTTTAAGGAGAGACCAAGAAATAAAGCAGAGTTCAAACCCAAAACCATGTATAAATAACCTTGTTTAATAAAATAGCAAAAGCTCTTAGTGAAAGAAAAGTACCCCACTTATTTAAAATTTTACAGACAGGGTTTCTCTGTGTAGCCCTGGCTGTCCTGGAACTCACTCTGTAGACCAGGCTGGCCTCAAACTCAGAAATCCGCCTGCCTCTGCCTCCCGAATGCTGGGATTAAAGGCGTGCACCACCATGCCTGGCTACAATACTTTTAATATATATTGTACTTTAAAAGCATAAAGTTGCACATAAAATCAGATGTATTAATATGTTGAAGTTAGTTCTGCCTCCCACAGCCATGCTCCCAGAAATAAGACTCAGACTCAAAATATATTTACAAATACCTTGACCATAAAGCTAGGCTCTTCTCTGACTAGATCATAACTAAAGATAAGCCATTTATTTTAACCTACATTCTGCCACATGGCTGGTTCCCTGAGCTCAGGTCCCATGCATCAGACCCATTACATCTTCCTGGCCCATCTCCCGCCTGGCTCTCCCCCAGAGAAATGGATAATATCATGCTACCTCTATAAGAATGGCTAAGGAGGAATTATACATCAACTATGAGGAACTATCTGAGATGCTGAAAGCTAGAGCTCTCCATCACTGCTAGTGTGTACTTATGACCTGCACACTTCCCTCTGTCCCTTCCACAGTTGACTGTGTAGGACAAACATCTGTACAGGTGTGGGGAAGGCAATTGTATGCATGATGGACAAGGACCAGACACATCCTAGCTGCCCACCAACCAAAACCAGAGTATAAATAGGAAACTATAATACAAGTCAGAGAACAAGCAACAGTGCAAGTGAGTCTCGGATGTTTAGTCAAAGTGAGTTCACAAAACCCAAACTGTACAATCCCACTGACAATCAAAGGGACAGGAAAAAGCAGTCCAATGGCTATACATGCTCGCACATCTTGTACTTGGGGACTGAGGAAGGGGAATCACAAGTTTGAGGACAGCCTAGGCTACATAAGAAGACCCTGCCTCAAAACAACAAACCAACTAACCAAACAAATACATACATACATACACACATAATCAATCAATCAATCAATCAATCAAGACAGGTTTACATTGGGGGCACCCTACCTCACCCCACCCCCGGAAAGGGGGAAGCATATTGCTTAGCAACAGGCAATGAGGGAACGGTCTGAGTTCCTGGAAATGTACTGAGTCCTTATTCAGCGGTGTTCACACTGGAGCTTTCCCTGTGTGTAAGCCAGACTCTAATAACAAGAAGTTTTAAGAAAGAGAATAGGTTGTGGTGATCTTTCCAACACTGAACCTAATTTCAATTTTTTATTTTACTTTTTGCACTGGGTTTGGTGAGCACACTCCACCACTGAGATAACACCTAACATTCTTTGAATATAGTGCATTTTCACTGATCACAGGGCTTCTACTTTCATTAGCTATTTTTGTTGTTTGTTTCTGTTGAGACAGAATCTTAATCTGTAGGCCATGCTGGCCTATAACTTTCTGTGTAAATAAGCTAGCATAGAACTTGCAGCAATCCTCCTGCATCTGCTCCCAAGCGCTGGGATGATTCACCTTCAAATAGGCTTTAAGGATATCAAGTCTCTTGCAGTAGGTATTTTTTTCATTGCTGTATCTCCAGTGCCTTGTGTAGTACACAGCAGCTACTTACTAAATATTCACAGAATACATGTGCTAAAGTAGTTATCAAAATTTGGAAGAAAAAAGAATTAAATATTTGGTACAGTGAGTTATTTGTGCTAATAGATATTTATTAAGTAATTGGTTAATGACAGTAACTTGAGTTTCCTTATCATGCAGGCTTATCTTAGAGGTAAGAGATTTCACTGTGTGCTCAGAATTCAAGTCTTCCTTCAGTTACACTATTTTGGACTAGACATGCTCAGAAGCCCAATTAAAGTAATTGCCAAGTAAAATAAATAACTAGTGTAACTGTGGTCTGTCCTGGGTGAAATTCATGCTGCCATTTATGCTGTAATGTTAAAGTGAGGCTTCTAAGAGACATGAATGGCTTTCTCATGAAGCTGAATGAATTCTCTCAACACATTATTACAAACTATTTAGCTCTTCGGCCTTCTCTCCCTTCCAAGCCTCTTTTCTTTATAAATTATCCATTCTCAAGTATTCTGTCCTGGCAGTAGAAAAACCTAAGATAAATCTCAGGCTTGAAGACTATCACAAAGAGCTATCTAAAATAGTAGTTCCCAACCAGAAGTGCATTTCTCCCCACCCTTACAGGCCTGAGCAATATATAAAGGTGAGGCTGCCAGGAGAAAAGAAAGGTGATGCCCCTGGTACCTACAAAGATGGGTCACAGACCACAACTGAGAATGAGCTGATACTGTCTCAAGAGTCCTGAGCTAAAATATCACAAAAAGGTTTCATTCTTAAATAGGAAGCAGAAGCATAACAGAATTATAAAATAATTTAAAAACTTTTCAACCACTAGTTTTTCAAGAAAACAGAGAGAGAGAGAGAGAGAGAGAGAGAGAGAGAGAGAGAGAGAGAGAGAGAGAGAGAGAGAGAGGCATGCTGGTGTGTACATTTAATCCCAGAATTCAGCAGAATTCAGGAGGCAGAAGCAAGCATATCTCTGTGAGCTCCAGGCCAGCCAAGGCTACACAGTGAGACCCTGTCTAAGCAAGCACGCAAGCAAACAGCATAATAAAACAAAACTACCTTTTTAAGACCACAGAACCATATTTTTCCTTAAAGTTGTACATTTGTATCAAATGTCATTAGAAGAATGTTTAATCTCAGAAATCAAAAGTATCACCATCATTTCTGACTTTATAAGGCACATTACTCATCTTACTTACTATTAATATCCTAATAAAAGTAAATATTTCTATGT
The DNA here is from genome assembly GCF_978045245.1 of Mus caroli. Classification (NCBI taxonomy): domain Eukaryota; kingdom Metazoa; phylum Chordata; class Mammalia; order Rodentia; family Muridae; genus Mus; species Mus caroli. The sequence continues at coordinate 77,523,800 of NW_028227258.1, read as the reverse complement.
AGAAACACTATCAAGGTTTCACTGTTAGAAATGACACAGCTGAAATTGGAACGCAGATTATTTCCAATATCATAGTGTTTCATTAGAATGCATTAAACTGAATTCAGAGGCAGAGCAAAATTAATTGCACTAGGTTAGGGTTGTAGCTCAGTGGTAGAGACTACGCTTACCACTCACAAGGTCTCAGCCTCGATCCCAGCACATATGCACCTCCAACCTCAGTTTCCCTCTGAGTTGACTGTCCACTTTCAGGACGTTAACTGCTCTGCTGGGTCTAATGAGACACGCCCCGCATGGGCTCACGGGTCTGAACCCTGGCCCCAGGGGATGCCCTGCTTGAGGAGGTTAGGGAACCTGTATGAGGCAGAGCCTGGGGATGGGCTTTAGAGTTTACAGCCTCACTATACTTCCTGTTCTAAATTTACACTTCCTGTGTGTGGACAGAAATTTGATCTGCCAGCTTCCTGCTCCAACCTCTGGGCCAGGACTCCCCACCCACAATGGACTAACATTCTAGAGCCATAGCCAAAATAATCTCTCACTTCCATGAGCCCTTTCTGGTCATGGTACTTTATCACAGCAACTCAAAATAGCAAAACAACAGCAAAATCAAAACCAGCCTCTTAGGAATTAAGTACTTTTTAAAACCAGTTAGATGCTGCTACTACATTTTAAAAGAATGTACTAATATTTATAAATAATATTTTAAAAGGTAAAATACTAAAGAACTCAAATGATATGTACTCACTGATAAGTGGATATTAGCCCAGAAACTTAGTATACCCGAGATATAAGATACAATTTGCAAAACACATGAAACTGAAGGAGAACGAAGACCAAAGTGTGGACACTTTGCCCCTTCTTAGAATTGGAAACAATCACCCATGGAAGGAGTTACAGAGACAAAGTTTGGAGCTGAAACAAAAGGATGGACCATCTAGAGACTGCCATATCCAGGGATCCATCCCATAATTAGCCTCCAAACGATGACACCATTGCATACACTAGCAAGATTTTGCTGAAAGGACCCTGATATAGCTGTCTCTTGTGAGTCTATGCCGGTGCCTGGCAAACACAGAAGTGGATGCTCACAGTCAGCTATTGGATGGATCATAGGGCCCCCAATGAAGGAGCTAGTGAAAGTATCCAAGGAGCTAAAGAGATCTGCAACCCTGTAGGTGCAACAACATTATGAACTAACCAGTACCCTGGAGCTCTTGACTCTAGCTGCATATGTATCAAAAGATGGCCTAGTCGGCCATCACTGGAAAGAGAGGCCCATTGGACACGCAAACTTTATATGCCCCAGTACAGGGGAACGCCAGGGCCAAAAAGTGGGAATGGGTGGGTAGGGAAGTGGGGGGGGAGGGTATGGGGGACTTTTGGGATAGCATTGGAAATGTAATTGAGGAAAATACGTAATAAAAAAAAATATATTTAAAAAAAAAAGAATCTGAAATTTGATTCATCCTGCTAAAACAAAACAAAAAAAAAGGTAAAATACTACACTTTTTTTCTTATCAAAGTAAAATAAAAACTATATAAAATTATATGCCAAAACTGCAAGATACATTGTCATTCTGGTTGCTGACATAAATGTTTAGGGTTTTTCATAGTTTGTCTATTAGTGAGCTAAGCAGCAAAGCTTAACCTTGACAAACCAGAGCCACAGCCTATCCAATAATCCTCAAATTATTGGCAAAAGTATGCCACGATTCTCTACATTAACCGAAAGTAAAGTGTTCTTACCCTATTATAGCCATGTTCATGAGCATCGTCAACTTCTCCATTACTAGTTACTGGAATTTCTGCTGCAGAATTTTTGGGAGATTCTTGAGCCATGGCAGACACCTAAATTTAAAAAAATAAATAAATAAATAAAAGTTTTTTAAAGAGAAGAGAAAAAGCCATACTAATGCCAAACTATAAAAGGCACATTTTTAAGACTTAGTCACATATACTTACTATCTACCAATCTAATATTTTTATAACTTGATATATTATCCATATATTATTTTCATATATATTCTACATGATGACAATATAGTAAGATAAATGTACCTGGCTGCTTTCTTTGCACTCAATCTAGATTCTTTGATTTAAAGAAAAGTTATAGATGACAAAAACCAGGAGCATCTTCCTTGCCTCTTAGAATTATGATAGATACCAGTCATAATAGAAGAAATACTTCAGAACGCCATGTTTGCTGTATAACTTATACAAAGAGGGTCGACTTGTCTTATTTAATGGACTTCAAAATAAGCTTCTGTCTACAGGAAACATTTTCTTACCATAACAAAAATTTTAAATATGTGAATCAGAAGAACTAAAGTTTTATCCTCTAGTTTTACAGTTCAAAAAGCAAAGCAATAGTTAAAAACATAATCCTTAATTTTATAACCACATGAAGTATAATTTTTCAGAAATTAAACAACAGCAGAACATCAATTATTACTGTTAAAACAGTTGCACTTCAGCAATGATTTTAAGGTTTTTCTGAAAAATTAATGTGAGAATTTTATACAAAGAACCTTAAAATTACTTTTACCAACTTTAAAATTTTAAAATCTTCAAAGTAAACCAAGTTGATTCAACTTTCCATTAAGAACTAATGACCATGTTTCCTCCGTACTAGTTGTTAGTCACTGATGTCTTTAAAAGTGTTTCTCATTCTTTATATTTTAACAAGGATAGACACTAAAATAATGACCCTGGGGTAATTATTTGTCAGGGACAGATCAGTAACTCCCAATGGACATGTGTTTTAATGCTGACACCTGAGTCTAGCTACTGTCTCACTTACACTGTGGTTAACAAAACCATAATGAACAACTAATTATAACTGTGTGTATACATGTACAATTAACCTATGGACCCGAATCAAAAAATACAATTAAGAAACTTATTAGCAAGGTTCTGGATTTGATCATTAATACTGGAAAAAGAAAAATCAATGAGTATTCTCTGAAAGATATTTTTTTAAAAAGAGATTTAAAAAAAAAAAAAAAAACCCAAACCCAAACCCAAAACCTTCTAGGCTTAGCTGGTTGGTGGGACCTTTAGTCACAGTACTTGGGGACAGAGGCATGTGGATCTCTGAGTTCGAGGCCAGTCTGGTATACAAAGCAAGTTCCAGGACAGCCAGGGCTACACAGATCCCCTGTCTCGAAAAACAAACAAACAAACAAGCAAGCCATCCCTATTGAGCTCTCAACTGCAAGAGTCCTGTTTTCTAGGACATCTCCAACCTAAAGAGCTTCCTCTCCTCTCCTCAGCTGTCTGGCTGGGTGGAAGACACTGACCCAACTTGAACGGGAGGGAAACTCCATGTAAATAGTCTTGAGGGGCTAGCTGCTTCTTTCCACCTACAACCAGCTCATCATTTCTCTCATCTCTCACCAAAGACAATGCTCCTCCCAAGTATCTGCTCTGTCTCTTCCCCATACGTGCACAGCTGCAGCAATCACCTACAGCTGACCAGTGCCTACTCCAGCACAGAGAGCCCTGAGCAATAACCAATCCAATGGGAATAACCCAGCACCAGACTCTAATGTTGTCTGACCCCTTACACAGCAGGAAAAGTATTCCTCTGTGCTTTGCCTATCAAATGACTGTTATGGTAACCTAACATTCATGGATGTCACCCAAAGGTCTAAACTTCCCAAGCCGTGGCAGTTTAGCTTCCGTTCCTCAACTGGCATGAGCAAAACTCCTGCAAGACAATGGCCCTTATGCTCAGACTGTACTTTGAAGTGTGCACGTAGAAGCATGACTGGTATGACTGTGGTAGGGTAGGGCCTCAGGACTAGGATCCACTCATTACCACAGCTATCAGAAACAGTGCAGCATCATTTGGCCAATAAATGTTTTATACTGGAAGAGAATAGAAAAGTCCATCTGCCTGTCTCTATCTCTATGCATATATTTGTACACATATGTCTCACAGAATCTCAAATACAAAATTTGGGTAATATCCTTACTTTTGGCTGGGAACATGTAGAGAAAGCTGACCTTCTTAAACTAGTGGAAAGTTAAGAAAAAGAGGAGAAAGAGAATCCAGGAAAGGACCGACCTAGTAAGGTCATCTGACAAATTCTGTCTACCTACATCTCCAACCCTTGAATTTTGTTGGAATTGAAAGACCCAAAGGAACACAACCACAAAGAAAAGATCTCCATAGAAGAGTCACCACCAAGAAACAGTTGTAATGCAAGCCCTACTGAGAAAAGTACCCACTCACTCTACAAAGGAAATGATATCAGATGAGAAACTAACAGTCTGGACTTCCATATCTCAATGTTTCTATCTCAGTCAGTGTTCTCTTACTGTGAAAAGACCATGACCAAAGCATCTCTTAGAACTAAAGCATTTAATTGAGGTCTTGCTTACGGTTGAAGAGGGTTAGTCTGTTATTAGTATGTTGGGGATCATGGCAGCACAGAGGCAGACATGGAGCTAGAGAAGTAGCTGAGTGCTACAACCTGATCTACTGGCAGGGAAACACTGGACCTGGTATGGGCTTCTGAAACCTCAAAGCCCAACCCCAATGACACCCTTCCTCCCACAAGGCCATACCTCCTAATCTTTCTAATCCTTTCAAACAGTTCCACTCCCTGGTGACTAAGCTTTCAAATATCTGAGCCTATCAGGCCATTCTTATTCAAACCACAGTTCACAATGTCCAGAATACAAACTAAAACATAAAATAAACCAAGAAATACATTCCCAGGGAAAATCCAATCTAGTGAGATGTTGAAACTAATGAAGACCTAGAAGCTGCTGTTTTCAATTAAAAGGAACGTTTATTTCCGCTGTTGTGATTCTTCTTTCCCGTTGTTTGCTTGCTTGTATGAGACAAGAGCTCCCAGACCTCAAACCAAGGATGACTCCTAAGTGTCTTCAGCCATCTCCCAGTAGTGGGGTAACAGGCATGTGCGATGACACCTGACCAAAAATGAACATTTTCAATACTGAAAATCTCAGTAACAGGATGGGCAGAGGATTTGCCCACTGTGACAGTTAACACTGACTGTCACCTACGAGTCAAGCCTCTGGGCATGCGTGCAGGGGTTTACCTAGACTAAGTGAGCTGAGGATGAGAAGACTGACCACCACTCCTGAGCTGAAAAGGAGCAAACGAGCTGAGCACTGATCACTCTGCCTCCTGACTACAGCAAGGCAAGGCCAGCACCATCAGTCCTTCCACCACAACGAACCACATCTCCTTGAAAACTAAGCTAAAATAAAGCCGATCTTGTTGGATTGCTAATGCTTATTTTCATGGTATCCACACTCACTGAAGCTGATTTTTCAGGCTTCTCATATGATCAAACTGAGTTTGAATTCAGAGCAAAAAGATGTTCAGTACAATATATACAACATTAGCATTTCTACTATTGAAATATCGTAACATAAATAACTGGAGCACATATAATAGAAAATATTTAGGAACCAGTATGTTTTGTGTTACCTTTGTTTTGTTACTTTTGTTTTAGTTGTACGTTTAAAGAATCATCTTTATTTTTTTATTTATGTGTAGTTCTGTGTGTGGCTGCCATACATATACCATACCCAAGGAGGCCTAAAGAAGGAGTCAGATGACCTGGATCTGGAATTACACTGAGAACTGAGCTCAGTTCCTCTGGACGAGCAGCAAATGGCAATCACTGAGCCGTCTCTCCAGACCCTAATCTTAAATTCATACAGTTACAACGTTAGAAATAATAGCTGGCTTGCAAACTCTTATGTAATACTGTTTATTTAACTTCAAAAACATTTCAGTATTCTAAACATACAAAAAAATAACAGAATGTTGCAAATTGCATTTAGCTCCAGAGGGTTCTTGGACTTCCACTGATGCAGTAGTTCTTTGCTTTGCTGACAACGATGAGTTCTACAGTTTCTTTTAAAAGTTTAAAACCTACTGCACTTAACTAAAGAAAAAACTCCAAACACTTCTCATGCCAGCTGACCCCTCCCCCCTTTCCACAACTGAGAATGTCAGCAGAATGCTATGCCACTATATACAAAAACAAGACAACCTGAAGCCAAAGGATGCTCACTGCAGTATCAACAGGTCCAGCCTCACAGTGCACGCCCTGGGCTATGCCCCCTCCAAAAGGCATCTTCCCCTCACAGCCTCCACGCCAAACAAGGAGCATCAAGAATCTGTCTGGGTTGTTGTGTTCTCTTTACAAACTATAGATATGTACAGTTGACAACTCGGGATTTCTGGCCAATAGCCATATAGTTAACACTACCTTACGAGCTGAGAACAAAATCCAGAAACATCTTCAAATGCCTTGTCACACCATCAGCAAAGTGCACTGAGTGAGGAGGACTCGAGAGTGCCTTTTCATTTTAAAAATGTTTGGAGCTATGTACAACTTTGATACAGCTTCAGGGCACTCTGGACACCACAGCCACTTTATGTAAACCACTGACACTTTGAGAAACTACAATATGATCCTGATCAAATTTTGTAATCAAACCTATCAAGGGCAATAGACACGACTCAAATAAGATATGTGTCAATCACAGCGCTCTCCTACTCTAAGGTATTCATAAGAAGACAGAGTTTTTATTTATCTTCTTCCTCTTCTTCTTCCTCTTCCTCCTCCTCCTCCTCTTCTTCCACCTTTTTCCAGGCAACTTTAGCAGGACCCTTGGCCCCCTCAAACTTCCCTTTAGACTTACAGTCAGCGACATCCTTCTCATCCTTCTCCTTCAGCTTTGCTGCCTTGGTGACGTAGGCTGCTTTTCACTGTCACTGAAGTTCTTCCATATCTCACCCAGCTTTTTTGCCACATCGCCAATGGAGATGCCAGGGTTTGTGGATTTGATCTTGGGTAGGAATTCGGAGCAGAATAAGAAAAATCCAGATGGAGGTCTTTTGGGGGCATTTGGGTCCTTCTTCCTCTTGCCTCCTTTAGCTGCTACATAATCTTTCATCTCCCAATCATAGCGTACTTTATCTGACTTTGCCATTTCATCAAACTTTGATTTCTCTTTGCTAGACACTGTCTTCCACCTCTCAGAGCACTTCTTGGAAAACTCTGCAAAACTGACTGCAACCTCTGGGTTTTCTTCTTGTGTTCTTCTCTGCATGTCTGCATGAAGAAGGCATAAGCAGACATCTTGCCCCTTGGTTTCTTGGGGTCACCTTTAGCCATCCTGACTGTATTTATTGTTCGCTAGTCTGGGACAAAAACTCTTTAAAACATGATAATCAGCTTCTGCAGGCCAGCACATCCACTGTCTACCACCACTGAGTTAATCCCAGGTAAGGGGATGGGTATACAGCACACACTTTGCTAGATCGTTGGAAACAAAATGTTTAAAAGCCAATAATAGACTTGTCTGGAGATAAATTAAAAGCTGATCACACTTTCTATTTTCTATTTTATAAGGCAACACCAAATTGTACCTCTTTTCTTTCATGTCCTGATAAGTCTAGGCACATTTTAAATTCACTGTTGTGCTAAGGATGAGATCAAAGTTAGTCAAATACTCTACATGGCTAAATATTGCTTTTTTTATGCTGACAGGAAAAGGACATTCATTTTTATAGCAATTGACTCTTGATTCATATGTAGTTGAATATCCTTTTAAAACAGAATTAACCTTATAAATACTAAGACTAATGTAAATCAGGAAACTGAGCATGGGTCCAACCCAAAAAATAACTATGCACAGAAGACAGAGTCTAGCTGCTTCTTTAAAACAATTAATAATAATTCTAATTTTGTGTATTGTGTTTATAGATTTGGGTACCTATAGCGGCAAGAAGAGGGCATTGTAATGGGGCCAGAGTTACAGCAAGTGTGTGTAGCCAAGGAGCCATGTCTCCTGCTCCAGGTACTAGCTTCGTGAATTCTTTCAATGGAATAAAATTAGGGTAAATGAAAGGACATTAATTAATGTCACTTTTATAGGTGGGGTATCCATACAGCGTACGGTGTATAGCAAGGTCTCAAGAAGCCATGAATTCTCAACCTCAAAACCCCCTGGGGAGTTTTTAACCATTCCACGGAGATCACAATTTAGTGGCCATACGGATGGCCAGAAAATTTACATTTACAGGAAATTTACAAAGAGAAACTTTGTTTCTCTTTGAACCAGAGTACTTAGAACTTTGTACTCTGAACTTAGTACTGGACAGATTATAAAGTTGCCTTGTTCAAGGTGTCTGACAGCATTACACATGCATTAGAATGGCTACAACTCAAACAGACAAAACCAAGTGTTGTTACCCCACGTGTGAAGCAACTGTATTCATAAAATGGGTGCATTTCATATTTAAAGTTTATATTAAAAAACTGCCTATTTAGCTTAATTTTTAAAAAAAGGTAAAATCCACCCAAGACACAAACAAAACCTAATAAAATCATGTTAGAAAAGTATTTAGTAATGATATTAGTTAACATATACCTATCCAATAACCTCATAATTCTATTCCTAAGAAATATACCCAAGGAAAGAAAATGCATATGTTTATTGGAGACATGTATAAGAGCATTCATAAACAGCTTTATCCTAATATCCAAGAACTAGACAATCCAAATATTGATCAAATAAAATGGTAGTGCGGTCATATAAAAGAATACTGCATAGCAATAAAACAGAATAAACTACTGTTATAAACAGCTGACTTAATTCTCCAAACAAAGCTAGATTCAAAGAGTATATAATATGTGACTGAATAAAAAAGAAATAATAATAGTAGTAATAGTAATAAAGAGACAAGGCAGTATCATTGGTATCATGAATGGAAGAATTCTGAGTCATGTCCTTGGAGTACTCAAACATTTCTTAAACACAAAAAATAAAAATGGGGCTAGAGAGAAGGCTCAGTGGTCTAGGGTTTGTAATGCTCTCTCAGAAGACCTAAGCTCAGTTCCCAGGACCCACCCTGGGCAGCTTATAGTCACCTGTAACTTCAGCTACAGGGGAACCTGATGCCCTCTTCTGGCCTGGCACAGCACTATACACACACAGAGTTTAAAACATAAATTAAAAACAATGAAACCCTGCAGTGTATCAACACTAAACCTCCAAGCTCGGCATGTCAGTGAACACTTACCAACTGGGAGGCAGAGGCAGGCAAATCTCTGTGAATAAGAGGCCAGCCTTGTCTGTATAGCAAGTTTTAGGCTGGCTAGGGTTTTACAGTGACACCTGTGTTAAAAACAACAGAAACTAAAATCCCCAAAAGCTATTTAAAAATTGAAAAATGCAAGTCACAGACTGCAAAGAAATGTCACTCTGTCTATGTGTGTGTGTTCACCCATGTGTGCATGGTATCTATTTTACACTGAAGCCTTCACACACACACACACACACACACACACACACACACAATTAAAACAAATATCCTCATTTGTACATATTTATTCATGACAGCTTTACTCATAACACCTCCAAAATGAAACAAAATGTCTGCCAATAGTTTAGTGAATAGAATAAACTGTGGTCCATCCATACCATGGCATATTCCTTACTAATCAAAAGCCGTAACCTATTGACAAACACACACCATCCCTGTTTAATCTCGTGTAACATGTCGAGTGAAAGAGCTGAACAAATAAGAAAATTACATGTTGTAAGAGCCCATTTACACACAATTCTAGAACAGCCGTTCTGTCATGAGAGATCGGTGCTGCCCAGGAGAGTGGGTGCAGGGTAAGCTGATGCAAAAGGGCTCAAGAGAGTGGGTGACAGCTGCTCTGTACCATGAGGATTAGAGACTGCCAACCTTATGCATTTGTGAAAATTCACTGGGCTTCACATATGAAACAGGTCTATTTTGGATATATCCACAATAATCTGATAGTTTATTTTGGGGAAACAAAGTTTTGAAAGACACATTTCACCATTATTTTTCATTTCAGAATTGTTTTATTAAGCCATAAATGTACAACAGCTTAACTCTACACATGTGCTTACATTTTTTAAAGGAAAAATTATTATACTATGAAACCATTTGAGAAAATGGTTGCATGTATCACCTGAAACAAATATAAAATTATCAAGGAAGAAATGCTTCTAGACTTTTACAAATAAATACTAGAAACAAACAAAAGTCTAAAAGAAAAGAAACTGTCTCGAAGGCATTTTTTACAAACAATTCTTCCTCCATAGGAAGGTTATTAAACAGTCCAGTCCATTCAGAGCCTCTGGTGTCTTCAGCCACATCACTTCATATTTGTGCATAACTGAGATAAGGGTTCCTTAGCACTGTTTTTTTGTCTTGTTTGTTGTTTTTTGGTTTTGATTTTTGTTTGTTGTTTTGTTTTCAGGTTTTGGAGACAGTAGTTCTCTGTGTCCTGCAATTCACTCTACTCACGAATTCACAGAGAGACCTCAGAGAGGCTGGCCTGCCTCTTGGGGATTAAAGGCATGCACGCACCTCCACAGCTCAGCAAGCACTGTAATTGTAACTAAAGCTCCTCTGTTCCCCAGACTCTTGCCCTCTCCAATCTATACAACCAAGCCCAGAGCAGACAGGAAGAGGCTCCATAGTGGCTCCTTCCACTCCCTCCACTGCCTCAGGACAACAGCTTCCCCCATCAGGTATAGGTATCCCCCCCCCCATTATAGCCATCCCCACAGCTATGGACACTTCTATAGCTATCATATTCTGCATTCCCCACAAGCACATACACATTGCTTCCTGGTCTTGGTCCAAAATTGCCTCAGTCACCACAAAACTCCCCAAACCTCCACTCCATTCCTAAAACTTGAGACTCCTGCATTTCTTGCCTAGATAATGCTTTTCTCACTTTTGCATTATGATCACTTTGCAATACAATTTAATCACAGAATCACAGTCATAAATGTAGCAAAATCAAGGCCCCTCTTCTTCCTTCTAGACTGCTATCAGGAATTATTTCAACATCAATTTTCCCATATTCTCCAATGTATTCTGTAAGGCGGTGTTCCTCAGGATCTCCCTAACCCTACCAAACAGCTTCTTCAGTTACAAGATATGCAGGTTTTCCAGCCTCCTCTCTTAATATGAAATGTCTGACTCAACTACTCTCCCATCTATGACATGAGGCTTTGCAGTCAAGGCAGCATCAACCTCAGCCAAGGATGAGACGCTACATATCAAACCATACTACCTTGTGCTCACAATGCCTCAGAACCAGTCTGTAAGCTTTCCATGCTGCTCCAAGTCGCTTCTTAAACCTCCTGTGGTTTCAAACCAATAAAGAGTTTATAGAACGATTCCTTTTCTGCTTCCTCTCCAAAGAAACCATTTTTAAAGTTTTCTCCATTGCAGACTCAGTTGCTTCAGGCAGATTTACAGCAGTTGAAGAAGATGAGAAAGACTTCCAAACAAACACAGGCAAAGCCTCACCATGCTGCTGTCCTGAGAACTTGCAGTTGAAGAAGCTGTGCGGCTGGGAGCACCTGCACACAAAGCAGCACACCTCACTTCCCACTTCACCATCCCCTTCCCTGTTCGCTTGTTTGTTATTTTGTTTCTCTGCCTAGCCTGGCTGTCCTGGAACTCCCTCTGTAGAGCAGGCTGGTATTGAACTCACAGAGATCTGCCTGCCTCTGGCACCTAGTTCCAGAGATTAAAGATGTGGACCACCATGCCCAGCTCCCATTTCACCATTTTTTAATGCTAAAGGGATTATTTTTCCTAGAAGTCCAAACTCCACCTACAGCAAGGTATGTGGTGTCACTCTGATCACTGTGCCCACCTATAAGGGACTGACTTGTGGCTCTACAACCCAGCAGCAAAAGAAGTTTGTCATCTTGCCAACTGTTTAAACAACAAAGAAAATAAAAACTGTCCTCTACCACTATAAAATGGGTGCAGCAGCCTAAGTGCCATTTACAAACACCCTGTTTCAATCCAGAACCTGAGAATCCTAAGTAATGCCTCCTGTGAGCATCCAAACATGGAAATATCAAACTATGGCAGTGCTTGAGATGCACTCAGTCAGAGGAAGGAATCCCTGCTACCCATCTTAGGTCTCTGAAGTAGCAATGAAGGCATAGCTGGTTTGCCGAGTCAGACTTCAGCCAAGGGTTATGGATTTCCCATTTGCTCATTTGTTTGGCTGCCCAGCTGCAGTTCCCTCTCAATATTGAGAAACCCTCCATGTTTTAAGTCTTGAAGGCAGGGTGGGGGAAGCTTTAGGAAGCCTCCTTTTCTGAGTACCTCAGTGGGAGCTCGCCTCAGACTCAACAGCAGATGAATGGAAGGTCCTCCAGTATCTTTATGAATGTTTTAGGGTAACTCTGAAATGGTTTACCAACTCCCCAGATACCAGTATGTTTGAGCTGGTTTCCTAGCTTAAAGGATCCTTACTCTAATACAACACACTTACCCTAATACCAGAGCTCACCGCTAAAGAGCTCGTGATTTACTACAGGCCAGCACTCAAGTAAGAGCATTACAGGAATTATTTCACTTAATACTCACAGCTGCCTAGAAGATAAATATGTTCTCAACTGACAGTGAGGACACTAAGGGCTAAAAAGTTAAAGAGTTAAATTAAGCATTGCACATCCTCCTGTGAGAGGAAGAACTAACAACAGTACTAACTATGTCAGATGCTCTCCTGTGGACGTCACATAAGAACTGGTTGGATTCTCTCTGCTTCATGTATGCCAACACATGTAACTGTCTCTGGGCCTCAGGACTTCTGTTTTTAGGAAATCCACTGAGGTCAGCTAGCCACTGATGAACTGGGATTCAAACCTGGCATTCTGGTTTGAAACTTTAACTTTACAATACACTATTTCTTCAAGGATGACTGAAATTAAATAATGAATTAAAATTATCGAATCAAGTATATCAACAATGCCAAGGTTGAGAAACTCAGTAGACAGTCCGGTAAGCAAACTCTTCAGACCAGCAGGCCTAAGTTAGCATCTATTCACTCTTTCTTACAAAGGCAACCATGGCAGCTGCATTAGAAGAGGACACACTCCCATGCCTTCAATAAACCTAGCAGCTCTCCAGCAAGCTTTCCAGACACAACAAAAATAGTATGGATCTAGGCAAATGGATGGACCTGGAGGGCATCATCCTGAGTGAGGTAACCCAATCACAAAAGAACTCACACAATATGTACTCACTGATAAGTGGATATTAGCCCAGAAACTTAGAACACCCAAGATATAAGATACAATTTGCTAAACACATGAAACTCAAGAAGAACGAAGACCAAAGTGTGGACACTTTGGCCCTTCTTAGAATTGGGAACAAAACACCCATGGAAGGAGTTACAGAGACAAAGTTTGGAGCTGAAACAAAAGGATGGACCATCTAGAGACTGCCATATCCGGGAATCCATCCCATAATCAGCTTCCAAACGCTGACACCATTGCATACACTAGCAAAATTTTGCTGAAAGGACCCAGATATAGCTGTCTCTTGTGAGACTATGCTGGGCCCTAGCAAACACAGGAGTGGATGCTCACAGTCAGCTATTGGATGGATCACAGGGCCCCCAATGGAGGAGCTAGAGAAAGTACCCAAGGAGCTAAAGGGAACTGCAACCCTATAGGTGGAACAACATTATGAACTAACCAGTACCCCTCCCCCCCCCACCCCCAGAGCTCATGTTTCTAGCTGCATATGAATCAGAAGATGGCCTAGTCGGCCATCAGTGGAAAGAGAGGCCCATTGGTCGTGCAAACTTTATATGTCTCAGTACAGGGGAACACCAGGGCCAAGAAGAGTGAGTGGGTGGGTGGGGGAGCGGGTGGCGGAGTGTGTGGGGGACTTTTGGAATAGCATTGGAAATGTAAATGAAATAAATACCCAATTAAAAAAAATAGTATGGATCCAGAAAACAACTTAGCTTGTCCCCTCTTCACTTCTCCCACTGCTTCTCAGACCAAAACCTTCCCTAACTCTCCTCACATTAGCCAATTTGGCAGCCAAATGTTTATTGCGTTCATCTTTACCCTAAGGATACAGAATAACTCTGCCAACTATCAACTCAACTCTTTTTCTACCTTTTCTATAGCTGGCAAGACCAGCCTGTTAAATGTTCATACAGCGTTTTTTCTAAATCCTGGAAATAGATATCTTGATGTTACAAAAGGGTTTCCTCACAGAGCAACTGGGGACAGGAACCTTCCAGTCTCCATCTGCACCCCGGAGTTAACCCTGTGGCACAGCTCTCCATACCCAAATCCCGTCCAGAGAGAGCTGGTCTCCCAGTAGTGCTGTGACTCCTAAGTTCACAGATGAGACCAATACTTTTGTTTCAATAACTGGCCAAAAAGGGACCTGGCAGGAGACCACAGAGCACAAGAAACATGGAGCATCTGGTGTGCCACAGAGTTAACCCTGTGGCACAGCTCTCTGAACTTAAGTCCTACCCAGAGAGAGCTGGTCTCCCAGGAATTCGAACACACCTAATATCACAAGTTCACAGGAGGGACAGGTTCCAATCAGAGACAGCAAGACCAATTAACACCAGAGATAACCAGATGGCAAAAGGCAAGTGCAAGAAACTTACCAACAGAAACCAAGACTACTTGGCATCATCAGAACCCAGTTCTCCCACTATAGTAAGTCCTGGATACCCTAACACACTGAGTTGCCCCCCCCCCCCCCCGAGACAGGGTTTTTCTGCATAGCCCTGGCTGTCTTGGAACTCACTTTGTAGACCAGGCTGGCCTCGAACTCAGAAATCCACCTGCCTCTGCCTCCCAAGTGCTGGGACTAAAGGCGTGCGCCACCACCACCCAGCACCCAACACACTGGAAAAGCAAGATTCAGATTTAAAATCACATCTCATGGTCCTTAAGAAGGACATAAATAACTCCCTTAAAGAAATACAGAAGAACACAGGTAAACAGCTAGAAGCTCTTAAAGAGGAAACACAAAAATCCCTTAAAGAATTACAGGAAAACACAACCAAACAAGTGAAGTAATTGAACAAAACCACCCAGAATCTAAAAATGCAAATAGAAACAATAAAGAAATCACAAAGGGAGACAACCCTGGAAATAGAAAACCTAGGAAAGAGATCAGGAGTCATAGATGCAAGCATCACCAACAGAATACAAGAGATAGAAGAGAGAATCTCAGGTGCAGATACCATGGAAAACATTGACACAACAGTCAAAGAAAATGCAAAATGCAAAAAGCTCTTAACCCAAAACATCCAGGAAATCCAAGGCACAATGAGAAGACCAAACCTAAGGATAACAGGTATAGAGGAGAGTGAAGATTCCCAGCTTAAAGGGACACTAGATATCTTCAACAAAATTATAGAGGAAAACTTTCTGTAACCTAAAGAGAGAGATGCCTATGAACATACAAGAAGCCTACAGAACTCCAAATAGACTAGACCAGAAAAGAAATTCCTCCCCTCACGTAATAATCAAAACACCAAATGCACAAAACAAAAGAAAAAATATTAAAAGCAGTAAGGGAAAAAAAGTCAAGTAACATATAAAGACAGACCTATCAGAATTACACCACACTTCTCACCAGAGATTCTAAAAGCCAGAAGATCCTGGGCAGATGTCATACAGACCCTAAAAGAACACAAATGCCAGTTCAGGCTACTATACCCAGCAAAACTCAATTATCATAGATTGAGAAACCAAGATATTCCATGACAAAAACAAATTTACACAATATCTTTCCACAAATCCATCCCTACAAAGGATAATAAAGGGAAAACTCCAACACAAGGAGGGAAACTACACCCTAGAAAAAGCAAGAAAGTAATCTTTCAACAAGCCCAAAAGAAGATAGCCACACAAACGTAATTCCACCTCTAACAACAAAAATAACAGGAAGTAACAATCACTTCCTTAATATCTCTCAAAATCAATGGATCCAATTCCCCAGTAAAAAGACATGGACTAACAGACTGGATAAGTAAACAGGACCCAGTATTTTGCTGCATACAGGAAATGCACTTCAGTGACAAAGACAGACACTACCTCAGAGAAAAAAGGCTGGAAAATTTAAGCAAATGGTCCCAAGAAACATGCTGGAGTAGCCATTCTAATAAAATCAATTTTCGACCAAAAGCTATCAAAAAAGATAAGGAAGGACACTTCATGCTCATCAAAAGAAAACTCTACCAAGATGAACTGTCAATTCTGCACATCCATGCTCCTAATGAGGGGCACAAAGGTTGCAGGAAGGAAGTGCTCTCTCTTAAGTATGGATGAGGTCAGTGTCTCCTAGCACTTGAGCTGGTTCTCCGCAGTTTCATTTAGCAGGTTCATTTGGAGCCATACTGAACTGACACTTTGTGATACATATAGTCCCTCATTTTGATAGATTGTGTTTGTTTCAGTGGTGGAGGAAATTTCAGAGTATTTAAATTATGAGCTTATTAGAATTGCTTTGTCTTTGTACAGGCAAACAAAAATCTGAATAATTTCATCTAACACAAAAGGCATTTGTACTGTTGGCTCTGGAACAAAATATGGTTTGTCTAGGGATGCATAATGAGCCCACTAAGCACCGCGACCCTCCTCGTCTAAGCCTGAACTAGCACAATTGGGCTGGAATATTTGCAGCTTTTCCTTTTGCTCTCTGCCTACTTTCTTTACTTCTTTTTATCTAGAATTGACTGAAATTAAGAATTTAATCCTACAAAACTGGTAGGAAATACAACTACTGGAAAGCAAAAATAAAAAATACCATCTGAACATAAGCAGTGACCTAATGTTGAAGTATTTTGGGGTACTTTTTACTGCCTTTTCAGAAAACTTTATAAAAATATGATAGATTGAGGAAACATCTGAGGAAACGTTAAACTTATTATTATACCTTTAATTTTACTTGCTTGGTGGTAAACTAGGTTGAGCAGTTACATTGGTTTGAAATTGCACTGTTAATTAAATTGTTAAATAAATTAAACTGCTGTTAAACAATGATATAGGTGGCAAGGCTGTAGATCTTTTCTATGAACATTCTAGGTTTTTCTAAGCATTTTTTAGAAATTAAAGGTTATCGTGCATAAACGTGTTTTCTTTTTTTTTTATAAACTTGTTTCTAATATGTTTGTTTTACCTTATTACGATAACTTTTGGCCTTTGGATGAACTTTGTCATTGATACTTGTCTCTATGACAATCTACTATAAGTGCCCAGTTGTCAAATGGAAACCCTTTCGGGCTTTTTTTTTTTAAATTGGATATTCGATTTATTTACATTCCAAATATTATCCCCTTTCCCGGCTTCCCCTCCGGACATCCCCTATCCCATCCCCCCTCCCGCTGCCTCTATGAGGGTGCTCACCCACTCCTGCCTTCCTGCCCTGGCATTCCCCTACACTGGGGCATCCAGCATTCACAGAACAAAGGGCCTCCCCTCCCATTGATGCCCAACAAGGCCATCCTCTGCTGCATATGCAGCTGGAGCCATGAGCTCCAGGTCTACTCTTTGATTGTAGTTTAGTCTCTGGGAGTTTTGAGGGATCTGGTTGGTTGATATTGTTGTTCTTCCTATGGGATTGCAAGCCCCTTCAGCTCCTTCAGCCCTTTCTCTAACTCCTCCGTTGGGGACCCCGCATGCAGTCCAGTGGTTGCAAACATCCATCTCTGTATTTGTCAGGCTCTGGCAGAGCCTCTCAGGAGACAGCCATATCAGGCTCCTGTCAGCAAGCACTTCCTTCCAGGCATCCACAATAGTGTCTGGGTTTGATGCCTGTATATGGAATGTATGTTGGGTAGGGCAGTCTCTGGATGGCCTTTCCTTCAATTTCCACTTCACACTTTGTCTTCAACACCAAACCCACTTGAGGGGCACTCTATAGTTTTCTACAGCAGACCTTAATCAAGAGAGAATTAAATTACAGATATAAATGTTAATGTGTAGAGCCTTTTTTCTCCTCACCTTTTAAGTTATTTTGATAATTCCATGGCTTCCATAGACAGAGGATTCTCAATCCCATTATTATAAATAGAGAAAACAGATATGCTAAATCCAGACAATTATTGGATTTGAATAAGTCTATGGGAATTTTGTCCATTTTCTTATTTGTTGCAAATCAAGCGTGACCATCATGATCTTGAGCGTCCCACTGTATCTAATGACTCATCTTCTGCTTGTCACTGTCATGTCTACTCTGCACCAGTCTCAGCTGCTCCCCTTCTTCCCTCAATCACCCATTTATGGCCTCAGGACCTCCACCCCTTCCTCAGACATACCAATCTTATTTTTAGCTTTGCTGTTCCCTGCCTGGAAGACTCTTACTCTAGATTTTTGCATGACTCTCACGTCATTCAACTTTCTACTGAAACTTTGTATCCTCAGACCGCTACCTTTACCCAAGTTGTTAGTGAGTCCTCTTTGACACTTTTTAGCCTTTTGCCATGCTTCATGGCATATAACACATTATACTACAGAATAATAAACATATAGTCAACATGTCTGTCTCTATCTACAAAATAAAAGCCAAGTCTTCAACCTGACCCTCAGAATCCTTCCAATTATTTTCTTTCCACTAATTATACTTCTTTAGATTTGTTAAATCAAACTCACTCTCCACATACCTATTTCCCAATTTCCTCTCCCCACCTTTGGAAAGGACATCACCCACGTGCTCAATTCTACACACATATCAAGAGTGTAATCGCACTGTCTCCAACATTCCTGATCCTATTCCTCTAAACTTCCACAACCTTAATCTGTCACTCTACAAGCACTATTACCTTATGGTTTCTTTCTAAATTTCATCAATTAATCAGCATACATTTTAAACACGAGGACTAAATTCAATTTACTGTTTAGACCTCAGAGTTACACAAAAGAAGAATGCAAATAATTATCACTTTCCATGAGTATTACCAGTTGTTATATAAAATTGCTAAATTAAGAGGAAGGCAGAAAAGAACTCAGGCTATAATTCCAGAACAATAAAATACAACCTGTCTTCTCTGATGTTACTTAAAGAATATACTACGTTTGTTTCCCAAATTCTTGCTCCTGTCTTAATCTTTCTGTTTAGTTTCTTAGATTGTCTAATCTTTTCCACTTTCAAGTGATGGTTCCTAATAACTCTGTTAATCTTTCCAAGATGCAAAGTCTTACTGTGTACACTTGGGAGGAAAACCTAAGGAGATTATAGCGTAAACCTAGTCCGATGCCTGGCATATGTGAGTATCTCAGCAAGTGGTACAACTGGACTACTGTTGTGCCTGGCTTACTCCACAAAACATAAAGAGCTCCAATTCTATCCACACTATTGAAAAAGACAGGATTTAATGGGCCCCATGTTGTATTTTTGCCTTACCAAATTCTGTAAGTCAGTCACCTGTCTTTTGTCTGTCTGAAACTTAAGTTTATTCAACTAAAACAATAGAAAATCAGTAACTGCTTTAACTATGGAATTGAATTATTCTATAGATCTATGTGGAACAAAAGAAAGCATTGCTTGTGCTTAATATTATTATGTGCCAAAAACAACTATCCTGACTTGAGCTCATTTTAAACAAAGTCATTGTTTATTCTTTCTCCCCCATTTAATTACCTACAATAGTCTATTCTCTTTCCTTTCTTTCCTTCTTTCTTTCCTCCCTAGTTTGATGAGCTACAATGGTCAGCCTTATAGGGTTTCATCAGAACCAATTATAAAACCTTCAAAAAGAAAAAGAAAAAAAGAAAAAAGAAAAACAAAGCAGGAATCAGACCCTGTGTCTATCACTGCAGGTGTGCTGAGTCTCAAGCATGGCATTCAGTCATTTTTAAAAGCTCTCTTCCCAGGTGGGTTCAGATGAGCGCTCAGAGAGTGAACATTCATGGGAATAGGTAAGCCAAAATGGGAGCCACCTATGACACTGAATACTACTAGTATTTTGATAGAAACTTTGAACCACTGTCATATTTCATTATATAGTAAATAAAACCTGTACAGTTTTCATTTTTATTTTGATGTGACAAATAAGCTTTACCTTCTAGAGTTTGAGACCAGACAAGTGTTTGTTAGAGTGGATTTAGCTATGTGATGTTTTTATTTATGAGTTAATTTCAATAAAGCAATTTTAGGTTTTTAGCTATTCTATAGGGCTGGAGAGATGGTTCAGTGGCAAAGAGCATTTCCTGTTCTTCCTAGAGGTCCTGAGTTCAATTCCCAGCAACCACATGATGGCTCACAACCATCTGTAATGGGATCCAATGCCCTCTTCTGATGTGTCTGAAGATAGCTACAGTGTACTCATATGTATATAATAAATAAATCTTTTTAAAAAAAAAAAAGCTATTCTATAAAGCTTTAGGTCACCAAAGCAAGTGTAAGTTATTCCTTATTTTAAAGAAGCCTCTCCCATTTTATCTTGTCACTATGCATAAGAGTTTATTATTGAATGGAATACCTTTAGCCAACTCAGTCAAGCTGGACAGTCCGAGGCCTTGATTAAGATGGGCTGACCTTACAAAGCAATACAAACACTCCAATCACCTCAACTCTAGACTGGACTTCTCCTGTGGCTGCTGAGCTGTACCGAGAGCTGAAGCATCAGTGCCACAATCAGACAGACCTAAAAGTGAGACGTGTTAGGCACACATTAAACATTCAGTTAAAAGACTGACATCAACCACTGACATTCTTATAAATATTGCACAGCATAATTAACTTATTTGTGGTCAGAATTTGTTTTACAAAACTATCTGGAGCTATATAAATTATCTATTGATTACACAGGTAAATGGTTCTAAGAAAACCAGAAAAAGTACTTATATAGAATGAAGAAAACAATTTTATAAAACCATATATATGTATAAGAAATTTCAAAAGACTATCAACTTGAGCTGACAGATAAAAACTGATCAAATGTCTAAAGCCAAATGTTAGTGATCTGTGGTCTCCCAAAGCAAAGCTGCAAACTAGAACACACGTCTCTTGCCCATACACTGGAAAAGTAACCTTCAATCCTGTAACAGATGTGACTGCTTGCTCTGTGAGTGACACACAACTCTCAGATTCCATCTGATAAAAGCTTAATGATCTACTCCTGCTTCTAATGTATCCAATAATACATGGGGAATGTCACTAGATAAAAGAGCTCAGGTAAGCACAAAAGTTCCAAAAAGTACTCTCAATCGAATCAGGGAAACAAACAGAATTGCCAGACATCATGCTAGGCCCTAAAGTACAAGAAATGGGCTTCTACTCTCAAAATAGACTACAAAGAACATTGTTATTGTTAACAAAAAGAATCAAACACCACATTAAGAAAATAATACAGTTCTGGAGAGACAGCTAAGCAGTTAAGAGCACTGACTGCTCTTCCAGAGGTCCTGAATTCAATTTCCGGCAACCACAGGGTGGCTCACAACCATCTGTAATGGGATCTGATGCCTTCTTCTGGTGTGTCTGAAGACAGCTAATGTACTCATACATAAAATAAATAAATCTTTAAAGAAGAAGGAGAAGGAGGAGAAGAAGAAGAAGAGAAAAGAATACAAAATGGCTGAGTGGGATTTAGCTCAAGAGCATACGATTGGTTCAATTCGAAAAATGTATTAATATATACTATCCTCATAAATTTAACATGATAAACATAGTATTTTCCAAGTATACCGAGATGGAGTATAGCTGGCAAAATTAAACACTCATTCAAAATTAAATACTCAAAGAAATAGAAATATAACTGAAAGCATCTTAGTACAAGCATGTGTTGTATCTTATTTAATAAAGAAATAACAGGCATTTCCACTAAGATTGAGAATAAGGCAAAAATTTCAGCCATCTCCACTCTTATTCAACATTGTACTAGAAGTCTTGACCATTCCAAACAGTTAAGAGAAATCAGAGTAATAATAAAGAACTTTATCTCTATTTGCAAACAATAGACAGTACATGTCCCCCTAAAAGAATCGATGATAAAAGTAATTCAAAACGAAAAGAATTCACTGAAGTAGCAAGATACAAAATATTCAAATATCATCAGCCTGAATATGTAACAACAATCAGTAGGCCAAATGACAGAAAAAAAATCCCATTTGTAATAACAAGACTAAATAGTAATAAAATAAGCAATGTGTAAATGCACACTGTAGCATTCTTCGAGACCATAAAACACTGGAAATCATCTATGTCTATACATACAAAAGTGATTAAACTACATCTAAACCAGGCAAGTTCAGCTTTTGCCACTGTGAAGTGTTGCCATTCACAAGGTTCATGCTCAAGAACCTTGTAGCTAAGTTTAGGAAAAAGTGTCACGATGTCCTAAGTGTACAGTTTTGTGCTGGGCCACACTTATAGCTACCTGTTGCCCATGTGGCCCACAAGCCATAGGTTGGACATGTCTGAAACTTTGTAACTGCTCACTGAAAAACCAAAGTCTGACAAGCTCATTTTGCTGCCTCTATCTAAGAAGGAACATAAGAAAGTGGGCAGGAAGCATAACTCGGAAACAAGGTAGATGGTTCCTCTACAGGGGCGGTGAGAAAATGGTGGGATGACGAGTTGGGAGGATGGCAAGGTACTGACACCTCTAGCTATAGTTTTAAAACTAACTCTGACTCTTAGAGTCATAATGCTCATATATCCTTGAAAATAATTTTAATGAAAACTATAACTAACAGGGTGAGTAGAAACTGAGAAACAGAAATACTAAGAAGCCAATCTGTGTAGTAGACAGATAACTAAGAAAGCAGAGAGGAAAAGGAAGTCAAATGGAGTGTGCAGATGGTCACGAAGCAAATGGGTAACCCCCCCCCACACACACCCGTGGGAGAAGCAGGAGGAGCAGCACTTCAAGATCAGACTCAGCTGGGCACAGCGGGAGGCTACCTAAAGGTTAAATGAAAATCTGTTTTAAAGGAAAAAAAGGAATAAAAGAAAATATAGATATTGGGAACTACATCTCAAACTGTCACAGGAAAGTTATAAGAGAGGAAAATGCTAACATGAACCCTGTGGGGTTGGCCTGGAATCAAACTTTTAATATGTCTGCATATATGTGCGTTAGTTTTCTCTCTGTACTGAGGAGTCTAGAAAGACTAAGTATACTTGCGCCCAGTCTTGGTCTCTAAACAGCATTCTCCAATGAAAAGAATAAAGATTCGGGGACAAACATTTCACTCTAAGGATGAGTCAAGAAAAACAGAAGAGATTACAATATGATCTAGTGTCAGAGAAATAAGGAAAAATTCCAAAAAGAATGGGAACACATCCAAAGAAAACAGGTGTCAGCTGAAGGAGCCACTAGTTGCTAAAGTTGGCTTAAATTGAGTAACAGCAACAAAACAGCATTTAAGGAAACAGACTACCAGGAGCCAGCCCTTAACAATATTCGCAAATAAATAAGTAAATGGGGAAAAGACCCTCAGAACTGACAATACAAACGGAAGCAGATGGTGAGACGGCACAATGGGTTCAAAGCGCTCGCTGTGCAAACCTGAGGTCCAACCCCAGCACCCACATAAAAAGCTGGGCATGGTCATGTTGCGTTGGGGAGGCAAGGGTTGCTGAAGTGTCCTGGCCTCCAGGCCAGCTTCAAGTTCAGTAAGTAGGAATCAGTCTCAAAGGGATGAAGTGGAGAGTGGGTGAGCAGACCCCTGAAAGCCTCCTCTGGGGTTTCTGAGAATGCACAGCAAGCCGGCACACAACTGTGCTCATACACCATCCATACAATGATACAACTGGCGGGCGGAGGCACCAGTACCTCAAGTCTGAGGCCAGTTTTGGCTACATCTTGAGTTTCTGGGATACACAGTGAGACCTTTATCTTCAAAGGGGGTCGCAGATTGAGGAGGAGAGCGGGAAACAGGATCATCAGGTAAACACCACAAACATTACAGACCAAACCCACTTGATAGATGCTAAAATTAGAAGGCCAATTTTTTTAAAAAATGGATCAAAGTTGGTTTTCCAGATTTTCCCACAATATGCTTACCAACTAACTAAAAGAGAAAAAAACCAGTAACTTCAGAGTGGAAAAATTCAGCATTCAAACTCAAAGAGACCAAGGAACTATGACAAATGAGATATATTGTTTTCATGGTGTTCTTGCTAAAAATGTGTGGGCCTGAACTAATCATGAAAACAAAATAAACACAAATTAAGAGACCCTGTGGTGACGTGAATATGAAGAGCCTCCAGAGGCTCATAGATTTGAATGTCTAGTCATCAGGGAGCTGCACTATTTGAGAAGATTTGGGAGGTGTGGCCTTGTTGGAGGAAGTGTTTCACTGGGTTTGGGTTTCAAAGGTCCAAGCCAGACCCAGTATGCATGCACACACATGAGCATGCGCACCTGCCTCTCCTCCCACAGAACTCTGAGCTACCTCTCCGGCACCATATCTACCTGAGTGCTGCCATGCTCCCCACCGTGATGATAATGATCTCCCTGTGAAACTGTAAGCAAGCCCACAATTAATGCTTTCTTTTATTTATAGATAGATAAATAGATGCCTTTGTCACAGTATCTTTTCATAGCAATAGAACAGTCACTAAGGCACAGTCTATAAAGTATCTGATTATACTTGTCAAAAAGTATAATTTTCATGACAAACAAAGGAAATTTACAGAGTAGAAAAGACTATGGAAGCTGGACATAGTGGCACACACCATTAATCACAGCATTCAGGAGGCAGAGGTAGGAACATATCAGTGAGTTTGAGACCAGCCTGATCTACTAAGTGAGTTTCAGGACAGTTAGAGCTACATATTGAGACCCTACCTCAAAAAAGAAGAGGAGAGAAGAGAAGAGAAGAGAAGAGAAGAGAAGAGAAGAGAAGAGAAGAGAAGAGAAGAGAAGAGAAGAGAAGAGAGGAAAGGGGAGAGGGGGGAGGGGGGAGGGGGAAGGGGAAAGGGGAAAGGGGGGAAGGGGGAAAGGGGGAAAGGGGGAAAGGGGAAAGGGAAGGAAAGAAAGGAAAGGAAAGGAAGAGGAAGAGGAAGAGGAAGAGGAAGAGGAGAAAAGTATGGAACCGGAACTAAATTCAGTGCAGGTTCCTTCCTAGACAGGATCCTATAATTGAAAAATAGTAGTTAAAAATTTAGGCTAATTTCAACAAGGGTAGCTTATCAGTAATTTTATACTAATGTTGATTATTTGCTCTTGATAATTACAGTTATGTAAGACATTAGCAATAAGGGGAACAGGGTGAGCAATATAAGAAATTCATTTTGCAACTGTTAAAGGACCTAAAATTAGAACAAGGGCTTTAAATAATAAGCATTTCTAAGCAGAAGTGGAGAAGCTACCTTGAGCTAGAAGGGGAAATTTCTTCCGCTGAGATGGGACTGGAAAGAAAAGGCCTACAGATGGAAAATGAAAGACAGCTCAGGCCCTCATTTCCCTTATCTTCTCTTTGGTGAGAAGGGAGTAACTGTCTCCAAGATTAAACAGTAGCAATTAGGAAACTATGAGACAACTAAATAAATGATCAAGGCAGACAGAGGCTACAACATTTCTGAGAATTGCAGAGATATTAAATCCATGCAATTTTACCTGTTCCATTCTATTCCATGCTTATTTTTTAAAGTTATGTTTATCCATAACTTAGATGACTAATACACATATGTGGGCATGAGACCTAAAAACCATGTTCGTGGGGATGGAGAGATGGCTCAGCTGTTAAGAACACACACTGCTCTTGTAGAGGACCTAAGTTTGGTTTCCAGCACCCATTTCAGGTCGCTCACAACCACCTGTAACCCTGTTCCAGAGGAACTTAGCGCCTCTGACCTCTGTAGACTCAGACACACACACACACACACACACACACACACACACACACACACACGCACACACAAGCACACACATGCACACACTTTTAAAAAAATAAAGTTAATGAGACAGGCATAGTGGTGCAGGCCTTTAATACCAGGAATCAATAGGCAGAATTAGGCAGATCGCTGAGTTCAAGGCAAGCCTGATCTTCACAGCAAGTTCTAGAACAGCTAGGGCAAAACAGAGAAACTTATCTTGAAAAACAAAAAAAGTTAGGGACTTGTAATTTGTGCTCTGTGTGTGTGTGTGTGTCTGCAGACATATACATATATACATACACATGACAGGCAGGATGATCATTCAAGCCTCAAACCTTACCAGTTTAGGCTAATGAGTACCTGCCTGTCTGTCTCTGTCTCTCTGTCTCTGTCTCTCTGTCTCTGTCTCTCTCTCTGTGTCTCTCTCACACACACACGGAGTAAGCCATCCATTTTCTGCTAGAGGCATATCTCAAGTGGTAGTCTGTAGTGCTCTGAATTAGCAAAGCCATGAAGTAAAGCCTACCTAGTCTCACAAAAAAGATACACCTTTTCTGAACTTTATAGAAAGGTAACTTTTTTTTCTTTTCTTTCTTTTTGTTTTTTCCAGATAGGTTTTTCTCTGTGTAGCCCTGGCTGTCCCCGAACTCACTCTGTAGACCAGAATGGCCTCAATCTGAGAGATCTGCCTGCCTCTGCCTCCTGAGTGCTAGAATTAAGGCATGCCATTGCCTGGCTAAATTTAGCCATTTTTTAATACTGTCTTTCAAACAGAGTAACAAATTACTACTACAAATTACCAATAATGTTCAAGCCCTCATAGGCCAGTTATATCATAGGCCAAATATCTTACGTTATATCTCAGGCTTATTCTCTATAACCAGGTAGAGGTATTCATTAGCTAATAAACTACTAATTACCAGTAATTTATATATATATAAATGAGTGCCTGAGCTGTCTTTCACTTTCCATCTGTAGGCCTTTTCCTTCCAGTCCCATCTCAGCGGAAGAAATTTCCCCTTCTAGCTCAAGGTAGCTTCTCCACTTCTGCTTAGAAATGCTTATTATTTAAAGCCCTTGTTCTAATTTTAGGTCCTTTAACAGTTGCAAAATGAATATATATATATATATATATATATATATATATATATATATACATATATATATATTTCAAGTTTATAAGTCAATTACAATGATTTGAGATTCGTTAGCTTTTACTAAATAAAAATCACTTGATTTCTACAAACTGAAGAAAGTAACATATTCAGAGGGAAGTCAAATAAAAATTTTAATGTGGGAGAATTTAGTAAGGGGAATTCTGTGTCCTACAAAATTTAAATGCAATCAGGGTCTTTTTAGAACTCAGGGAAAATAGAGCAACAGGTAGTAGATTTGCCTGGTTCCCCAAAATAAGAATCAAAAAACTCCGGACAACATAGAAAAAAACAAAATCCCAGTAGTCATAGTCTCTATGACCCACCGAGTCTAAGATTCCGAAGCTGAATATTAAACATCTATGAGATGAGAGCTACTATACAGATATCAGAGTGTTTCAAACTAACATGCCATATACCCCAGGAGCTCTGGAGGTAAGCTGAAGAAAAACAGACATTGCAAGGAAGACATAAACAAGACATACATGGTAATATCATATTGAATATAAATGTAAATTCTTCTTTTAGTGAGAAAGTATATTATGGAATCTAAAGCAAAATTCATATGAATAATACACATAAGACTTGAAAGAAACTTACAGATTTTACAAATAATAATGTGATACTTCAACCAGGCATGATGGTTCACACTGGTAATCCCAGCACTTAAGAAGTGAAGGCAAACCAACAGATTGGAAAAAGATCTTTCTCAATCCTACATCCAATAGAGGGCTAATATCCAATACATACAAAGAACTCAAGAAGTTAGACTCCAGAAAATCAAATAACCCTATTAAAAAATGGGGAACAGAGCTAAACAGAGAAGTCTCAACTGAGGAAACTTGAATGGCCAAGAAGTACCTAAAGAAATGTTCAAAATCCTTAGTCATCAGGGAAATGCAAATCAAAACAACCCTGATATTCCACCTCACACCAGTCTGAATGGCTAAGATCAAAAACGCAGGTGACAGCAGATGCTGGCGAGGATGTGGAGAAAAAGGAACACTCCTCCATTGCTGGTGGGATTGCAAGCTTGTACAACCACTCTGGAAATCAGTTCCTCAGAAAATTGGACATAGTACTATCTGAGGACACAGCTATACCACTCCTGGGAATATACCCAGAAGATGCTCCAACATATAACAAGGACACATGTTCCATATGTCCATAGCAACCATATTTATAATAGCCAGAAGGTGGAAACAATCCAGATGTCCCTCAACAGAGGAATGGATACAGAAAAGGTGGTACATTTACAAATGGAATACTACTCAGCTATTAAAAAATAATGACTTCATGAAATTTGTAGGCAAATGGATGGAATTTGAAAATATCATTCTGAGTGAGGTAACTCAGTCACAAAAGAACACACATGGTATGCACGCACTGATAAGTAGATATTAGCCCAAAAGTTCGGAATACCCAAGATTCAATTCACAGACCATATGAAACCCATGAAGAAGGAAGACCAGGAATACCCAAGATTCAATTCACAGACCATATGAAACCCATGAAGAAGGAAGACCAAAGTGTGGATGCTTCAGTGCTTCTTAGAAGGGAGAACAAAATACTCACAGGAGGAAATAATGGAGACAAAGTGTGCAGCAGAGATGAAAGGAATGACCATCCAGAGATTGACGGACCTCAGGATCCATCCCTTATACAGTCACCAAACCCAGACACTATTGTGGATGCTGGGAAGTGCTTGCTGACAGGAACCTGATATGGCTGTCTCCTGAGAGGCTCTGCCAGAGCCTGACAAATACAGAGGCAGATGCTCGCAGTCAATCATTGGACTGAGTGCAGGGTCCCTGTTGGAGAAGGGACTGAAGGAGCTGAGGAGGTTTGCAGTCCCCTGGGGGGAGCAACAGTGTCAACCAGCCAGACACCCCCACCCCCCGAGTACCCAGGGACTGGACCACCAACCAAAGAGTATAATACATGGAGTGACCCATAGCTCTGGCAGCATATGTGACAGAGGATAGCCTTGCTGGACATCAGTGGGAGGAGAGGCCCTTGGGCCTGAGGATGCTTGATGCCCCAGTATAGGGGAATGCCACGGCAGAAAGACAGGAGTGGGTGGGTGGGGGAGCAACCTCATAGAGGCAGGGAGAGAGGAGATGGGATGGGAGGTTCGGAAGGGAAGACCTGGAAAGGGGAAAACATTTGAAATGTAAATAAAAAAGATATCCAATTAAAAAAAAAAAAAAAGAGGTGAAGGCAAGAATTCAAAGTCATCCTCACAGTGAGTTCAAGGCCAGCCTGGGCTATATGAGATCTCAGCACAAAAATCTTTTGTAAAATATTAAAATGTGAGTCTTCAAAGAGAGGTCTTAAGAGTTATTCTCTGTAGGAATACTTTAATAAAAGCATTCTGAGGAACACTACAAATGGAGTCAAGGAGGTATGGGGTAATGCGGAACACTAAGGGAAGAAAGCAGCAAGCTTTGGACTTACTTTGATCTAACTTTGCTTGATTTCTTTGCAGTGTTTACGTTTGACATTCCAGAGCCTGATAACCATTATAATGACTAGTGGCTCTATTTCCTTGAGATTTTTTTTTTTCCATTCAGTTAAGTGTGATGAACAAGAAGGCTTGTTTTAATGCCACAATTCAGGACTAATCTTCATGACAAATTGACTAATTTACAACTTAAGAAATAGAGCAGTTCTGTTAATTAACTCTATATATTTAGAGTTATTTAGAGTTGAAAGTAATATCCAAAATATGATGTTTCCCTGTCAAAACAACTTAATTGTCTTCTATGACAGTCTTCCTAAAACAAAGCAAAAAATCCTTCCCTTACATCCCAATGAAAATTATACTAAACTGAAAATGGCTTTCCATACAACATATTCAAAGTATATTATATTCCTTTTCATAAGCAGGATAGCCAAATAAAAAGAAACAATACTTCTGTCTTTGTATCAACAACTATCTGGTAAGTGTTTATCTTGATAGAGAAATAAGTTGAGTTTGTATTACTTAATAATTGATGCATCAGTCTGGAATTCAGAAGTAGAAAGCTTTGAATTACAGTTAGCTCTTATTATATGTCATAAAGAGAAAAACTGGTAAGTTAACCTAACAGATGGTCAACAACAGCCATCCCTACCACCATAGCCAACCTTTAAAATATGTAATAAAATCAACTATCTGGAAAAGCCTTTTTCTTTTCTCCATTGTGTTACAGAGAAACGAATGCAGTGGAAAGTGGTAAGATTCTCACACCTGCATTACTCTCTGAAAAGGAAGCTAGCTGTAAATAAATGTTAGACTGTTCCGTTTAGTGTGGCCTCTGTCTTTCACAGATGGCTAGCTGGGCTCCAGCATGTCAGCAGAACCAATGGCACTACAGTGATTGCTATTCACTCCAAGATCCAACAACTTCCTTGTTACTCGGTATTACAGGTATGAACTACTTTTCTGCCTTAGTAATTGATCATTGGAAAGTTACTAAGTTACCCAAAACCATATCAAATAACAGCCCCCCTCAAAATTCACAGGCAGAACTTCAGTAGAAAATGAGCTCATGGTAAGCACAGTTTAATACAGACAGGTACAGATCATCATATAAAATGCTTAAATACATTCTTCTTCCTGTACAAATCAGCACACACACAACATTTCCTTGCTCTATCTCCTGAGAGGCCCTAGAAGCAATGACAAACAATATTCTCAGCAGAGAGAACATACACAGCGCAGATACTGATCTCTAATAGCATTTTCCAATAAAAAGAACGGTCACGCTAGGAGAATGGATAGTTCAAGAACAGGGAAGGTAATACCCTAGGTGACCCAGGAGTATCTGGCAGAAGAGAAGTTAAAACCAAATGAACAACCTCAAAAAGAGCTTTAAAAAAAAAAAAAAACCAATCAACATAATGGCAAAGGTATTTCAAGAAACCAATTAAAAAGGCTGTAAGAACAACTTATAAAAAGCATTGCTGAATTATAACCCAAAGTATAAAACATGTATTCATTTGTCCAAACAAGACAGTCTGGAGATCCTGCTTAGCTGTTAAGAGAGTACGTATTGCTCTCACACAGGACTGGAGACTGGCCCCCAGCACCCATGTCAGATAGCTTACAACCACCTGTAACTCCAGCTCTAGGGGGACTGAAGTCCATGGGCACCTACGCAGGCAGCACTCACACACACACACCTTAAATTAATATAAATTTTATAGAAATGACGGAATGAACCAATAAACAAGGAGAAATATTCCCCTATCAATTTATTTCCAAAATGTTTATATGAACACTCCTCCCTTTAGGAAGTATAACATAGCTCTCCACTTTCTATCGTTGCACCATATACAGAAATGCCTTCTATAAAAGGCAATATTCAAAGGGAAGGGCTCAAAAAGAGTAGTAACATCCCAGCAAACAAATCTGACAAAGCGAGACTGCCTGCCTGTCATAAAGGTTACCATCAGCAGTGGGGTTACAGTGCAGTCAGGAAGGGCACTTTTACTCTGAGCTTCTCCTCCCCAGGCTAATCACAACAAAACACTAGATAACCCCCACAGATGTAGGTATAAGATACCTTTAAATAGTAATCTGCAAAACTACCAACTCATGACAAGCAAGGAAACTGGGCCAGGCAGGGGTGGTGCATGCCTTTAATCTCAGCATTGGGAACGCATATGCAGACGGATCTCTGAGTTCAAGGCCAGTCTGGTCTATAGATCAAGTTCTAGGACAGCCAAGGCTACATAGAGAAACCCTGTCTCAACCTTCATCCCCACCCTGCAAAAAGCAAGGAAATCTGTGAATTTCAATGCCAAGAATACCTGATGACTGGGTGGGATCCTGGAAAAGAAAAAGGACAGTAGGGAAAAGCTGACACAATGTAAATAATTGTGTCACACTAATGACATATGTTCATAGGGAAATGGAATGCTCGGGTACCTCTGAATCATCTTCTTAGCAATTCTCTAAGTCTAGCCAAAAGTTCATTAAAATAATCTAAAAAAATCACACTATTTTATAAATTATTAATATTGTATTAATGAGAATTGAGAAACCAGCAATTTAGTTTACAATGTATTATTATTTTAATTATTATAACAATTCAAACTCAAAAATCTTTAAAAAAAAAAAACAGCAAAAAAAGCTATGAGCTGAAATCCTTAATACCAGCAATTTAGAATAATGAATAAATATTTAGATGTTGGGTCTGGAGCCACGGCATGTACACCTACATACACACACATAAACACAATAAATATATATGAATTATTAATAAACCAGGAGCTAGAAAGATGGCTTACTGTTTAGAACACTTGCTGCTCTTGCAAAAGACCTAGCACAGAATGCATCCACAATACAGACAACCAGGCACACACACTTACAAGTATAAAGAAAAAAAAGTTATTTAAAAAAACTTTTAAGGACCAATGGAGGCCAGCTTGGTTAAGTGTAGTTTCATGGAACATAATTCAAGGTAAGGCCTAAGAATTACAACTGTTAAGGAGTTTTCTTTTTACTCTAAAAGCAAGCAAAGTCACAAAACGAAGGCTACATACAAGTTTCAGGCAAGGTGATGGTTGCTATGTACTATAATGCTAAATACTGGCTGGCCATGGCTGCCTCAGGGAAGAAGATGGAGATCCTCACAGACACAAGTGAGGCTATGTAACCTGGCCTCCACCAAGTTATTTCTGACTGGTGAATAAAGATGACTACAGTCAATCGCTGAGTAGAAGAGAGGTAGGCAGGAGACTACAAGGGAAGAGAAGAGAAGGTGGAGAGAGGAGATCTCTACCCAATGGGGTAAATGATCCTAAGAATTGGCCCTGAGGGCTGGCCAGTTAAAGTAAGAGCCCAAGCAGAACATGGCAAGTCATATCTTAGGAGTATTGATAAGGTAGTAGATATCAATAGCTTAGAGGGTAGATGTACTGGCTGGTTTTGTGTCAACTTGTCACAGCTAGAGTTATCACAGAGAAAGGAGCTTCAGTTGAGGAAATGCCTCCATGAGATCCAACTGTAAGGAATTTTCTCAATTAGTGATCAAGGGGGAAAGGCCCCTTGTGGGTGGGACCATCCCTGAGCTGGTAGTCTTTGGGTTCTATAAGAGAGCAGGCTGAGCAAGCCAGGGGAAGCAAGCCAGTAAAGAACATCCCTCCATGGCTTCTGCATCAGTTCCTGCTTCTTGATCTGCCCAAGTTCCAGTCCTAACTACCTTCAGTGATGAAGCTGAATAAATCCTTTCCTCCCCAACTTGCTTCTTGGTCATGATGTTTATGCAGGAATAGAAACCCTGACTAAGTAGATATCTGCCCAGCTCTAGTGCTGTTTAAAGGCTACTTATAAATATAAAAGTTCTGTGTCTTTCACCTGGGAACAGAATTATCCAAGGCAGGTAGAAACCCCCCATTAAATATTTTCAACAACAGATGATAGCGTGCAAACTAAAGCAATGCATGGAAGTAGGGTCAAGAGCCATTATAAAGAAAAATTATTATCTGTTGACACATATGACATTACCAAGGAGGGGAGGTAAGAATTGTTCCACATTTTCAAAATTTTATGTCAGATAATGTCATCACTCACTGAAAACAGAAACAAGGAAAAGAAAAGCAATGTCTGGGAGGAAGGAAGAGAAATGAGTCTAGTTTTGGATATAATGACATCTTTAGGTCTCAAGGAAAGGCATCAACCAGATAGCAAGGAGTACAAACCTACAGCTCGAAGGAAACACAAAACCTACATGCCCTTAGCAAAGCTGACAGCTTTATCCTAGAAAAAGAGTTACCAGCATAATAATCCCAAACATGCAAGAAAATCATTAGACTTTGGCCATCTGGAGTTAGTTAGAAAGCCAAGAGAGAACACAGCTATATCTTGTCAGCTAAAACAAAGCTGCTAAACACCATGGGGAAATAGAAAATTTTCACATCTTGGTTCAGTAACATACTAATTATGTAACAAATCACAGCATTTCAATGTGTTTACCAGGTTGGAAAATACTGTTAGAAATGTTCTAAATCTGTGCTGTCCTAAAAGGCAGGCACCAAAACAAGTGACCACTGGGCACTGACATGTGGTTGGTACAACTGAGAGAATTTTATTTAATTTCAAATAACTTAGCCACAAGATTAGAGGCTTCCTGATGTTAATTTGATCCTCAATATATTTTGAATTAACTGGGAGGGGACCTGGGACCTAGGGGTAAGGGTGGGATACTGAGAATAGAAGAAATCTTCATTCCATCTGCTTATTATATAGTTGAAAATTGTATTTCGAGGCCATTTAATATAAGGCTGGAGAGATAGCTCAGCAGGTAGACTTCTGTTTCACAGCCTTTTTTTATACAACCCCGAGGTGGCACTGCTATCAGCCTGACTTCCAGACAGCCACCATCTTCCCAACCTCACCATGCTCTGCAGCCCCTAGAGTAACTCAGTTTCCAACATCCACCAGTAGTGTTAGCTTCCACCCAAGGCTATGTGAATTTAAGTACTTTGCTAAATTTAGTTCTCCCTCTATCCCAAATGATCATGCTGAAATTCATGGTTCCAAACTCGGCCAAGGCTGGTTAGTCTCCAATCTTATAGGTGATAATTCATACAATCCAACAAACTTGTACCTCTCTCCAGAGCCCTATCAGCTACCAATCTATAGGCCTTTTGTCCCGTGTTACAATACGATATTCAAGGAGGTGCTCATCCACTAAAGAGTAATAGAGGAGAAGATCCTTTTCTCAGTGTCTAAGATATAACCAACAAGCTATCTCCAACTCATTCCACAAATGTTACAATGGAAGTTTCTAGGAGCTATCTACAGGCATACACCTAAGGTCAAATCCTGGCTCCACCAGGATTATTTTAGGCAAATTATGTTAGCTCTATTGGTCATTTCGTTTCAGTCTCTTCGTCTACAACAGTAGCTCTCAACCTTCGTAAAGCTGTTAACACAGTTCCTCATGTTGTAGTGACCTCCAACCGTAAAATTCTTTTCATTGCTGCTTCATAACTGTAATTTTGCTACTGGTATGAGGCATCCCGTAACTATGTGTGCCCCAAAGGTCTTAGTTCACCCCTGCGAAAGGCTCCCAAAGAGGCCATGACACACAGGTTGAGGACCGCTGATCTGAACGATGGGGAGGAGGGAGCATCCTTAGACGGTTGCTAGGAGGATGGGTCGATAGTGAAAAGCACTTGGCACCATGTACAAAGCAAGCAAATAAATGTACCTGTCACTGTGGGGCTACACAGAATCTAGCTTCTAAATCTGCTTTTATCTTACAAGCAACTAGCTTAGCACTGACTGCTCCGCCAAGTGAGGATGCTACACTGAGGGGAAAATCATGATTTTTGTGAAGAGAAGAAATTAGTTACTTTAGGTAACTTATTATGAGCTGTGCAGGTAACACTGTATGAAATGAGCTTCAAAATGTTACAGTTTCAACCTCCAAACACTTTAAAACCAAATCAGTAAGTAAATATGTGCTCCAAGACTTACATAAAGCTTAGAAAGATCCTCACTTACAAGAAAGAAACAATAAATAGCATGCATAATATGGAATAAAGAGAAGGGGGTGTCAAAAATGCTGAAGCCATATGGACTACAGAAAACATTTCTGCCCTTCCTTAGGGAAGCCCAAGGCAGACAGCTCCCGATAAAAGCAAGATAATATAAAGTAAAGGACAGCCTTCATTCCAATGCTTTATTCTGAGTTGTACCCAGTGGGCTGGGGATATTTAGTATGCATTAAATAGTGATAAACACACCAGCTTAGAAATTCTCTGTATTGGCAAAGCAATGGGCACAGCCAGCCTTCCCTAAAAAGAAACCTCAAAACCACCAACCAGGAACTAACTTGGTTCCTTCTATAGGTCCAGAAAGGAATGTAGAAATGCGGCAGTTTTGAAGTAGTGAGATTTCAGGACCAGGCTGAAATCCCTGCACTCTACTCTGCATAACACCCGAGTAAGCCATGTGCAACTTGGGGAAACAGCAGCTCCGTGAATAAACTGTTTCCTTTAGCTTCAACAAGACACTAGACCAGTACTTCTTAATCATGCTGCACATTCCACGTCTTTTAAGAATTTGATAAGAAGAATGCATTTCCCCAGAACACACACATACAAACTTTGCACGACATTTCGGGGTAGAGATAGAAAAACCCCTGATTCCTGGACTGAGACACCAACCCAGGATTAAAGCAAGCATAATCCAAGAAAAGTAACATCTTGTCAAGCAGGAAACAAAACAGCTCAGGCAAAGCCTTTAATTCAGAAAATCATAGTGGAAATATGCTGTTTTCATATATACTGTTAAACTTTGGAGTTAGAAGGAAGCGTTGGTCACGGTGAACAAGAAAAACAAAAACGAAAATTAAAAGCAAGTAAAAATAGAACAAATACAAGAAAAGTGTACATTGCCGAAACACTTGCTCTGAAAGAGCAGCCACGAAATACAAGCCAAGCCATTCCTGCAGCCTCCAGAGAACTGACCAACCGTCACCAATCTGGTGCACCTTTCTTTAGCAATCAAGTTAATCAAATGACAAGTGTGAACACACCTTCACAGTTGTGAAAGCAACTTTTCACAGTTGTGAAAGCAACTTTTCACAGTTGTGAAAAGCTCTGCGATTCTTTCATTCGTCCTCCGCCCCCCTGATCAGATAAGAACCAAGAAAGGATAGTTCAGGAAAAAATAAAGGAGGGACGCACAGAAATCCTGAAAGGATGACTTAAAGGATCTGCAGGAAGTGTAAAATATAAACTTTTTGAGATCAGAGGGTTCAAGAGGAAAACAAGAACAAAGCCAAGGAAGCAATAACAGGGGAGAAAGTCTAGAATCTAAGCACTTAACACACACACACACACACACACGCTTCCTTTCCTAGACACGTAAAGAGTAGTTAACTTGCAATAAGGAGCGCACCAGAAGGCAGGGCCACAATTTCCTCCTCCAAACTCCAGCATTCCTTGGACGCCCTCACCAGCACTCAGGCTTGGGACTTTTCAGGCAGGGCGCCTCCCTCGGCAACGGTGTCAGGCAATCTCTCCGAGAGATTGCTACCTCCCTTCCTCTCACAGCAGGAGAGAGGAAGCAGGACACTCAGGGAAGAGCAGGGGGAAAGGCGGCCCACTCGGACAGAGTCCAGAAAGCCCCAGACCCTGCCAACTCTTCCCACTGCTGAGCGGAGCCGCCCCAGGGGCCGGTGCTGCCCCCCTTCACTCCAGAACACACTCAGACTCAGAGGGACAGGAGGGACCAAGGGGCGGACTTGGCTGCTCCCAGGGATGGAAGTGCCCAGGAGCAAGTTTGAGGAGAGTAGCCGCAGGCGACTCATCCATCCGTCGGGGTGCACGCCACCCCAACCCCATCCTTTCCGCCGCGGCCCCGCCCTCACCTGTCTGTCAGCGGGGAAGCCGGCAGCGCTCCGTCGCGGGCTCTCCCGGTCGCAGCCTTCGGGAATCGCGTCGGCCAGAGGCAGAAGGGACCGGAAGCGCAACCGGGAGCTTTTCCTTCGTCTCCTCCCCCACGCCTCGGGGGCGGGGAGCAGCTACAGCTGTCACAGGCTCCCGGCAACCAACCGCCGAGGACACTTGCACCCGCGACCTCTCAACCCGGCCTCCGACGCTTGCACCCTACCCGCGAAGCCGGAAGTGAGCAGACCGGAAGTGCGGGGTCTTGGGTCCCGGACAGCCTCTCTCTGGAAGCCAAGCCCGGGCCCCGCCACGTCTCTATGGTGCGCGCGCCGTCTCCCAGGGGGCTGGGTCCTCCCGACTCCGCCCCGGGCCGCGGCCGGTGAACTACATCCGGGAATCCGCACGGGCCGTTGCCGGGGTAACCGGGTTGCAGCGTGGAGGAACAGTCGGTAGTTTGCGAAGTGCAGCCCTCCAGCCAGACATCCTCTACCCTTTTCCCACACGCGTACTCCGCGTCTGGAGGGTGGAGGTGGCCTTAGCTCACCACCGCGCAGCCGAAAGTTCGTCAACCACCGGAGAGAACGAACGGGATGTGGAAGGGATGGAGCGAAGATGAGTATACCGGCGCTGGCAGCACGGAAGCCCGCCCCTCGCTTTCTTAGGTGTCTCGATAGCTCTCCGCGACCACCGCACTCGTACCAGTCTGTGCGTCAAGACCGACATCCGTGAACGTGCGGTGGTAGCTCTGTTTCTGTGCTCGCTCTCTGACAGTGGGCTCATAGTACTTTTCTTCGCTGCTCCTCTTTTGCCGGCAACCGAACTCTGCCTTCCTGCTCATCATCCCCTCTTAAGTAGATCGTTGACGCCCTGTCCACAGAAACAGTTCAACTGTCCCTTCTCCCAGAGCTCTTCTTGGTCGTTTCCTACCAGGCTTTGGGGGTACCTGCGAGAATCTTCCCTATCCCCAACGGTGTTAGATAATGAGTTTAAATATCCCTGTACTGTGTCTTCCTCGGTCTGGTTAATAGTAACACTACATACATTTACATAATGCACTACACTTATTTCAAACCTAAATAACGGTATTGTCTTAGATTGCTAGCACATCAACTCAAACAAAACATCAACAAAAACAGTGCTGACATGCCCAAACATAAATCTTGTATAAAGGGCTTTTCTGTTCTGAAATTGAGCTATAAAGGGAGTGTGTGTGTGGGGGGGGGGCATTCTCTCAATCTGTAATTACTCAGCAATGTATTGTGAATTTTCCTAGTCAAAGCCATCCTCTTGAGTTGAAACCCATTAGTCTTCTCCATTATTAGAAAGGGGCCCCTGTCTAGTGTAACTCTTGCTCTCATTATGTAAGAACTGAATAAGACTTGTAGCTAAGTGCAAGTGTCATCATGTACAGGGCTTCTGAAGGGTGACTTGGAAAACATGTCTTGCAATGCCCAGTTGTGTATGAATGGTGTGGACAGCTAGTACTTAGCAAAACTGGGTGTCTCCTTGAGGATGCCTGGTGGTGTTTCTTTAAATTTGGGGATACTTGGCTTCTTTTATTGTCTATTTGTTCTTAAGTGGTATACTTTCTCTAAGAATTGCTGATAGTTTTTATGATGGTTCTGGTGGACTTGGAACTAATGCTAATTTCCTTTGATAAAGATGCTATTAGTTGTCTATTCTAAGTAACTGATCGATCAGTCCAGTGAGGTTCTGGTATTCTGCATGATTATCCTTATCCATAATAGTGTGGTGAGCAAGACTATGATGGGATTAATTTATTTCTCCAAGATTTCTTTTGCTCCAAGAGAAATTCAAATATAGGCCCACCTTTAGAAACACTGAAATCTGCTTCAGTTGGTGATGAAAAATTGCAAAATACTTCTGTACATCATTTGGACTGAAGGAAGCAGAGGCTTGTGTTCTTTGGATTTGGGGAAATTTTTCACTCGTTTGTGTGTGTGTGTGTTACTTGAGATCAATTTTTTATACCAAACGTTTAAACCTATTTCTACTTAAGTGACAATTTATTTTTCTTTCCTTCCTTTTTTCCTTCTTTTTTCTTCCTGTCTTCTTTCTCTCCTTTTTTTCTACTACATTTTTGTCCCTTTTTGCCCCCAAAGAATTCTGTCTATCCATTCTGCTTAGAAAGGATAAAAGATTCCTATTCCTCCCAGCTGATATATATGATCAGAGAGGTAAGAGAAAAGAGTTTGCTGTCACATATAATCATGACATGGAGATAATGTATTCACCTTTTACAAAGTCATATACTCTTTATTCCCTGGAGTTGTAGAGGACATTAGTAGACTGCCTGCCTTTCATTTTATCATCAAGAAGGGAAGGAGATAAGCCACAGGTTCTCGGCTGGTGCTACATCCATATCTTGTCTATGGGAATTCTGATAATGCGTCAAAATTTCCAGCACTCTTCGTCAGTAGGTTTCTCTTCATGGACAGATATTTAGGTTACTAATCACACAGTGCAATCTTCAGGGAACAAAGAGATTAAGTTCCCAGATGAGCCAGTTGGTGGCGCAGCCTTTAATCCCAGCACTTGAGAGGCAGGCAGACCTTCCTTGGAGACCAGCTATAGAATTCCAGGATAGCTGGAGCTACACTTAGAAACCCTGTATCCAAAAACAACAACCGCAAAACAAAAACAAACAAACAAAAACAAAAAAACAAAAACAAAAAAGAGCAGCCAGTGCTTTTCAAGCCAGTCCTGTTCCTCACCTGGGCAAAGTGAGAAAGCTGGCCCTGGTGGTGTGGGCTCAGGAGAGCTGGCAGACTGACAACCCAGCCACTCAGCTACTTCTCCCCAGATCCAGGGCTTTGAGTTGGCTCACCCCAACATCTACTCCATCTATGAATTGTTGGACTTTGTGAAAGGGCTGGCCCTGCAGATTCAAAGCTGCAGGATCTCCATGACACAGGGTAACAACAGAATATCTAAGAGGAGCCCTGGGAGAGGGCGAGATCCAGTATTGATAGAGTAGCCAAAGTCAGAGGCCTCTAACCAGATCAATGACTCATTGTAATGAATATTTGCCAGGAAAGTTGTTTGGGCAGAAGGGTAAACACCGTGGCACACCTCAGCTTCCATTTTAGAGTTTTGTTTTGTTTTGTTTTGTTTTGTTTTGTTTTGTTTGTGGGGGAGGCTGCAAGTGTGGAGGGCAGATGGAGGTACAGGGAGATGAGTGGGATTGGAGTGCCTGATTCGAAATTCACAAAAAATCAATAAAAGTTAGAAGAAGAAGAGGAAGGAGGAGAGGGGAGGAAGATAGGGAGAAGAAAAGGAGAAGGAAAAAGCAGCAGCAGCAGCAACAGCAGCTCCCGGATAGACAGTAAAAAGTAAAGGTGCGAGGCAGTGGTGGCACACGCCTTTAATCCCAGCACTTGGGAGGCAGAGGCAGGCAGATTTCTGAGTTCGAGGCCAGCCTGGTCTACAGAGTGAGTGCCAGGACAACCACAGCTACTATACAGAGAAACTCTGTCTCGAAAAAAACAAAACAAAACAAAAAAGTAAAGGTACTATACTTTTGAAAGCTTTCTAGTAAGTATGTGTACAGCTTCACTCCTGTTATGTATAAAGTACACTGTGTGAGCTTTGTAGTATGAAGGCTTTAAGCACAGGCGCTAAGTCATTCATTCATTAATTCATTATCTCATTATATCATCTCTTATTGTTGATAACAGAGGAACCTTCTCATATGACTCTAACTTTCTCCCTCTGGACCTCCAGTTGGCTTTGGTAGCATTCTGAATAAATTTGACCTCCTGCACCGATATGCAAGACTCACCAGGGTCTGGCCCCAATATTGTTTTCTGTTGCATAACTCATCAACCAAATCAGCACTCTTGTGTATGTGGAGTGGGAGTGCTCATTTAGCCGACACCAGCCAGCCAGCCAGGGAGATGATGGTGTGATTACACAGATCTGCTTGGCATGTTCCTAGCCCTGTAATTCTGTCCTGGACACGCCGGCTGTCTCATCTACTCTGCAGAGATGGTCTCAGACCTCTCCTACACCTCACCACCACGCTCCTACTCAACATGGCTCTGAGCTCAGCCCTGGCTTCTGTCACAAACCCATTCCTGTTCTCCCTGTGAGAATTCATTTTTGCCACCTATTTCCGGCAGCCCCTAGTTTGAACCCCAGTTGGTCTGCCTTACACTGCTGACTCTTCATGTCTGTTTCCCCTATTCCAAAACGAAACAAAACAAAACCAAAAAAAAAAAAAAAAAAAAGATAACTTATGTTACCAGGCTTGTATGGCAAGTACTTTAGCTTCGAGCCACTTCATTGGCTCCCTCAGGATCCTTTTTTGGCAGACTGAACTTTGGACTTGTTTTATTCTTTCAGAACCATTAGAAAGTTAACAGTACTTGGGTTATAGAACATGTTATCTGTAACACACTATGAAACGTAGCAAAGACCAGCAATTGCTGCTATTTAGAGAAGTGGAGTGGGCAGGCTTAAGTGTGCATACTTGCTATCTAGTTGTGAAAGACAAAAGTGTGTGCCTTTTCAGTCTGGGAAGTGGTGTGGTCGAGATTCTGCAGAGGGCTGTAAGCCATGGATAAGAACAGAGTAATTTACTACCCCGCTATCTGAACGGGAAGGCTGCCAGTGTTATGTCTCCCCATGCCTTAGCGGCCTTTTACAATCTGGCACAGACTGAGCATTAGAATTAAAAAGTAAAAAGGAGGAAATGTGGGTGGCTTAGCTTAACTCACAGTTCATTTTCTAGCATGAACAACATTGTGGCTGGTTGTCTTTTTATTCATATTTTTCATCATTTATTTGACAAATTGTTATTAAGAACCTATGGTGTACTCACATCAGAGAGGCAGGCTCTAGGTACAGAGCGGGACTTTTTGTAACTCAGAGCATGTTAAATTCTGGGGATCTGTATTTTGGTTTCCTTAATACTTTAACTATGTAGGGATTCTCTCCCCCACCCCACCCCCATCCCTCATCGTCCCTTCAGTGAAAAGAGCCGGACATTCTGGGAGTTGTTTCCTGACTGCTGGACTGTATGGTGTCCTCACTTGTCCGTCCATACAAGGAGCTCCAGTGGGCTTTTTTTTTCCCATGAAGCAATATAAATATAAAATACTTATTTTTTCAGAATTTAGTTTTCATGAAATCTGTTGGCAACTGCTTTCCCTGTTCCCATCTAAATCCTTTTTTTGTGTTTTGGATTATTTTTGCCTTATATCCAGAGGACTAAAGAATAGTCCCGACATGCTCTTCCGGTCAGAAAAGCACCTGGATAGCTAGGGCGCAGGGTCGGCTGACACACGCCAGCTACCCACAACACCCGCCACAGGATCTTAAGACTTCTGGTGAGTGGAACACAGCTTCTGCTCCAATCCAATTGCGCGCGGGACCTGAGACTGCATTAGTTAGGGAAGCAGAAACCGGCCTGAGTAGGGCCACAGGCCTTATCCGGCCGGATCAGCACCCGGGTAGCTAGAGCGCAGGGTCGGCTGACACCCGCCAGCTACCCAAGACCCCCGCCACAGGATTTTAAGACTGCTGGTGAGTGGAACACAGCTTCTGCTCCAGTCCAATCACGCGGGACCTGAGACTGCTCTGGTTGGGGAGAGAGAAATCCGGCCTACATAGGGCCACAAGCCTCTTCCGGTCAGAAAAGCACAGGGGTAGCTAGGGCGCAGGGTCAGCTGACACTCGCCAGCTACCCACAACACCCGCCACAGGATCTTAAGACTTCTGGTGAGTGGAACACAGCTTCTGCTCCAATCCAATTGCGCAAGGGACCTGAGACTGCATTAGTTAGGGAAGCAAAAAACCGGCCTGAGTAGGACCACAGGCCTCTTCCGGCTGGACCAGCACCGGGGTACCGCCAGCTACCCACGACCCCCGCCACAGGATTTTGAGACTGCTGGTGAGTGGAACACAGCTTCTGCTCCAATCTTTAAACAGTGACAACGACAACAACTAACCCCAGAGATTACCAGATGGCGAAAGGTAAACGTAATAATCTTACTAACAGAAACCAAGACCACTCACCATCATCAGAACCCAGCACTCCCACTTCCCCCAGTCCAGGGCACCCCAACACACCGGAAAAGCTAGACACGGATCTAAAAGCATATCTCCTGATGATGGTAGAGGACTTCAAGAAGGACTTTAATAACACACTTAAAGAAATACAAAGGAACACTGGTAAACAGGTAGAAGACAGTAAAGAGGAAGCACAAAAATCCCTTAAAGAATTGCAGGAGAACACTGCTAAAGAGTTACAAATCCTTAAAGAAAAACAGGATAACATAATCAAACAGGTAGAAGTCCTTAATGAAAAACAGGAAAACACATCCAAACAGATGATGGAAATGAACAAAACCATACTAGACCTAAAAAGGGAAGTAGACACAATAAAGAAAACCCAAAATGAGGCAACACTGGAGATAGAAACCCTAGGAAAGAAATCTGGAACCATAGATACCAGCATCAGCAACAGAATACAAGAGATGGAAGAGAGAATCTCAGGTGCAGAAGATTCCATAGAGAACATTGGCACAACAATCAAGGAAAATGTAAAATGCAAAAAGATCCTAACTCAAA
This sequence comes from Mus caroli, assembly GCF_978045245.1. Taxonomy (NCBI): domain Eukaryota; kingdom Metazoa; phylum Chordata; class Mammalia; order Rodentia; family Muridae; genus Mus; species Mus caroli. The sequence continues at coordinate 77,479,991 of NW_028227258.1, read as the reverse complement.
ACATCCAAGAAATACAGGACACAATGAGAAGACCAAACCTACTGATAATAGGAGTGGATGAGAATGAAGATTTTCAACTCAAAGGACCAGCAAACATCTTCAACAAAATTATAGAAGAAAACTTCCCAAATCTAAAGAAAGAGATGCCCATGAACATACAAGAAGCCTACAGAACTCCAAATAGACTGGACCAGAAAAGAAATACCTCCTGACACATAATAATGAGAACAACAAATGCTCTAAATAAAGATAGAATACTAAAAGCAGTAAGAGAAAAAGGCCAAGTAACATATAAAGGCAAGCCTATCAGAATTACACCAGATTTTTCACCAGAGACTATGAAAGCCAGAAGATCCTGGACGGATGTTATACAGACACTAAAAGAACACAAATTCCAGCCCAGGCTACTATACCCAGCCAAACTCTCAATTAACATAGATGGAGAAACCAAAGTATTCCACGACAAAAACAAATTCACACATTATCTCTCCACGAATCCAGCCCTTCAAAGGATAATAACAGAAAAAAACCAATACAAGGACAGGAACCACGCCCTAGAAACAACAAGAAGGTAATCCCTCAACAAACCTAAAAGAAGACAGCCACAAGAACAGAATGCCAACTTTAACAACAAAAATAACAGGAAACAACAATTACTTTTCCTTAATATCTCTTAATATCAATGGACTCAACTCCCCGATAAAAAGACATAGACTAACAAACTGGCTACACAAACAAGACCCAACATTTTGCTGCTTACAGGAAACTCATCTCAGAGAAAAAGATAGACACTACCTCAGAATGAAAGGCTGGAAAACAATTTTCCAAGCAAATGGTATGAAGAAACAAGCTGGAGTAGCCATTCTAATATCTGATAAGATTGACTTCCAACCCAAAGTCATTAAAAAAGACAGGGAGGGACACTTCATACTCATCAAAGGTAAAATCCTCCAAGAGGAACTATCAATCCTGAATATCTATGCTCCAAATACAAAGGCAGCCACATTCATTAAAGAAACTTTAGTAAATCTCAAAGCACACATTGCACCTCATACAATAATAGTGGGAGACTTCAACACACCACTTTCACCAATGGACAGATCATGGAAACAGAAACTAAACAGGGACACAGAGAAACTAAGAGAAAGTATGAATCAAATGGATCTGGCAGATATCTACAGAACATTCTATCCTAAAACAAAAGGATATACCTTCTTCTCAGCACCTCATGGTACCTTCTCCAAAATTGACCACATAATTGGTCACAAAACAGGCCTCAACAGATACAAAAATATTGAAATTGTCCCATGCATCCTATCAGATCACCATGGACTAAGGCTGATCTTCAATAACAAAATAAATAATAGAAAGCCAACCTTCACGTGGAAACTGAACAACACTCTTCTCAATGATACCTTGGTCAAGGAAGGAATAAAGAAAGAAATTAAGGACTTTTTAGAGTTCAATGAAAATGAAGCCACAACATACCCAAACTTATGGGACGCAATGAAAGCATTTCTAAGAGGAAAACTCATAGCTATGAGTGCCTCCAAAAGGAAACTAGAGAGAGCACACATTAGCAGCTTGACAACACACCTAAAAGCACTAGAACAAAAGGAAGCAAATTCACCCAAGAGGAGTAGACGGCAGGAAATAATCAAACTCAGGGGTGAAATCAACCAAGTGGAAACAAGAAAAACTATTCAAAGAATCAACCAATCAAGGAGCTGGTTCTTTGAGAAAATCAACAAGATAGATAAACCCTTAGCCAGACTCACTAGAGGGCACAGGGAAAGCATCCTAATTAACAAAATCAGAAATGAAAAAGGAGACATAACAACAGATCCTGAAGACATCCAAAACACCATCAGATCCTTCTACCAAAGGCTATACTCAACAAAACTGGAGAACCTGGATGAAATGGAGAAGTTCCTAGACAGATACCAGGTACCAAAGTTGAATCAAGATCAGGTTAATGATCTAAACAGCCCTATATCCCCCAAAGAAATAGAAGCAGTCATTAATAGTCTCCCAACTAAAAAAAGCCCAGGACCAGATGGGTTTAGTGCAGAGTTCTATCAGACCTTCAAAGAAGATCTAATCCCAGTTCTTCACAAACTATTCCACAAAATAGAAACAGAAGGTACTCTACCCAACTCATTCTATGAAGCCACAATTACTCTGATACCTAAACCACAAAAAGACCCAACAAAGATAGAAAACTTCAGACCAATATCCCTTATGAATATTGATGCAAAAACCCTCAATAAAGTTCTTGCTAACCGAATCCAAGAACACATCAAAACAATCATCCATCCTGACCAAGTAGGGTTCATCCCAGGGATGCAGGGATGGTTCAATATACGGAAATCCATCAACGTAATCCAGTATATAAACAAACTCAAAGACAAAAACCACATGGTCATCTCGTTAGATGCGGAAAAAGCATTTGACAAGATCCAACACCCATTCATGATAAAAGTCTTGGAAAGATCAGGAATTCAAGGCCCATACCTAAACATGATAAAAGCAATCTACAGCAAACCAGTAGCCAACATCAAAGTAAATGGTCAGAAGCTTGAAGCAATCCCTCTAAAATCAGGGACTAGACAAGGCTGTCCACTTTCTCCATACCTATTCAACATTGTACTTGAAGTCCTAGCCAGAGCAATTCGACAACAAAAGGAGATCAAAGGGATACAAATTGGAAAAGATGAAGTCAAAATATCACTTTTTGCAGATGATATGATAGTATATATAAGTGACCCTAAAAATTCCACCAGAGAACTCCTAAGCCTGATAAACAGCTTCGGTGAAGTAGCTGGATATAAAATTAACTCAAACAAATCAATGGCCTTTCTCTACACAAAGAATAAACAGGCTGAGAAAGAAATTAGGGAAACAACACCCTTCTCAATAGTCACAAATAATATTAAATATCTTGGCGTGACTCTAACTAAGGAAGTGAAAGATCTCTATGATAAGAACTTCAAGTCTCTGAAGAAAGAAATTAAAGAAGATCTCAGAAGATGGAAAGATCTCCCATGCTCATGGATTGGCAGGATCAACATTGTAAAAATGGCTATCTTGCCAAAAGCAATCTACAGATTCAATGCAATCCCCATCAAAATTCCAAATCAATTCTTCAACGAATTAGAAAATGCAATCTGCAAATTCATCTGGAATAACAAAAAACCTAGGATAGCAAAAACTCTTCTCAAGGATAAAAGAACCTCTGGTGGAATCACCATGCCTGACCTAAAGCTCTACTACAGAGCAATTGTGATAAAAAACTGCATGGTACTGGTATAGTGACAGACAAATAGACCAATGGAATAGAATTGAAGACCCAGAAATGAACCCACACACCTACGGTCACTTGATCTTCGACAAGGGAGCTAAAAACATCCAGTGGAAGAAAGACAGCATTTTCAACAAATGGTGCTGGCACAACTGGTTGTTAACATGTAGAAGAATGCGAATCGATCCATTCCTATCTCCTTGTACTAAGGTCAAGTCTAAGTGGATCAAGGAACTTCACATAAAACCAGAGACACTGAAACTTATAGAGGAGAAAGTGGGGAAAAGCCTTGAAGATATGGGCACAGGGGAAAAATTCCTGAATAGAACAGTAATGGCTTGTGCTGTAAGATCGAGAATTGACAAGTGGGACCTCATGAAACTACAAAGCTTCTGCAAGGCTAAAGACACCATCAATAAGACAAAAAAACCACCAACAGATTGGGAAAGGATCTTCACCTATCCTAAATCAGATAAGGAACTAATATCCAATATATATAAAGAACTCAAGAAGGTGGACTCCAGAAAGTCAAATAACCCCATTAAAAAATGGGGCTCAGAACTGAACAAAGAATTCTCACCTGAGGAATACCGAATGGCAGAGAAGCACCTGAAAAAATGTTCAACATCCTTAATCATCAGGGAAATGCAAATCTAAACAACCCTGAGATTCCACCTCACACCAGTCAGAATGGCTAAGATCAAAAATTCAGGTGACAGCAGATGCTGGCGAGGATGTGGAGAAAGAGGAACACTCCTCCATTGTTGGTGGGATTGCAAGCTTGTACAACCACTCTGGAAATCAGTCTGGCGGTTCCTCAGAAAATAGTACTACCGGAGGATCCAGCAATACCTCTCCTGGGCATATATCCAGAAGATGTCCCAACCGGTAAAAAGGACACATGCTCCACTATGTTCATAGCAGCCCTATTTATAATAGCCAGAAGCTGGAAAGAACCCAGATGTCCCTCAACAGAGGAATGGATACAGAAATTATGGTACATTTACACAATGGAGTACTTCTCAGCTATTAAAAAGAATGAATTTATGAAATTCCTAGCCAAATGGATGGACCTGGAGGGCATCATCTTGAGTGAAGTAACACAATCACAAAAGAACTCACACAATATGTATTCACTGATAAGTGGATATTAGCCCAAAACTTAGGATACCCAAGATATAAGATACAATTTGCTAAACGCATGAAACTCAAGAAGAATGAAGACCAAAGTGTGGACACTGTGCACCTTCTTAGAATTGGGAACAAAACACCCAGGGAAGGAGTTACAGAGGCAAAGTTCGTAGCTGTGATGAAAGGATGGACCATTTAGAGACTGCCGTATCCAGGGATCCATCGCATAATCAGCTTCTAAATGCTGACACCATTGCATACACTAGCAAGATTTTGCTGAAAGGACCCAAATATAGCTGTCTCTTGTGAGACGATGCCGGGGCCTAGCAAACACAGGAGTGGATGTTCACAGTCAGCTATTGGATGTATCACAGGGCTCCCAATGGAGAAGCTAGAGAAAGTACCCAAGGAGCTAAAGGGATCTGCAACCCTATTGTTGGAACAACATGATGTACTAACCAGAACCCCGGAGCTCTTGTCTCTAGCTGCATATGTATGGAAAGATGGCCTAGTCGGCCATCAATGGAAAGAGAGGCCCATTGGACTTGCAAACTTTATATGCCCCAATATAGGGGAATGCCAGGGCCAAAAGAATGGGAATGGGTGGGTAGGGAAGTGGGGGGCGCTATGGGGGACTTTTGGGATAGCATTGGAAATGTAATTGAGGAAAATATGTAATAAAAATATTAAAAATTAAAAAAAAAAGAATAGTCCCGACATTCTGATGTTCACTAAAATCGTATGTCACAGTAGGTGGTAGTGGTCTTGGTTTTCTCTGTTAGTAAGCTGTTAAAGAATGTCTGAAGATACTCTTGAGTGTACAGTGTCTGAATACTGCTTTAGTTCATGTGGCTTTGTCTGTCTGATGGCAAACGTTTGTCAGGGGATCAATGTCTAGTGTCAGTGCTCGCTGCCCTTCCCCTTCAATGTTGAACCCCAAACCTTCCTTCCCATTAAGTTAGTGGATGAGGGGTTCATATCAGCAATAATCATCAACTGACCAATGGGTTCTACTTAGTGGTGACTGGATTTGGCCACACTGTGGCCATTTGGGTTCTTGTACAGATTGCCCTGGTTTCCTACCATTCCCGGAGCAATTGCTTCCTCCCTGATCCAGAGGGACCTGAAGACCCCTAGTTGGAGGTCACTGGGTCATTCTGAAGTAGGGGGTGAGGGCCCAGGGGCTGTCACTGCTGTGGGCAGTCCTTGTCTCTTGTAGATCCAGCCTTAATGTCTGACATCCCAGCAAGCGCAGACCCTGCACAACGTGGATATCAGAGCGATACTGTGAGGAGTAAGTAAGGAGCATAGGTTTACCAAAGAGAACTCGAGACCACATCATGTCTGCCTGCTACACTGATCTGAGTGCACCCTTAGAAAACTGAATGTACCACAGACCTGGGACAGTTTTGGAACTTGCATGCTCTCTAGCAACTTTGTGTGAATTTTTATACAAGCACTGTTTTATTAATTATATAAAATATAAAAATAGAAAAACAAAAAACAAAACAAAAAAAGAACCTGTGGTGTGCCAGACTGTTGTGATTTTCCATATTTTCTGGCCTGTAGATTCATCATTTACTTTTTTAACTTTTACCCTTGTAGAGGACCTTGTAGCAGTTAGGAGAGGAATCAAAGAAAGTCAAAATGTAAAGGAGACATGGACAGGAGTTTTCTCTGTTGTGGAATGAAGTCTAGTGACAAGGACATGACGGAGGGCTCTGAGTGTGGAGAGTGATTTCCAGCAACCGCCACCAAATGCCAGGAACTTCACCCTACTGCAGCAAGGAGCTAAGCTCTGGATGACCTCAGTGAGGCTTGGAAGCCTCTAGATAAGAGGCTGGCATCCTGATCTCTGCTCTGTGAGATGCTGGAGACCCATCTAAGTTTTCCTGGGCTTCTGCCCTATGGACATCTGTGATAATAAATGCTTGCTGGACTGGAAAGAGCTCAGTGGATAGGAGCACTTACTGCCCCTAGTGGAGAGGACCTTGCAAACCTTTGTAGAGGCTCAGCTCCCAGCTCCCCCCAGCTCCCCCCAGCTCCCCCCCAGCTCCCCCCATTTCCCCAGCTCCCCCCAGCTCCCCCCAGCTGCTCCCAGGTGATCCCAGCTCCCAGTGGTGGTTCACAATTGCCTGGAATTCCAATTCCAGATAGAGTTCTAGATACAGACGTTCAAGATTAAAAAGTTAAAGACATTTAAAGTTTTTCCTTTCATACTGCTTAATTTGTCTCCCATAAGCTTTGTACCAATTGATGTGCCTCAGAACAACCTATGTAACTATACCCTGGACAACACAAGATGCTACCACTCTCCTAGGAAAAATCCAAACATATCAAAGAGGATTTATATTTTTCTTACCACTTGTAGGATTCTTTAGGGCAAAGCCTGTTACTATTACTTAGTCTAACTGTTGACATCAAGAAAATATTCTCTAGCTTGTAGGACAGCATTTCTCCTCTGCGGTGTGTTCAGGGGAAAATGGATACGGAGCTTAATTAAAAGGATGAGCACTCACAGTAAATATTAGTTACTGCCGTTACTCCTTGCAAAAGCCAACATCAGCCATTATTCTGTGCGAGGTTGAATAACATCCATTTTATTAATTGGGCAGTATTGATGATTATACTTTTCTAGGGGAAAGGTCTACTTTGGTTTACATCACATATTTGATTGTTTTAGGAATGTATTACATTTCATTGTGGAAATTTTGACTTTTGTTGTTGAAGGAAATGATACTGTTGACTCAAGATGGAAGTTGAATATTTTCTTAAATAAAGATATCGCTCGTTTCTATTTGAATTGGTCTTTGTGATTGTGTATACAGGCTTAGTATTCATTATCTGAAGGGCTTCACGAAAGTATTTCAGAGTTTGAATCTTTGTTTGGTTTTTGAGACAGGGTTTTTCTGTGTTACCCTGGCTGTCCTAGAACTCACTATGTAGACCAGGCTGTCCTCAAACACATAGACATCTGTCTGCCTCTGCCTCCTAAGTGCCGAGATTAAAGGCATATTCCACCACCTCCAGGCTCAGAGTTTGACTCTTTTATTTGGAATATTCGCATGGACTTCACAGGTTGCATCCCTAGTCGGTAAGTAAGTCTCCTGGATTTAACATTTGGAGGTTAGAGATTTTCAGTCATTTTTTTTTTCTTTCGTTAGGATGAACAAAGAAAGGAAGTTAGCATTTCTGCAGCCCTTGTTGCTCATCTCTGGCAATAAAGTAAGATGGGGGAGGGGGAATCCCTGGATGCTGATACCAAACTAATAAGAGAAATACTTACATACAAGGTAGTCACGGATTTGCAGGAATACACAAGGAGTTCCTCCAGGGAAATGAACACGTTTTTCCTTGGGAATGAGTCAGATGGTCAGATCTCACTTCCTTAGCCAGCCTAGCTTTCCCTGACAGTCAGCTAAAGGTGCTATGGATGCTCACAGCATCCAGGATGGTCTATTCTTCCTTAGACACTTAATATTGCCTTTACAATGTGTTATTGTTAGAGCTGGAGAGCGCTAAAAAAAAAAAACCAAAGGTGGATCAGTGCTTAAGAGCAGTTGTTTTTACAAAGCACCCACATGGCAGATAAACAACTAACTACAGTTCCAGGGGACCCAATGCCTCTTCTGACTTCCACAGACTCCTGATCCCATGAAGTATGCATACATACATTCAGGGACACATATGGACATAAAATAAAAATAAACATTTTTTTAAGTTGTTGTTGTAAGCTGGGCATGCTGGCACATGCTTTTAATCCTAGCATATGGAAAGCAGAGAAAGACAGCTCTCTGAGTTCTAGGCCAGCCTGGTCTACAGAGGGAGTTCCAGGGCTGCCAGGACTGCACAGAGAAACCCTGTCTTGGGGTGGGGGGGTTACTGCAAGCTTTATGTAGGAGCTGACTTGGTTTGGTACAGGGAATCCAGATTGTACACTATGGTCAGGGAAGGCCCTGTCAATATGATTTACATATACTCTAATATAACGAATAGAATACAGACTGGACATTAAAAAGACTAGATTATAAACTTCATTCCAAACATGTTATAACTGTGAGACTATTAAAATGCAGTTCTACCTACCTCCTTAGTTAGTTGGAATATAGGCAGCAAAGCAATTTGAGAACCAATGCCATGATGATGTCACTATTATTGAGAACTTTTTTGCAACAACAATTTAGAAAAAAAATGTATGAGTTGTAATTTTGGTGATTCAAATTACTCCTTTGAGTTGGACAACAGGGGTAGAAAAATTTTAATGAGAACTTTTCTGTAAGCTGGGTATACCTACAACCCCAGCAATTCAAGAAGGTGAAATATGAAGATTATGAGGTCAAGGTGAGCCTAGATCATGCAGAGCTATCCTGTCTTAAAAACAAAACAGAAGCAAAAAGATGTATCTTGTCATCTCGGAAGCTGGAGACACAACAGGAAGACTGGGGTGCCCGCATAATAATGTTCACTTTTCAAATTAGCTTCTTGTTGACTTGGCCACAGCATGCCCAGAATAGATAGATTCTGGCAAGAGAGCTGGTGTCTGGGAGGTGAATGTGAACCTGCCTGGAACCCCTGGCTGATCTCACTGCTACTGCTTAAGAAGAATGAGTCTTGGCAAAAGAAGAGGACTCACCAGCTAAGGGTACTTGCTCAAGCATGAAGACCTACCTACCTCTGTTAGAGCCTAGCCTCTACCTAAAAAACATGCATAGCTTCATGCACCTGTAACTTGGATGCTGGGGGTGGGCATGGAGACAGATGGCCAGCCTGATTGAAAAATGGTGAGCTCCAGGTTCAGTGGAAAACTTTGTCTCAAGAAAGGAAAGGCAGAAGACAGAGAGTAAAGAAGAGGAAATCCAACATCCTCCTCTGACCCGCCCCCTACCATTTCTAGTCTTTTTTTTTTTTTTTTTTTGGTTTTTCGAGACAGGGTTTCTCTGTATAGCCCTGGCTGTCCTGGAACTCACTTTGTAGACCAGGCTGGCCTCGAACTCAGAAATCCGCCTGCCTCTGCCTCCCAAGTGCTCGGATTAAAGGCGTGCGCCACCACCGCCCGGCCCTCTAGTCTATTTTTAAGTGCCATTCCTGCCCCCTAATCTGCAATTTAGAGCTGAAAAGATTGAAAAGAGAAGACCATGATAATGAAAGCATCAGCCCACATTCGCTGGACACTTTCTTCAACTATTAGGTTATCCTGGGCATGGTGGTTTCGTATTGTTAGACCTAGCCAGCACTTGAGAGGCTGAATCAAGAGGATGGCAAGTTTGAGGCCCAGCTGGTCTATGTGCAAAGATGTGTGTGTGAGACAGAGAGAGGGAGAGGGAGAGGGAGAGGGAGAGGGAGAGGGAGAGGGAGAGGGAGAGGGAGAGGGAGAGGGAGAGGGAGAGGGAGAGGGAGAGGGGGAGGAGAGGGAGAGGGAGAAGGGGAGAGGGAGAAGGAGAGGGAGGAGAGGGAGAGGGAGGAGAGGGAGGGGGAGGGGGAAGAGAGGGAGAGGGAGAAGGGGAGAGGGAGAGGGAGAGGGAGAGGGAGAGGGAGAGGGAGAGGGAGAGAGAGAAGCTATTCTGAGTGCCTCTTAGGAAATTCACTGAGCCTTACTAAGTACACAGCAGCAGTATGAAGTCAGTCCTGTGGTTTCTCCCCTTTTATGGGTAAAGCGGCCGAGGCTTTAATGGTTAAGACCCAGGACCACTTAAGTTCTAACAGCGGTCACTTCTCAAGATCCATACTATGGCAAGTCACTTTCCCACACATAGACAAACCAACATAGAGGGCCTGGAAGGGTAAGAAACATGATCACTCTACTCTCTTATTTTAGTCTAGATAATTTTCTACTTTATATCCCTTAACAACGTGTTTATTATGAAGCATGTTCTCAACACTGACCTGTGTATATTCATAGACTGTACTAAACGGATGTAAAAATTACTGGATTTTTTTTTAGCTTTGGGGAGCATAGGGTTTAGACATTTTAATGGGATATATTCATCACCTGAATTGAGTATTTCAATGAAGTATTTCTAGCAGACTCCTATGAAGAAGACCGTCTCCTATGTGCTATTAAAAATTGAGCTCATGACTGCAGTCTGTGGTTATTTTTTTTCTTGTAGAGCCAGAGGGTACAGTCTGTGACCTCATGTAGAAAATAGCCACCAAGAATCTATCCAGGATCATTTTTAGTTCTTTAGTTTTGGCATGCACAAACAATTTTCAAAGCAGATTAAATTTGTCCAATGTATTTTAGAAGTATGTATTGCAAAGCACAAGGGGGGATGCAAGCCACAGAGCAGAGCTTTTAATGGCGAGGCCACTCGGGAAGCAAGCATCCGTCTGGAAGCTTTGGTTACTACATTTCCAGAAACTTCTTCCCTTCCTTTTCATTGTCGCTCTGAGCATGGCAGTATCCAGTTTCCATGTTGCTAAACTTCTGCCTTTTCCCCTGGCATTTTCAAGAAGTAGAAGGAGTGTGCCATTTTTTTTTCCATTCTGTACCCTTGAAGAAACTAGAACTTAAGCTGGGATATCTTTCCATGAACATTTTTGAATGTTTCTTATCTCTGAACCTGCTGTGGAGAATTTAGTACAAGACATGCATGGATAAAATGAATCGTCTTAAAGGATTGCAGGTCCAAAAATACCCCAGCAGGACTGGGCAGGTTTGACATAATGACATTCCTATTTTAGCCTGACTTCTGGAACTCTGAAGAACTATAAATTGAGCCACACAAGATCCTAAGAAGGTGGTGCCTCTTCTAACCGCATATAGAACTTTTCTTCAGACTTTTGGAAAAGATGTATCTAGTGGTTGTTTTCCTAGAGAATGAGACTGTTGGTACTTACCAACTTTAATACAGGAAATGATAGGTAGAAAGCCCTGCTCTGTATCCTACTGAAAACCAAATTTGATTACGGAAACTTACACCAGGAGCTCAGAGCCAAGGTCTGCACAAGCCGCATCTGAGATGGCAGAAGCCTCTGTGGATATCGGGACTCAGCCTGTAACCGTGAAGAAAAAGAAAAGCCTGTCCATCGAGGAAAAGATTGACATCATAAATGCAGTGGAAAGTGGCAAGAAAAAGGCAGAGATTGCAGCTGAATATGGCATAAAGAAAAATTCATTGTCTTCCATTATGAAAAACAAAGACAAAGTTCTAGAAGCCTTTGAGTCTTTGAGGTTTGATCCGAAGAGAAAAAGACTGAGAACAGCGTTTTATACGGATCTAGAAGAGGCATTGATGAGGTGGTATCGGATTGCTCAGTGTCTAAACGTTCCAGTTAATGGTCCGATGTTGCGTCTAAAAGCTAATGATTTTGCGCAGAAGCTGGGACACAATGATTTTAAGTGCAGCAATGGTTGGCTGGATCGTTTTAAGTCCAGGTATGGCTTAGTATTCAGAGCACAACCCGTAGAAGCCACAGGTATATCTATAGACCCTTCCACTGTGTGGTACCAAAATGTGCTACCTTATTACTTAAATGATTATCATCCTAAAAATGTTTTCAATGTAAAAGAGACTGGGCTGCTTTATCGAATGTTACCTACAAATACTTTTGCATTCAAAGGGGAAACATGCTCAGTTGGAAAGTTGTGCAAAGACAGGATAACGCTGGCACTCGGTACAAATATGGATGGCTCTGAGAAGCTCCCTTTGCTGACCATCGGGAAAAACCGAGCTCCGCGTTGTTTCAAGGGCATAAAATCATTGCCTGTGTACTATGAAGCTAACAGAACGGCGTGGATGACGGCAGCCATATTCGAACAGTGGATGCAGAAGCTGGATGAGAAATTCCAAGCCCAGAAACGAAGAGTGGTGATTTTTGTTGACTCTTGCCCCGCACATCCAGAAGTGAAAAATCTAAAGTCCATTGAGTTAGCATTCTTCCCGTCATGCTTGTCTTCCGGGTTTGCAGCTATGAATCAAGGTGTTATCAAAAGCCTTAAAATCAAATATCGGCATTGTCTTATCAAGAAATTTTTAAGTTCAGTCGAAAGTAGCAAAGAGTTTACATTTTCTCTTCTAGATGCAGTTGATACATTGCATCTCTGCTGGAGAGCTGTAACTCCAGAGACCATTGTTAAAAGCTATGAAGAAGCAGGATTCAGGTCTCCAAAGGGAGAAAATGACACAGCCAGTGCAGATGCTGCTGTTGCTCTTGACCTGACTGCCCATGCAGTGGGGGCAGGAGTGGAGTTTCTTGAAGGCTTGTCCATAGAGGAATACGCTGCCCTGGATGAGGACCTGGAGACTTGTGAAGCCACCCCGAAAGATGGTGCCGAGTGGGCCGGAGAAAGTAAGCAAGAGGAAACTGGTCTTTATACTTCCGATGAAGAGGAGGAGGACAGCGGGGCGCTAGAAGTGGATCTGCAGGCACCATCCAAGAAGGACGCGCTCTCAGCTGTAGGCACTCTGAAAAGGTTTCTTAGAAGTCACGACCTGAATGATGAACTTCACGGTTCTTTAGCAGACCTTGAAAACTTTATTAACGCTTTGTCACCTAAGTAGTCACGTTTTGTTGGGCTGCCGAGCAGTAACTTTTCCTCGGGTATCTTATTACCCAAGGAATGTAAACAGAAACTACACTTAAACAAGAAGAGAGAAAGCTTGATAATAATCGGTGGCTTAACTGCAGAGCCTTTGATCTGCATCGCGGGGGCTCCCTAGTAAAGAATGACTCAGTAAAACTGCAAAATTCCGTTTAGCAGGTTTGGGGAGAATAAAAAAAATGTGTTTCAGAGGCTTTATACTTGAAAGAAACTTAGCATGTGTGTGAAAGAACGCCAGCTGGCTGACTCACGCGCATGAAATTGCAGGTTTTCATTATCTTTGTTTTTAAGTTCAGATCATGTTCTAGAATATTTTATCTTTGTAGTCTTAAAAAAAGGCTTATTTGTTTTTGTAAAGTCATATGCATGCCACCTCTATGCTAATGAATTCGTTTGTTCTCTTTCCTTTTTTTGGTTGGTTTTTAAAGAAAGGGTCTCACTGGGTAATTCAAGTTCCCTCAGATTCATGCCAGTGCTCCTGCCTTGGCCTCTCAAATGCTGGGATTGTCGGTATGAGCCAATATACACAGTCTAATTAAACTTTTGAGCATCATAGTAGTATAAAATTATGTTCTAATTAGTTAATCTTCCAGACTGAAAAAATTTATGAAAATATATTCTAAGCTGCTGTGCACCAAGATGATGAACAATGTGATTCTTGCTGCTTTCAAATTACTTGTCAAATTAAGTCAAATGGAAAGCTATTGCTCTGCCTTCTATCACCAGGAGAGATGGGTCCTTCTGCTGTGCATGTGTGTGTGCTTGTTTAGTGGGAAAATACTTGAAGGGAAATATTTATTAAACTCATATTTATATTTGAGTAGGGAGGCAATTGAAGACCCACTTAGAGTCACCAAGAAGAAAACTTGTGGGGCTTTTTAAAAAATTTCAAGAGCTCAGCTTTTAATCTAGTTTTGTTTTTGAGTACACAAGACTCCAGCTGCATATGTAGCAGAGGATGGTCTTGTCAGACATCAATGGGAGGAGAGGTCCTTGGTCCTCTGAAGGCTGGATAGATGCCCCAGTGTAGGAGAACCGAGGGTGGGGAGGTGGAAGTGCTTGAGTGGGTGGAGGAACACCCTCATAGAAGCAGGTGGAGGGAGAATGGGATGGGGGTTTCCGGGAGGGGGAAAAACCGGGAAAAGCGATAACATTTGAAATGTAAATAAAGAAAATATCCAACAAAAAAAAAAAGAAAAAAAAAGACAAAAAAAATCTAGTTTTGTTCTTGATTTTACTGCATTTTATTTTTAGCACATTGTGGTATTTAATTTTCTCCCTCCAATATTTTCTTCTCTAAAATTTTTCAGAGAAGGTGTTGCCAATTTATTACATTAAAATACTGTAGGAAATTACCTACTCACCATCTAAAAAATATTAATTGAACAAAATTTTAACAATGTGCCAGCCTTTCCCACTGCTCAGCTTTAAGTAGCATGTTTACGTAACTTATTATACCCAACTTAGGTTCCCTTGGAAAGTATTTTAGAAAAATACAAAGCATAATGATTTGTTGTGAATTCTTAATCTGCCAAAAGGTTATACATTTAGAAGAAAATAATTTAACAAACCATTCTTATTTTCTATTGTTGATTTGCTCTGCTCTGAGGATTTAGTTGAGCCCTAAAATGTATTAATATTTTAGGAGTTTCCTTTATTATTAAACATTGACTATTTAAATTAAAAGCACTTTGTAATTTGATGTGTAATTTTAATTTGGCTCAATCTCATGGACCTAAAAGAGGTCTTGAGCACCCATCTGTCTCTCTCAAAAAAAAAAAAAAAAATTTACAGTTAGTCTGGTTTTCAATTCTTTTCATTGTTCTTACTCTATACGTCCTTGCTGTCTCGACAGTGATCTTTACTTATTACTAAGAACAAATCTTGAATTACATTCAGGACATTCTTCCCTTTGAGTTGTTCATGAACTACTGAATGGAAGGTTTAGTTCAAGTTAAAGCAGGAGGGTGCAGAACTAGCCGCTGCCTGTGGGATTCATCCTGCCCGCCTTGCTCTTAGGCAGGCTCTGCCCTCACTGCAAACCTTCTTCTCACTATATAAGAGACAGATTAGCTGGAAGAAGGAATCGAGGAGAGAAGGGGAACTGAAGGAAAGCTGTCCAGGAGAACACCCCCCAGGAGAAGAGAAACGAACCTACTGCATCAGCAGGGCCCCAGCTCCCTGTGGACAGGCACAAACTGAGAAGTGGACATCTGCCTTCTTCAGGTTCACTGTGCAGTGGGGAGCTGGACTGGGTCTCTGCTGCACAAAGATTCCCTGAATGAAATACAGTAGAGAGCAGGTACGTCAGCAGAAGGTCATGGCCAGTGGGAGACCCTAGAGTCCTAACCCAATACAGCAGGCACTGTGGCATAGAGATGAGTTGGTGAAACCCGTGCAGGATGCTATACTATCAACAGCATGGCCACATTCATGTATTCACTAATTGAAGGAATCACCTTCTGGATGGAACAACTCTTGTGTAATATGTCAGAACAAAATCAAAAGGCATAGCTCTCCCCACCCCCATCCCCACCCCCACCCATTCCATGTCTACTTAATTTGTTCTCAGCTGTCACCCTTCAGCAACTTCTTTTAAGTGGGGACAGTTGTATAATCTTATTATATCCCTAGAGAATACTAAATACATAGCAGGCTCCTGGTGTGACTGCATGCCTGTCAGATGTAAGAACTGAGTCAAGATAGTCGTCTAGCTTCCTAACCTAGGAACAAGTCAAAGGGAAAGACACGACCTGTTTCCCCTTGCTTCCTCTTTGTAAGCCCTTTCTGAATGCACAGTCACTGTGGTACGCTGCTGGCTGATACCACACCTATCCTCCACATTGCGAAAGTTATAACTCAGCACTGTGCACTGGTTTCCAGAGACCTTGGGAACAAATGAGGAACTTTCCCCAAAGAGGGTGTGGAAGTCCACCTTTCAGCCCCTAGAGTGCTTTATGCAGTGTTGCTTGCCCTACATCAAGAAGCTACCAGTTCACTGTGGAGTTAAGCCCTGTCTATAGCAAATCCTGTACCTGCCCCTAGAAGTAATTGTACAGTATGTGAATAATTGCCAGAAGAAAGTTTGAACCAAAAGACAACTATAGAAGTGGAGAGATCAAGTTTGATTTCTACTGATGGCTTGTGAGCGGGTAAAACTAGTTTTCTTCATTCCTGAACTATGTACACATTATGTAAGTCAGACCCACCACACAAGTGAGTAACCTTTTATAACGTCTCTTGAACTGAGCTATGCAATTTCAGCTTTAAACCCTGTTGAGGTTTTTTATTATCATTATCATTATTATTATTATTATTCCATATTTGACCATTGTTTTCCAGACCCAATTGTTCAGTTAGATAAGTCATATTAACCTTTGAGAAGAACAAATTGATTTCCCCTCACTTTCAGTTGCTGGGGTGTAAGTAGAATCAGCTCAAATCTGGTGACCAAAGATTCTAATAAAGGGGGGAGGGGCGCCTGATCCTTAGGAAGGGTTTATCCTGTCCATAGTGCTAGGCACCGAAGGTTAATGGTAAGAGCAGAGGGAGAAAAAGTGCCTTCGTTGTGACATTGGCAGGTTAGTGAAGGAAGCAGGCATGTGTTCAGTAACGACAGGAACACTGGCAACATGGCATCTGTGTCTACAAAGTCAGGCAACGTGAAGCTGGTCCTGAGATGGAGTGAATCAGCAAGGTGTCTAGAGCCAAAACCTGAGTTCTGGACTCCTGGGATAAACTGGAGTTTTACTAGGCAAGGGAGGAAAGATGGGAGAGATCACTGAGTGCCTCATGTGTCAGGCTCAGGAGGAGGATGCCGCCATCAGTTAGGAACTGAAGGAAACGTCCAGAGGAAGAACTGGCCTGAGGTAGAGGAGGCCTGGCCTTGATCAATTAGCTGGGTTAGGGTTCAATAGCCATTTTACATATAGGGACAGGGAGGGGAGAAAAAGTTCCCATCTTTGCTTTTGAAAGTTTTGACTATAAGCAGAGCCCTGGGCCCCAGAACAGATGGAAAATGTTAGGAAAAAAAAAAAAAAAAGGAGATTCTGGGGAAAGGGCCTTACCCTCTACACCAAGCCACTCCTCACTGAACACTGAGGAGTTCAAGGGCACCTGCTTGCAAAAGGAGCATCCTAACACTCAAAACTACTCAAACACTCAGACACTCAAAGCTACTCCTTCCCATTGTAGGAGGAAATAAAGAACAAGGGAGGACAGCAGGCCTCTCTGCACTCTACTGGGCAGCTAACAGAACGTTGGTTCTTAGCAGCAGGCCTCTCTGCACTCTACTGGGCAGCTAACAGAACGTTGGTTCTTAGCAGCAGGCCTCTCTGCACTCTACTGGGCAGCTAACAGAACGTTGGTTCTTAGCAGCAGGCCTCTCTGCACTCTACTGGGCAGCTAACAGAACGTTGGTTCTTAGCAGTAGGCCTCTCTGCACTCTACTGGGCAGCTAACAGAACGTTGGTTCTTAGCAGCAGGCCTCTCTGCACTCTACTGGGCAGCTAACAGAACGTTGGTTCTTAGCAGCAGGCCTCTCTGCACTCTACTGGGCAGCTAACAGAACGTTGGTTCTTAGCAGCAGGCCTCTCTGCACTCTACTGGGCAGCTAACAGAACGTTGGTTCTTAGCAGCAGGCCTCTCTGCACTCTACTGGGCAGCTAACAGAACGTTGGTTCTTAGCAGCAGGCCTCTCTGCACTCTACTGGGCAGCTAACAGAACGTTGGTTCTTAGCAGCAGGCCTCTCTGCACTCTACTGGGCAGCTAACAGAACGTTGGTTCTTAGCAGCAGGCCTCTCTGCACTCTACTGGACAGCTAACAGAACGTTGGTTCTTAGCAGCAGGCCTCTCTGCACTCTACTGGGCAGCTAACAGAACGTTGGTTCTTAGCAGCAAGCCTCTCTGCACTCTACTGGGCAGCTAACAGAACGTTGGTTCTTAGCAGCAGGCCTCTCTGCACTCTACTGGGCAGCTAACAGAACGTTGGTTCTTAGCAGCAGGCCTCTCTGCACTCTACTAGACAGCTAACAGAACGTTGGTTCTTAGCAGCAGGCCTCTCTGCACTCTACTGGGCAGCTAACAGAATGTTGGTTCTTGCTGGGTCCTGAACCCACGGACAAATAGTTGAAGGAATTGACATAAAAAGTTCATCCATGAATAAGTATTACAATCAAAGTCAATGAAAGGGACATTATGTGAAGGCCCAGGGACTGTGGGATCTGACTTAGTGCTGAAGCGGCCCAGCGCCCCTGGGGTGAGCCCATGCCTGCCTAGTCTTGGGCTCTGATTAGTGCCAGTTCAACACAACATCCCCAAGAAAATGTCCCCACGCCGGGCAGTGGTGGTGCATGCTTTTAATCCTAGCACTCGGGAGGCAGAGGCAGGCGGATTTCTGAGTTCGAGGTCAGCCTGGTCTACAAAGTGAGTTCCAGGACAGCCAGGGCTACACAGAGAAACCCTGTCTTGAAAAACCAAACCCCTCCCTCAAAAAAATGTCCCTTGAGATCAATAAACAAGTACATAAATAATATGTTAGCAATAGTCATTCTTCACTGATATGGCTGAAGTGTCATCTCGATGGTTTGGGTGGCATGTTAAAGCAGCTTTTTAAACATTAGTTTAATGGGTAGTCTGAATCACCTTGCTCTGCCCCACCCTATCTTATTTAGTTAACAAGATGCCAACTTTAGGGGGCTGGTGAGATGGCTCAGTGGTTAAGAGCACTGACTGCTCTTCGGAAGGTCCTGAGTTCAAATCCCAGCAACCACATGGTGGCTCACAACAACCATCCATAACGAGATATGACTCCCTCTTCTGGTGTGTCTGAAGACAGCTACAGTGTACTTACATATAATAAATAAATAAATCTTTAAAAAAAAAAAAAGATGCCAACTTTATCCCACATACTGTCCCTGGTTATCAGAGAGTTCACATTTGTATTTTCTGTGTGAACCTTCACCACAAGCTTAGGCAGCCTTCCTTCTTTCCACAGTGTGTGTAGCAGGCACACACTCTGCTGAGCGATTTACAAACCTCTCTGCATGTGGAAAAGGTGCAGTTCCTAATTAACCACCCAAGCACCACCTCACTGTATCGGAACCAGTTAAACACTTCTGGCCGGTGTTGTAGGACAGGAGGCAGGTAGTGCATCCTTTGTGAGGCAAATTAAAAAGCCAACACTTTCAGTGACTTAGCTGCTCCTATGGGGACTGCAGACATCCCAAGCCCCCATGAGCAATTCTGGAAATCTTGTCAAGTTCCAAAGGCCCTGGAGTCATTAGATAAGGTTAGCTTTTCGACACTGCCTGGTTTACTTGGGGGATGCCTTTAGTTTTTGAGAAGGTTAGCTTTAAAAGTCAGAGGAGTTTTAATTTTGCTTTGTTCTACTTTGAAATAGTTAAAAAAAAAAAACCCAACTTTGAAACTTGAGACATACTTGGAACAGGAGTGTTCTCACTTCATCGTGGAGACTACAATGGAGTTTCTCTTCAGATTTCTCCAAAATTAGGGAAGATTCTCTCTCTCTCTCTCTCTCTCTCTCTCTCTCTCTCTCTCTCTCTCTCTCTCTCTCTCTCTCTCTGTGTGTGTGTGTGTGTGTGTGTGTGTGTGTGTGTGTGTGTGTGCTGGGGGCTGAATAGAGAGACCTCATGTGTGTTAGGCAAACATTCTACAACAGAGCTACAGCACAGGTCAAGGGGTTACCATTAAGAAAACTCACTGGGTTGAGGATGCAAATTAGGGGTAAACCACTTGCTAGCATCCACAGAGCCCTGAGTTCCAACCCCAGCACAGTAAATAAACACATTCAGAGAAGGGAAACCTAACAAAGGGACGAGGAAAACACTCATCTTCCTGCTGTTCATAAACTCTTCGTTAGTAAAAGTTACACAGACTAGCCCACATCCAGTCTCCCACCTCCCTGTGTTTTTAAATGTCCGGGTGTTACTAACTGATACTTGGAGAAAACGGAGCAGACACTAATGTTTTAGCTGAGCCTTCTCTGGTACATACATTTTTCCTTTCTCCTTTGCCTGCTATTTTTGATAATGTTATTTTAAATAGTTTTCTAGTATATTTTTATGACTACTATTCTCGCCAAATACAATTAAAAGAACCGTCTGAAGTCTCATACCCCCTGGAAGCAAAACAGAGAGTCCAGGACTTAGCACCAGGCGAAATCTCCATAATAAGGACTTGCTCATGAAGACACTCTTGGACGCTGTCATTTAGAGAAGCATCAGAAATAAAGTATTAAAATTGTCAGGTCATGGGTACATGGCCACATCCCTCCGAGGAATAGCATGCCTTCTGCAGTCAGAGAAAAAAAAAAAAATCAGTTCGACCATAGGAGCAGTATTAGGAGCTGCCCAGGATAGAGAAGACTGCCACAGACACGCAAACCTTTTTGGAGGGCCTTCCCTGTTGGCCCGCCATTTCGGGGTGTGACCATGTCGAGGTGCACCATTTGGTTAGCCCAAAGTTTCCAGGAGAGCCAGATGTGCGCCTGTCTTGGTTTTACCATCTAACTAGAAAGGTGGAGTGAACACTCCAAATGATAAAAACCACACTTTGAAGCCGGGCGTGGTGGCGCACGCCTTTAATCCCAGCACTCGGGAGGCAGAAGCAGGCGGATTTCTGAGTTCGAGGCCAGCCTGGTCTACAGAGTGAGTTCCAGGACAGCCAGGGCTATACAGAGAAACCCTGTCTCGAAAAACCAAAAAAAAAAAAAAAAACAAAAAAACAAAAAAACATACTTTGTACGTGGTTCCGACTCTGTGTGGCAGATAGAGTCCAAGCGAGTAGAGTAGGGTTTACAAGCGAGTAGAGTAGGGTTTACTGTGAGCTCCCGCAATGAGAAACCCTACTGAACAGCCTCAGGCCAGAACAAGCGGTGAGCCGGGTACCAAAGCCTGGCAACAGACCCAAGGCAGGCAGGTGTGGTCAAGGCACTTCAGCAGCATTTCTACACGGTTTCATTTTGTACTTTCTGTGCCTTACAGAAACAGGAAGAGTGTACATTGTCTTTAAAATTGCCACGTGTAAATCATAGAAGGAAATTCATGGTTTTCCCTTGGGTTTGTCTGTGTTGTAGATAAATCTCTAAAGCCCCACCTTGATCTCATAAAGTACCAACGAGGCTGGGGGGGGGGGGGATCACCATTCCATTCCAAGTGTGCATGTGACCTTCACAAAGATACACAGACAAGAAAGGAAAGTTAGGCCTGAGCCCAGGCCTGTCAAATATATCTAGGGT
Source organism: Mus caroli (assembly GCF_978045245.1). NCBI lineage: Eukaryota > Metazoa > Chordata > Mammalia > Rodentia > Muridae > Mus > Mus caroli. The sequence continues at coordinate 77,458,759 of NW_028227258.1, read as the reverse complement.
GGGGTGGGATGAAAGGATTAAGTTGGAAATAGGAGTCCAAAAGAGCACTGAGGTCAAGAAAATTATTTTGGGGAGCTACAAATTTATATTAAGCATTTTAAGGAATAGCTGCCAGGCAAGATGGCTCGTGTTATTTCTTGCTTCTCGTCTGAGCTGCCCCAGAAGCAACAATGTCTGTGGGACAGAGCTTGAAGGCAGATCCCCTCATGTAACTTTAATTTCCAGGAATTCACTCTCACTGTAATTTTGTATTAATTTAAATATAAGCGTAAAAGTGAGTGTAAGTCAGGGGTCTCCAGAGGAGCAGAAGCAACGGGTTGATGTGCGTTTGTGACACAAACACTGCTTCAATAGGCACCTCGGTCGTGGTCGTGCTTGCAATATTCCTGGCATTGAGCTGAGCATTTTGTGTAAATTAAGGCATGTAACATCCTAATAGTACTACCTTTTTACAAAGTGGGTGTGGTGCTTTGTAAGTTGATAGTTAATACACAGTGCTGCACATGTTTATCTGGGTGACTCATGATGACTGCATTGCACAATGATTAGGACAGGTACTGTCTTGATTTCGCAGGCAGAAAAACTAGTACTTGTTCAGACCAGAATGTAAACTCTTTAGAAAGAATCAGTCTCCCCTCTCCCTCTCCCTCCCACTCCTCTTTCCCCTTCCCTATCTCTCCTTCTCTTCCCCCTCCCCTCCCACTCTCCTTTCTCTCTCCCTCTTCACTATGAAATTTCACTAGTAGTCCAGTTTGGCCTTGAACTCATTATAGAATTCAGACTGCTCCTGAACTAGAAGTGATCCCCCTGCCTCAACCTCCCAAACATATTACCAAGCTCAGCTTTAGAGATGATGTGTTCAGGGTTATCTATCCTCACTCTGCCCGCCTCACCCCGACCCCCGCACCTGCCCGCCCCCAACCTCCTGGGTGAGTGCCTTTCCTTCTTTTTTCTGCCTATCTGAAGCCAATGAAGGAAGTTCATCCAAACTCAGATAGTATAGAAGGTGTGCCTCTCCAACGAATTGGCCTTTCTTATCTTAGGACTCCCAAGTCATCTACTTGTGGAGCTCAGAAGAGTGTCCCATTAGTAATGTGTGGGGTTGGTAGGGATTTTACAACATAAGCTCAGTTAAAGCACACACTCTAGAAGATCTCTTTCTGAGACTGACATCTAGACTAATCAGTTTCATTTCCATAAGGCGCTGAGGTCCCCACTAGTATTTCTGCAGTATAAATGCACAAAGGGAGACTGAAATGGCTTTAAAAACTTTCCTAGGGGAAAGGCTGAAGCCTTGGTGAAAACATGGCTCTCAGGGTTAATTAAGGGATTGGTGATGTTATTATACACTGGTGACATGAGTCAATTCAAGCCAAATTAAAGTATACAAAGGCAGGCTTTTGGGGAAGCAGCTCTCCAGCAGGTTCACTAGTCCCAAGGAATGAGGCCAGGGAAGTCCAGGTGGGGAGGGCGGGAAGGGGGCATGCACATGCAGGCAGGGGAGAGAGGACGAGCAAAATATCTGGGTTATATAAGGAAAAGTTTCTAGGGGGAGAGAAAACTCAGCCCCTCGGCTAGAAAGTTCAGAGGGTGGGATATGCCAACCCTGCCCTGTAACAAGTTGGTACTGAGGGATGCTGGGAGAACCTGGAAGCCAGGTCCACTTTGGTATGCACCTCAGTCATTTGTCCCAGGTCTGAATTCCAACAATTAATACCAGAATCACACTTTGAGTCCACCTATTTGATCTCTCTCCTCCCAGGAAACAAGTAGAGCATGGTCACCAGCAGAAGCCAGCTTGACAGGTTTTAGTTTCTTTTCTGTTGTAACAAGGTATCTTGATAAAAAGTAGCCAAGCAAGGAAAGGTTTATCTGCCTTACAATTTCATGTTGCCATCAGCCATCACAGAGATGAAGTCACCGGCAAGAACTCACTCAAGAGCAGAGATAATAAATGTATCCTTGCTTGCTTACTGCACATGCTCAGCTAATGTTCTTCATTGTTATATACAAAGACCCAGTCAAGGAAAAGGTGCTGCCAACATTCAAGGTGTGTGGCCTCCCTTCCCCCAGCCTGGAACCTGCCTGCTCTAGGGTGGAGCTACCGGCTCATTCGTCCTGCCACGCCCACTGCTGGAACCTGACTCTGCTGCCTGGAGGCACACACGTGTTCGTCCTGCTACTGGACCCTGAGTTACTTGGCGGGAAATTGGGTTCCCTCCCCCTTCCTTTATAAACTGAGTGTTTGGAAATATTAAATTGAGCCTCGATCAGAACTTGTTGTCCTGGCTTCATTCTTTTCTTCCGCCCTATCTAGTTACCTCTCTTTGCAGGGAACTGCCATTCTCAGTTGAACCGTTCGTGTTGTGGACCGCGGGCGGGCCGCAACAGTTGGCGCCAGAACTGGGACCTGAAGAATGGCAGAGAGATGCTAAGAGAAACGATTGCTGTGTGGAGCTCCACAAGAAAGGAAAGAATCTTCGTATCGGAGGAGGAGCATCGGAGCAACGGACAGGTACACATGCTAGCGCTAGCCCAAAAAAAAAATTTCAGTTTTGAAAGTGTTGCGGGGATGCAGTAGGATACGAAGCAAGTTTGAAGCAGTGCTAACCCAACACTGGTTCTACTTGGGGTCAGCAGTTCGTAAATCGGAACTAGATACGGAGACAGGCGGTGTGCCGCAGTTTTTTTTAGAAAACTGCTTAGGTGGAAGAAAGAAGGGTTCTAAAACATGGATCAGGCAATTGTGTTTAGTTTTCAGGAGTTGCTTAAGGAAAAAGGAGTAAGGCTTGAAGTACAATTAGTAAGAAATTTTTTAGATAAGATAGATAGCTGTTGTCCATGGTTCAAAGAAGAAGAAACGATAGATTGTGGAACCTGGGAAAAAGTTGGTGAGGCCCTGAATATCGCTCAGACAGATAATTTTACCCTAGGTCTCTGGGCGCTTGTAAATGATGCTATAAAAAATGCAACTTCCCCAGGGCTAAATTGCCCTCAGGCGGAGCTTGTGGTATCTCAGGAGGAGTGCCTATCAGAGAAGGCCTCCTCAGGAAAAGATCTTCTTAACTCAAAAATTGATAATTGTGGAAACTCTGATGATGGACTGAATTTTAACAAAAATCACTCAGATAGAGGAATGGCCCATTACCCTAATGAGAATTGGTCCTCTTGCGAATCTCCCGCTCCACCCACAGTCACCACTTCGGGAGGTGCTACGCATAGGGACACACGGCTAATTGAGTTAGAATTTGAAATTAAGCTTCAGAGGCTGACTAATGAGCTTCGGGAACTAAAAAAGATCTCAGAAGCGGAGAAGAGTAACTCTTCTGTACTTCACCAGGTGCCGCTAGAAAGAGTTGTTAGTCAGACTCGTGGGAAAGGACAGAATTCGTCTAATACGCTGGCCTTTCCTGTGGTCGAGGCAGTTGATCAGCAAGATGCTAGGACCAGACATTACCAGATCTTGGATTTCAAGTTGTTAAAAGAGTTAAAGGCAGCTGTTGTGCAATATGGTCCTTCAGCCCCATTCACTCAAGCATTACTGGACACAGTGGCGGAGTCAAACTTAACCCCCTCAGATTGGAAGACTCTGTCCAAGGCTACCCTGTCAGGAGGAGATTTCTTGCTTTGGGATTCTGAATGGCGAGACGCCAGTAAGAAAACTGCTGCTTCTAATGCTCACGCTGGTAACCCAGACTGGGATACCAACATGCTTTTAGGAGAGGGTCCATATGAGGGACAGACAAATCAGATTGATTTTCCCGTTGCAGTGTACGTGCAAGTTGCGACAGCCGCACGCCGTGCTTGGGGAAAGTTGCCAGTTAAAGGAGATGCTAGTGGAAGTTTAGCTAGCATTCGGCAGGGTTCTGATGAACCATATCAGGACTTTGTGGACAGGCTGTTGATTTCCGCTAGTAGAATCCTTGGAAATCCAGACACAGGTAGTCCCTTTGTTATGCAGCTGGCTTATGAGAATGCTAACGCAGCTTGCCGAGCTGCAATTCAACCGCATAAGGGACAGACAGATTTGGCGGGATATGTCCGTCTTTGCGCAGACATCGGGCCTTCCTGCGAGTTCTCGCAGGGAACCCACGCGCAAGCAATGTTCTCGAGGAAACGAGAAAATAATGCATGCTTTAATTGTGGAGGTTTGGATCATTTTAGAAGTAATTGTCCTAAGAACAAGGGCGCCAAGGGTAGACAAACAGGCCGTACCCCAGGAATTTGTCCCAAGTGTGGGAAAGGCCGCCACTGGGCAAAAGATTGTAAGCATAAACCAAGGGTTTTGAGCCGCCCGGTGCCGGGAAACGAGGAAAGGGGTCAGCCCCAGGCCCCGAGTTACTCAAAGAGGACAGCTTATGGGGCCATAAATCTGCTGCCCAGCCAACAAGATCAGTTCTTGAACTTGTCAGGTCAAACCCAGGAAATGCAAGACTGGACCTCTGTTCCACTGTCCACGCAGTATTAACCCCAGAAATGGGAGTCCAAACTCTGCCTACCGGAGTCTTTGGACCACTGCCCACAGAAACCTGTGGCTTTCTCTTGGGACGAAGCAGTTCTATTGTAGAAGGCCTGCAGATTTTTCCAGGTGTTATAAATAATGATTATGAGGGAGAACTTAAAATCATAGCCGCTTGCTCTCGTGGTGTTATAACTATACCTGCTAATCAAAAAATTGCTCAACTTACTTTGATCCCTTTACGCCAGTCACTGTATAGATTCCTTAAAAGTGAGGAAGGACAAAATAATTTTGACTCCTCGGGCGTAAATTGGGTGAAATCCATCACAAATCAGAGACCTAACCTTAAATTGACTCTTGATGGAAAAGGCTTTGAAGGATTAATAGATACCGGGGCCGACGTAACAATTATTAGAGGGCAGGACTGGCCCTCAAACTGGCCCTTAACTGCTTCCTTGACTCATCTTCAAGGAATTGGGTACGCCAGTAACCCAAAACGTAGTTCCAAATTGCTAACCTGGAGAGATGAGGAAGGGAAATCAGGAAAGATTCAGCCGTATGTTATGTCAAATTTGCCTGTGACCCTGTGGGGAAGAGATCTGTTGTCACAGATGGGTGTTGTTCTGTGCAGTTCTAAGGAGATGGTGACTGGACAGACATTCAGGCAGGGACACCTGCCTGCTCGTGAACTAGTAAAAAAAGGACAGGGAATTGAGACCTTTAAGGATCTTAAACCCCACTCTAACATGAGAGGTTTAAAGTATTTTCAATAGCGACCACTATCTTGCCTGCATCCCACGCGGAAAAAATTCAATGGCGTAATGATATTCCGGTGTGGGTAGATCAGTGGTCTTTACCCAAAGAGAAAATAGAGGCCGCTTCTTTGCTAGTGCAGGAGCAGTTAGAAGCAGGACATTTGGTAGAGTCTCACTCTCCCTGGAATACACCCATTTTCATTATCAGAAAGAAATCTGGAAAATGGAGACTGTTACAAGATTTAAGAAAAGTTAATGAGACCATGGTACTTATGGGAACCTTACAACCAGGGCTCCCCTCCCCAGTGGCCATTCCTAAGGGATATTATAAGATTGTTATAGATTTGAAAGATTGTTTCTTTACCATCCCTTTGCATCCAAAGGATTGTGAGAGGTTTGCTTTTAGTGTTCCTTCTGTAAATTTCAAGGAACCCATGAAAAGATATCAATGGACAGTCCTTCCGCAGGGGATGGCTAATAGTCCCACATTATGTCAAAGGTTTGTGGCGAAGGCAATTCAGCCTGTTAGACAACAATGGCCAAATATTTACATCGTTCATTTCACAGACGATGTCTTGATGGCGGGAAAGGACCCCCAAGAATTGCTTTTGTGTTATAAAGGTTTACAAAAAGCCCTAGCTGATAAGGGATTGCAAATTGCTTCTGAAAAGGTACAAACTCAGGATCCTTATAATTATTTGGGTTTTAGACTCACTGATCAAGCTGTTTTTCCCCAAAAGATCGTTATTCGTAGAGATAACTTAAAGACCTTAAATGATTTTCAAAAATTGTTGGGTGATATTAATTGGCTTCGCCCCTATTTAAAGCTTACTACAGGGGAGTTAAAACCTTTATTTGATATTCTTAAAGGGAGTTCTGATCCCACTTCCCCTAGATCCCTAACCTCAGAAGGATTGCTGGCCTTACAACTAGTGGAAAAGTCTATTGAAGAGCAATTCGTTACCTATATAGATTACTCCCTGCCGCTGCACCTGTTAATTTTTAATACAACTCATGTGCCTACGGGACTGCTATGGCAAAAATTTCCTATAATGTGGATACATTCAAGGATTTCTCCCAAACGTAATATCTTGCCATATCACGAAGCAGTGGCTCAGATGATTATCACTGGAAGAAGGCAGGCATTGACTTATTTCGGAAAAGAGCCAGATATCATTGTTCAGCCTTACAGCGTAAGTCAAGACACTTGGCTGAAACAGCATAGTACAGATTGGTTGCTTGCACAAATAGGGTTTAGTGGAATTATAGACAACCACTACCCTCAAGATAGGTTAATAAAATTTTTAAATGTACATGATATGATATTTCCTAAGATGACTTCTTTACAGCCTTTAAATAATGCTCTATTGATTTTTACTGATGGCTCCTCTAAAGGGCGAGCTGGATATCTTATTAATGATCAACAGGTTATTGTAGAGACTCCTGGTCTCTCGGCTCAGCTAGCCGAATTAACAGCAGTGCTAAAGGTCTTTCAGTCTGTACATGAGGCTTTTAATATTTTTACTGACAGTTTATATGTTGCTCAATCAGTACCCTTATTAGAAACCTGTGGCACGTTTAACTTCAATACGCCATCAGGATCCTTATTTTCAGAATTGCAAAACATCATTCTTGCCCGGAAAAATCCGTTTTATATTGGCCACATACGGTCTCACTCTGGTCTTCCTGGGCCTCTGGCCGAGGGTAATGATCGCATTGACAGGGCTCTAATAGGAGAAGCCTTAGTTTCAAATCCTGTGGCTCTGGCCCAACGTGATCATGAAAGGTTTCACCTCTCTAGCCACACCCTAAGGCTCCGACATAAAATCACTAAGGAGCAAGCAAGAATGATTGTAAAACAATGTCCTAGATGTATTACATTATCCCCAGTGCCACATCTAGGAGTCAATCCTAGAGGCCTTATGCCTAATCATATTTGGCAAATGGATATAACCCATTATGCAGAATTTGGAAAACTAAAATATATACATGTTTGCATTGATACCTGTTCAGGATTTCTCTTTGCTTCCCTGCATACAGGGGAGGCTTCAAAAAACGTAATTGATCATTGCCTACAAGCCTTTAATACCATGGGGTTGCCTAAGCTTATTAAGACAGATAACGGGCCATCTTATTCTAGTAAAAACTTTAGTACATTCTGTAAAGAATTCGGTATCAAACATAAAACTGGAATTCCTTACAACCCCATGGGACAAGGAATAGTTGAACGTGCTCATAGCACCTTAAAAAATTGGCTTTTTAAAACAAAAGAGGGGCATCTATATCCCCCAAGGTCACCAAAGGCTCACCTTGCCTTTACCTTATTTGTCCTAAACTTTTTGCAAACTGACATTAAAGGTCAGTCTGCAGCGGAACGCCACTGGCACCCAGTTACTTCTAATTCTTATGCATTGGTAAAATGGAAGGACCCCCTGACTAATAAATGGAAGGGTCCAGATCCAGTCCTAATTTGGGGAAGAGGGTCGGTTTGTGTTTTTTCACGAGATGAAGATGAAGCACGGTGGCTACCAGAGAGATTAATTCGTCAGGTAAACACAGATTCTGTCTCTCCTCGTAAGTATCACCTTGAGGACTAAAATTCCTCTTGAGCTGGGAGTGGAAGCTCTCAAAAAACACTGTTTCCTCTGAGCCAATTCCCCTACAAAAGGCCGGAGACAAACTTTAGCTTTACAATTTGCATCTAAATAAAGTACCTTGACTTCTCCAAACAGAAAATTTACATTACTACACTCTAATTGTTTAGTATTCTTCCTTCCCTCAAGCAGGTCAATCTACATTCTCCGGTTCCCCGCCCCTAAGAGCAAACAGGTGGTTCTGCTAATCTCCCTTCCAGGGACATCCCAGCATGTGGCTTTTCAGTCTAAGATAAGATTTAGATTTACCAGGAGAGCTAGGGAAGTAGAAATTTCATATATATTTACAAAGATTAGTTCTTATTTTGATAGATATAGGCTTAGTCCCTTAGCTAGCCTCTGGCTTTTCACCCTTGCTGTTACTGCAAGGTGTCCTTAGTTCCTCAGGCTACTGGGAATAACAGAGATGAAGAGAAAAGACCTTCAGCTCCTAGTTTAACCAAAATTAACGGTGTTAATACTGACATAATTCTTGTCTAGGCCTTGCTAAATCTGAGGTTGACAAGTCTCACATAGAGGCCTCGCAATAACTCAGAATTGCGATACTGATTCATAATCATATGAATGCGGTATGGGTACCGCTTGGCGCAGGAGATCACTGCGGAGGGAAGGTCCAGTTTGACCGTTTCTGAGTTCCCTGTGCGACACACCTGATTTGAAAGAGGTTGGTATCCGACTCCAGCTAAACACTAAAAATACTTACGGCTCTGCCTCCCCTCCCCAAAAGATACCAAGAGCCACAGATGTGAGTTGTTACGATACTCACGGGAGGAATCAGGTTAATGTCCACCCAAGTCAAGGTTAAAGGCCCACTCATCTACGGATGAGAAAATCTTTTGATCACCTCTGTTAAGCATTGCCTATTTAAACTTAATTAACAGGGGGGAGAGAGATTGGAGACCTTGCTGTTGTAAGAGCAGGCCCTTCACTGCCTCCCACCCAAAAAATAAAAAAGCCAATTGGCCTTGTACTAGGAGCCAGCCAGTCTTAATCGCTTCTCACTGTTTCCCCTGCCTGTCACCCAAAATTGTGGATAATTATCAGTTCAGTGTTATTCTAAAATTGTTTAGCTAAACTCAGCCAGGGTTCCAACGCCCTACTTAAAAGGCAAACAGGTAGCTACCTATTCAGCACTAATTAGCATTATAAAGTCAGAGCCTACAGCCTTAGCCAGATACAGTTTACCATTAGAATAGTTAAGAAATCCCACGGAAATAGGTTTTTTCTTTAGCCCTAGGAACTTAGGCAGAACTATTGAACATAGATGGTCTTTCTGCCACAGGCCACCCCTTTTTTATTTTTATTTTTGTTATCTAATGGGGGGAAATGTGGCCTCCCTTCCCCCAGCCTGGAACCTGCCTGCTCTAGGGTGGAGCTACCGGCTCATTCGTCCTGCCACGCCCACTGCTGGAACCTGACTCTGCTGCCTGGAGGCACACACGTGTTCGTCCTGCTACTGGACCCTGAGTTACTTGGCGGGAAATTGGGTTCCCTCCCCCTTCCTTTATAAACTGAGTGTTTGGAAATATTAAATTGAGCCTCGATCAGAACTTGTTGTCCTGGCTTCATTCTTTTCTTCCGCCCTATCTAGTTACCTCTCTTTGCAGGGAACTGCCATTCTCAGTTGAACCGTTCGTGTTGTGGACCGCGGGCGGGCCACAACAAAGGTGGGTCTTTCCACCTAGGTTACAATGAAAACAGCCCCTGAACACTGGTATGCCCACAAACCAACCTGCTCTAGATAGTTCCACAGAGAGACTAGCCCAAGGTGATTCTAGGTAGTGGCAAATTGACGTATATGTAAGTGTCACAGACAGTCCTACAGGGCTATTTCATTCATATACTTTAAAAAGGGGGGAGTAAGCACCTACCATGTGCTGTATGCTGGTCTGGGCATTGAGGATACAGCACTAAACAAGAGTGCTTCTTCCCAATACTCCTGGGAGGGGGTTCACTGGCACTATTACTGCAAATGAGAAGAGCTTTGGGTTGGGGAGAGAGTTCAGCAGGGAAGTGCTTTCCATGTAAGTACAAGGACCTAGAGTCTACTCCCAGCATCCACTTGAAAGGGAGGCATGGTGCCAACCCACTGAGGAGGCAGAGGAAGGCAGATGCCTAGGGTTCATGGGCCAGTCAGCCTCGCCTAATCAGCTGCCAGCTCTAGGTCCCAGCAAGCAACAGTCTCAAAAGGTCGATAGTTTCTGCAAACATACATGTATACACACACAGACACACAGACACACATACACAGACACACACACACAGACACACACACACCTGAGGTTCACACAGATTACTAGCTAAAGATTGAGGTTTAGATATTAATCTTATGAAGTTAAAATTTCAGATCTTCCCTCTCAGGGAATATAATGCTATTTCTGTTTGGTAAATACTTAATAAAACTGTTCAATATATCTGGAAATTAGGAAACTGTTATAATTTTTTTTAAAAAAAATGTATTACAGGTGCGTGCATACACATGCATGTGTTGAAGTCAGAGGAGAGCAACTCTGATGGTTATTCTTGTTTGTCAACTTGACTATATCTGGAATAAATTCCAGAAATGGAAGGCACACCTTTGAGATTTTTTTTGTGTGTGTGCTTGATTTGAAGTGGGTGAATCCACTTCTAGTCCAGACCTTTGAGGCAGGAAGACACACCTTTATTCTGGACCACACCTTCTGCTGGAAGTCTATAATAAAGAAACAATATAAGGAATGTTTTGCTCTCTGCCTGCTTGCCCTCACCTTACTAGCACATCTATTCCTTTACTAACATTACAGCCTACTTTTTGCGGGGGCTGGGGGGACTCCAGCATATATTGAAGACAAGCTGAGACATCAGCCTTGTTAACTAAGCAACTACTGGATTCTTGGACTTTCCATTTAAAACCAGCTGTTGTTGGATTAGCTGGACGGTAGTCTGTAAGCCATTCTAATAAATCCCCTTTATATAAGTAAAGAGAGGGATTCATTCTACAAGTTCTGTTACTAGAGAGAACACTAACTAATACAGACTTTTGGTACCAGGAGTGGGGTATTGCTGTGCTAGATCTGACTGAATGCAGACTTTGGAATTTTGGGTTAGAAAAGCAGTTGAATGCTGATTAGTAGAAGTATGAAAGACAGTGGTGCTGAGGATGATGTGAACTATGGGGGCCTGGCTCAAGAAGTTTCAGGGAAGAAGATTATTAGTATGTGGCCTAGACACTGTTCTTGTGATGTTTGGTGAAGAGTGTAGTTGCTTTCTGCCCTTGTCCAAAAAAAATCAGCCTGAGGCTAAATTGAAGAGTTTGGCAGAGGAGATTTCCAGACAGTCTAGTATTGACTTTGATGATTGATTATTAGTGCCCATACTTATGCAGATCCATAATGAAAAGGAACAAAGCTGAACAAGGGAAAACACAAAATGTACGGTTTATGGAGAAAAGGAGCACTAGGGTTGTACTGGAGCAACATTCTGTGTCAAGGAGATAAAAAGTTTAACCTGATGTTAAATGGAATAAAAGGAGTGGTGACCTCAGGGCAAGACTCGGCCCAGCTAAGCCTCTAACTTGTGAAACAGAATTAAAGAAAAACTTCAAGCCAGGTATGGTGCCACACGCCTTTAATCTCAGCACTCCTAAGGCAGAGGAAGATGCATCTCCATGAGTTAGAGGCCAACCTGATCTACAAAGTGAGTTCCAGAACAGCCTGGGCTATTACACAAAGAATCTCTATCTCAGAAAACCAGAGAGAAGGTTGGGGAGGGAGATACAGACAGTGAGTGCCATGAGTCCCAGAAGAGACTTTGAAACTTTGGACTTTTAAACAGTGTGGAGTCTGTGATATATTATGGATGGGATTTTTGATGTAGGACTGAATGCAGTTTTGATTATGATATGGCTACCAGCCTGTGGAGGCCAAGAGTGGAATGTGGCAGTTTGAATGAAAATGCCCCCATAGACTCATAGGAAGTGGCACTATTAGGAAGTGTGCCTTTTTTGAGTAGGTGTAGCCTTGTTGGAGGAAGTGTGCTACTGGGAGTGGCCTTAGAAGTTTCAGGAGCTCAAGCCGAGCCCAGTGGCTCATTTGCTCTTCCTGCTATTAGCCCAAATGAAGAACTCAACTCCCTCTCCAACATCATGTCTGCCTGTGTACTGCTATGCTTCCTGCCATGATGAGAATGGACTAAACCTATGAACTGTAAGCCAGCCCTAATTAAATGTGTTCCCTGCTGTGGTCATGGTATCTGTTCACAGCAATAGAAACCCCAAGACAACTTTCAGTAGTAGGTTCTCTCCTGTGACCCTTCCTGACCTTGGAGATTGTAGGCCAATATCAGTCCATGAGGGCAAAGAGCGGGTTCCAAAGCCCTGTGAGGATGGTGAAGAAGACATACCAGCACCAGCTGCAAGGAGGCAGAGCAACTTTATTTGGGGTGATTTGAGGCTTATATAATTTGGGAGACTGGGTGTAGGAACCCCCAGGATGGGTTGAGCTCCAGAAGGGCTATCCAGACAATGGTAGACTTTAACCTTAATTAGCAGAGTTTTCCCACACTCCCCCTCTACAAGATGGGTCCCAAGGATTGAACTCAAATATGCTGGTTGGTTTTGGTCAACTTCACACAAATCTAGACAAAGCTGAGAAGAAGGAACCACAAATGAGAAAATGCCCCCGTGAGATTTGCCTATAGGCAAGTCTGTTAGACATTTTCTTGATGGTTGATACAGTGGGGCCCAGCAGTGTGGGTAGTGTCAACACTGGTCACATAGGTCTCAGTTTTAGAAGGCTAAGCAAGGCTCAGAGAGCAGACCAGTGAGCAGCATTCCTCCATGGTCTCTGCTTCAGTTTCTGCCTCCAGGTTCCTGCCTTAGCGTCCTTCAATGGACCTGAGATATATGAACCCAAATAAACCCTTTCTTCTCTGAGTTGCTTTTGGTCATGGCATTTATCATAGCTATAAGAATCTAAGGCAAGGGTCATCAGGAAGAGTAGAATGCACCTCTGCCTGCGGATCTTCCTCACCTGCCCTGTTAGGCTTTCCCAGATCACCTGCCCTGTTAGGCTCTCCCAGAAGCCTCACCATCATTCCTGGATAGCATGGGTGGAATTCGAGTGCACCATGTCTCTGGGGAGGCTGCTCCCCTGCACCCCTAACTCTTCAGCGAGAGAGCAAAGTAGAGCCTCTTTGAATGGGGTGGGAGTCAAGAAGCCAGGAGGACTTTGAGCTCTACTTTCTCCATTGTGAGCATCACTGAAGCCAAAGACCTCAGCTGCTTCCCAGGGCACAACTGAAGCCATTATCGTTGAAGGAAAGGTTCTGGGTTTTATATGGACAGCCCATTTCAGTAACGTGTTTGATTGCTTATTCAACCAATATCCATATATTAACTACTGTGTGTCGGGCATCCTTTAGAGCATTTTACAAATACCCTTCTTAGATCTCAGTCTGAGTCTCTGTTGGCCACTTCTGACTTGGGTGATGTGGTAAAATTTGAGAACTTCTCTGAGCCTCCACTTTTGTGCCTATTATGTGCTAAGAGAATAAGAAAGTCTCACAAGCTGCAGAAATTAAATGAATGATCACATGCCAATGCTTTAGAAACAGAAAAAAAAAAACACAAAAGCTCATTATTATCACCGTGTGATGGCAGTACAAACTGGTTGTTGCCATTCCATCAAAGAGTTTGGTGTTTTGTTGTCTTAAAATTGCCAATCTGTGGTGACTAGAGAGGACACAGACAAGCCTGAGTTGTAGAAACAAAGACAGAGAGCTGGAAACTGTGTCCCAGGGTTGGAAGAGTGTGAAATACAAGTGCATCACTACAATGAGTTTCGGGTGGGATGGGGTGGATACAGCAAGGAAGAAGGTTCAGCCCACAGTGAGTTTGGGTTCTCTTCCCTTACTAAATCCTACTCACCCTTCTGGTCTCAGCGTGGTGACTGCTTTCTTGGTGACTTGAAACCCAGCATTGAGTACAGGATTCTTCTGTGTGACTCCAGGGTGCTTGCATCTTGCCATCTCCTTCTCTTTGTTGGTGGTGCTGGAAATCAAACCCATGGCCCCACACATAGTAGGCAAGAGCTCTGCCCTTGAGCAAGAGCTATATCTGCTCTTAAGAACCCTTTGCATCCATTTTCAGTTGTTTCCTAGATCCTCCGCCAGCCCGTAAGCTGGAAGAAACGAGGCCACACCTAACGTTTTCAGCGTTGCTTCTTCTCCAGTCAACATGCTGGCTCCTAGTCAGACCTCAATCAATAAGTGTTGGGAAAATTTGTCTTTGCAACTGAACTAAAGAGGTCGTGAGAACATTTAGCTCTAGTATATGTATAGAGGACTTCAGAGCGTACTCAGCTAAGACTATGTAGCTCGGATTGTTAGTAGAAACCTCTGCTCTCTGGCATTCTGAGCATATGATCACAAACTGACCTTGAGAATCGCCAAGCCATCCAAAGTCATGGTGTCACCGTGCAGCAACACTGTCTGTCAGTGCCTGAGTCCCGCTGACTTTGCTCACATGCCTCAAGGGCCTCCAGGTATCTGATTGCCCTTGACTGTGTGTGTCTGTAATAACCTGGGATTCAGTTTGGGGATTTGAGTATAGGTGTGACAGATTGATGCTCCCTTTTAATAATTCAGTGCCTAAAGTGTAGATGAGCTTGGAGGAGTCTGGACTGGAAGCCCAGTAGGATTGTATTATTGAACTGGCTCCGGGCACACAAATATCCTTGTCAGCCTCAGAAGGGCCAGGGAGCATCCTGTTCACTGAGAAATTTCAGACATTGCAAGGAGACGGAATGGCATTGAGAATGAAATGAACTGTCACCCACGATGAAATGGCATGTCTGGGAAAAGGAAGAGGAGACAGACAAGGATGATAGAGCTGACAGTCACAAGCAGACAGTCACTTAGCATAAGTTAATTTAGCAGCCAGCCCAGTCCGGAAGGATTCATATATCTGGCTTAAACTGTGACATGTCAGACTCTGACAGGATGGTGGAGGGCAGAGGGCAGAAAGGACTGTGTCCAAGCACACGATATCTTTTCTGTATGAAATGCAGAGGCATAAGAAAGACCAAGAAGAAACAGTTATTTTCTTCATCTTTCTCAGATCCTTGCTAACCCTGTGCCCACAGAAGCTCCTCCTCTGGGAGGAAGAGGCAGCACAGTTGGGCAGTGTCAGCCTCACACTGCACACAGTGTAGGCAGCGGTTTCCTTTGGAGTCAGATGTGCACATACCTGAACACATACACATGAAGCATATGTCTAAGCTTCTCCAGAGACTTCTTTAGACAGCAAGCCAGTCATGATTTGCACAGCTCTGAGAATATGATTCTGCACTGAAGTCAGTAGTAAATATGGCTTCTGGTTGTAACTCGAACATTTAAAATGCAAAGGTAAAACCCAAAGATGTTGGTTTCTAAAATCTTGAAAACTGCAGAAAATCTAACAGACGTAAGTACTTTCCCAGTGATAAGCACCTGACAACATAATTTCTGTTAAGGTGTCTGAAAGGTTCATCTTTCCCGGCTTAGCAGTCAGGTAGCAAAGCACAGAAGCAATGACAACAAGGAAGCCTCCAAGGATGGTGCATGTCTATAGTGCCTGCGGGGAGGCAAAGGCAGGAAGATCCTAGGCCAGCCTGTGCAGAGTGGGTACTCAGTCACCTTTGAGAGCGGGAGAAGGGTGGAGCTACGTAAAGAAAGCAGAGACTTTTGCCATCTGGACGTGACCGTAGCAAATTCTAGTGGCTGCTTTCTTCTCCAGGCGTTGACAAGTGGTGATCTGGTAAGGGTCTCTGTAGCCTCCCCACCCCCAGCCTGGAACCTGCTGGCTCAGGGGTGGAGCTTCCTGCTCATTCGTCCTGCCACGCCTACTGCTGGACCGTGCTGCTTTGCTGCTTGGAGCCACACACATGTTCACCCTGCTACTGGACCCTGAGTTATTTGGCGGGAAATTGGGTTCCCTCCCCCTTCCTTTATAACTGGATGTCGGAACTAGTAAAATTGGGCTTTGAACAGGATGATCTTGCCTTGGCCTCATTTCTCCTTCCTCCCCATCTAGCTTCCTCTCTTTTCAGCTCGGAGCTGCCATCTCAGTGGAACTGTTCACGTTGCGGGCTGCTGGCCGGGCCCCCAACAGTTTGGTGCCCGAACAGGGACCTGAAGAATGGCAGAGGGATGCTAAGAGAAACGCTGTTGGTGTGGAGCTCCACAGGAAAGGATCTTCGGCCAAAGAATTGTCTTGGGCACAACTAATTTTTAATTACCAATTAACAACAATTATAAAAGCTTTCTTTATTTTTTGTAAAACCTTTTGTAGTAAACTAAAACCCTAAGTAATAAAAGGATACTGTCTCTGAATCTTTTGGGTGAGAGCAAGGATTTAAGGTAAACTTCCCTTGAGAAGCATTAGTTAATAAAATACTTTCCACTTAGGAAACAATATATACTGAAAGATTAAAACTCTTGGCTTCTTGTATAGAAGCAGAAACAATAAAAATTTTCTTACATAATGTAAAGAGAGAATAAATGAGCCAATGCCTGGGTGGAAGAGCCTTGTCGGTCTGGGCACTGTGTCCCCTGGGCAGTTGCAACCCTGGGACAGCCCTGCTACCTGCCTGACCTCCAGAGCCTGGTGGAGGGGTGGGGTGGGAGGGAGGGACAGGGGAGGTTCCTGAGAATACCTTGCTTACTGACAGCTGCCTCAGACAAACATAGAAAGTGGTGTAACTTGATTTGAAAAGCCCCTGTGTGTTTTGGAAATGTTGGCTTTAGATGCAAATGGAATTATATCAATGCACTATAGCAATTCCCTAGGTAAAGGAAATCTACTGGGTGCTTTCTCTGAAGTGCAAACCTAGTTATTTTAAAGCAAAATGATATGATCACACTCTAACCAGTATGTTCTTTAAGTTTGACTTTTAACTGGCAGGACCTCTTATGGAGAAATCCCTTCATATCCTTAATGTATTTCTGAGGTCATTCTGCACTACATGGCAATACACAGTCACTGAAAGACAAAACAGGCAGGCCAGGTGTGGTGGCCCATACCTTCAATACCAGTATTCAAGAGGAGGTGGCAGAATGACCTCTAAGGGGCCAGCCTAGTCTACATAGTGAGCTCTAAACTACCCAGGGCTACACAGGGAGACAACCTTCTCTATTACACACATACATACACACATTAAACTTTTTAAAAAGAACAACTAAAACTTGCCTTCATAATTTGTAAGGAGAGAATCTATTTTTGCCATTATTTTACGATACCTACTATTATTTTTACTATATAAGAAAAAATAAAAAGGGCATGGCATAAAGGGCAGTGGGTCAGGCACACTGGTGCATGCCTGTAATCCCAATCACTTGGAAGGCTGAGGTTGGAAGCCTGGGCAACTTAGTGAGCTCTTATAGATACAGATACATAAAGATAGATAGATAGATAGATAGATAGATAGATAGATAGATAGATAGATAGGAAGGAAGGAATAATGGATAGATGGAAGGAAGGAAAGAGGAGAGAAAGGAGAGAAGAAGAGAGGGAGAGAGGGAGGGTGTGATGGTTTCTATGTGCTTGGCCCAGGGAGTGGCACTATTAGGAGATATGGCCCTGTTGGAGTAGGTTTGTCACTGTGGGCATGAGTTTAAGACCTTCACCCTAACTGCCTGGAAGTCAGTCTTCCTTTAGCAGCCTTCAGATGAAGATGTAGAACTCTCAGCTCTGCCTGCACCACACCTGTCTGGATGCTGCCGTGTCCCCACCTTGATGATAATGAACTGAACCTCTGAACCTATAAGCCAGCCCCGATTAAACGCCGTACTTTATAAGACTTGGCCATGGTGTTTGTTCACAGCAGTAAAACCCTAAGACAGAGGGCAATTGGTAGTTAGGCGACAAATACAAGGAAGTATTTTTTTTATAAATACATACATTCTTTGCATATAGAAGTTACTATATAAAATTTTATTTAAAGAACATTGCATTGTATACAATTGATAGTTTGATGGACATTTATCAGCACGTGGCTCTATGTTCAATGGGACATCACAAGATATGTTTAATTTATTCTTACATTGACATGTGTCATCTGTTATTAAATCCAGCTTCTTATAGGTTAGTTAACAGAAATGAAAGGAGAGGCTGCGGAGAGTAGTGGGGGTTGGGAGGACTGGGGTTCAGTCCTTACTGTATAGGTTAACACACAGAGAAGCATGATAGATAGCACTTCCCTAATTTATCACATTCTGTGTGGAAACCGTGGTGGCTCTGATGCCAGCCTCCCCAGTACCTGGAGAATGTGCATCAGAGCCTCTGCTCAGAGATCCTTTAAAGCTGGTGAGGGGAAGCCAAGGGCTCTGAGGTGTCAGTACAGAGCATATGGGGTTTATTCGGAAAGACTTCTTGATCGCTTCCAGCATCTGGGAAGCAGTGTCCTTCGGGATATAAAAGTCTTGTTTGCTTTTGTGAGTGTAAATCAGGACATGCTATCCGTGCCAGGTGCCTGCTGGACTGTGGAGCTAACACTCCCAGCCTAGATTGCTTCTGACTGTTGCCAGTCGCTGGCTACTCACCCCATGTAAATCAATAACCGGTCTCTTGGGTGGCTGGGTGAGAGTGGCTCCCATACAAATGCTTAGTCACCAGGGAGTGGAACTTTTGAAAAGGATTAGAAGGTGTGGCCTTGTTGGAGGAAATGTGTCACTGGGGGGTGGGAGTGGGGCAGGCTTTGAGGTTTCAAAAACCTCAGGATCAGCCTCCCATGTGCACTCTTTCCCTCCCTCTCCCTCTCCCTCTCCCTCTCCCTCTCCCTCTCCCTCTCCCTCT
The DNA here is from genome assembly GCF_978045245.1 of Mus caroli. Lineage (NCBI taxonomy): Eukaryota > Metazoa > Chordata > Mammalia > Rodentia > Muridae > Mus > Mus caroli. The sequence continues at coordinate 77,440,081 of NW_028227258.1, read as the reverse complement.
CCCTCTCCCTCTCCCTCTCCCTCTCCCTCTCCCTCTCCCTCTCCCTCCTTCCCTCCCCCCACCCCCACCCCTGCTTCTCTACTAGGATGTAGCTCTCAGCAACTGTTCCAGCACCATGCTTGCAACCATGCTCCCTGCCATAATGCTACTGAAATTGATGGACTAGCCTTCTGAAACTGTAAGCAAGCCCTCAGTTCAATGGTTTCTTTTATGGGCGTTGCTTTGGTCAAGGTGTCTCCTCACAGCAACAGAACAGTAACTAAAATGCCAGTTTTTGTCTATTTTATACAATAGGTCACATGTTGTAGTAGGTTTAATAAGATGACTCTCCAAAATTTCATTTCTACCTGGAACCTCCAGACATGGCCTTATGAGGAAATAGGGTCTCTGTAGATGTAATTCATTGGAAATCAGTTAAGGCCGTCAAGAGAAAATAATCCTAGACTTAGAATGGGTCTTAAATTAGTGCCCAGTCCCCTTATAAAAGAGGAAATGACTAAGAATGGTCGTATATGCCTATAATCCCAGCACTTGGGAAGCTGAGACAGGAGGATCATGAGTTTAAGCCAGACTATGCTATATAGTGATCTCAAAAAAAAAAAAAAAAAAATCCACAAACCAAGACTAGAAGAGAGACTTTTATGATGCTACCATAAGCCAAGAATACCAGGAGCCCTACCCCCAACCCCACTCTAAGATGCTCTTCTCTAAGATGCTCGTGTTTGATTCTTCATTGACCAGCACTGTGATGGTGAATAGTAATTGTCAACTTGCCTGGACTTAGAATTATCTAGAAGAGATACCTCTGAGCACATCTATGAGGAGCTTTCCAGGGAGAACTAAGCAAAGAGGGAATGCCTTGCCTGAGTGCAGATAGCTCCACCCATAAACTGGGGTCCAGAATTAAATAAAAAGGACAAGAAAAAGAAAGCAAGCTGAGCACCAGCATCCCTCTCTCTGCTTCCCAATGACAGACGCATCAGGACAGCGTCTCAGCTACCTTTCTATTGCTAAGACACCATGACCAATGCAGCTTATAGAAGAGTTTATTGCGACTTAAAATTCACAGGTTAAGTCCCTGACCATCATGGTAGGGAGCATGATGGCAGGCAGACACTGTGCAAGAGTACTAGCTATGAACCTACATCCAAACCACAAGCACAAGGCAGAGAGAGACATTGGGAATGGTGTGGGCTTTTGAAACCTCTAAGCCCAACCCTTGCGGCACACCGCCTAATCCTTCCCAAGCAGTTCCATCAACTGGGGCTCAAGCCTTCAAGTATGTGAGCCTCTGGGGGCCATTCTTATGCTAGCCAATCACAACCAGCTACCTCACATTTGCACTGCTCTGGTCACTGCTATGCCTGTCCCACCATAGTAGACAGTATTGCTCAAGTCATGAACCCAAATAAACCCTTTCACCCATAGGCCACTTTTGTCTGGTCTTTTGTCACAGCAGTGAGAAAAGTAACTAGTTCAAGCACCTAGACACTTGCTGGTGATTGAGAACTACTGGCCCAGTGCAGAGTGTCTCTTCCCTGCAATTCAACAGCATTGTAACCCATTTTAGGTTGTTTGCTCAGATACCTCCAGATCCTCCAACTAAAGTCAAAACAGAGGAAAAGACCTGTCCATGGTCTTTCCCAAACTCTGTTCCCTTCCAGGTAGCAATGTAGAGGTAGGTAGGTGAAGGATGAAGCCTGCTGTTGTGGGCTGTTCTCTCTCCCCAGGCCCCCTGTTCTACCCTTACACTCTTCCCATTCCTCCTCCACTACAGTCCCCAAGGGAACGTGCTGGGGTTTGCAAACATCACTAGAGCAAGACCTCTGGAGCTGCCAAGCTACAGGGTGATGCAGGAGGCTCACAGCAGCTAGGACATGTCACTCATACAGAAACTTTTAACATTTGAACAACCAGTACACAATGGGGATGGATGCCAACTGATGTCTTCCCCACCTCACTGTGTGCCCTCCCCAACACTGCCTCCCTGGTGCATTGGAAGAATTCCATTTGCCCTGTCTACCTTGCAGCATTATAACAACTGTCCACAGCAGAGTCAATTAATGGCTTTACTCAAGTTTACTCTTTACCATGACTACCAGTAAGGTAGATGAATTAATCTGTAAGTGTTCCCTCCTGCAGAATTACAATTGGGCCATGTCCCGCAGGCGCTGTGAAGATGTGAGGGAATCCCTAAATAGGTGGCTGGAGCAGTATTCAGACTCAGCTGCTACTGAGTGAGTGGCTACCAAGTCTGAGGCATTGAAGGTGAATTTCGGGGCTTAATGAAAGCCTCAAGGGAGACTGAAAAGGATACCACAGTTTTGTTTGCTAGATATTTTCGTCTTCAGATACTGATAGCTACCAAAAACTATTAAAAGGCCAAACCATTATTATAATTTTGACTATATATGATTTCTAAAACCTCATGCCAGGCAGTGGTGGTACATGCCTTTAATCCCAGCACTTGGGAGGCAGAGGCAGGCAGATTTCTGAGTTCGAGGCCAGCCTGTTCTACAGAGTGAGTTCCAGGACATCCAGGGCTACACAGAGAAACTCTGTATCGAGAAAACAAAACAAAAACAAAATCTTCTAATTTTTGGAGTCATCAAACACCTCGTGCCTTCAATTCTTGTCTTTTTTTCTTTTTTTTTTCCCAGATGTAAAGATGCTGTTAGCTGGAGAAGCTGTTTGTTTGTTTTTCACTCTTGGCATTAAGAACCCATGCTCTGGTATCCACCACTGTGCCACATCCCCCGTCTCTAGTAAGGATTTCTAAAAATTGCAGTGCATGCCCAGGGGCTCCTTCTTTGAATGGTCCATTGATTTGAAAAATAATGACCACATGTGAATGAGTGATCCAGACACTCAGACTGCCACTTTTCTGGAACCAAGTTACATTTTTAGCCTTTGCTAATTTAATGAGCTATGCATATTCTAGAGCTGAATGTTTGTGTGTTTGCCTGAAGGTATATGCACTTTGTGTATGCAATGCCCAAGAGCAGAAAAGGGAGCTAGATCCAGTGGTCCTGGAGCTACATACATAGCTGTGGACGTGGTGCTGGGAACTGAATCCTAGCCCCCTGCAAGATGACCCAGTGTGCCTAACTGCTAAACCATCTCTCTAGCACCAGCATACTTATCATACTTTTTTGTTTGTTTGTTTGTTTGTTTTCAAGACAGGGTTTCTCTGTAGAGCTGGATGTCCTGAAATTTACTCTATATACCAGGCTGACTTTGAACTCACAGAGATCCACCTGTCCCTGCCTCCAGAGGGCTGGGATTAATGATTTGTGGCATCACCACCCAGCCAGCATACTTGGGTTTTGTTTTGTTTTGTTTTGTTTTGTGTTTTGTTTTTTGTTTTTTGTTTTTTGGTTTTTTTGTTTTTGTTTTTTGTTTTTTGTTTTTTTTTTTAGGCTGTAGCACTGAGATTAGAAATGCAAACTTGGCATTCAAGAAGCTTGGGTTCCAGTTGTGTTTTCCTTCCTCCTCAGCTGCGGTCAACCTGGATAATTAACTGATTGCTACTTTTGGCCTCTTTATACAATTGAGATAATAACTGTTGTTACCTTTGGGATAAATAGGCCAGTAGTAAGCTGGTTTGGTATGGAACAAGTGCTCAGAATTAGTTTGTCATGCTGAGGGAAACTCTCAGACTTTCAAATGGGTCCATTCTAGTTAGCTATAATTGACAACTTAACACAGCCTGGAGTCATCTGAGAAAGGACTCTCAAGGGAGCAATTACCTAGATTAGATAGGCCTGTGGACATATCTGGGAGTAGGGAGTTGTCTTGGTTGTTAATTGATGTAGAAGGGCCAAACCCACTATGGGCAGCACCATCCCCTAGGCCAGTGTTGCCAAGCTGAATAAGAAAGTTAATTATGCCCGAGCCTGTTAGTGAGCTGGTAAGCAGCATTCCTGTGGTTTCTGCATCAGGTTCCTGTAAGAGTTTTTGCCCTGGCTTCCCTAAATGATGAACCTGTGTGTTGAAATAAGTATTTTCTTCCCCTAAGTTGCTTTTGGGCAGAGAGTTTTATCACAGCAACAGAAAGGGAAGCAGAACATGGCGCCTCTTAGATTTATCACTCAGAGAAACTTGTTATTTCAGTATTTTATCAACCTTCTAGTCTGTAGTTTTTTTTCTCATCCTCCTCCTCTACAAACTATTCTCTTGGGAAGGTATGCCTCCCTCCTTGTTTATGCTGGCTGCCCTTCTTGGAGTTCATCTCCATTACATCTTCCTGGCAGGGAAGCGACCTGGAATTGTTTGAGTGTGAGCTTCCCAAAGGCAAGGTGACTGAATAATGCATTAAGGCACCTGGCAATGCATATTGGCTCTAGTTTTGCAATGACTCCGGTGAAGGGAATTTTCCTTTGTAGGCTGAGCATCAGTTAGAGACCGCTCCCTAACACTAGGGGTCACTGTTAAAGCAGTATTTCAAAAGCAGGCAGCTTTCCCCAGCGATATAAATTTCAAGAAAGTCCCTCAGTGCACAGATATTCTTTGTGGAGTTTGAGGGCAGCAGCTGAGGTTTTTGTCGAGCTCCTAAATTGGAATTCACTTCTAATCTCTTCTTGTTTCTCGCCTCTAGAAAACAATTCCATTTTCCCCGAGGCAGCGAGGCATCTATCTGAGAGGATTCGAAGTCCAAAAGCTTGCTCTGGCCTGAGCTGCTGACTGCAGACCCACCTCTCCAACTGTGAATCCCCAACACCAAACCCTGCTGTGAGGGAAACTCTCAGACTTTCAAATGGGTCCATTCTAGTTAGCTATAATTGACAACTTAACACAGCCTGGAGTCATCTGAGAAAGGACTCTCAAGGGAGCAATTACCTAGATTAGATAGGCCTGTGGACATTAAGCTGACCCCTTAACCCTTTCCTAGGGAACCCGCTATTCTGAACATGTTAAGTCAGAACCCTCTCCCCTCCATGTTCATACCTCAAACCCCCTGCTTTCACCTTCTTCCTGGGGATGACCTGAAACACCAAGGCCTGCCCGTTTTACTCCCTAGTATTTTCTGAGTCTGTCTTCTTCCAGAAAGTTAAATGATAGTATTCACTTCATAGGGCTGTGGAGATGACATCACAGACCCCCGCCTTCTGCTCACCTGTATCTCTTAGCCTCACAGTCTTCTTTTAAAATCACCTTTTGATTGTTCTCATGCCCACCTCACCCCTATGCCTCCAACCTTACCCCTTCCTTGAGTTTCATCAGTTTTGAGTTGTGCACCAACGATCCTCCGAGTGCCTCAGCCTCCCCTCCAGCGATCCTGTCTCCCCCTGACCTCAGTCTCTTACTCCCGTAGTCATAGCTAGGGCAGTCTAGAGGAACTTCCTGAGTGAGGCAAATGTCTTTAGCCAGTCAGGGCCGTAGCCCTCAGAGGGCTACGGAGCCCTATGAATGTGACCAGCGACAGGAGGAGCAGAGCTGTAAACTCTATTTAATATTTTAGCTCATGGGACATGACACACCAGTATGTGTTTGTGCACACCTTGTTCTTTCCCATTTCTTTAGATGCAGACCTAACTTTGTTCATTTCACCACAGCACCTGACAAAGACATTCTCCTTCTTCACTTTCTCTCTCTCTCTCTGGGGTCATTCCCATCAACCAGTGTGTGTGTGTACATGTGCATGTGTGTATGTACACGAGTGCTCATGTGTATGTATGTATGTGTGTGCACATGTGTGTATATGTGCATGTGTGTATGTGCATGAGTGCTCAAGTGTATGCATGTGCACATGTGTGTTAAGGAAGAGGTCAGATGTTCAAATGTTGGTCCTCGCCTCTTTGCCTTGTTTGTGATAGTCTCTTCACTGCCACATAAGCCAGACTAGCTGATGAGATGTCTTACTGTCATACTGCTGACTGCAGTATGTCTTACTGTGTCCAGCTCTTGCCTCCAGATTCTGGGTATCTAAAGTCAATCTCCCTAGCCACACCTCCTATCTTAACAAACCGTTTCCAGTTCAATATCTGGGCCCTGATACACACCAGCTTTTTAAAAGGAAATGTATGCTCACAGAAACACAAGTCTCCCATCCTCTCTTGCAAGTCCACTTTAGAGTCTGCTCCTGACAAGACCTAATAGCCTCTTTAGTGCCCAGGTGAGGCTGTCTCTGCGGTCCTCTGCTTTGACCCCCTCAGGAGAACCTTACACAGTTACTGGCTCACCTACCGTCAGACTCCTGTGGCTCCAGGGCTGCCTCCTGCTTTGTCTCCTGTAATGCTCTCTCTCTGTGTCAACTCTGCAGTCTCTGTGTGTTGGAACGCCCAGAAGCTTAGTCCTGGGACTCATTTTCTGTATTCACCTGTGCTCTAGTTGAGCTAATTTGGGCTTATTAGGGCTTTAGAGTGTTCCAGATGCTGATCCTCTCTGCACGTCTATGTCTGGTGCTAAACTCTCCTGCAGCCCAAATACCAAGCGGAACTCCCCCACCCCCACCCCCCACCCCCGCTCCTAAGCTGATACGCCCCTCTCCACACTGCAACCTGCTCCTCCGATGCTATGCCATCCCATCTCAGTTAAAGGGAACTCCATCTTCCTTCTACTCAGCTCCCACGTAGACTTCAACTTGTCCTTCTTCTTCCCTCCCACCCTTCTGCCGCTTTCCTCCCGCTCCTTCCCTCCCTCCCCTGCCTTTCTCATGCTATCTCTTCTTTCTACCGTCCATTGTATCAGGTCTATCAACCAATGAGGTTGGCCCTTTCTTCACATAGTGGCCAGAGACTTGACCACCTCTCTTCCGCTGCAGCCGCCTCACCGTGAGAGAGCGAGCGAGTGCACTGTTGTCAGCTTTCTCTGGGACTGCACCAGGAGTTACCTCCGATCCTGCCTCACCTTGCAGTCTAGGCTCAAAACTCAGCTAGAGTGACCCAGCTTGAACTTAAGTCACATGATGCTGCTCTTTGGCTCAGGGTACCAGGTTGGCTCCCACCTACCTCAGTTGGAATAAAAGCTACAGGCCTTCAAGGTACAAGTGGCTGTGGGTTCATTGCCTGCACCTGATCCCCATCAGATCTCCCGCCATCCACTCAGTCCAATCTCAGTGGTCTTCTCCAGAATTAGGTATGATTTCACAGATACTGCTTTCCTTGCTAGGGAAAGTTTTAGGCAAAATATTGTTTATCTGGATCCATTACTTCTCTGCTCCAATGTGCTCTTTTAGCGTGGTCTCGCTTGTCTTTCTAATGTTAGAATATTGGCCCAACACTCTCTCCTTCACCATCTCTGCATTGGCTTTTCTTCTTCTTTTTAGCACTTAGAGTTATCTACTATGCTGCTAACTTAGTTTTGCCTTGTTTACTGTCTGCCTGCCCCAGAAGAAGCCAGGCGCGGCGAGGGTAAGGATTTTTGTTGGTTTTATTTCCCTCCCTGTCTCATTGACTTGGATCCTCATCTGGTGTGTTTGCTGAGTGCACTAAAAACAGTTCGTTTAGTGTCCTTGTACTAGCAGCTGCCACACGACAATAGTGTGATTCACTTTAGCTGGTATTTTTATCATTTTGTTTTTCATTATCATCTTGTCATTACTGAGCACATCCCCCCAGCCCCACACAAGCACAATCCATCCCAACGGCAGCTTCCTCATTTGGGGTTCTCATCATCTCTTACTTGTGGGCCATCTTAGTCATCTACTCTCTCTTCCTGTCACTGATATTGCCTCCTTTTTAAAAAAATTTATTTATTTATTTTATGTATATGAGTACACCACCATTGCTTTCTTCAGACACACCAGAAGAGGGCACCGGACCCCATTACAGATGGTTGTGAGCCACCATGTGGTTTCTGGGAATTGAACTCAAGACCTCCAGAAGAGCACTTGGTGCTCTTAACTGCTGAGCCATCTCTCCAGCCTGATAGTGCCTTTTTTAGACCCGGTCCCCCTCACCCTGCTTCTAAAAGCAAACTTGATCCTTTCATGGCCCTCTCAGAAACCCTCTAGTGAGTCTCCACTGCTTTGTGATGAAACCCCAGCATTCACAGGAGGGAATGACTCACGTCCCTGGGCGTCAGCCCTCCACTCCCTTTGTGCACTCAAACCCCAAGGTACCGCACCCTTTCACAGGGTTGTGAAGAACACCCTACCCACACTTACACCTGCTCAGCTCCCTGATTCCCTCCACATTCTCTTCCGGGAGGCTGTCCTCCCTTGTCCTCTCCTGCTGGACACACTTCTGCTGCTGCTTCTAATACATGTGTCTGTAAGCTTCCAGCCCAGCTCTGTGGGCCTTTATACAATTCTGACTAGATTTTTTAAAAAAGATTTATTTATTATTTATCTCTGTGTGTCTGCTGAGTTTATATGTTCCATCTGCATGCAAGTTCCCTTTGGACACTAGGGGGAGATCTCCTGGAAGGGTGGAAACTGAACCCTAGCTCTATGCAAGAACTATGTGTAAGCTTAGCCTTTTCTCATCCCTAACTTTAATAGTGGTTCTTAAATGCTTTAACCTCCCTTTTAGTCCATTATCCACCAGACATCGGGGGAAAGAAAGGTTATTAGGGCACAGGGGAAGTGGGCCTGTTTAGAAAAGGTTCTTTGGAGCAAATGCCATCTGCTTTGTCAGGAAATCAGCCGTTCAGTTCACACGAATCAGCAGCGTCAGCTCGATCCATTTGCAAACATTTCACCAGTACATCAGCAGTCCAGTTCCGAAGAGTTGGGATAGCAAACAGGAATCAGCAGCAGGGCCATGACCTAGCAGACACAGCCTGGCATCAGCCCAATATGAGTCAACAGGAGGGACCGTGACCAGCAGGGACACCATGAGAAGTTCTCTGCTGTGCCTCTCTCAACAAAGTGAAGATCAGTGAAGCCCAGAGACCAAGGAAGCTTTGAAAGGCTATTTATGTAAGCACACCAGACCCTGGCTACTGTCTGTTGTGTCTTTTTTATTCTTCCTCCATACAGAATGGGTCCTCCACATGTCTTTCCTCAGCACAAGAGTCTGTCTTAGCAAAACTCCACGTGAGTGTGTGTCCGCTGATATCACTCTGCCAATGGGCCCAAATCCACAGAAGCAGCAAGAGGCTGCCAAAACACCACCACAAGTTTTCCAGTGCAGTTCTCTCTATGGACTCACAACAACCAAAGTTCAGCTATGCAATGTAAGGCGAACCAAGAAATGCGTGTCATTAGCAAAGAGTCCTTCATCATGCGTCCTGTGTGCTTCAGTGAAACATTCCTTCCCATGTCTGCTTTAGCAAAGCATCCTTTCCCTGTGTCTGCTTCACTCCTTCATGTGTTTGCCCCAGCAAGATACCACCTGACACAACTGACTTTCCAAAGAAACCATAGGATTCCACTTCAACCATGTGTTTTTTATGTTCTGAGCCATTGAGCCTCTCTGCCTTCATTGTGAATCTGCTTTTCTTCTCCATCTTGATACGAATGCTTTTCTCAGATTTTCTCAGATTTCTCTGGTGTTTTTTAAGCCCTCATTGTTTCAGGTCTCTGTGCCTCAGACTGGGGCACAGTGTAGACCCTAGAGGCTAGAAAGAAGGAGTCAGGGAGGTTATTAGCTCACTGCCATGTTCCTGCCATGGAGCTAACAGGCACTTTATTATCACTGGCTGAGTGAACACTGGAGTCTGTTTGCCCAGACAGCACAGGCTCATTTGACTGAAGATACGTAAAGTGTTAGGGGTGAAAGTAAAGCCGTCCTTCCTTCTCCTCCTTCCTTCCTTCTCCTTCCTTCCTTCTTTTCTTCCTTCCTCATCTTTCCTCCCTCCCTCCCTCCTTTTCTTCTTTCCTTCTTTCTCCTTCCCCCTTCTTTCTCCTTCCTTCCTTTTCCTTCCTTCCTCCCTCCCTCTCTCCCTCCTTTTTTTCTTTCCTTTTTCTCCTTCCCCTTCTTTCTCCTTCCTTCTTTCCCTCTTTCCATCCTTCCCTCCCTCCCTTCTTCCCTCTTTTCTCCCTTCCTCCTGTGATCCTAGGGACTAAACCCAGGGCTTTCTATATGTGAATGAAGAAAGTACTCTATCTCTGTTACATTCCTAGTCATCCATTTTATTTGAAGATCTGGAGGCAAAATAATAGAAAATATCTAATATAGTCTTTATGTGTATATTTATATATACACACATATATTTATATTTGTATATATTGATGAATATATTTCTAAACTATACTGTGATTCAAAAGACATTATGAGTAAAACATCTAGCCGGGCAGTGGTGGCGCACGCCTTTAATCCCAGCACTTGGGAGGCAAAGGCAGGCAGATTTCTGAGTTCGAGGCCAGCCTGGTCTACAGAGTGAGTTCCAGGACAGCCAGGGCTACACAGAGAAGCCCTGTCTCGGAAAAAAAATGAAAACAAACAAAAAGAAAAACAAACAAACAAAACCTTCTAAGTTCAAAAGCACTTTAAAGATTGGACAGAACACTTCAAAGAAGTTGAAGAGCCCTTGGGTTGTCCCTCCTTCAAAGTGTTTACTTTCTTGGTCATAAAGGCACTGCCAGAGGATGTCCCTGCAACCACAGAGTGTGTCTGTTTGGTGCATGTTATTCTAAACTTCCCCTCCTGTGATCCCTCATCCTCAGGCTCACTTCTTGTTCCTGTAAGTCATTATGTCACCAGTACTCACGTGGGAATCTTCCTGAAGTGCCCAACCTCTCTTGCCCTGACTCTCACAGTGTGAGCTCTGGTGGAAGGTTCGATTGTTACCTGCCACCATATACAGCTTTGGCTGCCAGGTCTGCCACCCAGATGTCCTTGGTTCCTACTTTGTTTTATGATCTAGGTTACCCTGCCTTCTGATAATTATGTGGATTGTCCTGTAACTTTCCAATAAAATTTTCCTCACAGTTTAAGCAAATGTCCTTGAGCACACAGTGTAAAGCAAGCTAAGGCTTTGCACAACTTATCCTATTCAGTTCTCTGAATGGCCTGGTCAAAATGCACCGTTACCAGCATTCTGCAGAGCCAGCATTAAACACAAAGGGGTTCAATGCTTTGTCCAAAGTCATAGGACTTAGGAACTAGAGGTAAGAGGGAGCCTGACTCCAGAGCCTGCAGGCTCATCACAGCAGCTGGCTCTGCCTTCCCATCCCTGCCTCCCAAGGCACACTTCTCCAGAAAGCCTCTGCGTGAGCTTCTCCCCTCTTCTCAGCCCCACAAAGCTTCCTAGTGCTTCCCAAGATGGTGGGCATGCTAACACGCTCTGCCACATACACCGCTGCCACCCAGGAGCTCCACGCAGAGTCAGCCTTTCTCGTTTCATTTCACTACTCTGGAGCAGTCTGATCTTGCTCTCCGCTCCAAAGATGAGCTGCATGGGTGCTTATGCGGCTTCTGTGGCAGATTAATACAGGCTACGACGGGCTCACGGGGAAGGGCACTCTTCTACTCCACCGCTGATTTTGCAGGGCTTATTTTTGCAGATAATGGACTGGTAGTAGCTTTAGGACCAGCCCAGGCCAGGGTCAACCTAGCTCTGTTTCTTATAATTGGGTCAAGTGGATAAGCCCATGGAGTCCATTTTTCACTTGTCCAAATGGAGAGATTGCCTGCAACGTGGCTGCAGTGTGCACTAGAAGGACGAATAAGTAACCCCAAGGACGACTCAGGAGACATCTGATAATCCCCCCCTTCTCTTCCTCCTCCTCTTCTTAACAGTTTTTGTTATGCAGCTTTGGCTAGCTTATTAGGTTGTGACAATCTTGTTGCTTCAGTCTCTTGAATGCCAGGATTGTGGGTGTGTTCTGCAATGCCTACATAATCATTTCATTTTAACAAAATCTGATGATGCAGACTAGTATAAGTTTGTAATCCCAGCTACTTGAGAGGCAGAAGCAAAAAGGATCTCAAGTTCAAGGCCTGCCTGGGCCACGCAGAATGTTGTTCAGTTCCTAAGCTCTTATTTGAGTACTGTTTGAAAAGGTCTTGTTCAAGCCCAGAAGCACAGGTGCAGAAGTGAGACCCACAGAAAAGGGGTTGAGGGTGACATAGTGGTGGAACACTTCCCTAGCATGTGAGACACCCTGGATATCATCCCAGTTCCAAGGAGGCAGTAGGGGAAGGAGGGAGGGCAGGCAAACAGGCAGGGCAGCCTCTAAGCGAAGTAAACAAGCTCCAATTTTCATTTTATTCTGTGGTAATCTTAGACCCTTTAGGGTGAACCTGTGTATGAACCTGTAAGCCTGTGCCTATGCATGACCCTGTGCGTCTGCCTATGTTTGTGCCAGTGTGTGAGCCTGTGTGTGTCCCTGTGTGTGATTCTGTGTGTGTGTGTGTACCTGTGTGTGAGCCTGTGTGTGTGCCTCTGTGTGAGCCAGTGTATGTACCTGTGCGTGAGCCTGTGTGTCCCTGTGTATGAGCCTGTGTGTGTGTGTGAGCCTGTGTGTGTACCTCTGTGTGAGCCTGCATGTGTGCCTCTATGTGAGCCTGTGTGTGTACCTGTGTGTGTCCCTGTGTATGATCCTGTGTGTGTGTGTACCTCTGTGTGAGCCTGTGTGTGTACTTCTGTGTGAGCCTGTGTGTGTACCTCTGTGTGAGCCTGTGTCTGTGTGAGCCTGTGTGTGTGCCTCTGTGTGAGCCTATGTGTGTACCTGTGTGTGTACCTGTGTGTGAGCCTGTGTGTGTGTATGTGTGTGTGTGTACCTGTGTGTGTGTGTGAGTGCCTGTGTGTGTGCCTGTGTGTGAGCCTGTGTGTGTGTCTCTGTGTGAGCCTGTGTGTGTACCTGTGTGTGAGCCTGTGTGTGTGTACCTGTGTGTGTGTGTGAGTGCCTGTGTGTGTGCCTGTGTGTGAGCCTGTGTGTGTGTGTGCCTGTGTGTGTGCCTGTGTGTGAGCCTGTGTGTGTGCACATGAGTTAGTGGGAAGCCAGAGGAGGATGTCAAATGTTCTGGTCTATCACTTTATTCCCTTCCTGGAAGCTGGAGTGCAGATGCTGGCCAGCAGGCCCTGAAGATCCTCCCATCTCTGTCTCCCACGGCACTTTGGTTGTACCCACACCCAGCCAAACTCAGGTTCTCACCTCACACAGCAGATGTTCTAACCACTGAGCTACCTCCCCTGACACTTTGCAGCCTTCCTAAGGCAACTGGTATGGCTGGTCTTTACGCTCCATTCTTAAAGCTCGTGAGGAAGCTATCTACGAGAGGTTAGGCTCATTCTGAGTAGTTAGATTTGTCATTATGCTGCCTGGAACACTAGCCTTGGAATACACTTTCCTTAGTCTCTGTGGGAGAGAGGCTGGGAAGCTCACTTCTCTGGGATTTGGAGGGAAGAGGATTTTTCCATGCTGAGGTTGCAGCCCAGGGTTTTTATACCTGTGGGCAAGTGCTTTGCTGCAGCGCTGCACTCCAGCCCAACAGAAACATCTATGCTGCCTGGGGGCTTCCGTTTACACGGCTACCACTAGCAGAGGTGCTTTCCTGTGCGTGTGCCACATGGCCAGACTGATGCCAGGTCTGGGAGGGACATCACCTGCCTTTCACAGTTCTGTAGTGTGGATAAGTCTAGCTTTGATATGAGACCAAGAGCCACATCGCTTAAGCCTGTTTACTTCTGTCAGCAGTGTGTGGTGGCTCACACTGTAATTCCAGCCCTTGGGAGTTGTAGCGGGAGATAAGGAGTTCAAGGTCATCACTGACTTGAGTTTGAGGCTAGCACACACACACACACATACACACCCATACACACACACTCACACACACACACACACACATACACACACATACACACACCCATACACACACACATACACACACACATATACACATACACACATACACACACACACACACATACACACACACACACACACACACACACACACACCATTAACTTGTACCAAGGTCAAAATGCCTGTCTTCTTTTGCCTAAACAGGTGGATTTATTTATTTATTCATTTACTCATTTAAGCTTACTGGCAAAGACAAATCTTGAATGATGTGACATGTTTTTACTAAGTTTTCCTGGCTTTGTAGAGAAAAACCAAAACCAAAACCAAAACCAACCAAACAAACAAACAAACAAAAACTCTTTAACATTTTTAGACTCCTCTGATGCCTACAGTGTCTGCACCTGGCATGTGGGCCAGCGTCCTGTCTACAAATCCTGCTTATAGGATACAAGTCACTTTCCTGACAACCTCAGGGCATTCTTGGATGAATAAACGCACACATTTCCACAGGTCTGGGAACCCACCTCCAGGGTCTGCCGGCCCCACACGTGGTGCTTTTGAAGTCTGCTGTTCAACAAGCATGTCCAGCCCTTCTGGCTCAGGCTCAAGCCTGGGCTTTAAAGTCTGTAAGCATCCTTCCATTTGACCTTCCACCCAGTTGTTTTCTCTTTCATTTGATTTTTTTTTTCTTGACAGCAGAATTGGCTGTCTGCTAAAAATGAAGAAAAAAATAATAGTCCTGGATTCCACTGTGTTCTGCCAAATCAACACTCTAAGCAGGTCGATGCAAATCTTCCTTTAAAGGAGACCTGCTGTTCCATGATTCCAGATAGAAAACTAGTAATAATAAAATCAGTAGGCGGTTTAGACCTGCGCATTAAGGGACCAAACTGACAGTCGTGACACCCACTGGAGCGACGGGTGAGGGACTTGAGTGGCACTTTAACTCTGACACTGTTATATCCCTACTTCTAATGGGAAATGATTACTGACTAAGGGTAAATATTGCCAAGCCGGGCATGGTGGCTTGGGCCTTTAATCCCAGCACTTGGGAGATAGAGGCAGGTGGATCTCTGTGAGTTAGAGGCCAGCTTGGTCTACAGAGTAAGTCTAGGGACAGCCAGGGCTCTGTTACACAAGGAAATCCTGTCTCAAAACAAACAAACTAACTAACTAACCATGTCCACCTTCCTGAGCATCTATAAGAAGGGCCATAGGAGAAAAAAGGAAGGGTCCCATCAAAATCCTATTTTTTTTTTTTGCAACATAATTGGAAAAGGAGAAGAGCATGTCTACTATTCTCCCCCTCCCCCCCTCTTCCTCCCCCTCTTCCTCCTCCCCCTCCTCCTCCTCTTCGCCCCTCCTCCTCCTCTTCCCCCTCCTCCTCCTTCAATTCCTCCTCCTCTTCCCCCCTCCTCCTCCTCTTCCCCCTCCTCCTCTTCTTCCCCCTCCTCCTCCTCCTCTTCCCCCCTCCTCCTCCTTCTCTTCCTCCTCCTCTTCCCCCTCCCCCTCCCTCTCCTCCTCCCCCCACCCCCGTCCTCCTCCCCCCTCCTCCTCCTCTTCCGTCCACCCCAGTTGTCTCTCACTATGGGTGATACACAGGACCCTGTGCCTTGTTTAACGTGTCCATCTCCTGTAAAGATTTCCCATCTGAGAGGCCGGCATCCCTGCTTCCTTTTTGCCCCCTGAGGTAGCAGTGTGCAGGAGGGAGAGAGGAATAGGTCCCAGAGGGATACTTGAGCTACATCATTTACTCACACGCTGCCAGCTTCCCTGTCACCACCAGCTCAGAACTCTGACAGCTGCAGGAGCTTTTGCAGGCGCTGGTCTAAAGTGGTCTCGGCTATAAAAGATAGTCAGGCTCAGTGGGGTCTGGCAGGACAGGCTTGGAACTCCCAGCTACAGAGTCGAAGTGGAATGCTATAAAGCAAGTTCAAGAGCAATTCAGATGAAAAACTGGAGAGAAGGAGCCGAAGTTCTGCTTCCGCATGCCCAAGTCTCTCTCTACTGGAGAGAGGTGATGTCTTTCTAACGCAAGGAAAGCTCCCCAAGCAGCAAGAACAAAAATGGCTGGAACACTCATGCTGCAGTGGTAGAGTGCTTGCCTGTTATTGGCAGGGTCCTGTCCCGAGTAAGGCACCGGAGGACGGGAGTCCACGTTGAGTTTAGACTCCGCCACCAGCAGCTGCACTGTCAGGACCCTGACAGTGGCTAAGGTCTTGTTCTTAGGATTTCAGTAGTGAAATGGAACGCACCTTAATAGAGGGCCTTCCCCAGCCACCCCAAGAACCCTGCCCCCAACTTCTGCATAATTTCTCAGTATAACTGATAACTTGTTTGTTTGTTTGTTTTGTTTTGTTGTTTTTCAAGACAGGTAGTAGCCCTGGCTGTCCAGGACTAGCTCTGTAGAGCACACTGGCCTTGGGCTCATAGAGATCCTCCTGCCTCTGCCTCCCTAGAGCTGGGATTGAAGGTGTGCGCCACCACACCCATCTTACTAACTTTTGATAGATTGTGTGGTCTGCATGTTCCTGTCTACATTATTCCTGCACCCACACAGGCAATGACATTCAGATAGGGAGCTTCGAAGAGATAGCAGGCATTCATTCTTTTCTTTAAAAATGATTTATTTAGCTTGGCATGGTGGCACATGCCTTTAATCCCAGCACTTGGGAGGCAGAGGCAGATGGATTTCTGAGTTCGAGGCCAGCCTGGTCTACAGAGTGAGTTCCAGGACAGCCAGGGCTATCCAGAGAAACCCTGTCTCGAAAAACCAAAAACCAAAACAAACAAACAAAAATGATTTATTTATTTTATGTTTATGAGCATGCTATAGCTGCCTTCAGACATACCAGAAAGGATCCCAGGTCCCATTAGAGATGGCTGTGAGCTACCATGTGGTTGCTGGGAATTGAACTCTGGACCTGTGGAAGAGCAGTCAGTGCTCTTAACCACTGAGCCATTTCTCCAGACCCCGGCAAAAATTCATTCTTATAACTGATTTATTTTGGTCATTTGATTTTTGGTTGTTCTTAATGTCCTTGTCTTTTCAAGATATAGACAGAGATATCTGCAAATGAGGTGACAGTGTTTGTTTAGAAAGCAGTCTTGGCATGGGGCTGGCTCAGGAGGGCTTATTAAGTATTTTTGTTTGTTTTTTTTTAAGTTTTAATCTACTTTTGCATATGTTCAAAATCCTTCATAATATAAAGTTTATAAAGCCATCAGTTAAAATAGTATTGGATTATAACCTAAGGGATAGAATAAATATCCACCAGTCAACAGTGAGATGAATAAACGAGAAAGGAGGAGACAAATCTCCCATGCATCATGCTACATCACTAACATCTTCGTGGCCCTTACGGAGAAAGAGCAGGAACCTCCACATGCTATGGGCAAGCTGCACATGGTGACTTCCTTCCAGGGAAAGGATGAGCGCACCTGAGCGAGGCAATCAGGGAGAGAAGGTCAACGGCGAGCTGTATTGACAGCATGCGCCCTTGATACATCCCGAAAGCATGCCAGCTCTGGCTAACCTTGGAGAGAAGATCAGACAAACTGAAATTGAAGCACAGTCTATAAAATGCCCGACCAAGCCTTTTGAAAGCTGTCAGAATCATCAAAAATATGAACTGTCTGAGAAACTCAAAGCAAACCAGAGTCTCAGGAAACAAAAAACAAATAAATGCCATGTATCCCAGATGGGATCTTGAAACAGAAAATGTCTGGTACCTAAAAAATTATAAAAGGCGATCATGGATAAACTTCAGTTAATCATAATATATGAATCTTCTTTTAAGGTTTGGAGAAGAAATTGAAAGAGGCAATGATTTAATTATGTCATAAATAACCTAATTTTTAAAAAAATTAATGTTTTTGCAACACATGTGTAAAGATGAGAGGTAACCTATGGAAACCAGTTAGTTCTCTTTCTCCACTTTTGATGGATTCTGAGGATCACACTCAGGTCACCAGCCTTGCAGGACAAGCTGAGCCATTGTTACGTGTCTCTGCTCTGGGGAAAACAATGCCCATTCCCCTCAGATGAGGAAGGGAACAGACCAAAGTACAGACCCCACCGGTCCAACTCAGAGAGCCGTGCTTTTACTGGGGCTACTTACAGAAAAGTGTGTGTGTGGGGGGGGTAGTTACAGGAGTAGAAATGACTCAAAGACAATCGAATCACCAAAGTGCACCACAGCATGGGACTCACCAAGGCTGGAGTCCTGGAGGGTCCTGTACAGCTGCAGACAGCTGGACAGATTGGAGAGTGTCCTACCCAGACAGCACAGGTTAGACTGAGTCTCTTCCAGGCTGCTTGATTGGTCTCTGTTACTTTCTCAAAGCTTGTCTTGTCTATTAGTGTCCCTCAGCCGTCCTTACACTTTACACATTCTTGAGGAGGGAGGGGCTCAGAGAATCTGGTCAGTTTCAGGGATTTTTCTGAAGTTAGTGAATTGTTAACTTCCTGAACTTAACCTCTACATAGACCATCCAGACCTTCTTCCTCCCCTTTAATATACCATGTCATAGCAAGCTCCCCTCCAAGATGGAAAGATTCTGATCTCAGAGCAAACTGCTGCACAACAGCCATCTGGCTGGCCCTGAATATCCTTTAAAGGTACACATATGTAATATAATATAATATAACATAATATAATATAACATGTATGCATTATGTAAGCATGTATGTGTGTATGTGTATATATGTGTGTGCATATATAATATGTGTGTATGTGTAATATATATGTAATGCACATATATTAGTTTTAAAAATATTTTTATGTGTGCATTTTGATAATACTCATTTCTGGTGACTATTCTTGAATTATAAAAAAATGACGTCAGGCAGTGGTGGCACACGCCTTTAATCCCAGCACTTGGGAGGCAGAGGCACACAAATTTCTGAGTTTGAGGCCAGCCTGGTCTATAGAGTGAGTTCCAGGACAGCCAGGGCTACACAGAGAAACCCTGTCTCAAAAAAAAAAAAAACAAAAACAAAAACAAAAAAATTATTTATTTTATGTATATGAGTACACTGTAGCTGTACTTATAGTTATGAGCCTTCATGTGGTTGCTGGGAATTGAATTTTAGGGCCTCTGCTCACTCTGGTCAGCCCGTTTGCTCTGCCCCTGTTCGCTCCAGCCCAAAGATTTCTTTATTATTATAAATAGGTACACTGCAGCTGTCTTCAGACACACCAGAAGAGGGCGTCATATCTCATTATAGGTGGTTGTGTGCCACCATGTGGTTGTGGAATTTGAACTCAGGACCTTCAAAGGAGCAGTCAGTGCTCTTACCGGCTGAGCCATCTCGCCAGCCCCAAAATGGCACTGGCAAGGAAGCCCAGTGTGCCAACACTTGGCTAGCACACACTTGGCCCTGGGTTCCACCATCGGCACAATGAGCAGACAAACAAAAGAGCCAGGTGATGAGAGATCCGTACCATTCACACTGATTCTGTAAATCTAAGTGTCTTAAGTAGAAAATTAATTTTCACAAAGAAAATCATCAGCACAAAGTCAGAATGACTGCCGTGCTCCTTTCCTGTCTGTGATCGTCTCGCCCCCAGTGAATTCTCTAGCTAATGACTGTGAGTGATGTCTGCGTGATAAAGATTAGAAAGATTAGAAAGCTGGAAGTGGAGTCCGTGCAGGCATTCCTCATTTCCTACACTGAAGCCCCTGTCTCTGAGGAGGAAGAGACAGAGCACAGCAAACCTGAAATTCACTGTGGGTTCCACCTCAGGGGAACCATAAATTAGCTGCCTGCCTCTGTCTTACTGGGGGTGGGGTCGAGAGGAGGGAACTGTTACTGACATTGTAGGGAGAGGGGAGAGAAGTGTTACTGACACTGCTGTATTTTAAGAATTCAGCACATCTCCTTCATGATCAAGACAAGATATTCTCTTAGAACATTCTCTAGAAAAACTTTGGTAATAGTTTTGTCTTGTATTCTTTGTTGTTGTTGTTGAGGATGGAGAGATGGCTTGCTGTTCTACCTGAGAATCTGATGTTTGTTCCTAGCAGCAGTGGCTCACTGCTAGCAGCTGCCTCGCTCCAGGGGATCCAATTCCTTCTTCTGGCCTTTGCTGTCTTCCGGTATGCATAGTATACACACACACACACACACACACACACACACACACACACACACGCACGCACGCACACAAAATATAATCTTAAAAATGGTTTACCTTTGTTTTGATAGTAAATTTTTAAAATCTTTTAAGTACACTGTAGCTGTCTTCAGACACACCAGAAGAGGGCATCGGATCCCATTACAGATGGTTGTGAGCCACCATGTGGTTGCTGGGAATTGAACACAGGACCTCTGGTCACTTAACTCACATGGCTGGTTGGCTTTATCTGCTGCCACTACTGCAACCCCTTCTTCTTCCCGGAGTCACGGGGACTTCCCCCTAGCATCTTCCCTGTGCCTCTCTCAGTGTCCCACTTCATGTCCAGCCATTGGTGGCTGGCATCTTTATTGATAAACCAAACTCCATTTGGGAACAAGGACCTTCAGCGCAGTCCAAGCAGATTCCCGATTAAATGAAAGCGTCAGAACCACCCTCTACACACTCGCTGCTCTTGCAGGGGACCTAAGTTTTGTCCCTACAACCTTGTCAGGCACTCACAACCACCTACAACTCTAGTTCCAAGGGATCCAGTGCCCTCTTCTGGTCTCCACAGGCATCTGCACACATGGTAAAGACAATATATCCAGGCTTACACACACGCACATGAAATGATTGCTTTTGCAAAGAATGATGATTGTAAACCCAGCTACTCAAGAAGTAGAGATGGGAAGACCTCAAGTGCATGGCCAGTCCGGAGAATTTAGCAAGACCATGTCTCAAAATCATGTTCTAAAAAGGAAGCTGGGGAGGTAACTCAATGCAAGAGCGCATGCTAAGCATGGCAAAGTCCTGCACTCCCTACCCATGCTCAAAACAGATGGTGAATCCATAGACTCTTTTTTTTTTAATTTTTTTATGGTTTTTCGAGACAGGGTTTCTCTGTATAGCCCTGGCTGTCCTGGAACTCACTTTGTAGACCAGGCTTGAATCGAACTCAGAAATCTGCCTGCCTCTGCCTCCCGAGTGCTGGGATTAAAGGTGTGCCAAGCCACCAAGCCCGACAAATCCGTAGACTAAGAGTCAGCAGTGGCTGAGAACAAATAGTAGGGGCCAGCAAGGACAAGGGAAGAGGAAAGGCCCCTCGCACCCTGGATGCTCATTGCTGAGAGCCAAGAATTCCTACAACTGAAAAGCTGCTGCTGTAAGAACCTTCTGGGTAGGGACTGCTGATTCTGAGTGACAGTGATTCTCACACAAGGGGTTAGAATAACCAAAGGCAAGAGTATGTCTTAAAGCCCGAGACCATAGGCTTTCACCTTAGCAGTGCTCTTTTCTCATCTGCCAATCTGAAAAGGATCCCAACAAGCCACTTACATCCTTTACAAATGGATGTTCTGGAGTACAAGATAAGTAAGAAAACCAGTTCCTTAGAACACTTAGAAATGTTGTGGGTTTATTTGTATTAATTTTTAGGTTTAGCATACAAAAACGGGTGTCTTTAGCAGTTCCTTATATGTGCACAGGTCAGTATACCTGACCTTGTTCTCCTTCTCCTCACTTCCTCTCCTTTCCTCCTTCACCCTGGGTGTCACCTCCTTTCCCTAATAGTTCTCTCCCTTGCCTTCAAGGTACAGGTATCCATTCTGTGTCTTCTCTTCTCTCCTTCCCTAATATCTCTTCCTCAACAATCACACACACACACACACACACACACACACAAACACACACACACAAACACACACACACATACACACACACACACAAACACACACACTCACACAGAGAGAGAGACAGAGAGAGAGACAGAGAGAGAGACAGATATACTGATGGACACACACACACACACAAACACACCACACACAGAGAGATACAAACACAGAGATTTAAAACTAGGTTCTAAATGTGGTGACTCTCTTTCTGTGTCTAACTTATTTTGCTTAATTTCTATTTCCTTTCATTTTCCTAAAAAGCCATCATTTCACATTTCATTTTGTCAATTTATATTTTCTTACTTAAAATCGCATGTTTAGCAATTGCTAGGACATTTAAGTTCCTCTCTTTCCCCCTCCTTTCCATCCTTCTTTCTTTAGAGGTATTTTTAAAAAGCAGGACAGCCTGGGATTCACTATGTAGCCCAGGCCACCCTCAAACATGGTATTCCTTTTACCTTACCCTCCCAAACTCTAGGATTACAGATATGGGCCATACACTTTGCTAGCACACCCTTTAACACCTATATTTCTCTTACATTGTGACCTTTTCTTCCTTGATAAGCCCTATCTTTGTCTCTTAGGCATTCATCCTGAAACCATTTCTAGTGTTGTTTAAAATCGCAGCTTCCTCTGAGTAGAGAACTCCTAAGCCAGGTGCCTGTGACAGATTTCCCATTTTACATGACTCCTGTAGGGTTGGAAATAATCCCTCTTAGGACCTTGGCCACCGGGGGGCGGGGGCGGGGGCGGGGGCGGGGGTCCTGGGTGGGATGCTTACTTACTGAGAGGTGATAGTTTCCTTAAAGAAATGAACTGTGGGAGGCTTGAATCAGTCTTTCCATGTGTTTAGAAGCTCATGGCTTTGTTTTGCTTAAATATATCCTTCAGAGAAACATGGAGGGAAAGAAAAGCACCCACCTTACCCAGGTTCTGAACCCCCAGCTCCTACCCACCTTACCCAGGCTCTGAACCCCCAGCTCCTACCCACCTTACCCAGGCTCTGAACCCCCAGCTCCTACCCACCTTACCCAGGCTCTGAACCCCCAGCTCCTACCCACCTTACCCAGGCTCTGAACCCCCAGCTCCTACCCACCTTACCCAGGCTCTGAACCCCCAGCTCCTACCCACCTTACCCAGGCTCTGAACCCCCAGCTCCTACCCACCTTACCCAGGCTCTGAACCCCCAGCTCCTACCCACCTTACCCAGGTTCTGAACCCCCAGCTCCTACCCACCTTACCCAGGCTCTGAACCCCCAGCTCCTACCCACCTTACCCAGGCTCTGAACCCCCAGCTCCTACCCACCTTACCCAGGCTCTGAACCCCCAGCTCCTACCCACCTTACCCAGGCTCTGAACCCCCAGCTCCTACCCACCTTACCCAGGCTCTGAACCCCCAGCTCCTACTCAGAGCAGCTAAGAAATCACCTGACCTATAGCAGACCGACTCAGAGATGGAAAGTGATGCCTCAACTGTGTGGGAAATGAGGGTGAAAGAAAAGATGAGTGACCACTTGCCTTCTCTCCAGTAAGACCAAGTTCATAAGCATGACGTTCAAAATAGAAAGAACATCAGGCGTCAGTGAGATCCCTTAGCAGACTGCAGTGCTTGCTGCTGTGCCCAATGACCTGAGTTTAATCCCTGAGACCCATGTGATGGAAGGAGAGAATGGACTCCCATAGCTTGTCCTCTGACCTCTACCTGCATGCCATCATGCACACACACACACACACACACACACACACACGAGGGGGGGTATTTAAATTCTAAAAATGCATTGTAAGAAAAGTTATGTAGCACAGGCTGACTTCAAACACACAATACTCCTGCCTCAGCCTTCTGAGTGCTCAGATTGAAGCTATGTGCCACCACATTTAAAATCTTAATATATATGAAAAACTTCTACAAATTAAAGAGAATAATAAGAAAGTATGCAAGGAAATGAATCTACTAAAAATGAAAGATGCAAATAGCCAGTGTTCCTCTTTAAAAAAAAAACCAGTAATGGTGTAAAAAGTAGCAAATATGGATATGGATATGAAAACAATCCCTAGGGACTACTTTGGCCATATAAATCACAAAGAAAATCAATACCCAACATTGTTATAGTAGTTATTCTTCTCATTACACATTCACTCACATCTACTCATTCTCAGACAAAACGCCTGACTAAAGCAACTTTAAGGAGGAGGGTCTATCTTGGCTCACAGTTTGAAGGGATACACTTCATCACGGGGTGGGGTGAGGGGGTGGGGGGTGGGGGTGTATAGTGAGAGCTGTGGCAGGGCATGGGAGGCTGCCCACAATGCATCTCCAGTCAGGAAGCAGAGAGATGATGCTGGTGCTGTTGGCTTCCTCACCCTACTCCTTTTTTATGTACTCTAGGCCATGGCGTGATGTTGCCCTCATTAGAGGAAGGGACCTGAGTCTTCCCTCCTAATTTAAACCTGTCTGAAAACTCCCTCACAGTCTCACCTGAATCGTCTCCTTGGTGATTCCATATGCCCCACAAATGGGAAGAGTTTGTAACAAAGTATTACTTCAGTATACACAGCATGTGATTTGATGGTTTTCTATAATGTGACACACTGTGTCAAAAGCCTTCTAAGTGAGTTTACCCTTCCACCTACCTACCACAAGGAAACCACAAGGAAATCATGAGATACATTGTTTAAGAGTGTCGTGGTGGCACACGCCTTTAATCCCAGCATTTGGGAGGCAGAGGCAGGCAGATTTCTGAGTTTGAAGCCGGCCTGGTCTACAAAGTGAGTTGCAGGACAGCCAGGGCTGTACAGAGAAACCCTGTCTCAAAAAAACAAAACAGCCGGGCGTGGTGGCGCACGCCTTTAATCCCAGCACTTGGGAGGCAGAGGCAGGCGGATTTCTGAGTTCGAGGCCAGCCTGGTCTACAAAGTAAGTTCCAGGACAGCCAGGGCTACACAGAGAAACCCTGTCTCGAAAAACCAAAAAAAAAAAAAAAAAAAAAAAAAAGAGTGTACTTGGGGATATTCAGCTTTTTCTTGCTGGTGATAAAAGTTGAGTCAGGGTGATATCCCTTGACAGCTCGGTTCCCTGACAAAAGCAACCCAGTTCAGTCTGTGATCTGAGCAGGTAAATCTTATTGCAGAATGGGCTAAGAGCACGGGCCTTACCCCACTTAAGAGAGGTGTAGCTCTCTGGTATCCCTCTCGTTTCTCCCTCTGTAAAAGAAACATAACTTACAGCATCTACCTCATTAAGTTGCCTTGAGAAATGAACTACTTTGTGTGAAGTGCCTGCTACAGCCCTGCCTGTGAAAAGTCTTATAAGAAAACCTCTAAAAGTATAGATAGGCAAACACGGTATATTAAATAAAAGAAATAAAAGAGGAGGTTACCAAAGAACATCTGGAATACCAACAATTTATAAAGTGAATAAAATATAGGCAAATTAACAAGACTGACAATGGACTGGCTGCTGAGTGTTTAGGTCTGAGTGGTAGAGTTTGAGGGAATTTCTGTGTCTTCTAAATTGTTTTTGATATCTTACACATTTCAAACATAACAATCATTTTGCTCTCAATCAGAAATTTTAAAATATCTTTAATATTTTAAATCTTCTTTTTAAATGCCTGTAACTTGTTGTGGGCCTGCTGCAGGGTTCTCCAACAGTGGCAGGGTGAGGTGGGACACTTTCTCTGCTCATCTGTTCAAATACCTATTTCATTTCACCTTTGTGACATACCTTGCCCTCCCTTGCTGTGGCCTGAAGTGGAAAGGTTTAGGTCTTTTGGAAAGTTATATCAAATGATGTTTTGCTGGGGCACACAGGTGAAAGAGGATCGAGCCTGCCCACAAAGAACTATTGCTGAACAGGTCCACTTCCCCCATAGCCTAATAACTTTTCTCTTCTACTATCTTTGCTGGTGGTTGGGGTGGGCTAGAGGAGAGGGTGAACCTCTGGTGGAAGAACCTCCTGTGGCATGTGACAGCCCCGTGCAAGGCAGTGGTACCTTGGACAGGTATGTGTAATGTCTTCTTTCTTGAACTTACAGCACTTGGTTTTTCCTTTTACTACCAACATTCTCAGAGGGTCAGGGGGATGGGGGGAAGCACCAGGGGCCAGACAGCTGCATTCTTGTTTGCTGCACAAACAGAACCAAACTGGGATCCCAGAACTTATGTAAAAGGCGGGGTGCAGCTGTGCTACCCCAGTACAAGTCTCTTACCTCAGTCCTGTGGGAAGGAGAACAGGGATACCTCTGGACTTTGTTAGCTTCTGGAATGGCTCCGTGAAATACCAGGTCTTAAAAGAATAAAGCATAGAGTAATAGAACAGGACACTTAGCACTTGGTCAAATTTCATAACGACTTCTAAGTCACAATGAAGTCTGCCTCGTATCTGTTCCCTCCACTCAGTTCTCATGCTGAGGAGTAGTCAGGGCAGGTACCTAGCTGCTGGGCATTCAAAGGCTTCAAGTCAAATCCTCCCCGGGGCTGGAATTAAAGTTACATCTCCTAGTTATAAACCTCTACTTTCTGTGGCCATGGTGAATAGATAGCAGCAAGAATTGATTATGGGAAAGCTCCCGATTGGCGTTCTGGTAAAGTCTTTACGTGGTCTGGCATCACACACGTGCCTTGCTGCCCAGAACTGGCAGGTAAACTCCTCACCCCCAACTCTGAGAGAGAGGAGAAAGGGAAAGAGAAACACACACACACACACACACACACACAGTAGAGGGCAGAGAATCCTGAGGTTGGAGGAGGTCAGCAGAAGCCAGTCAGCTACAGTGAACAAATAGAATGCTCTTTCCAGCCGGTGGTGGCGCTCGCCTTTAATCCCAGCACTTGGGAGGCAGAGGCAGGCGGATTTCTGAGTTCGAGGCCAGTCTGGTCTACAGAGTGAGTTCCAGGACAGCCAGGGATACACAGAGAAACCCTGTCTCTAAAAAAAAAAGAAAGAAAGAAAGAAAGAAAGAAAGAAAAGAAAAGAAAAGAAAAGAAAAGAAAAGAAAAGAAAAGAAAAGAAAAGAAAAGAAAAGAAAAGAAAAGAAAAGAAAAGAAAAATGAAATACTCTTTCCCTTTCTCTTTGGCAGAAAGCAGAGAACATCTAGGTGTGCCTTTGCCTGAGTCACTGTGAGCTGGTGCCAGTCTCTCCGGCAGATCTCTGTCTCCTTGTTTCTGTTGATGTGATTGACAAACCAGTAAATGATGAACAAAAGAGTGGGTAGAGAGAAAGGTGAATGGCTGGAGAATTCGGAGCTCCGGGTGAGCTTCTGTGAATTCCCTCAGCAATCCCTCAAAAGTCCTCTCCTTGAAGTTTACCAGGTAGAAGGTCCCCACTCACCCAGGCCCCTCACCCCCCCTCCCACCCCCACTCTCCCAACCCTGAAGCCGAGGAGAGCTGAGGTTGTTTAGCTGCAAACAAGACAATCTGCCACAAGTTAAAAGGGTGTTTTCCAAGGAGAGTCATGTAGGAGAAGGAAAACGGAAAACGGAAAACGCAGAAGTTCCCCCAGGAAATCCTCTGTCTAGAGTGTGGGTACAAAGTGCGCTAGGGCTCGGTAGCACGCAGTCCTGGTTGGGGCGTGTGTGGCTGCTTTGCTCTCTGGGAGGCTGATGTTCCAGACCAGGAAAACCAGTTTCTGGAGATCTTTGGGTTTGGCTGAGTGCATTAATGAGCCAAAGTATGTCGATTGGGAAAATGGGCATTGGGCCACCAAGTCTTCTCTTCCCGGGGCCTGATGCTCTGACCAGGGGTACTGACTGGGGGGTGGGGGTGGGGGCACTGACTTCCCACACAGGAGAACACCACAGGTTTAGGCTATGCTCCAAATCAGGATCCTCCTGACCCAGCTCCCCAGTGCTAGGATTACAGGTGTGCACAGCCAGGCACATGGTCCTCAACATATCCTGCTGTTCCTGTTCTGGTCATTGCTTCCCCTGCTGTATCGCTGAGAGTGAAACCCAGGGAGGTTGCCAGCAGAGCTGGGGCACCTGTCTTGGGCCCACGGCCTGAGGGAAATGGGTTTAATCGCAGTTAACTGAGTTTGGGTTGTCCACCAGAAGCCCTAGCACCAGGTAACTGAACTTCAGCCATTCGTGCCTTGAGGGTGCTTTTCTGTGCTTCATCTCCACTCACATTATTATTATTATTTGTGTGGGGGGGTGAGGGGTGGGGGTGTGTGCACACGTGCGCCCCACATGGCACGCATGCCCTGGAAGACAAGAGGCTGTGTCAGGTTTCTTAGAGCTAGAGTTACTGGTAGCTGTGAGCTGCCTGTTATGGGTGCTGGGAACTGAACTTGGAATCTTTGCAAAACCTGTAGTGCTTACCCACTTTGCAAAACCTGTAGTGCTTACCCACTTTGCAAAACCTGTAGTGCTTACCCACTGAGCCATTGATCAGACTAAGATCTTTCTAACAGCAGGCCTGCTGCTCCAGTGCCAACAGAGGGAGGGAGTGACCTTCAGCATCATGAGAACACAGCACAAAGGGCCCTACCCTGTCCTGCTCTGCCCTACTTCACCCCACCCTGCCTCACCCCTGTGGCCTGAATAGTCGCAGCAGGTAGGAAGGACAGTATGGAGTTTTAGGGCCCCATGTTTCTGCTCACTTGGCTGTGTAATAGACACAGAGGAGGCCCATGGCTACGCTCCATGTATGCTGCACGAAGCACTTGTTTCTAACATTACATACAGACAGAACTTCCTAACCCAGTGCTGGACAGCTTCATCCAAGTGGCTCAGTTTATAATGCAACCTAAATTCACAGATAGGAGCTGCCTCTCTCCCAGGAAATCATGGCTCTCCCTTTGTCTCTAACACAGGCATGGCCAATCCCTGCTTCCTTCCACACTCCTGGCCTCAGAAGTCCACACACCTAACTGGATGACTTGGTAACATTCTGGCTTTACCAGATGTTTTCAACCTGTAACCAGCAACCACACGTAGCCTCTTGTGACTGAAGATAGTTATAAATGTAACCCACAACACAAAGTAATAAACGGACCTAAAACATGAGTTAGTTTCTTCTGTAGTATTTTTGTAACTCATTTCATGGTTACTGAGCATGAACTTTGTAGAAGATAGCATTGTGTTGCAATGGCAGAAGGTTGGACATGCCTAGGTCTCCTCTATCCCAGCATATTACACTTGAGACAGCCTCAAGCAACATCTAGGTTTCTGTCACCACTGTGCCTCCAACCAGCTACTAATAGAATTCAAAGTGTATCAGGATCGGGGCTGTAGCTCCCTCCCCCCCCCCCCCCCCCGCCCCACAACTGTTCCATTCCTCCAGATGGGAGCAAGCAAGGTCATTTCCCCAAGACACAGTCGGCAT
The DNA here is from genome assembly GCF_978045245.1 of Mus caroli. Classification (NCBI taxonomy): domain Eukaryota; kingdom Metazoa; phylum Chordata; class Mammalia; order Rodentia; family Muridae; genus Mus; species Mus caroli. The sequence continues at coordinate 77,411,328 of NW_028227258.1, read as the reverse complement.
TCCCTCTCCGGTTGCTTTGGTCACTCTTCCACTGGGCTTGCGCCGCCACTTCCACCACCACTCCCCAAGCTCCCAGCAGCTGTCCTTTAGGTGCTGTGAGCACTACCAGCTGCAGGCTGCCTGCTGTCCCCTAAGACATGGGGATTGTTCTTCTAGGATAGGAATGGGATACACAGGGCAGCTCTCCTCAGGCCCTCCCTTGAGAGAAGGGGTGCCTTGCAAATTACAGGAGATAAACATTCATTTGCATGATTAAATGAATCACCTTATCAAAGGCTCATACCCAGGCATCTGCGATTTCCGAAGGTCCCATTCATTATCAGCTCATTTCCGCTTAAAAAGGTCAATGATAGTCTTTGAGGAAGAGAGATTCCCTTAGAGTCAGTCTGCAATATTTAATACTTAACTGCGCCAGCAGCCGGGCAAGGCCTTTGGAGGGCTGTCCTTGGGATCAGAGTTAAACTGTAGCATATCTCAAGTTCTCCCTTCATTCCCTGGCTCCCACAGGATCAAAATTAGGAAAATAATTAAGAATTCTTCCTAATCACCAGTTTCCTGGCTTCCCTTTCTGCTCAATAATTTCCAGGTCTATCTATAGTACGTTCAGTCTTAGCTGCAGAGCTGTCTTTGCCAAAACCCAATATACAAGATAGAAAAATAGCAGAGGCAGCCGTGATTTTGCATGCTAGAGTCTTCTAACTTCAGGGGTGTCTGGGGGTTTTCTGGGGCCCTGGTTGCTACCAGTAACTACAGGGCATCTCCAGGACAAAGGAAGGCCTGCATTAGCCTGCACTTGGTGGAGTTTTCTAAGCAGTGATTAAATGCCTGTTTAAAATCAATGATTAAGTCATTAATTAAACAGTTCAGCAGATCATGGTCTGAAGTTTAGTAATGACAAACCTTCCTGGACCTCGCTGGGGATGGGAAGGTTTGGATTTCTACCCAAGCTTAGAGAATGGATATACACCTTTAACAAGATCTGTATCTATATTGAACGTTAGGGAAGGTTAAGATCTCTTAAAAACAGATTCTAAGAGCCAATGTCATACAAACCAACCAAAAGGACAAAATCTCCTGTCAGCTATCCTTCACTCTGCAGGGACTTGCCTTGTTTCAAGGCACAAAGGGCCTCATCCCTCCACGAGCTCCTCTGGTCCCTCTCTTTCTAGAGGCAGCTGGAGTTGAGGCTTAGAGGAGGTGGTGAAAGGGAAGGATGGGGGAATAGAGGGACTTGGAGCTTAGATTTTTTTTTTCAAATCCTGTTTTTAATAACGGTTCTTAAATGCTTTAACCTCCCTTCTAGCCCACCACCCACGGGAGGCAGTAGAAAAGAAAGGTTATTAGGATACAGGGAAGATGGACCTATTTAAAAATTGTTGTTTGGAGCAAATCCCATCTGCTTTGTCAGGAAATCAGCAGTTCAGTTCACAGAAGACAACAGCAGCAGCAGCTCAATCCACTCGCAAACATTTCACGAATACAACAGCAGTTCAGTTCATTGGCACAAGTCAGCAGGAGAAGCTCTCTGCCATGCCTCTCTTAAGGAAATGAAGATGCTGGGAGATCAACTAACTATGCAAGCAAGCCATCACTGGCCATTGAGTCCTATTTATACTCCCTCTAAACATCATGTGTCTTCCACGTGTCTGTCTTAGCAAAACTCCACGTGAGTCTGAATCACTGACTCATGATGTCAGCTGACATTAGTCTGCCAATCGGCCCACATCCGAGGAAGCAGCAAAAAGCCACCAAAACATCACCAGAAGTATTTTGGTGCGTTTCTCTCTATGGAGTCACAACAAATGGAGCTCAGCTATTGCATTTTAAGGTGAACCTATACATGCATATTGTTAGAGAAGAATCTTTCATCACACGTCTTTTCATGGTCTTGCTTTAGCAACGTTCACCCTTTCACATCTGTGTCTGCTTCAGTGAAAACACTCCTTCACATGTTTGCCCCAGCAAAACGCCATCCAACACAACTGACTTCCCAAAGAACCCTCAAGTTTCCACTTCAGAGGCTCTATGAAGATGAAGGCTCTTCTCACAGTGACTCTTGCCATCTGTGACAGGTCAGGAGCATGGGCAGAAAGCATATGTGGTATTGACCAGAGACTCCTAACAGGCTGGTTCCTCCTGGGACCCTGCCCCGCTCTCGTTTCTATGGTTTGGGTCAATGCAGACCTTCTGAGGAAGGTTAGAAGACAAAGTAAAACAGTTCTTGTGCTCGAGACAGGAGGCATGGCGTGCCACATAAGTCACCCGGGAAAGAAACCCATGTGTCCAGACCAGAGACAGAGGCATGAGAAGTGTCAGTCTGGGGTCTGTATTGTGGCGTCCTTGGCAAGGCATAGCAGATGAACCACTGGGGATACTCTCTGGTGAGGGCGCTTTGGGGATGCTATGAGCTATGGTAACAGTTTTGCTTCATCTGTTACCAGATCAGTTTGCTTTAAAGAGGAAGCAAGTCTGGAGAGGTCAGCACAGCAACAGGAGCAAGACAGCACACCAAAGAAGTTCCCTTTCACCTCCCAGGGCAGCAATGAAGAGACTGGTGCTCCATCAAGAGGCGCCCAGGCACAGTGGACGAGGGAGGAGCCCTTGAACCCGCAGGGCAGGCTCTGGCAACTGTTTTTTCCTTTTCTTTCCACACCACAAGACCGTCTGGCTGAGACAGATTGGGGTTCACAGAGTCCAGAACATCATTTTGTTTTTGTGGCTCTCCCCGAGGGCCAGTTAGAGAACAATAAGCCACTAACTAGAGCCAGCCACAGTGGGCTCCAGGAGGAATGACTTTCTTGTGTTTTAGGGTGGGACCTGCCTAGGCTGGAAATGGCTTTCACTTCCCTGGTCCTGTTCTAGAGACTTCTGGAATGCTATTTGCAGGCTTGGAGATACTCAGGTTTCAAATATTTCTTCCTCCCGCCCCTGCTTCTTTTGAAGTTCCCTTCCCTCATCCTTCCCACACACCAAGAAAGGTGTCGCTTCCCTTTCCCGCCTCAACAGCATTAAAGGTCACAGGTTGGTGAGAATACAGTTAAAAAAAAAAAAGCCACTCCCTTGAACTAGGTGCATGCACTGACAAAGAACCCGGGGTGTGGCTGAGCAGGTTCACCAGGACAGGGCACTCTTGGGGTTGATCTTTCGCTAGGGAAAGTATCCTCCACTAGATAGTTCTGGACGTGAGTCTTGATCCCAAAAGGACCCTGGCTTGGCAGTGTAGAGCATTCTTCCTGCAAGCGGCCGGCCTGGGGCCTCTACTGTACCAGCGTTTCGTACTGACTCACCCAGGCAGCGCTTTGCTAGACAATTTACTGTTCTTCTGTAGCCTTCAAACTCCAGCTATTAATTTTTGAGTGTGTTTAGGTGCAGCTGCAACACAGAAGTTTTGCTCATTGATTTCTTGAAGCATTTATTATGCTATGTAGGCTGTTGTTATGAATCATTTAGATTTATGAGCCAGTGTATTCCATTGCCTGCTACCCTGCAGAGCCCAAGGATCCTGAAGAAATCATTTATACACACCCAATTCTTATACGTCCTTGAATGGGGTTCTCACCAAGCATACAAAACAGGAGCCCCACGGGAGGTAGCCGGCTTTATCTCTCCTTGGCCTGGACATGGCTGGAGGCTGCCTTATCTTCCTGCTCCAGAGAACTCTTAGAGAAGAACAGAGGGCTAAACATTGAGTGGAGAAGGTAGACTCCAGGAATGTGTGTAAAGTGAACGGTGTGAGGCAGTGGCTTTCTGTGCCAACAGTTCTGGTAACTTACTTGAAATAAGAATTCTCAGACCCCACCCAAGACCTGCTGAATCAGGACTCTGGAGTGGATCCAGTGATCTGTGTCGAAACCAGACTTTATGCGTGCCAAAGGATGAGTGTGGCCAGCGTGCCAAAGGGCCTGAAACCAAGAGTCACTCGCCCTAGAAACTTCTCCAAGTCTACAGTTTACAGTGAGACAATGGGGAAGCCGCTGTCCTTCTTAAATGGGAAGACAGTGCCTTGATATGGCTTCAAATAATTTTTCACAGACCAAATATTGCTGTCAAGGTGAAAGGCATTCAGATAACACATCATGTGAATGTAAAATATACTTATTATTCCTTGCATAATAAGAGCTCCAACAAAATTCAGGTATATTGGAAATCAGTGTCTAAAATAATTTAACTATGACATATATATATATATATGTATGTGTGTATATATATATATATATATATATATATATATATATTTCTTGTGTGAGTGTGTGTGTGTTTGCTGGGGGTTGAGTTTAGAGCCTGATGCATATAGATATTGCTGTACCGGTAACATAAAAATGAAGCTCCCAAAATATAATTTTAAAGGTGGATATTCTAATTTGCTTTAACAATGGGTGTGTGTGTGTGTGTGTGTGTGTGTGTGTATGTGAGAGAGAAAGAAAGAGAGAGAGAAAGAGAAACAGACAGACAGAGAGACAGAAAGCCAGTAGGAGTCAATTTTCTCTTCCCTCATGTCATGTGGTTGCTAGAGATGTTCCCTCATGTCATGAGGTTCGGTGACAAGTGCCTTTACTTAATGAGCCATTTTGCCAACCCTTTAATAATGCAATTCACAAAGCCAAATGGGAAATACATAAAGCATCCCTGTTAGAGAAAAGTGGTTCTGGTTTTTATTGTGCATTAAAAGAAGCATCTCTAACCAGCTGCTCTTCTGGCTGCAGGGCATTTCTGTTTCTCTTAAGTCCTGTCAAGTGGACTCAAGGATGAGTGCGCTGGGAGTTTATAGAGAGTGAAAGGACTTACACAGACACAGGTAGGTGACATTTATTTGTTTTCCTGTTTCATCCTCAGTGAAAATGGAGCCAAGCTGATCAGCAGCGAGCACAACCTCCACAGGACAGGAGTGTGTGGCTGTCTCTCAGCTTTTCAGGCTGGGCCTGTTTCCTTTCACTTCCTTTCAAAGGCTCCATTGTTCTCTTCTTCAGCCATCTTTGTTTCTCTTCTCTGAACTCTTTCCAGATCCTTCAGGCACAGCCTCTGTTGATACTCAGGCTTCTCACTTAGCCAACTCGAGGCTGTATAAGAACCCCAGTGTCCATCAGAGATCAGGGAGGATTCTGGGAGGATGATCTCATAGCCCAGCTCCCTTCCCCACTGAACTTCCCCAGCAAAGCTCTGTCCTCTTACCAAGGTCAAGCCTGTGGCTGTCAGTCCAGGAATTCCATCCAGACCACTGGTTCAAAATCACGGCTGCACATTGGAATCACCTCATAATGCCAGTTCTCCAACTCCCAGGATTCCCACTTGTTGGCAGGTTCTGTGGCTCTAAAGTGAAGCCAGCATAAGAACCACAGATTTTGCTGGGCGTGGTGGCACACGCCTTTAATCCCAGCCCTTAGGAGGCAGAGGCCAGCCTGGTCTACAGAGTGAGTTTCAGGACAGCCAGGGCTACACAGAGAAACCCTGTCTCAAAAAAAAAAAAAAAAAAAAAAGGAACCACAGATTTTAGCGTTGATGGAGCAGTTGAGAAGCTGGGATGGACTAGGAGCCTCTGTTGACAGCAAACCTAGTTTTCCTGACTTAGTAGTAGCCACCCTGGAACCTTGTCCTCCTCATTATGCCTAATAACTTCAAGTTTTATGATTCTCAATGTTTTTAAATATTCATTTTTCCCCTTCAGATTCTCAAAGGTCCAGTTACAGTAGAGTGTCTGGGAGAAATTATTAAGGCAGATCTCTGGCCCCACCCTCAGATTTCTGGCTCAGCTGTTGCAGTGTGGTTTCCCAGATGTGTGTTTCTAGTCACTCCCCAGGCTGCAATTGCTGTTGCTGCTCCACAAACCATTCTTTCAGAACTGCCCGTCTTAGCTCTTTCGGTCCCTTTGATTCTGAACTGTAAGTATGTGCCGTTGGAGCAGTAAAAATTAGAGCAGGCCACACACTCAACCAGACCGGCAGGGCTTTCTATTGGGACCTTCTCGAGACCCCTTTGACTCAGGCCAAATGGAAGTAACACTGAAAAAAGGTGACCAGTGCTTGTTTAAACAATGTGCTTTCTCTTATACACGAACACACTGGCTTTCTCTCTCTCTCTCTCTCTCTCTCTCTCTCTCTCTCTCTCTCTCTTTCTCTCTCTCTCTCTGTATGTGTTTGGGGGTGTATTTAACAGGTTGTCAAGTTCACTCAACCACTGCTGCGTTACAGCTGGTACCATCTTTTTATGTAACTGTCCTGGCTGCATGGTTTGATCTGGGTCTTAGAGTAAGACTGGCAGACTATAGGTGCTCAGTTGCTGAAAAAGCACATGGGCAGGGAAGAGAAAACACATGCTTGCTCCAGTGGTCAGTAGGCCAGGTCTGGGGCTATCTTCATCGTCATCATCGTCATCATCATCATCATCACCACCGTGTTTCATGCAGACCTGAGCAGAGTCTTACTGAAAGACTGGGACAGTCAAAGGGAGAGACAAACTATGAAGCCAGAGACGCCAAGACTCTTAGCCAACTGCCAGCCATGGTGAAGAATCAGAGTTTTCTACAAACAAGGTCTTCAAGTTTTTGCAAAGGTTGAGCTTGCCAACCCCTAAGTCAAAGGAGCTATCTGCTCAAAGCTATTAGGAGATGCATAGTGCTTCTCACCTGTGTGACCTCCAAAATCAGTGAGTTTTAAGTGAATCTGTGGTGCTTTATAACAAGCAGGGGTGGGGTGGGGTGGGGTGAGGTGGGGTGGGGTGGGGTGGGTGGGTAAGTTCAATCCAGGCATTTAACTTGGTAATGCTGGATTTGTTGGGGTTAGCCTAGAAACTGGAGCTAGGCTTGGATTTTGTTGGGGAAGATTAACCTGGAGCCGCTGATCTTGTTGGGGGATAATTTGGAAACCAATGCTAGGTACCACCTGTTAGTTTACCTGAGTTCAAGTTCTCTAAAATGGAGCCCGAACTAAAAAGATTTGGTCTCTCAAATCAAGAGTGAGCAGAGCCAGAGGGTTGTGTAGAGTGAGTTTACTTGTTTGTTTTGGTCACAGTCCCCTCTGCTTGTCATTTGTGTAGTTATCTTGAACCCGGCTAGTTCTAACTTGGTTTCGTAATAATGGGTTCCCCGACTGTCAATATTTGGACGTGCTTTTGAGGGGTGAAAGGTTCATGGCCCAGAACCAGAGGTTCGTGGATCTGCCTCATGGTCTCTGCCTGCTCAGTCTGTCTGGCTTTTCTGCACTTAATTGTAACTTTAATTCTTTCAAACGTCTACTTTTAATGATGTCTCTTAAAAACTTTAACCTCCCTTGTAGCCCACAGCCCACCAGAGGAAGTGGGAAAGAAAGGATATGGTGGGGGGCGGAGGGAATAGACCTGTTTAGAAAGGTTCTATGGAGCAACTCCTGTCTGTGTTGTCCAGAGATTTGCTGTTCAGTTCACAGGTTAGCAGCAGCAACTTGATCCACTCACAAACACTTCACAGATAACACGGGCAGTCCAGTTCGTTAGAGTTGGGATAGCAAACAAGAATCAGCAGTGGCACTACTACCCAGCAGAGACAGCCAGGCCTCAGCCTCAGCAGGCGTCAGCAGAAGGACCTAGAAGGATGCGAGGAGAAGTTCTCGGCTATGCCTCTCTCAGCAAAGATCAGCAAAGACTAGAGACCCGCAAGTAGTGCACAACTAGTTCTATAAACAAGCGGAGCTCAGCCTCTGTCGCTATACTTCGAGTCCTAGTTAAACTCTCCAGACGTCACACGTCCTCCACGTTTCTTGCCTCAGCACATGTCTTGACTAAGCATGTGTGTCTGTCTTAACTGACAGCACTCTGCCCATCAGCCAGAGTCCGCTGAAGCGGTAAGAAGCTGCAGCACACCACCAGAAGGTTTTTTGGTGTGTTTCTCTCTATGGAGTCTCAACACATGCAGCTCAACTAAGCAATGTAAGGCGGGCCAATACATGCATATCATTAGCTAACAATCCTCCTGCTTGCTTTAGCAGATTATCCTTCTACCTGTATCTGCTTTAGCTAAACGTTCCTTCTCATGTTTGCCCCAGCAAAATACCATCCAACCTACTCTCCAAAGATCCTTTCAGTTTCCATTTTACTTAATGGTTCACTGGGTGCCTGTTTTTTAATCTACTCGTTATATTATTCTACACCTGTTTTCTTAGTCTGTATTTCGTCTAGATTTTTCTCATTGTCTTCAATTCTGAATTTTTACTCCATTTTATTTTTGTAGCCTTCCATCTTTACAAAGCAGTTTTCAAGGCTCCAATGTATTTGTTATTTACTGTGATCATCCTGTTTTGCAAGAGTGTAGTCACCTCAAATGTACAACAGACTGTAGTCAACCCTGCTGCATAGTAGACTGTAGTAACCCCACTGCACAAAAGACTGTAGTCACCCATTGTACAACAGATGTTTTGTATTTGTTCTTCCATGCAGCTAAAATTTTGTATCCTCTTACCAACTCCCGACCAGAAGGAACTCACTCCTATAACAGACATTCTTAGCTGTCCATTCCAAAATCATTTTGCACTCTTTTCATTGATGTTTATTCTGTTGAAGTAGTCAGAACCCCTCCCAAGTCTCAGGAGTGACTCTTTTTCTTTCTGTCATGGGAGGAGTGTCTCACACTGTAGCCAAGACTGGTTCCAAATTCCTGATCCCAAGTGATCCTTCTGAGGAGTTAGCATGGTGGGTACATTAGCACCCCTGGTGAGGAATGACTCCTTTTTAAAAAATACACAATTTTATTCATGTGAGGGCGAGGGGCATGCCATAGCACACGTGTGGAGGTCAGAGGACAACTTTCAAAAGTCAGTCCACTCCTTCCTCCATGGAGATCCTGCGGGCTGATCTTCTTAGAACAGAAAATCATTTTAAGTGATAGTGCTGTACCCCAGGGCCTTGTGTAGCTGGGCCAACATCCTACCACTGACATATGCATTCACAGTTCTGAACATTTCCCCCTAGATTTCTTTCAACATTGTGCTAGATTTTGACCCTTGAAAAAGGAATGATCATCTCGCATCTACCGAAGGACCAGTCCCAGGACCACATCACTTTAAAGACTGCAGAGCAGGAAGCTGGAAAAAGCTCACATTCTTGATTGGCCCAACTTCTGGACCAAACATCCTGGGAATAGTCTCATCTTCAGACTTTTCATTATGGGATATTTTCTTTGCAATTTAAACCTTTAACTTGACTTGAAGTCATTGATACATCTCACTGTAACCTTAAAAATACATTTTAAAAAATTTATGTATATGAGCACACTGTCACTCTCTTCAGACACACCAGAAGAGGACATCAGATCTCATTACCGATGGTTGTAAGCCACCATGTGGTTGCTGGGAATTGAACTCAGGACCTCTGGAAGAGCAGTCAGTGCTCTTAATCACTGAACATCCCTCCAGCCCCCCAAATAGATTCCTGTTTGTAGATGCTTTGGGGTATATCTCATAGAAAAGGAATTACTACCGTTTACCTGCATTCTTAAATACTAGGGTATTTGAGAGAACAAATCAATTTCATTATTCATAAGCACTAGGTTTGTGCTAATGCTTAGGGAAATTAAAATGAAATAGAGTGTGTAGCCTTTTTGATCGATCAAAACAAAGACAGATGATCAGATGATCACCATGAGAGAAGGGCTTTTCTCAGGTTTTCCGTGGACCTTAAACCTTCATGGCCCTAGGGCCAGCTCTCTACTTGTCTCAATCGTGTCCAAGGCTTATCCCTAGCGGACTCCTCCGTTTGTCTCTGTACTTATGAAATCACACTGTATGTGATCCTGGGTGTGATCAGGCACACGCACGCACGCGCACACACACACACACACACACACACACACACACATCTACACACACATTGTGTATAAATATGTGAATTATAAGTACTTAACAGAGAAAGGGTCATTCCTTGCATTGATTGCCAGGCTGGCACTGTGAATCCTTAGTTACTCTCCCTTCTCATGACTTCCAGGGTGATGATGTCCATTCCAGAGCTGACAAGTCTGACTCTGAGTACTCTTGCACATGCTGCAAGACTATTTTCGTCTGTTTGAAAGTGGAGTTGTAGTAATAAACCTGTTTGGGTCAGTGTCAAGTGACAACTACTCATGAATATTTGTGCAATGACTTCACTTACTGTGCACTGAAATAGGCACCCAAAAGGACAGCCTGTGCGAGCTGCTATTTTCATCCCCTCCCAGTGTCTCAGCAGGCTGCACCATCCCAATTGTAGCAAAATGCTCAGCCGCCAATGAAACCCCCACTGGCACAAGCTCTGCTGTTAGAGAGATCTATCTTATCACATGGGCAGAGAGGACACTTGTTTCTTAAAGGAGAATGTCACCCAAGTGGGGATATCCTCAACTCTTACCACACACTCAAGTCTCATTTGTCCCTCCATTTCCAGCAGCTTGTCCCAGCTTCCTTCCCAAGTCTGTCGCTCACACACCTTTCTATGAACCACCCTTCCTTCATTCAGATCTGTGCATACTCAAAAGTCCTACTGTGGGTGTGTGACAAACTGAGCTGAGCCACTACCAGAAGGATTGGCCATCTTACTGGCACACCACTGATCTTTCGTTAGTTTCTCCAGCAACTACACCTGGGATTGGGACTTTTCTGCATTTGCTCCTATGTAGCGTCTTTTCCTGACCGCAGTCTGGAGTTCAATACACCGTCACCCAACCGCATGATTCAAATGGCCGTGGCGGTGAGGACAGGCTCTAGAAATTGACTCTGACGTTCAAGGTAGATGATCCCACAAGAAAACAGCTTTTTCTTCCACTGAAAGCTGCAAATGTCCTTGGTTCTATGCTGGCTAGAGCCCAGCAAAGGCAGAAGAGGGCTGTAATTCTCTGTATTTTGTTTTTTCTCTCCTAAATTCTCCCTGGAAACTAGGTATAAAGGTGTGACTGAAATTACCCTCAACCACCTGGGCAAGAGATCAACCTCCAGGAAGGTTCATTTTCCTACAGCCGTGCTAAAGGATGGGAGGAATTATATCCTCTTTGAGTGATGAACTTTTCCCGCCCAGAAGTTTTGCCCCTAGTGCAGTAGCTTGAGTGTTGATGGTCTTGCAGCTCCAAAAAATTTGCCCACTTAAAAAAATTTTTTTTTCACCCCATTCCTCTTCTCTACCTCTTCCTCTTGGATAACCACCAAAGCCTAAGCATTTTTTCTCTGTCACTCTGAGCTTTCTCTCTCTTTATCTAAAGCTACATTGCTTTTTACCACCTAGCTGTCTGCAGCCATGAATCTGCATACAGACCTCATTGCTACTCGAAGCTCCGCCTCTCCTTCCTTCTCCCTTTTCTTCATCCCCCTCCTCCTGGCGGCTGCCGAAATCGAAGGCTTGTCTGCTTGTGGCTTTCCTTTAAACTCTAATAAAATTGTCCTGGAGCTCCATCCTGAATCCATTTTTAAGTCTTTTATCAATAAAATGAAGAAGCCATGGAGGTGACCCCAGTTCCTTGGTAGCAGAAGCATGCTGTGCTGGGGTTCCTCAGGAGAGCTTAGCAGAGGGGGAGCCTGGGCCCCAGGTGCTGCACCCTCCGTGACCCCGGAACTTCCGCCATCTCAGCTCTCTCAGAGAATAGATGCCTGCCCTGCCCGCTACAAGGGAGATAAGGGACAGATAGATGTACAAACGTATCTCACCACTCACATCAGTCGGCAGAGTTGCTCTCCCTTGGCACGATTTGTCATTTCGAGTTGGATAACTCTTTGTTGTGGGGGGCTGGACTGAGTGTTGTGGAGTGCCTCCCATTAAATGCCAATGACATCACTAAGTCCTGGCAACCAAGAATGTGCCAAAGGCTTCTGGACATGACTGCCACTAGGTACCTCCAGAGACCCCACTGGTCTTGTGCTTCTGGTCACCCATTCACGCCTACTGCCCCAGCCATGGTCATTTCTGGTCATTCAACAAATAGGGTGTGTTTTCCTCCTGTGTTGGCATGCTTCCCTGTGCCAGCCAAGGTGTTATAAAGAGGTGTTTGCAGCTGTCCACACACAGGCACCATAGCTTCTCTGGATTCTCCCCCACAGAATCTCCTACAACAAAACATTATCATTTCCCGATACTGAATTAAGCAACCTGTCCTCGGACTGGGAAGAACGCTTGCCCTGTGAGCCTGAGAACCTGAGTTTAGCTCCGCGGAGCCACATTTTATAAAGGATGGGCTGTGTAAATGCCTACAACCCCCAGTCCCTCCCTCCAGGAGGGAGGCAGAGACAGAAGAACCATGCAGTCAGTGGGCCAGCTTGCCTGACATAGGAAGCTGCCAACAAGATGGAAGGGAAAGGACCAACACCCATGGCTGTCCTCTGACCGCCACACGGGAGCGATAGTACACACATCTGCACGCACAAGTCACTACCAGCACACACCCACACTACCTATTTTATTATTATATTTTGTGTAGTACAGAAGAATTCCGAGGACACCATGTCTTCTCTTTCTCTTTTTCCTTCTTGTGCCCCTCCCACCAAGTGTTTCATTTCCCTGTGCAGAGACACATCTATCCCAGTGGCTCCTATCTTGCTAGTTTTCTGTGCATAGGCAAGCATATTTTTCCCATTGCTTTTTTCATGCTAATATCGGTATGCAGAGACAATGCTTTTCCTGCATCCCATCCCCAGGCAGACAAAAGCTGTAGCCCCACAGGTGGGCAAAGAGGAGGTATTCTTAGGGCTTTCTGAGTGTCTGAAACAGTCCCCCACCCACCCCACCCCCGCAGCAAGTACTAGAGTGGGCAGGACTCTGCCTGACCTCACACATTGCAGACCAACCACCTTCAGGTCCTAACAGACCCCCGAAGCAGGAAAACCCCCATCCTACTTTTTCAGGATGAGGCAAAGAGGTGTCCTGCAAAGGAGCCTGCGGAGAGAAGACACATGGGCTCATGCAGTGGAGATAAACAGCGCTATTCCCAGGAAAGAAAACATGGGCAGGCCATGCACTGCGGCTTGTTCTCAGGAATGCTTTGCTCACAAAGACGCAGGGATTAAACTCCTGGCAGGAAGATGGTAAGAAGCTTTGTTTTCAGTTCATTTACAAAGTCAGATGTGCAAACACAAAGGAAGGAACACACACACACACACAGTAGCAGGTAATATAGGCCAGTTTTGGATTCTTTAATCTTCCTTTTCTTTTTTTTAAAAAGTCTATTTATTGTATTTATATGAGTACACGGTAGCTGTCTTCAGACACATCAGAAGAGGGCATCAGATCTCATTACAGATGGTTGTGAGTCACCATGTGGTTGCTGGGAATTGAACTCAGGACTCTGGAAGAGCAGTGCTCTTAACTGCTGAGCCACCTCTGCAGCCTCTCTTTAATCTTTCTTTATTGTTTCTTTTTGCAGCACTGAGGGCTTAAACCCAGGGCCCTGTGTTTGGCAAGCCCAGATCTACACCCCCCAGCCTCTTTCCTTTGGTTCATCCAGTGTGTGCTAATCACTGTAGGCAATGCTGCGTGCTCAGAGTAGAAGGAAGTGGTCCAATTAATCTAGACAAGGATCCCGCTTCCTTAAGCATGTGGCCGGTCAGCGCAGAGAGCTTGTCTAGGTCACACAACCAGAGCATGAGGAGACAAAGACCCCAGAGTGCAACTTAAATGGTTCAATGTTGCTGTAGTCTCCAGTTATTACCTCGGGGGACCTGTGTCCTCTTGCAACTGCTCAGTGATTCAGGAACCCCAGACTGCCATGAATTAACAGCTGGCTCTGGGTTGAGTAGGGGACTCCTGAAGGAGGAGGATGAAGGTGACATTATTGAGTGTGAACAGATGTCTTTCCCAGGGTTGCTGCTGTACCAACTCCGTAGTTTGTCCTTGTCAGCATCTGTCTTCATGCTCACCTGAGATTCCACTGAGCCAGGCTGCCCTCAGCTGGATACCAGGTTTTTTGTTTGTTTGTTTTTTGTTTTATTTTTGTTGTTGTTATTGTTGTTGTTTTGGTTTTTCAAGACAGGGTTTCTCTGTACAGCCCTGACTATCCTGGAACTCACTTTGTAAACCAGGCTGGCCTCGAACTCAGAAATCTGCCTGTCTCTGCCTCCCAAGTGCTGGGATTAAAGGCATGCGCCACCACCGCCCGGCTGGATTCCAGGTTCTAATCTTGGAGTCAGTATAATGTTCTGAGGCTCATGGTGTCCCGGAAATACAAGATCACAGGTACTCAGTAGGACAAGCCAAAGTCTGGGAGAATTCTTACAAAGTTTTGTCCACACCTGCCACGCTGTCTCTCCCACTCAGTTCTGTGATGAAAGCAACTCTTAAACGGCTTGGCCCACGGGGAAGACAGGGCCAGTGGAAAAGCTGAGGCTCCTCAAAGGTACTCATAAGTAACAGGCATTTGAAAAGGGAGCTCTGATCCCTGAAAGGGGGAACCAGTTTTCAAAGAAAGAAGACGTAGTGTGAGATACATAAGCCCATGACCTGGCCACTCAGGAGAGTTGGAGCTGAGCTTTGGATGTGGAAGCACGTTGTCGCCACCATGGCTCGATGTCCCGTGGGACTGTAATGGAAATTATCAGACTGCTGGACTGGAGAATGACTGTTCGTAGTTTCAGCTAAGCCCTGCACCTGTTGCCTCACCTGCCCGGCAGGAAAGGGCTCACCTCCCAGCTCTCTGTTTGTTTATTTCCTTCCTCCTGGTTTCTTAACTGTAAGCTTCCCTGACAAGCCCCGCCTACGGCCCAAGGCTGCACTGCTTCCTCCTTTCCTTCTCCCTTTTATTTTGGTGTGGGGGTGGAGCCCAAGGATTTGTCACTGAGTATTATCCCACAGCCCCCTGGTAGCCCTACTTCACCTCCGTGACACTCAGCTGTTTGTCTACTCTGCTCACTGTCTTCCATTCTTAGCCAGCCACAGCTACTGTGTTCCTCTCATTTCCAGAGTTTTGTGATGGTGGGCAGGCTCCTGACTCCAGTCAAGATGGCCTGACTCCAGGTCAAGATGGTCCAGAACCTGACTCCAGGTCAAGATGGCTCAGCTTGCGAAGGTTCTTGCCGCAAAGCCTGGAGACCTGAATTAGGTTCCTGGGACTCATATGGTAGCACAGAACTGACTCCAAGTTGTCCTCTGAGCTCCCATGTGTGCTATGGTGTGTGCTCACACACACACACACACACAATGTTAGGAAAATGATGAAGAGGAGGAGCAGGTGGAGGAGGAAGAATCCAGTTCACAGGTGTTTGCAGCAAGCCTGGCTAAGCTGAGGCCTTGTCCTCTGAAGACCTGTATCTGGTGGCCGTGCAGAATCAATGTTGAGGATACGGGATTTAGTCAGCCCTGCCATCTTCTTTCTTCAAGGTTTATATTTATTTATGTGTATGTGTGTATCTTTATGAGACTCTATCACATATGCATGCAGGTACGTGTGGAGGCCAGAAGAAGGCGTTGGATCCCTTGGATCTGGAGTTCCAGGCAGATGTAAGGCACGGGTGCTGGAAACCAAACTTGGGTTCTTCAGAAGAAGAGCTGGTGTTCTCCACTACTGAGCTGTTTCTCTAGCCCCGGCCCTGCTGTTTCACAGAAAATCTAGTTAGGGGAAGGAAGTAAGACTGAGACCATGGGTGTGTGACTCCCAATTCTGTGGACCAACCGTGGGCAACCGTATTCCTCCCTTTCCCTGCAAGAGTTCCCCGAGTTGCTGCAGCTTGACTGCTCTGGCAAGGTGGTGCAAGAGTACATAAACATGACACATGTGTGGGGGACCCTGGCCACTTGGTGTGCGTCCAAAGTAGCAAGTGACTCCATGTGGTCCAGGAAGAAGAGGCGCAGATAAGATACAAGGATAAACCAGTTCCGTTTTGGCTTTTGTTGGTCTAAGGGCCAGAGTTTGGAAACCACCTCACCTGCTGAGTCTTTGGAATTCCCAGGCAATCCTAGTGGAAACACTCCTGGAGGGTTGAGTGCTTGAGTGGACTACAGAGATGAGTGAGGCTAATTCTGAAACATGGGAAGTCACTGCACAGATTGTATCTGGGAGTGAGCCTATTCAGGTCACCACCGCACGATGTGCTGGAGGAATGACAGAAAAGTAGAGAGGTCACCATTTCCCCACACTTGAGCTGTGACTGGTGAATATTGTAACTGAAGTGTTGTTAGCAGCGATGAGCACGGGAGTGTTCCATCAGCTGTGATGCACAGGGTAAAGCCTTCAAGTAAAGGAATGACTTTGGGGGTTGGAGAGATGCTTCAGGGGTTAAAAGCCCTTGATGCTCTTTCAGGGGACAGGGATTTGTCTGATGTCTGACAGCCACTTTTCACTCCAGTTCCAGGGAATCTGCTGCCTCTTCTGGTTTCTTAGGGCACTGTGTATGCACGCGCGCTCGCGCACACACACACACACACACACACACACACACACACACACACACACACACACATGGGGGGGGAGAGAACTGTACTTGGAAACATACACAGACACACACATGAAAACACACATACATGGACACAAAAGGAACCACTCACATGAGGATCCCAAATCCTTGACAGAGATTCTATATGGCCACCAGATAAAGGTTTTCAAAGGACAAAGCCCCAGCTTAGACAGGCTTGCTGTAAATTGAGTGTTGAGCTGCCAACAATGTTTATACACTATCAAGGCATTCTTGTTATTTCTGTTGCAAATCTTGTATTTCTTTAACAAAAAACCAGATTATTTCATTTCTTCTGCAGGGTTGGGAGATGGAACCCAAGGCCTCTTGCATGCTAGGCAAGGGTTCTGCCACTGTGATGCACTCCCAGATATATTTTGATAAAAAACAATAGTCAGTCATTACTATTCACCCCTCTCTCTGTGGATGCAGCATCTTCTAAAGTGCAGCGTGTTTGGGGCACTGCACACACAGGCACCGTCACATGGGAGTCTTTCACAGCAGTTTCCTAATTCTCTTACAGTTTGCTGTATTCCCCAGACCTTGGTGTCTTTGTATTTCCCAGTTTTGTTAGCATTGAGGATTTAGCTGGCTGGGATACCATCAACTGTAAACATGAAATGTACAATTAAATGGGAAAACGGACTGGAGCGGAACTCTTCTTGCCAAGCACACACAAGGTCCTAGGGTCTGTCCCTCCCAACACACACACACACACACACACACACACACACACACACACCTCAGGCATTGAGAAAAGAAAGAGACGACACTGAGACCATTGATCTGAATGCACATTTTAGAGTAGACTTTGCTTATTAACACTATGTGTGCTTCACTTGCAAACATGGTCTAAGAGACGTGGGAGAGCAGGGAAGACAGGAAGGTATGATCAGAAAGGAAACGGCAGTGGAAGGAAGATTAATTCCCTCTAAGAGGTGTGGGAGGCCATCGATGCTTAAGATTGCTAGGAGGGGTTACAGATACAAGATAGAGCTTGTTGTGGTCTGATGGGTCTTGCAAGGATGGTAGAGGAAGGATGATGTTGGCCCAGCTTGGGAAGTATGGAGGGAAGTTGGGGATGGGGGCTCGGAGAAGGGAGTTAGGAGGGAGGTTGGAAGAGGGAGTTGGGGAGGAAAATTGGAGAGGAGGGATGGGAGGGGCATTGAGGAAGGAGTTTGGGGAGGAGGGTTGGGTAGGAGGATTGGGGAGGGACATTGGGGAGAGAGTTTGGGGAGGAGGGTTGGGGAGGATCATTGGAGAGGGGGATGAGGAGGAGGGGTGGGGAGGCACTTATGTGAAGGTCTCTTTCCTTGAAAGATCATTTGGTAAAGAAGCCTAGGCAGATGAAAATTACATACAAAGACTCACTTTTAGTTCCAAGATGCCTTCAGGGCAGGCCAAGGGAGAAGAAATAGGTTATTTAGTTCAGACTTGGTGAGAAAAAGGGACACATTTTTTTCCCCCAGAAACTAAAAATGAAACTCCAGAGCAGGTTTCTTGACTTATTTTTAGTTTATAAAAATCCCCCCGAGTTCATTAAAAATGCGAGTTCTGGACAGTTGCCATGGAGATCATCACTCAATAGTTCTAGGGTCTGGTCCTGGACTCTGAACTTTGATAAGGTTGCCAAAATAACTCAATTGTGGGTATCCTCTCTAGAAAAGCCCGCTATAAGAAATACCATAAAAGAAAATTTATTCATTTACTCATTAGTCCTAAGCGCCGAGGACAGACTGGAAAAGACAGAAAGTCCCTGTCCCTGGGAAGACTAGCAAATCACAGAGGCACATCAACTCTTGGGGCCAGCCCACTGGTCTTCTTTCTCTTCTCAGGCCCTGCCCAAGGACCCAGTGGACCTCAGCTCTGCACTCTGTCCCACATGCCAGTTGCCCCTGCCCCTGCTCCCCCCTCCCCCATCCACAACCCTCCTATCTTGTGGTAGCAGGCACCTTGACCCTGGAAGATGTCCTGAAGGAGGCAGGGGCAGCAGTGGGGGCAGCGGGAGCCCCTGTATCCTCAGTGAGTCGCTGAAGGGTCTTGTGCTCTGCTTGAATAGACACAGTGTCTGGACAGGAAGCAGCTCCACTGATACCATCTCAGAGCTTTCCTTTCTTAGTGTTTGACAGGCGTGAGCAGTGGCAGCAAGTGTGAGGGGGCAATTCGAGCTCTGCCCTCCATTGTTCCTTTGCAGTGGTCCTGGATACTGGGACTCTTGGCCCTTGGAGGCAGCAGTGTTATCTCTCTCCCTCTTTGGCCTGAGATCCTTCTGGTTCTGAGGATATGACATCTGTCTGGAATCATTCGGGGACCAGGACCCGCAGGTTCTGTTCTCTGGCTCTTGACAGCTGTTTGCTTTCTCCTGCCATCTCTAGTTCTAACAGCGTGAGGACCATGCACCATGCAGTGCAGTGTCTGGGTGTTGGATTCCATGTGGTGCCTTCAAGATCTTTAGCTGTCGAATGGGAGGAGGTGTGCACCTGTCCTTTTTGCGCTATAAGGTACCTACATTATCAAGCCAAAGCTGGAACAACCTTGGCGGATGCTTGTTTAGCTGCGAAGCTGCACTTCCTGCCACTGTTCTTCCTTCTTTGAGCAGCTCCGCATGCGCTATGAAAGTGAATGCAGGAAAGGACAGAGCACTCTGGGCCCCAGTGTTGCAGCGCTGGAGGTCAGCACAGGAAGGCATTGGGAGCAGACTCCCCATTGAGCCTCAGCAGCCCACTCTTGAGATCACAGAGGGAGAGGGAGGGCTTAGACTCATCACAGCCATTAGTTTAGCCAGTCACAGCTGTTTAGAAGCAATCACAGTTGTGAAGGCTTGTGTTTTGGGTCAATCATGGCCTTGCCCCCTAGTCATGGTAGTCTCTCTACCAGGGAAGTGCCCCTCTCCACCCTGACAAAGGCAAAAATGGTTCTAGGAGGCTTAGGTCTCTGTGGAATTGTCTTGGTTAGGGTTTTACTGCTGTGATCAGACACCATGACCAAGGCAACTCTTATAAAGACACCATTTAATTGGGGCTGGTTTACAGGTTCAGAGGTTCAATCCATTATCAGCAAGGCAAGAACATGGCAGCATCCAGGCAGGCGTGGTGCAGAAGGAGCTGAGAGTTCTACATCATCATCTGAAGGCTGCTAGCAGAAACTGACTTCCAGGCAGCTAGGACTAGGGTATCAAAGCCCATGCCCACAGTGACACACCCACTCCAACAAGGCACCTCTTAATAATGCTGAGCCAAACGTATATAAACCATCACAGGAATGTTCATGATTACCGATATTACCAGAAAGATGGTCCAGTTGGCTTTAAGACCCAGACTCCCTTCTCTCAGGACGGCTTAGACAGCAAGAAAAAGTTCAGTACCTGCTAGTTACCATGTTCAATTGTCCCATCCATGGCTCCTCTTCCTCACAGAGAATGGGCTCTGGAAGGAGCGCTCGTTGACAGTAATAGCAATGTTAACAGCTTTTAGCAATGCTTCCATAATACCTAACATGTGCCTAAAGCCCAGCAAAGCCTAAGTCCCCCTCATCTGTCTCACAGGGAGTCAACTACCTAAGTGACTAGCAAGGAGTGTGGGACAAGAGCTGACAGCCAGCATGTAGGGACTGGGACTCCAACAGTGCAACTAGATTTGTCAGGAAGCTGGCAGGCCACTCGGAGTCTGGTAGTGCCCCACTGAAGGCAGGAAGCAAGCAAGCACCACACCCCTCTCCTGGTTGCTGCTCTCTGCACACACAGGGGTTTATTCTCCTCTTGCCCCAGCTGTCGCTCCTACCTGCTCCCTCTGGCATGTCTTTGGTTCCCAGAGCCTTTAGTGGTTTTCTGCTCTTCTTTCAATATGCCTTTCAGATGGCTGCAGCCACTGTTGGGGTCAGTAACCTTGTCTGAAGGCCTGCTCCTCATTACTAAGTACCAAGGAGCTGACCGTGCCTTCTGTGGAGACATGAAAACACTCTGGAAATCTTGTATTGGTGCATGCGTGTGTGTGCGCGCGCATATGTGTGTGTGACTGTGTAGGGGGGTGGAGTGTGAAAACAACAGTGCATGTTGTATAAGTATTGTGAGTGTATATGAGGTGATCATAGAAAGACCGAGTATACAAATGGCCGCTGCAGATCGTATGTACAGAAGCACTTGGTCTCTGGATCTGTACCAGCCCTGAAAACCTCTCCCTCGTCTGTCTCCAGCAGCCACTCCAGAAGACAGCTTGCTATAAAGCCAAGTTGCAGGAAGGTCACTGTTTGACAGCGACTCTGATTTGTATCCCTCTCTCTGATTCTGGAGAAGCCAAGGGCAGACTGTTCACCAGTCACTGAGAACAACAGCCTGAACTTGCTAGAGTTTCTGTGGCCGGCAGCCTTCTGCGGAGCCTGCCTTCATATAGCCTGTCATTTGATACACACGCTGGGATGCTTTCCCAGACCCCGCCTGTCTAAAGATGTCTGACAAAGATGTAGCCAGCTCCCCTGCTAAAATGCGTTTGGAATTAACTGGCCAGTGTTTGTTCTTGTTTGCATTTATTCCATGGTGTGCAGGAATGTGTGTGGAGGGGGAGCTTTGAGTGTATTTATGAGTATTGGGAGTGTGCACAACTATGTGTACACCTTTGGTGTATGCACCACTGTTGTGTGTGTGTGTATGAGTGTGTGAGGTGGTACTGCATTCTTTTAACACTACATGAAGGTATGTGTGTGTGTGTGTGTGTACATGCCCATTCCTGTGTATGTTGACAAGCACACATCTTGGACAGAAGGGGACTGTGGACAGGAAGCTGGCACACACAGCAATAGCTTCATGCTTCTCAGTTGGGTCCTTGGATGTCTTCATTCTCTATGGTCCCCACAGAGTTGAAGTCAGGACACCTACAGAAAGCAATGACCGTGTCGAGGAGTCACTTCTGTGGCTTGAACAGGTGGCTGGAAAAGCCAGACTCTCTAGGGAAGGGAGTAAATGACTTTAGAAAATGAGGTACTCCGTCGTTCATCTCTGTGGCCCCTTGAGCTTGAAGAGGTCTCAAGGCATCTCCAGGACACTGGGACACCACGATCCTTTTCCTCTTGCTGTCCCAAGCCATCTATAGACACCTGCGGGCCTGCCAATCACAAAGATCAGTGCCTCAGAGGGGCAAAGCTGAGGCACTGAGTTCCAGCTGAGAGGTGTGCCAGAACTTAATCCAGAAACCCTGGCAGCCACTTTCCAAAATTAATGGCTGGTGAAATGAGAACAAACAGAGGCAAATAGCCCTTTCCTACCGCACAGTCTCTGGTGATCATAGCTGCAGTGGGTGGGTCTCCAGAGTATCACCACTTTCAGATCAATGATGGTAATTTTCTTTCCTTTAACACCCACTGCCGCACGCTGAGGGTCTTAGAGAACACAGAAGTCAAAGGAAAATGATACGCTGCGCAGGGGTTCTCTCTCTGCGGTCTTGTTTTCTGTTGCCCATCGTTCTGACAGAGTGGTGGTCAGAATCAACACAGGGCCTACACACCAGTGTGTCCACTCCTTCGGGTTCAGCTTAACACCTACTGGAAGGAATCAGACAGACAGCCTTGCCCTTGTCAAATGTGTGCCAATAGCCTTGCCCTTGTCAAATGTGTGCCAATAGCCAAAGCAGCTTCTCATAAGACGACAGTGGGAAAGTAAAGCCTGGAACTCCCAGATCCCCAGCTTTCTCTTTTGCAGGTGTGTGTCACAGCTGGAGAAAAGCTCACGCCCACAGGAATAAGTGCCACCCAAACTCTGCACCATGGGGTCTTGGAGCCAGGGGCCTGTTGCCTCTCAGTGAGTGTGATGAATGAATGGTTCTTTCTCTGCGACTTTCAGACCGATCATCCCGTTCTGAGCACATCTGTTTTCTTTTCTCCCAAGGTATCAAGAGTGGATCTAATTGTCACTAAGCGTCCAGAAACACACTGATTGTCCTGGAAATCACCACTACTTAGGTCCACAAGAACTGGAGCAAAAAACTGAGAAGTGGGCCAGAGAACAAGGTCATGGTTGCCTTTGGGGGTGGGGAGGTTGAGGAACCCAGGCCACTCGGGACGCTTACACCTAGCAGCTCAGCTGAGACAGGATGGGATGGGGGCGGGGGGGGGGATAGTGCTGGGTTTGGAGGAGTCTGAGGTTCAGCCTCACCGTCTTTGCCTCCCTGTCTCTAGGCTCCGCTCAGCAGCGTGCATTCTAGCCACCCCAGGATGTAAAAGACCCTCCCTCCTCCTTCATTGTTTCCATTGGATAGAATTTCTAGCCTCGTGCTAATCCTCTTCAATCCTGTTTTGCTGGTTCTGCAATAACAAAGGCCACTCCCCACCTGCAGGTCCCCCAGTGCAGAGGCTTCCTTGCAAAGACATTTCTCCTGGGAAGCGGGGTGTAGCTTTGTCTGTAGATCCAAATAGAGCCTCTCCGGAGCAGGTGCTGAGTGGGCGGAGGAATGAGCCTGGCTGGCCCGAGAGCAGTTTCCTGTTGATTGGGCCTGGGCTGTCCATCCCAACAGCCACTAAGCACGTCAAGTTGTTTACACTTAAAATTAGGTTGACTTAATGTAAAAGTTCCCTTCACACGAAGCTCGGTCCTTTGCACCGTGGGCAATGGGGCTATTACCAGACAGCGCTGATTTGAGAAAGTGCTGTCAGCACTGAGCTCAGGCCAGCGCTACCCAGGGCTCTGCGGACAGTTCCAGAGACCCATCAGAGAGATGTGCAAACTTGTCAAATCGGAACGTCTGTGGTCCAGGCTCCCTCCCAGTGCCGAATGACACCTGAGCAACGGAGTCTGTTTCTCAGGGACAGAGAGGTGGAGGCCTGGACTCCAGAGGGCTGGGGAGGTGCTGACTGAATCAGCGCTGGGCGAAGCAGCTCCTCTGTTGCAACCCTTGCCAGTCTGACAGGCTCCTGCGGAGTTACATCACTTCCTAAAAATCAGGCAAACACCTCTCCTTCAAGTGAGCACCGACCCAAAGGAGCAGGAAACAGGAAATGTGCGCGTTAGAGGGAGGCCGGGGCTTCGCAGCATCCTGAGCGCGGGTGAGCCAGCTGACATGACCGTGCCCTGTGCTGCGTTGGTCTTGGCCCTGGGGCTCGCGTTTGGTCAATCCAGCCAGGGTAAGCAACCTCCAGCTGGGAGGGAGGATACGCTAGCCTGTGCGTGCCCGGGGCTACCGGACTCTTTCGGGGAGAGTCCCACCCAGAAAACCTAATCCTTTCGGTGAAACTTAAAAGCCAAGAAAATTAAAACTGTCTTTGGGAGGGCAGGGCTGGAGGATAGATCTTGCTTTCACCGCAGCCTCTTTCGTTTGCTCTAAACCTCTGGCTATCTTTGCCTTTTATGATCCTTGTAATTTATCAGCTTTACTGGGCATATTAAAAAACCATAAACTTTTCTGGCAGTTCATGGAAAAGAATGTTCCAGTCTGCTGAAAGACAGAAGTAATGGTTTCATTTTAATAGCTGAGAAGCCTGCTGGTTCCAAAAACCACTTGGGCGGTGAGGGGTCGGGGAGGGGGTGGGGGAGAAAAGAAGCAACTAGGGTTTGGAATTTACTGCGGAAAGCATTTGGGAAAAGATGCAAATTTGACATCAGCAGAGGAGTCAACAGACATCCCCTGAGTAACATCCAGAGAATTATTTGATATGCTGTTCTTTGATCTTGGTAAAATGGGGGATATTTTCTTTGCACCCATTGTAACTAATGGACATTTGCTTTCAAGGCTAATATGATTATAGGCAGTCAAAGGTATTGGAAGAAACAGTACTACATCTCGCTCTCTCTTTTAATTGATTTGTGTCTGTGTGTGAATTACATATCATGCACCTGAATCCCACCAATTTCCTAGTCCTCCCACCTCTGCCCTCCATCCTTGTAACCTTCCTCAACATCTTGCCATGGAAGCTGTGGTGTGTCACATTATGTCACACAAGTACTACATCTCCATACCTTAGGGTGAGCAGCAGCTGACTGGCTCTCTTGGCAGTTGCTACAACAAGCTAATGCCCTCTCGGTGCCTCTGAAGTCTGTTTGACTTGTCCTTGGTAAATACACTTGCAGTCATGGTTTCTGCGAACGGGTAGATAATGCCTGCTTCTAGGGAAGGGCTGCATCTAAAGCAGAGGAACCTGTGCTGTTGTTTAAAAAGGATGGGTGACAAGAGCCACTGATGTCACAGAGATGCAGCTTACTGAAGGTTGGCAGGCACACCTCTTTCAGCCTGTCTGGCAGGGCACTCTTTATGTGGGGAACCCAAGTGTCTGAAGTAGAAAGTGAAGGGCACATGTGTGTGTGTGTGTGTGTGTGTGTGTGTGTGTATTTCTTTCAAATGAGATAGGGAGTCTATGCTTGTTTTGTGCACTGTGCTTTGGCAATGGAAGGAGTCATGAACACACAGGGACAATCCTCTTCCGTTTACCTTTGATTTTCCTAAATGCTGTCAGAGCGTAGCATACACTAGGAACTCAGTGATTGCTGATACATATTAAAAGCATCCCAGGGATGGCTATGAAGCTGAACTTCATGACTCTCAGAGCCATGAAAGCAGGTAGCACAGAGGAAAGTCAGGAGTCAGAGTTGAAAACTTGGTTGCAGACACATGCAGAGAAGGTCTCTCTCCATAAGCTACTGTGCTTCTTGGGCCCTGCCTGTATCCCCAGCATCTAAAAGATGCAAAAATACAACTTGCAGAAAGCTAGCTAGTAAAAGCTGCTTACTTGGACATGAGTCAAGGGAAAGGCTAGTATTAAAGCTTAGTTCTTAAACTGATCAATGCATATCCCTGATCAATGCATATCCCTGATCAACGCATATCCCTGATCAATGCATATCCCTGATCAATGCATATCCCTTTGCGCCAGTGGTGCTTTAGAATATGAGTTAGATTGTAGGACATTTATATCTTTTAGTTATTTTTTTAAAAGTGTCTGGGGATGTCTAGGAGAAAAATCCAGTCTCCTGAACAGAGGCACTCTCTAGTGCAAGCAGGTTCTGAGATCTACCCCCAAATGAAGCCTTTGTATCGGCAAACAAGCGGGCTCATCCCTGTGTGTCAGCCTCTCCTTTAATAGCTAGAAAGCTTGGTTCAGAATTGAGAACCATCCCAAGTGAAGTTACCCCCTGAAAACCAAGCAGGAGGCAAGTGGGAAACCAGCTTTCCTTGGGTTTTGACGAAATTGATGAGCATAGTTTAAACAAACTCTGGACCAACGCATCTCAACCAGTGTAGCACCTTCAGAAAGCTGGAACTGAGGTATTTATAGGAAGACCAAGCTCTGTGGTTCCTGCATATTAGTGACAGAGTTCGTGTTGGCAGAGACCTGTCCACAGGAAAATGAATGGTTAGAGTGGGGTTAATCGCGTGAGCTGCTGTAAGGGAAGTAGGGCCTGAAATAGATGCAGAGTGAGCAATCAGAGAAGCTGGGGATTAGCTTAGTTAAGGCCAGAGGCAAGATGAGCCAAATGCCAGAGCCACTAGGAATTGGGGTGCGGGAACCTGGAGAGAAAGAATGAACGGTCCATGGTCCACACACAGAGGCACAGCTGAGAACTGATGGTGGGGGGTTACAAAGAAAAGAAGAGTACAGAAGAAAAGATAAATTCTGATATTGGCGGTACATGCCTGTGATCCCTGCATGGGATGGGGATGGGGGAGGACAGAGGTCAGTGCTTACTTGGTCATATAGTCTCAACAACAACAACAACAACAACAACAACAACAACAACAACAGCCGATCAAACCAAACAGGGGATGAGACTTGGAAGTCCCTCAGTGTCTACAGTTCCAAATTCCAAGAAAGTGGGAAAGAGAGGGCCTTCTGGGATGAGTTCAGTTCTGCAAAGACACACTGTGCCCTGTGCTTGGCCAACCCACTACAGTTTGCACCACCCTCAAATACTGCCCACAATGTGGAGAAACAGGAACCAGGAGGGGCAACCTACACTTAGCTCGCCTACTGAGCTTTTGATTTTAGTGATCATTATTTGCATTTCTAGAGAGTCTAGCATTTGTAATTTTTCTTGGCTTTTTACTTAAGCTAACTTATTTATCCCTCTCGTTCACGTTATGCCAACTCTTATCTACTGGATGATTTTCTTCAACTCCGGCTGTTTGCTGTGTCTGTTGAGGGCACTGAGGCCAGAGCCTGGCATGCAGGGAGCAGCTCACCTGTTTAATTTAACTCCAGATTCTCCTCACCAACCCCTAACCCCTGGAAAGTACAACATCCCTTCTCTGTCTTACCCACTAGGAATGAAGCCATACATGTGTTGAGCTTAGAGGAGATCATGACTGGGCCTCAGTTTCACCAAAGCCTTGGGACAGGCAGACAGTAGGACTCAGTCCTCAGGTGAGGTCAGTCAATAAGCAGGAGTAACCACAGAGCCAGGAAGGTGGCCAGAGAGAGAGGCAAAGATGACTAAGCTAGACTGAACATTTAAGGAAGCTTGGCTTCTACAGGATCAGGGTAGTCTCAGTGACGCTGAGTGCTAAATACTGTTAACTACTCCTAACACACCCTGTAGGCAATGGCCTGATGTTCTAGCTTTAGCCTTTGACACAGTTATTGGATAGGTGATCCTTAAAAGCATTATATTATATGGTCTCAAATACTCTGGAGTCCAAGTCTTTGTTTGAGGCAATCCCCATGACCAGTTAGGCTTTGGATTTTCATTTCCTCTACAATCTCGTTTGTTTACTGTTTTTTTGGGGGGGGTGTTGGTTGTTGTTTTATTATGTTTTTTGAAATAGGGTCTATCTCTGTAGCTCAGGCTAGCTCAGAGTCATAGTCCTCCTAGCTCAACTCTCTTAGTGCTAGGGTTCCCAGTCACCTTTGCCCCTCCAGACGTGATAGCCAGGCCTTCTTGAGATTTCTTTATACATTTAAAGGCAGTGTCTCCTATTTCATCTGGTATTTCTAGCTGCTGCTCAATGGGCACATTTTCTTAAACAGATGGGGTTGCTGGAGAGGGGAACATTTTTTTTTTTTATATTTCTTTTTTTTTTTTTTATATTTTTATTACATATTTTCCTCAATTACATTTCCAATACTATCCCAAAAGTCCCCCATAGCGCCCCCCACTTCCCTACCCACCCATTCCCATTCTTTTGGCCCTGGCATTCCCCTATATTGGGGCATATAAAGTTTGCAAGTCCAATGGGCCTCTCTTTCCATTGCAGCTAGATACATATGCAGCTAGAGACAAGAGCTCCAGGGTTCTGGTTAGTACATCATGTTGTTCCAACAATAGGGTTGCAGATCCCTTTAGCTCCTTGGGTACTTTCTCTAGCTTCTCCATTGGGAGCCCTGTGATACATCCAATAGCTGACTGTGAACATCCACTCCTGTGTTTGCTAGGCCCCGGCATCGTCTCACAAGAGACAGCTATATTTGGGTCCTTTCAGCAAAATCTTGCTAGTGTATGCAATGGTGTCAGCGTTTAGAAGCTGATTATGGGACGGATCCCTGGATACAGAAGTCTCTAAATGGTCCATCCTTTCATCACAGCTACGAACTTTGTCTCTGTAACTCCTTCCCTGGGTGTTTTGTTCCCAATTCTGAGAAGGTGCACAGTGTCCACACTTTGGTCTTCATTCTTCTTGAGTTTCATGCGTTTAGCAAATTGTATCTTATATCTTGGGTATCCTAAGTTTTGGGCTAATATCCACTTATCAATGAATACATATTGTGTGAGTTCTTTTGTGATTGTGTTACTTCACTGAAGATGATGCCCTCCAGGTCCATCCATTTGGCTAGGAATTTCATAAATTCATTCTTTTTAATAGCTGAGTAGTACTCCATTGTGTAAATGTACCATAATTTCTGTATCCATTCCTCTGTTGAGGGACATCTGGGTTCTTTCCAGCTTCTGGCTATTATAAATAGGGCTGCTATGAACATAGTGGAGCATGTGTCCTTTTTACCGGTTGGGCCATCTTCTGGATATATGCCCAGGAGAGGTATTGCTGGATCCTCCGGTAGTACTATGTCCAATTTTCTGAGGAACCGCCAGACTGATTTCCAGAGTGGTTGTACAAGCTTGCAATCCCACCAACAATGGAGGAGTGTTCCTCTTTCTCCACATCCTCGCCAGCATCTGCTGTCACCTGAATTTTTGATCTTAGCCATTCTGACTGGTGTGAGGTGGAATCTCAGGGTTGTTTTGATTTGCATTTCCCTGATGATTAAGGATGTTGAACATTTTTTCAGGTGCTTCTCTGCCATTCGGTATTCCTCAGGTGAGAATTCTTTGTTCAGTTCTGAGCCCCATTTTTTAATGGGGTTATTTGACTTTCTGGAGTCCACCTTCTTGAGTTCTTTATATATATTGGATATTAGTCCCTTATCTGATTTAGGATAGGTGAAGATCCTTTCCCAATCTGTTGGTGGATTTTTTGTCTTATTGATGGTGTCTTTAGCCTTGCAGAAGCTTTGTAGTTTCATGAGGTCCCACTTGTCAATTCTCGATCTTACAGCACAAGCCATTACTGTTCTATTCAGGAATTTTTCCCCTGTGCCCATATCTTCAAGGCTTTTCCCCACTTTCTCCTCTATAAGTTTCAGTGTCTCTGGTTTTATGTGAAGTTCCTTGATCCACTTAGACTTGACCTTAGTACAAGGAGATAGGAATGGATCGATTCGCATTCTTCTACATGTTAACAACCAGTTGTGCCAGCACCATTTGTTGAAAATGCTGTCTTTCTTCCACTGGATGTTTTTAGCTCCCTTGTCGAAGATCAAGTGACCATAGGTGTGTGGGTTCATTTCTGGGTCTTCAATTCTATTCCATTGGTCTATTTATCTGTCACTATACCAGTACCATGCAGTTTTTATCACAATTGCTCTGTAGTAGAGCTTTAGGTCCGGCATGGTGATTCCACCAGAGGTTCTTTTATCCTTGAGAAGAGTTTTTGCTATCCTAGGTTTTTTGTTATTCCAGATGAATTTGCAGATTGCACTTTCTACTTCGTTGAAGAATTGATTTGGAATTTTGATGGGGATTGCATTGAATCTGTAGATTGCTTTTGGCAAGATAGCCATTTTTACAATGTTGATCCTGCCAATCCATGAGCATGGGAGATCTTTCCATCTTCTGAGATCTTCTATAATTTCTTTCTTCAGAGACTTGAAGTTTTTATTATACAGATCTTTCACTTCCTTAGTTAGAGTCACGCCAAGATATTTTATATTATTTGTGACTATTGAGAAGGGTGTTGTTTCCCTAATTTCTTTCTCAGCCTGTTTATTCTTTGTGTAGAGAAAGGCCATTGATTTGTTTGAGTTAATTTTATATCCAGCTACTTCACCGAAGCTGTTTATCAGGCTTAGGAGTTCTCTGGTGGAATTTTTAGGGTCACTTATATATACTATCATATCATCTGCAAAAAGTGATATTTTGACTTCATCTTTTCCAATTTGTATCCCTTTGATCTCCTTTTGTTGTCGAATTGCTCTGGCTAGGACTTCAAGTACAATGTTGAATAGGTATGGAGAAAGTGGACAGCCTTGTCTAGTCCCTGATTTTAGAGGGATTGCTTCAAGCTTCTCACCATTTACTTTGATGTTGGCTACTGGTTTGCTGTAGATTGCTTTTATCATGTTTAGGTATGGGCCTTGAATTCCTGATCTTTCCAAGACTTTTATCATGAATGGGTGTTGGATCTTGTCAAATGCTTTTTCCGCATCTAACGAGATGACCATGTGGTTTTTGTCTTTGAGTTTGTTTATATACTGGATTACGTTGATGGATTTCCGTATATTGAACCATCCCTGCATCCCTGGGATGAAACCTCCTACTTGGTCAGGATGGATGATTGTTTTGATGTGTTCTTGGATTCGATTAGCAAGAACTTTATTGAGGATTTTTGCATCAATATTCATAAGGGATATTGGTCTGAAGTTTTCTATCTTTGTTGGGTCTTTTTGTGGTTTAGGTATCAGAGTAATTGTGGCTTCATAGAATGAGTTGGGTAGAGTACCTTCTGTTTCTATTTTGTGGAATAGTTTGTGAAGAACTGGGATTAGATCTTCTTTGAAGGTCTGATAGAACTCTGCACTAAACCCATCTGGTCCTGGGCTTTTTTTAGTTGGGAGACTATTAATGACTGCTTCTATTTCTTTGGGGGATATAGGGCTGTTTAGATCATTAACCTGATCTTGATTCAACTTTGGTACCTGGTATCTGTCTAGGAACTTCTCCATTTCATCCAGGTTCTCCAGTTTTGTTGAGTATAGCCTTTGGTAGAAGGATCTGATGGTGTTTTGGATGTCTTCAGGATCTGTTGTTATGTCTCCTTTTTCATTTCTGATTTTGTTAATTAGGATGCTTTCCCTGTGCCCTCTAGTGAGTCTGGCTAAGGGTTTATCTATCTTGTTGATTTTCTCAAAGAACCAGCTCCTTGATTGGTTGATTCTTTGAATAGTTTTTCTTGTTTCCACTTGGTTGATTTCACCCCTGAGTTTGATTATTTCCTGCCGTCTACTCCTCTTGGGTGAATTTGCTTCCTTTTGTTCTAGTGCTTTTAGGTGTGTTGTCAAGCTGCTAATGTGTGCTCTCTCTAGTTTCCTTTTGGAGGCACTCAGAGCTATGAGTTTTCCTCTTAGAAATGCTTTCATTGCGTCCCATAAGTTTGGGTATGTTGTGGCTTCATTTTCATTGAACTCTAAAAAGTCCTTAATTTCTTTCTTTATTCCTTCCTTGACCAAGGTATCATTGAGAAGAGTGTTGTTCAGTTTCCACGTGAAGGTTGGCTTTCTATTATTTATTTTGTTATTGAAGATCAGCCTTAGTCCATGGTGATCTGATAGGATGCATGGGACAATTTCAATATTTTTATATCTGTTGAGGCCTACTTTGTGACCAATTATGTGGTCAATTTTGGAGAAGGTACCATGAGGTGCTGAGAAGAAGGTATATCCTTTTGTTTTAGGATAAAATGTTCTGTAGATATCTGCCAGATCCATTTGATTCATAATTTCTCTTAGTTTCACTGTGTCCCTGTTTAGTTTCTGTTTCCATGATCTGTCCATTGGTGAAAGTGGTGTGTTGAAGTCTCCCACTATTATTGTATGAGGTGCAATGTGTGCTTTGAGCTTTACTAAAGTTTCTTTAATGAATGTGGCTGCCTTTGTATTTGGAGCATAGATATTCAGGATTGATAGTTCCTCTTGGAGGATTTTACCTTTGATGAGTATGAAGTGTCCCTCCCTGTCTTTTTTAATGACTTTGGGTTGGAAGTCAATCTTATCAGATATTAGAATGGCTACTCCAGCTTGTTTCTTCATGCCATTTGCTTGGAAAATTGTTTTCCAGCCTTTCATTCTGAGGTAGTGTCTATCCTTTTCTCTGAGATGAGTTTCCTGTAAGCAGCAAAATGTTGGGTCTTGTTTGTGTAGCCAGTTTGTTAGTCTATGTCTTTTTATCGGGGAGTTGAGTCCATTGATATTAAGAGATATTAAGGAAAAGTAATTGTTGTTTCCTGTTATTTTTGTTGTTAAAGTTGGCATTTTGTTCTTGTGGCTGTCTTCTTTTAGGTTTGTTGAGGGATTACCTTCTTGTTGTTTCTAGGGCGTGGTTCCTGTCCTTGTATTGGTTTTTTTCTGTTATTATCCTTTGAAGGGCTGGATTCGTGGAGAGATAATGTGTGAATTTGGTTTTGTCGTGGAATACTTTGGTTTCTCCATCTATGTTAATTGAGAGTTTGGCTGGGTATAGTAGCCTGGGCTGGAATTTGTGTTCTTTTAGTGTCTGTATAACATCCGTCCAGGATCTTCTGGCTTTCATAGTCTCTGGTGAAAAATCTGGTGTAATTCTGATAGGCTTGCCTTTATATGTTACTTGGCCTTTTTCTCTTACTGCTTTTAGTATTCTATCTTTATTTAGAGCATTTGTTGCTCTGATTATTATGTGTCGGGAGGTATTTCTTTTCTGGTCCAGTCTATTTGGAGTTCTGTAGGCTTCTTGTATGTTCATGGGCATCTCTTTCTTTAGATTTGGGAAGTTTTCTTCTATAATTTTGTTGAAGATGTTTGCTGGTCCTTTGAGTTGAAAATCTTCATTCTCATCCACTCCTATTATCCGTAGGTTTGGTCTTCTCATTGCGTCCTGTATTTCTTGGATGTTTTGAGTTAGGATCTTTTTGCATTTTACATTTTCCTTGATTGTTGTGCCGATGTTCTCTATGGAATCTTCTGCACCTGAGATTCTCTCTTCCATCTCTTGTATTCTGTTGCTGATGCTCGTATCTATGGTTCCAGATTTCTTTCCTAGGGTTTCTATCTCCAGTGTTGCCTCATTTTGGGATTTCTTTATTGTGTCTACTTCCCTTTTTAGGTCTAGTATGGTTTTGTTCATTTCCATCATCTGTTTGGATGTGTTTTCCTGTTTTTCTGTAAGGACTTCTACCTGTTTGATTATGTTATCGTGTTTTTCTTTAAGGATTTGTAACTCTTTAGCAGTGTTCTCCTGCAATTCTTTAAGGGATTTTTGTGCTTTCTCTTTATTGTCTTCTGCCTGTTTAGCAGTGTTCTCCTGCATTTCTTTAAGTGTGTTATTAAAGTCCTTCTTGAAGTTCTCTACCATCATCAGGAGATATGCTTTTAAATCCGTGTCTAGCTTTTCCGGTGTGTTGGGGTGCCCTGGACTGGGCGAAGTGGGGGTGCTAGGTTCTGATGATGGTGAGTGGTCTTGGTTTCTGTTAGTAAGATTATTACGTTTACCTTTCGCCATCTGGTAATCTCTGGGGTTAGTTGTTATCGTTGTCACTGTTTAAAGATTGGAGCAGAAGCTGTGTTCCACTCACCAGCAGTCTCTAAATCCTGCGGCGGGGGTCGTGGGTAGCTGACGGTACCCCGGTGCTGGTCCAGCCGGAAGAGGCCTGTGGTCCTACACAGGCCGTTTTTCTGCTTCCCTAACTAATGCAGTCTCTGGTCCCGCGTGCAATTGGATTGGAGCAGAAGCTGTGTTCCACTCTCCAGAAGTCTTAAGATCCTGTGGTGGGTGTTGTGGGTAGCTGGTGAGTGTCAGCCGACCCTGCGCCCCAGCTGCCCAGGTGCTTTTCTGACCGGAAGAGGGTTGTGGCCCTATGTAGGCCGGATTTCTCTCTCCCCAACCAGAGCAGTCTCAGGTCCCGCGTGATTGGACTGGAACAGAAGCTGTGTTCCACTCACCAGCAGTCCCAAAATCCTGCGGCGGGGGTCGTGGGTAGCTGGCGGGTGTCAGGCAACCCTGCGCTCCCGCTACCCCGGCGCTGATCCGGCCGGATGAGGCCTGTGGCCCTACTCAGGCCGGTTTCTGCTTCCCTAACTAATGCAGTCTCAGGTCCCGCGCAATTGGATTGGAGCTGAAGCTGTGTTCCACTTACCAGCAGTCCCAAAATCCTGCGGCGGGGGTCGTGGGTAGCTGGCGGGTGTCAGGCAACCCTGCGCTCCCGCTACCCCGGCGCTGATCCAGCCGGATGAGCGAGGGGAACATTTTTGTGCAACCATTCTAGAGGGATGGAAATATTCTTGGAAATGTTCTTACTCTGCTGTCCTGAGGATTTATTCCTAATCACCCACAAGTGTGCAGGAATGAGACCAAGCCAACTGTGTTGACTGTACCATTTGTAAAACTGTGTGTGTATGCATGTGTGTGCGAAAGTCTGGGAAGGGAGGCAGAAACTCTCCAAATGTCCATTCACAGAGAAGGGGTGAAACAATTGTGCAGTTTTAGAATGAGTGTCACAGAGCAGGCTTGATGGACCTGTGCTACTGGCATCAAGCTGGATCAGGCTCAAACTAATACCGGCCAAACCCAGGGGTTGGTGATGATAATATGCATAGGTTGAGAGTTTCAGCTGCTTGGGAGCTGAAACAAGAGGATTGCTTGAATTATGGAATCTGATTCCAGCCTGGGCAACACAGACCCTCAGTGCAATATTGTGATTCACAGAATAATTGTTTTTATCTCAGGTTTTTAAAGTGCTCTGGCCTATGCTTGGATAGAGTCATAAATGCATTTAAAAGTGTGGATAACTATTAAGTACTTACCTTTGGGAGTAAGAGAAAGCAATGATATTAACCATGGCTATCTATCTTACTCAGCTTTCTGTCAGTATAATAAAATATCTGAGGGAGATATGGGGACATAGCTTTGTAGTGAAGAGGCCCTAGGTTCAATACCCAGTACCTACTAACCAACCAACCAACCATTCATCCAACCAACCAACCAACCAACCAACCATTCATCCAACCAACCAACCAATCAACCATTCATCCAACCAACCAACCAACCAACCATTCATCCAACCAACCAACCAACCATTCATCCAACCAACCAACCAACTAACCAACCAACCAATCAACCAACCAACCTACCTACCAACCAACCAACCAATCAACCAACCAACCAACCAAAAGACACAAAACTCAAAGTAAACAAATGAACAAAAGGAAGATTAAACCATCTGAAGAATTCAGCTTTTAAGGAAGAAAGATTTAATTTAGCTTATAGTTTGAGTCTGGCTCAGTGGGCCCATGTTGCCTTTGGCCCTGTGGTAAGGAATATGTGGTGTAGAAAACTGCTCACTGTGGGGTAGCTGGGAAGCGAGACTGGGTTACAGAATCCCCTTGAAGGCTATGGCTCCAATGACCCAATTATTCTCTACCAAGTGTGACCCAATACAATTTCCATCATCAGATAACAGTACCTGGCAACCAAGCCTTCAATACATGGGTTTGGGGAACATTCTAGAGCCGTATTATAACAATACCTGTAGTACTGTTTCCTTCAGATGAAAAGGATGACAGGAGCTGGAGAGAGAGATCATAAGAGCTGGTTTTGTTTTTTCTTTTTGAGATAGGGTTTCTTTGAGTAGCCCTGGCTGTCCAGGAACTCACTCTGTAGGCCAGGCTGGATTACCATTCACCTTGCCCTTCTAGACATGATATCCCGGCTTTCTTGAGATTTCTTTATACAGTTAAAGGCATGAGCCTCTGCTTCCCTAGTGCTGGGATTAAAGGTATGTGCTACTAGGACCAGCTAGAGTTCTTGATCTTCTTGCAGAGGACTGGAGGTTGGGTCCCAGCCCTCAACTCAGGTGGTTCACATATGCCTGTAACTCCAGATCCGGAGAATTTAATGCCCTCTTCTAGCTTGTATGGACACCCAGGCAAACACACAGACACACACACACAGCACAAATAAAAAATAAAGTTAAATTAAAATTTGAAGGAGATAATCCAGGGTCTAACAAAATCTGAGCAGTGGGCTGATTGCGACCCAGCTTCCTGCCCTTTTCTCCTGGCCATGGAGCTCCTAACAGCCTTTGTACTTGTACATTTGTAAATGTTCATGTTATGGAAATCAGCTCTCTCCCTCTCTCCCTTGGGTCTTATGGTGATGATTTTTTGTTGGCCTCCTTTTAAGTTTGGATTTACAAATCTTTTCTTTTCCAGTTGCTCACTTCATACACCTTGGCTCTTTCCTCGCTCCATGTTCCTGGGCCATCAGACCTTAACCTTGTGATTTTCATCCGCTCTCAGGCTGGGTGTACCTCCCCAGTTCTCACCCCTCTGCTGGCATCTCCACCCACCTGTAATCTTGCGTTTCCATCATCAGTCCCTTGGGTACATTATGGGTGGTGTCAGCTGCTCATCACATCCGAAACAGAGCTCATCTGTGCTCACCAGTGGCTTGAAACCACCCTGAGTCTTACCTGGGCTGCTCTACCTCTTAACATCTTAAACATCCTCATTGCCTCAAGTATTATCCCCCCCTCCATCCCATTTCATATTAACCCCGAACAATTGTTTTGTAACAAAAATGCAATCATCTTCTCCCCGCAACCCCCATCAGTGTTTTCTTCCTGGGCTACATCCCACATACCCTGACGTCATGATAAAACATCATGTGAACTGGGCCTGAATTCTCTTCTCACTTAATCCTCTCCACAACCCACCTTTTGCCTTATGAATCAACCACTTAACGGTGCCAAGTTGTGCGAGACTACTGGGCCTTTCTATGTGCCAGGCCCTCAACTCTGACCACTTTCCCTGAGGTCTTTGCTTCATGGACTTCAGAAATGGATACTCCATCATTTGTGAAGATGTTCTGAGTGCAACCCCAGATGCAACAAATCTCTTTGCTTCCCATACTGTCATGGCTCTGCCCTCTGTACACAGTACAGTTTCTATTCATTGGAATTATAAGTACAGATTTGGATGCTATTGTCTTGACTAGTCATTTCCCTGGGAGGCAAGTGCCTGACCTGGCCTCGTTCACCCTACCTAATAGTTCAGATTCAGTTTACTGCATGGCATGGGGTCTAGCAGACGTACAATAAAAATATGGTGCCTGGCTGGCTGAGTGAATGGATTTTATCTTACAGCTGAAGATTTACTATAATCAACTTCTATAATACTAATACCTAGCTCATCATTGTTTTAGCTTATCCAGTTTCCTAATTCTATACCAAAATGTTAACTAGCCCAAATCTTAGACAGATGTGGTGCCGCAGACCTGTAATCTCAGCAATGGAAATTTGAGGCAAGAGGATTGTGCGTTTGAGGCCAACCCTGGCTACCAGCAAGATCTTGACTCACTGAGACAACACTGTCAGGCCAGTGACATGGCTTGGTGGGTGAACTGCTCGCCCTGCAAGCATGAAGACCTGAGTTTAGGTCTCCAGCAGCCATGTAAAAGCCTGGCATGGAGGCGTGTATATCCTCAGCGCTGGGCGTTGGACGTAGGTAGCTTCCAGGGACTCGATGGCCAGCCAGCCTAGCCAAAGTGACAAGCTCTGAGCTCAGCTAGAGATCCTGTCTCAAAAGGTAAAGTGGAGATCAATAGAGGAGGACACCCAACTTTGACCTCTGGGCAACATGCATAAATGCACTGGTGAGCCCATGCGTGCGTGAGCACACACACACACACACACGCACACACAACATAACCATCTCAACTCTTCTAATGTGTGAGTTTCCATTCTGCATCTTCAACTCACAACAGGTATTGCCTCCTCCCTCCCCCGCTGAGTAGGCTAGACCAAGCCTTTGTAATCACCTTCTTGACATGGAAGGAAGTTCAGACCCAGAAAATTTGCATGGAACATTTTTAGAAAGGACCAGCGGTTACTGGGGGAAACTTCTGCAAGAACCATATGGGGACTTTAAGTTCCAGAGACATTAGCCTCCAATCTAGTAAAAATCGTTTTGAAAACCTGAAATGAAGTATATGAAACAAAAACAACTGAGAAAAGTTGCCTCAGGTGAGGACCACACAGGCATAATGCCTGGAACGAGGACAGTGGAGAGAAGAGCCAACTGTGGCAAGGAACTTGGAACTCCTGATTCTCCAGCCACCTCTTTCTAAGCTCTGGGTTCACAAGCATGTGTCAGTATGTCCAGTTTTATACAGTGCTGGGGATAGAGCCCTGCCTTCAGTCATGCCATGATTTACTTGGTTTTGGTTTTGGCTTTGGTTTTTCGAAACAGGGTTTCTCTGTGTAGAGAACTTTCCAGACTTTCCTGGAACTCACTCTGTAGACCAGGCTGGCCTCCAACTCAGAAATCCACCTGCCTCTGCCTCTCAAGTGCTGGGATTAAAGGTGTGCACCACCACTGCCCAGCTGCCATGATTTACTTAAAAGTTAACTTACTCTTTCTAAAAAAAAAGAAAAACCTCTGCTTGTTTGCTTATTTATTGATCATTAATATTGCCAGACTTTATTGATGATGCATTTCACAAAAAAATTAAATATCAGATTTTTGAAATGTGCAAAAAAAATATTGCCAGACTTAGCAAATAAGTATGAGTACCAATTAAATGGATTTCAGATAGCGTAGGGGTGTTTATGCATGTGTGTGTGTGTGTGTGTGTGTGTACATATGAATATCCTGCAACTTATACTAAGTGTGGTACACTTGAATATGGCACGTGACACACTGAAAGAGTACACAGTTGATGTGAGAGAAGAACTTGGGTGGATTCGGATGCCACTTCTTTCATCTGGAGTCTCAAGGATTATGACTGTCAACTAAAGAGCATCTCCCTGTTGGTTCCTGGCTAAGATCATGACGATGGAGCTTATGTGACCAAGGAACTGAATGGACATGATGCCTGGAGTTTGTGTCTCTGCCACATTAGGACTTGCAACACCCTGTTTGTTCCTGCTTCTGTTAGATGCTGTCTGAGAATCCTGGGTGTTTTCTGATGTGCTAACCAAGACAACTGAGAGATTTAGTAGAAGAAGAAGAAGAAGAAGAAGAAGAAGAAGAAGAAGAGGAGGAGGAGGAGGAGGAGGAGGAGGAGGAGGAGGAGGAGGAGGAGGAGGAGGAGGAGGAGGAGGAGGAGGAGGAGGAGGAGGAGGAGGAGGAGGAGGAGAGAGATGAGGAAGAAGAGGAGGAAGAGGAGGAGGAAGAGGACGAGGAAGGGGAAGAAGAAAGAGTAACAGTGATAATTAAAAAGAATTCAAGAACGGATCAACGTTAAGTGATGCATTACTGTAATGAGCCATGTTAAAAGCTAATGTGAGACTGCAGAGGTGACTCCCTCAGCAAACTTCTTACTGAGCAACTGTGAGGACCTGAGTTTGGATTCCAGGATCTGTATACACAGGTATGGTGGCTCAACTCTACAATCCCCTGCATGAGAGAAAGAAACATTTGGATCCTTGGAGCTTGCTGAGCCTGGAATACATAAGACCCTATTCTCCAAAACAAACAAAAAGTTAGTGAGAGAAGTCTTATGCAATGGTGTTGAGCTCATAACTGTAGGGAAGAGGGAGGGGGAGGAGGGAGGAAGTAGGAGGAGAAGTAAGGGAAGGTGAGGGGAGAGGAGGAGGTGGGAGAGCACGGAAGGTCTCAGCAGCTGCAGCAGGAGTGGTAAGATCTGGTGCTTGAGGCCTGTCTGAAAGTCCAGGTCAAAGGGCAACACTGATTCTCCTTAAAGACCTAGTGGGTCAGAAGCCAGACTGCTTTAGAGTTGATCCAAGAGAGTTGAACCCATCACTTTGCATCAATAATTTGTTTCCCTCTTGAGCTTCAGTCCTTAAACCCTCGACTTATTGGTCACACACAGAGGCCTCAAGGTCATAGGTTTGCGTAATCCTCAGTTGTTCCTCTTGAGCCACCATTCAGGGTGGGGTGGAGGCCCAGTCTCTTCCTACCATCTCTGATTTTGCAAAACAGCACATTGCCACTTATCATTTTAGTTGTCTCTGACCTGACACTTGTCTATCGGACAGTGCTGAGCTTGTGGTGAGCGGAATGATGCTGAGATGTCAGAGTGTGAGTTTCAGGGCCAAGGCATCCTGGCTAATGGGGGAGGGGGACAGCAAGTCTCTAGAAAGAGGTTGGCAGAACTGTTGGGTAGGGCCCAGGGGTCTGCTAGGAAGGGCAAGGCTAGGCATATTTGCTTTCCAGTTACTCTTTTACATTGCTGTATCAATCAGATTTCTCTTACTGTAACAAACTACCAGAGACAATCAACTTAAAAAGAGAGGAGGTTGATGTGGGCTTATGGTTGTAGGGGTTTGGGTCTGTAATTCGTTGGCCCATTGTTCTGCAGCCTGTGGGAAGGCAGCACATTGGAGCAGGGTGTGTGTGACAGGGGAAACGCTTGGGAAATGGCAGGAATAGAAGAGAGGCAAAGGAAAGACTGCCTTCCCACAATCCTCTTTAACGACACCCTCCCTGTGACCTGAGGGCCTTCCACCAGTACCAGTAGTGCCTCAGACTGGGAGCCTTAGGAGGACATCCCACCCCAAAACTCTAGTCACTTTGGTTGGAAATAAGCTATTCAAAAGAGAAACAGAAATACAATAAACCAGGAAAATACCAAGTATTGTGATGGTAATCATCTTTATTGATCACCTCCAATTCCAAGTACAGTCTTATTTCACTAATGTTCAGAAGTTGTTTTTTTTCTTTCTTTTCTGAGTTAGAGTCTCACTCTGTAACCCAGGATAGCCTAGAGCTTATTTCAGAGACTAGATTGGTGTCCAATTTGTATTGCTCTTTTTGCTTCCTGAGTGCTAGGATTGCAGACATTTCCTCCCTTGTCCAGGTAAGAATTTTGTATTCTGTCCTATGTGGTATGAGTATATTTTAAAACTGGGCACATGCTATAGGCTAGAATGGCATTATTCCCCCTCTGTGTAGCCCTGGATGTCCTAGAACACACTCTGAAGACCAGGCAGGTATCAAACTCAGAGATCCTTATTCCTCCTGTCTCCCAAGTGCTGGGATTAAAGGTGTGTGCCACCACTGCTCAGCAAGAATAGTAATCAGTTTGTGCTGCTTTTTGGTCAGGTGAGCCAGGGAAAGGACCAGGGGCATTTCTGGACACTGCCCAAAGGCCATGGGCAAAGCTGTCCCAATGTTCCATCCTTCTACTTGGCAAGAGTGTTCTCATGTGTCACACACAGTCACCCTCCACACCCAGGCTGGTACCCAGTATGTCTGCCACGGTCATTTGTTCCAGTTTTGTTCCTGGCCACCCTATAATCAGGTACCACAAATACAGAACAATTAATTTTGAAAAAGTGATCACTAGAAGAAAGAACTGATTAATGGTGTATATACCTATTCAGCTTGCTCCCAAGGTTCCTTTTGGCATGTGGCTCCCAATCACACTTAAATTAATAAGTCTGTCATTGTGAGTCACAGCAAATTAAGACACTGTCCACTCACTCATGGTTTAATTCAGTAATTCTTAGGTCAGCAAGCTTATTTACCAGAGTCATCTAGGAAGACTTTAAGGAAATATTATTAGGACTAGGGCTATCACTCACCAGAGGACTCTCTCTCTCTCTCTCTCTCTCTCTCTCTCTCTCTCTCTCTCTCTCTCTCTCTGTGTGTGTGTGTGTGTGTGTGTGTGTGTAGCATGAGGAAGGTCCTAGGGTTGCTTCTAGACACACATCCTGTTACCCAGGATACATCCCTACACAGCATCAAATAACTGGCGAAACGGAGGGAAAATAGCTGTTGGGACAACTGATCATTATTAATCACAAAATGAAATTATTTAGGCAACAACTCCCAGACCAGTGAACTGTCTTGAGTTTTAACTCAAACCTACTATGTCAGAACTCTGGGAGAAGAACCTGGCAGTCTATGCTTTATGAAGCTTCCTGGATAGTTCCAAAGACTGGAGGCTTAAACCACCATGTCATGCATTCAGCAGACCTTTTGGGGGAGACTCAGGTTCCCATCTCTCAGACTTATTCAGGAAGGGGAGTCTTGTCCTGATATATCTGCCCAGCATTATCCAGAAGCTCAGCTTTCAATGATAACCTTAAGCATTGGGTTCAGCTGAGAGACTTGGGTACTAGATTCCAGGGCCTTGAGCTTGATTCTTGTCAAGTTTACAGAATGAACAGCAGAACAAGAGTGAGTTGAGTTGTTAGCCCAAGGAAGGGCTAGAAGCAGAGAGTTTAGAGGTTGGTCTCAACCTTGACTGCACCCTGCATTCCCCTGCAGGTAATTCTCCCAGCCTTCATCCCAGCCTCTGATATAGAAACCATGTGAGTGAGACCTGAGTATCAGGCATGCAAGGTGCTCAGGCAGTGGGAATGTGCAGCTAAGGCAGAGGTGTCCTTGGCTTTTGAACTTTATAGTTTGAGACAGGAGCTCACGTAGTAGCCAAGGATGACTTCGAATTTGTGATCTTCTTGCCTCTACCTCCAAAGAGCTTGGATTACAGGCATGCTCAGTTTTTCCCAGAGCTGAAGTTACACCCAGGGCTTCACGCCTGACAAGCCTTTATCACCTGAGCTATATCCCTACACCAACTTGGTTTCCTATTTATTTATTTAGCTATTATTTTAATCTTTTTCTAACAGGCTTTGGGCTCCTCACTCTGCTCCATGCAGATGTCAGGGGTGACATGTAGGTAACTCTTGGGTTTAGTTTCTTGAGTATCCTCAAAGTCACACATGTGGTCGGTTAGTCCACAGAACAGGAGAGAGAGAGAGAGAGCACAGGACACCAGCTGTGCCTTGTTCCATTTCACTGTCTGAGTTATAAGTACCTAAGTCATTGGGGCACACACTCTGCAAAATCAACAAAGGCAAGAACAGGCCCAGCACAGGGCACGATATCCTGAATTAGGAAACCCTTTTCTATCGTTGCTTTAGTTTGTGGGTCCTTAGCAGGGAAGTGGGGGTACACCCCATTTCAAAACCAAGAAGGGTCAGGGTGTACTGAGTGGTAGAGCACATGCTTAGCAAGCACAAGGTCCCCAGCACCTTCCAACCACATGCTCTTTATCCTCAGCTCTCAGCACCAGCCTAGCAGCATACAGCAGCAACCACAAAACCTAGAGATCTCGATTACACATTTGTTCCACTTTCAAAAAAAAAAAAAAAAAAAAAAAAGAGAAGTTAGCTGGCTTGCTTCACCAAGAAGCAAACTCATTTCCACTCAGTGGCTGTCCTCAGGACGATGACACAGGCATGCGTGAGGCTCAGATACTGGAGCTATCAGACCTCATCTCATTTCTTCCCCGACTCACAAGATTTTTCTCCAGGGTCCTCACCAGATGTGCACCCTGTGAGTCCCAGATGTGTTTGCATAAATACCGTCAACAATCATTTGTAAGTGAGCCTTCTTTAGTATCTGGTGATTCGGGGCTGAACAGTCAGATGATGAGATGTAGCCTACCTTCAAGTGTCTGACAGTGACATTGTGATGTTAAAAGGTGACATTGAGTCATTCTTTAAGGACCAGAGAGAGAAATGATGAAATGAAGAAGCTCTGGGAAGT
Source organism: Mus caroli (assembly GCF_978045245.1). Lineage (NCBI taxonomy): Eukaryota > Metazoa > Chordata > Mammalia > Rodentia > Muridae > Mus > Mus caroli. The sequence continues at coordinate 77,368,237 of NW_028227258.1, read as the reverse complement.
TTGGGATGGGGTCACTTGATATAACCATGACCAGGCCAGCCATCAGAACGTTCCTGTTGGAGCCCTGTAGACGGGTGGCAGGCAAGGCCTACCTGCATTTCACACACTGCCTTCAGGGTTTCTTCTGCCTTTTACTTGCTGACGCCTCTTCTTTCCACACCCACTGTATCCTCACCCCACCCTCAGCTCTGCCAATTTTATCCCCATCCCCTCTACTCATGTCCTGAATAATATCCAAATTGTTAGCCCCGAAATATGAGAATAAATGAGGAAGTTATAGCAGGCTGGCGGAACTCCCGAGGGATAAGCAAGAAGCACACCAGGAAAGAAGATAGGTAGCCGGACAAAGTTGACATCAGGTATCTGGTGTCTGTGCCCCGGGCTGAGAAGGCACGGCACTTACCCACTCACCTGCCTTCCGGAGCACTTTTAGGGAGCAAGTTCTAAAATGGGAAGGGCTCTTCCCGGGTTCCTTCATTATGAACATGGAGTCGGGGAAGGAGTGGATATGTAGGGTGTCTGAGGCAAAAAGAAGAAAACCTGAAAGCCCCGTAGCGCTCACTTTCTGGAGATCTGTTTTACGGCCAGGGTGCTAGGTGCTAGACGCTAGTGCTGTGTGACATGGCACCAGACATCGCCGTTCTTCGCAAAGCAAAGGCAAGTGCTAGAGCCCATGGGGTTGCCTGAGGCTGAGCAGCGGTTTAGGGGCTCCCCGACTTCCACTGGGTTAAAAGCTGCTTTAACTCAGTGGCGGGGTGTGTGGGGGGAAGCTTTGGGGGAAAGTCCCCGAGCTGCCTTCTGCTAGCTCCATCCACCACCACTTTAGCACCTCTGGTTCTTGTGTTGAGTCTGAGTCCCACCTTGGTTTTCTTGTTTCCGGTTTTCTCTCTAACTTTGTTTTTTTCTTAAGTCAGGGTTTCTCTGTGTAGTTATTGCCATCCTGGGTCCTGGAATTCGCTTTGTAGACCAGGCTGGCCTTGAACTCAGAGATCTGCCAGTTTTTGAGCCAGGCTTGTCTTGGTGGTGCATGGGATTAAAAGCATGCACCACCACTCTTGGCTCCATTTACTTTCAAAAAGACAACAAACTAACAAACAGATTCTTTATGCATTCATAGAATTTAGCCCAAGAGACAGGACTACTCCCTGGGGAAAGATAATTTCATCGATTCATCTGAAAAGTGTGGACACTGAAGTTATAAAGGTCAGACTAGAAGACATGGGGTGTCATGTGCCGTGGGAGGGGCGGAGTTTAGTCTAGCACTCAGAAAACACTCCTTCAGCCCATTTACTGTTGTTTATCTGGAGGCTTTTATGCGGTTAAACCCCACTAGAACATGGAGAGTGATATGGAAGGTTATCATAGGAGTCTCTGAAGATGAAGGCCTGCAGAAGAGAGAGAGAGAGAGAGAGAGAGAGAGAGAGAGAGAGAGAGAGAGAGAGAGAGAGAGAGAGAGAGAGAGAGCGCTCTGGGGTTTAGCTTTGTGGTAGAGCACTTGCTTAGCATGCTAGTGACCCCGGGTCCCATCCCCCTACTACAAAATTAATTTTAAAAGGAGGGAAAGAGGCAGAGGCAGAGGCAGAAAGAACTCTAAGCTCTCTTTTACTTAGACACCGGAGAGTCTGGTGGAAAACACATTTGAGCCTGTCAGGGTGTACTGTAGGGAGAGCCTGCAGCCCATTTAAACTCCATAGTGTCACTAAAGGCCACCTGCCTGGTCTTGAAAAGCAGAGTACACCATCTAGGGCTGCCTGGGACACTTCTCTCTTCCTTCCACAGCCCCAGTGGCAGAGCCTCTCATTATTCTTACTGGCCTGTATCTGTCCCCATTTTCTCTTCTCTGGGGCCACAGGTCGAGTGGAGACAAGGACAATAAGCATTGTACTAGAGAGAGCTTGGCTCATCTGCTCCCCTTGGAGAGGAGCTACTGGGGTTCTGGGCAGAGCTGCCTGCCTTGCATCTGGGATGAGGTGCCTCAGCCAGAACCCAGCAATGCTGGCCTTCCCCATCCTTATCCACCCTTGTGCCAGCAAGCCACTGTCTGTTCTAGGCTGAGGGACAAGAACCCAGAGTCCACTCTCTTGCTCTCTGCCTGATGGCCAAACTTCATGACTCTCAGCACCGTATTTCCTTCCCCCTGATTGAAGGGAGACACATTACCAAGATAAAGTCTCAGGTTCCATCATGACCCTCCGGGGACCCCAGTCTTCTCTCTTCGTGAGCTCTGTGACTGAGCAAGTCGTGTGAAGTCTGTCACCATATCTCTCTGCACGCGTAGAGGGCACAGAATGAGATGGTGCAGATAGAGGGCAGAGTACAGACAGGGCTTAGTTCTTCATAGCGTCTCAAGAAGTGGAGTGCGGTGACACAGACCTGCCATCCCAGTGCTCCGGAAGCTGAGGGTGCTGAGCAAGACCTCTGAGTAAATAAACAGGAAAGATTAGCCTGAAGCAGGTGACAGCACCCACAGCAGCAGTGAGGGTAGGCCAAGGAAAGGAGAACTGATCTGCAGACCTCGCTCAGTGGTAGAGCACCCACTTTGCGTGCGCACACTGCTGAGTGTGGTGTCCGGCAGGAAGAGGGAGGCGGAGGGAGAGAATATAAATACCTCTGATTTTCTTCTTTTCATCCTGGGGCCCCTCTCCTAATACCATCACACTGGTGATTAGGGATCAGTGTAGGAATTGGAGTGAGGATCCACAGGTAGTTTATAAGTGAACAGATATTTTTACTGTTGTAACGTGAATCTGAGGAATTCACTGCAGTGTGATTACAAAGAGAGATAAACTATTGAGCGGCTCTGCACTGCTCAACTTGGCCATCCTGTGGAGGGATGGCCTAGCCAGAGTACAGCTTAAAGCCACTCATCTTTCCTTAGACATCAAACCTTTTGCCTTAAAATGTTTTTCACCAACTGACTCATGCGTCTTCTGCATGTAATATTTTCTGCTGTCAGACCAGGGTGAGAATCAGACAGCCCTACCCCATGACAGAACAAAACCCCTTCAGCCACCCCGTCACTGCTGGGACGAGGTGAGGTTCTTTCCCCTCTGTGAAGGGTGTCTAATGGCATTCAAGGGTCAGACAGAGTAACCTTGCTTCTCCTTTGAAATAGGGAAAGTTCCGGTGTGATCATTTTTCTTGTTGCTTTGACCAAAGCAACTTAAGGAAAGAACAGCTTATTATGGGTCACAGGCCAAGGGTTCAGTCCCTCATGGCTAGGAGGACATGGTGACAGGACAGGGGGCAGCTGGCGATATTGCCACAGTTGGAAAGCAGAGAGGGATGAAATGTGATGGTCAGCTCTTGGGTGCCTTTCTCCTTACTCAGTCTAGGACGGTAGCACATGGAATGGTGGCATCCACAGTGAGAATGGGTGTTCCCACTGCAGTTAACTTAATCTAGAAACTCACAGACACGCACAAAGGCTTGCCTCCTGCTTGGTAATAAATACTGTCAAGCTGACAATGGAAGTTAACCATTTTAACCATGAGACTCTACCAGTGCATTTTCCTAAATAACTATAAATTGTGAGGTTTTCTCCGCCCCCCCACTTCTTTTTATGTATGTGAATGCACACTGTCTTCACATACACCAGAAGAGAGCATCAGATCCCATTACAGATGGCTGTGAGCCACCATGTAGTTGATAAGAATTGAACTCAGAAGCTAGAGAAAGTACCCAAGGAGCTAAAGGGATCTGCAACCCTATAGTTGGAACAACATGATGAACTCACCAGTACCCCGGAGCTCTTGTCTCTAGCTGCATATGTATCGAAAGATGGCCTAGTCAGCCATCACTGGAAAGAGAGGCCCATTGGACTTGCAAACTTTATATGCCCCAATATAGGGGAATGCCAGGGCCAAAAGAATGGGAATGGGTGGGTAGGGAAGTGGGGGGGGGTATGGGGGACTTTTGGGATAGCATTGGAAATGTAATTGAGGAAAATACGTAATAAAAAATATTAAAAATTTAAAAAAAAAGAATTGAACTCAGGACCTCTGGAAGTGCAGTCAGTGCTCTTAACCACTGAGCCATCTCTCCAGCCCTTGAAGTTTTTTTTTCTCCAAGGGATCATCTTGAGAATCTTATTTCACAAATGAGATATTCATCACGTACTTATTTAGAATCCAGGAGGACTTGTCAGACATTCAAGGGGTCTTGAGTGCTGTGTGCTGGGCAGAATGTCAGGCACTTAGCTCTGAAACCCAAGTGAGCCCAGTATAAAAAAATTCATTCCTATTTCTATCTACTATCTATCTATCTATCTATCTATCTATCTATCTATCTATCTATCTATCTATCTATCTATCTATCACCTCTATCTTATCTATCTATCTATCTATCTATCTATCTATCTATCTATCTATCATCTATCTGTCTATCATCTATCTATCATCTGTATGTATTATATATCTGTCTATCAGTCATCTCTATCTACCCTATCTATCTATCTATCTATCTATCTATCTATCTATCTATCTATCTATCTACCTACCTACCTACCTACCTATCAATCATTTTGTGGTACTAGACCTTATGTTTGCAAGGCATGTATCCTTACAGTAAGTCTTACCTCCAGGCCCATTGATTTATATCTAAATGTATTTTTTAATGGCATGCATTTTACATTGTGTCAGTAAATTTAAATTTACTCAGAAACTTTATGAACATTCCCTAGCTCTCTATGGCTTTGGGAGTAGTAATATCTATGGTGTGACAAAGCCTGCATTCAGTGTGTCTAGAGTGTCTGGCTGAGGCTGGACTGCGGGTGTGTGTGTTGGGGTGGGGGTGGGAGGAGGCTTGCCTCTGCTTTGACTCTATGTTCAACACACTTGGAGCTTGAGCTTCATTTAGCTCAAAGCAATATACTCTTCATGTCATGCCGAATAGGAACACCACTCACAGTGGACCAAGCTCACTACTGAATGAGCCATTTAAAGATCGCCAAAACCACGACACATCAGCTTAGACTCCATGGCAGCCTTGCTTTTGTTCATGTTTAGGAAATGACGAGGAGTCAGAATACTCAGGACAGAGCACCACAGAAGAAGAAAACGCAGAGGACAAGACGACGACAAGTGCTCTGGCTACGGTGACCACAGAAGCATTAGCTGAAAATGTGAATTCTACCCACATCAACGACACCTCAAACCAGGTGGAATTTATATTAATGGTGGCGATCCCACTGGCTGCGCTGCTCATCCTTCTATTCGTGGTTCTCATTGCGACCTACTTTAAAAGCAAGAGACCTAAGCAAGGTAGGTAACTCTTGTGTTCCCGATTCCAGACAACCACTGTACACCTTAATGAGCCACCAGAAACAGATTGCTTTCTTCTTTTACGCAGAGCCTTCTAGCCAAGGATCTCAAAGTGCCTTGCAGACACGTGAGTAGCCTGGTATTTGCTTGGTGTTGGAGTAAATAAAGTTGTAAGTGATGAGTGATTACAGCTCACAGATGTTTGCAAGAGGTTAATAATGGCATATTCTGTGTGTGTGCCTGTGTGCATGCGTGCATATGTCTGTAAATTTTTAATCTGCATTGAAATTATAATCTACTGCTGCTACCCAGAGAATCTTGACCACGAAAACAATGTGACATTTCACTTTGTAGGAGGAGAGGGTCAGGCAGGTGTCCGATTGGGGTTAATGACAAAGGGTTAGAGAGTTCATCATGCTTACATGAATTGGGTCTTTACTCATATTTCCATAATAGATATTACTTCTCCCATCCTACCCCACCCCAGTTTGAAAAGGGTAGAGAGAAGTATTCTCCTTGCTCCCACCAAGAACATCTATATGGAAATTGCTAACTGACTAAAGATGACTGACTGAAACCAAGATAGGAAACTCCCAGTCACCGGTGTGCTCAAAAAGTATAGAACAAAATGAGAGAATCCTAGGATTCAGGGTTGCTCTGGTCCCAAGCAAACTTGGCATATTTTGACTTGTGCTGGTAAACTCTGACTAGGTCCAGTGTTTCTGTTTGCTTGTTTGTAATTATATATATATATATATATGTGTGTGTGTGTGTGTGTGTGTATGTGTACATGTATATATGTATGTATGTATATGTATATATACACACATATCTATCTAACTATATATCTGTATTTGTAGATAGATATAGGTATAGATATAGATATAGGTATAGATATAGATATAGATATATACACACACTCACATTTTGTGTGTGTGTGTATGTGTGGGTGTGGGTGTGTATGTATATATGTATATATGTATGTATGTATATATACACACATATCTATCTAACTATATCTATATCTGTATCTGTATCTGTAGATAGATAGAGATAGAGATATACACACACTCACATTTTGTGTGTGTGTGTGTGCATGCACATTCAAGCCAACAGGCACAGGCATCGATGCACATGTGGAAGTCAGACATGTGCTTGTAGAAATAGTTTTTCTCCTTTCACCATGTGGGTTTTAGGGATCTAGCCCTGGTTGGCAGCGTTGACAGCAAGCCCTTTTGCCTGATGAGTTGTCCCATTGGCCCAGGCTTCAGGTTTTAAATTGAAGCTTTTAAAAGTCATTTCAAACTTTACTTAAGGGTAGGAGCTTCTCAAGTAAGATGCATAGTCAGGCTCACATAGAAAACTCCTCTGCATCCTCCAGTCCTACTAACAAGGCACTTTGCTTTTCTTGCTGTCTGTCCCACACTGGGGCAGCCATTTAGCTCTGGGTAGGAGCTGTAATGATTCTATTCACGGCCAGTGGACGGGGAGGTAAGTGGAGCTGGGAAGGAAGTCCTCTTCCTCCACAGAAGGAACTGGTAAAATAATTAGAAAGAGGAAGAAGAGGGAACCCATTCTCCACCGCTTGAAATTTCAGAGTAACCTAGCAACAGTGGTTGTGTGGGAGCTCCTCTGGAATCTATAGTTAACGCAAGACCCAATGGGGCTGCCCAGACACCCTCCCCTCTTCTTGCCTAGGCTGGACTTGAACTCTTCCACTCACGCAGCCCTCCTGCATCAGCCTCTAAAGTAGATCTGGGCTGCAGGCCTGCAACACTGCACCTGGCTCTTTCCATTCCTCCTTTTATTTTAACCTCAGGGGAGTTCCCTGTCAAACCTAGATGTGAAGGGGAGTCCAGGGCTGGGGCCTCCAGTCTCATGTCAAGCTCTTAGGCTTTCAAGCTCTCTGAACTCTGGTGTTCAAGTCTTTCAGTTCCAAAATCATTTGCATGTAAGGAGCAGACCCATCCTCCTGCTTTTCTTGATAGCTAGCCAAAGCAGTTTTCATATTTTAATCCTTACTATAATATTAAATTTCAATTGCATATTATGTATCACACAGTAGATGCATGCATCTATCATGTATGTATGTATGTATGTATCCATCTGTCCATCCATCCGTCCATCCACCCAGGTTACAGAATGGCTATAAAGGGTTCTGAGAAGCCACAGAAGAGTTCAAGGTGTTCCAAAGAGGAAGGACTAAGAAGCCAGAACTAGGAACCTGATAGATCTACAAAGACTTTCTGCAGGATACAATAACAAATACAGGTTGGAGTTCTACCAGAGATCCTGCCATAGAGTTAGGCTGCAGGGTCAGAGTTGAGCTACTCAAGTGAGGTGCAGTGGAGGCTGTAAAGGGAAAAGTAAGGTCTAGGATGGAGAGATGGACAGGTAGACAGCAATTCCAGTAGGCTGTATCAGTAGTGGGGGTGGCCTAGAGTTTTCTGCCTATCAGTCACCACACACACACACACACACACACACACACACACACACACACACACACACAGAGAGAGAGAGAGAGAGAGAGAGAGAGAGAGAGAGAGAGTCTGAAGCAAACAAAAAAGCCTCACTGTTTTAGACGATCTAGAGTAAGCTAGGGCTGGGCACAGCCTTTCTCCCATTGCCTTGATGTGTTGGGTAATCTCTCAAAGAACTGCTGCGAAAGCACGAGCAGGAAGTCATCATTTAGAACAGACCATGGCTAACCGATGCCGGCTCTGCTCAATGAGGCTCCTGCTCAGACTAGAAAGCAGGCAGCCAGAGCCTTCTATGGCTCCTTCCCTCAGGCCAGGGCCAACAAGCCCACTGTCTACAGCATAGGGAGGGTCTTGTCAGAAAAGTGGTTGTAAAGCAGGAACTAAATGTGGAAGACAAGCAGTAGGAGAGAATGAGAGGGCAGCTGGAAAGGGATAAGATGGAGCCCAGTGTGAGTGCGTGCACCCAGTCGGTGGCTATTAATAAAGAGATGTAGGCCAGGTAGAGTGGAGCAGGCAGGACCTGATTGCTGAGGACAAGTAATTGGTCCCCCCGCCCCCCTCTGCCCCTGGCTTAATGCTCTGCTCTTGTCCGATCTCCCAGATGTGTTTCTGTTGCCATGGTGGCTGGGGCAGGGGTAATGGCCCTGGAGCAGAGAAGATGAGGCCACAGAAGGCTTTTTGCTCTTTTAATACTGATTATGGAGCCTCTCATTTGGTGCATCTGGAGCACTTTGGTAATGGATTTTTAAACTTTTCCATCATCTGCATGCAGGTCAGCTTCTGCCTACCTCCGAGTCTGTGGGGAGCCCAGATTAGAGTGAAAATCTGTGCTCACAGCGGGACTGTGGAGTCACATGCTCTCTGAGAAACTGGTGGGGAAGTTAGTAAGCAGGAAAAGGGGACTGGTTAGAAGCAGGCGTGTGTGTGTGTGTGTGTGTGTGTGTGTGTGTGTGTGTGTGTGTGTGTGTGTGTGTGTGTTTGGGACAGGTCTTTATGGATCACCTGTAGAGAGTTTCAGTTGTGTGGGGCTTTGTTTAAAGTCCCTTAAGGAAATAGCCAGTATGTTTTTAGATTAAAACTGTCCGTGTAGGGCCAGGGATGTAACTGATCTTGTATGCTCAAAGTCTTGGGCTCAGTCTCTGAGTACTGCAGACCAGGGTGGTGAGGCATGTTTATAATGCCTGTGCAGGATCAGAAGTTCAAGGTCATCTTCAGTTAGATATCAAGTTTGAAGCCAGCCTGAACTCTGCGAGATCCCATCTTAAACAATGACCAGAAAACTGCAGGCACAAAGTGTGTAAGACGAAGCCATTCGACTAAGTTTCTGGAGAGTCAGGCATCTCCAGGAGGTCTCCGATTCTATTTGGGTGCAGAAGACAGAGCTTACAGTGCCTTCTGGGCCAGCAGTGACGGTGTGAAACCTGCATCTGCACCAGCTCTCCTGGGTTTGCCATGTCACCAAAGCTTGCCCAACCGGCAGGACATAGCAGCTTGTGCCATCTGAGCTCAGTTCCAGGTGCCAGCTGGCTGTGTTTCCTCACCAATGACTGCACTTCTTCAGGCTAGACACAAGGTGGCCTCCAGTTGTCAGGGGTTGAGGCAGCAGACTTCCTGGGGACCTCTACAAAGGGTTTGCCTTCCAAAGCATCTGTCTTACTCTCAGTGCACCCACTTGCCACCACTGATTGTCTTCTCCGGGATGTCGGTTTCCCTGCCAAACCAAACAGAGCTTGCTTGGGCCAGGCAGCAGGCTGTGATTCTTGCCACCTGTTCGTCTGGAGTCTTAGCCACATTAGAGCTGTTTTATCAAATGCTACCTGACTCTCACCCCAATCAGCAGCCATCAAAGGCAAGCTGGTTAGAAATCCCACTATTATAGTAATGATAGGTCCAAAAGATCAGACATAAATATAACTCCATTGCTAGACAACTGAGATAAAAAGCCCATTCATCTTTCTGCTGCATTCTTACCAGGTGTTACTTGCCAGGTACTGTGCTAGCAGGAAGGGGACTGGGGTATGCTTGCCACGGTAAAGAGGACCGATGCTATGGTGGCCCTTTGGGAGCTGTGCTTGGGTGGGAGAGACAAATGAAGTAGAATCAAACAGATGGCCTTACTGACCAGTACTGTGAAATGCAGAGCCAGGGACCAACGGGACCGACGAACCTTCCTGAAATAGAGGTGGGGATGACAGACTGAGAAGTGGAGGGATCCAGCCATTTAAAGAGCCGGGTAAAGGGGACTTTCAGAGGTATCCCTTGGCAGAGAAGCCCACGTGGCATAGTGTTAAGGACCATGTGTCATAAGGAAACGATGCTGGAACATTATTTTGTTGAAGGGGATCCATAGCCAAGCCCTTGTTTGTAACACTTGCTTGCTTTCCTGACCACGCTTTTCCTCTTCGAGTGGATAAAAGAATAATAGGGAAGGTGAGCACTCTCTGGGGAGCACCTATCTCTAAGGAAAGCAGAGTTCATGATTTCAGAGGATTCCAGACCTCGTTTCAGCACGACAGTCTGTACTGTGTGACTTGGGGGTTAATGACTGCTCCTTGGAATATGTGATTTGATTCATGGGCCTCAAGGTCCTTCAGTGTGGTGAAGGTCCTGAGTCTGATCTCTGGGACCCATGTGGAAGAAAGAGAGAATGGACTTCTACAAACTATCCCCTTGTCTTTGCTTAAGTGCTGTGGGTCCCCATCCCTTGTCATCATGTCCCTCCCATTGCAAAGGACACCTAGTGGATGTTCCAGTAAATCCCTGCGATGAACTAGGCTGGTGTGATTCTTGTATCTGTTCTCTTTCAGATGAACTTGGAGGTGAAACCCTGAAAGTGTGAGTCCTCTCCTCCTGTCTTCAGTTCCTTGTTGTGTGGACAAGAATGGTGAAGGGGAACACATGGGGAGCCATTAGCCTTTCCCCAGCTTCTGCTGTGGCTGGTTTCTTTTGCTAGTCCCGCTAGACTCTGACAGCCCCCACATTGTCACAAGGAACATGAGTCTTACTTTCCAAACCTTACCCAGGAATGTCTGCTGTGGTCACCTTTGAGAAAAGAGTTTTTGTCTGGCTGCTACCAGTGCCAGATGCATAGCAGTTAAATATCCTGGCCCTGGGTGAACACCAAAGACACCCAGTGATGCCTCCCCTGCCCCTCCCATCAGCCTCTCTGCTGTAGATCCTGCCTGCTTCATCTTCCAGTGCAGCACCCACAGTGTGTTCAGGGCTGGGGCCTTTCCTTCCTCTCTCCATCTATCCTGACCAGAGCTTTATCCCCTATCCACTCCCTTGAAGCCCGGGAGACGGGGCTGAGGCTTTTCTAAGAGCTGCTGTTCCATTCCTCCTAGCTAGAAGAGCCTAGGCATTGAAGGAGACCAGACAAAAGCAGCCTGCTGTCTGCTCTCTTGATCTGGGTCATTGTTCAAAACTCCAAGAAAAGAGAAGTGAGACCAAGCAAGACTAGGAGGCTAAATGAGAGGGCCACTGAGCACCTTGGCAACCATGCCTTTGGTCTCCAGAGAGCAGCTTCTCTTTTAGTCCACTCCTTCCCTGACCTCTGTGCCATCCAGTTGGGCCTTAGTGACAGAGGAGGGCTCATTGGGGATTTTGCCTCTCTTCCTGCCAGAGTTAGATGCTCTCTTGGTTAGGGTAAACCCAGGGCTAGCTCAGATTGTTTCTAACCAGTCAATATTCTAGACTCTTCCACAAATGAAAATCAGCCTACCGAGCCTTTTCTTTTTTTAAAAAACACGAATTTCTGTTCTCTGTCTAGCCCTATTTTTGAAGAGGACACACCCTCTGTTATGGAAATAGAGATGGAAGAGCTTGATAAATGGATGAACAGCATGAACAGAAACGGTACGTGGAAGCCCAAAGTGTTTGCCTCTCTGGTAACGCAGGGTTAGACAGCTGCCTCATCAACAACTCAGAAAACCTGAAGTCATGCCTCATCTGGCACTTGACCTGCGTACTCCTTAAAGATCCAGTCCAATCATAGTCACGGGGTCTGTTACCACTTGTTTCTATTTGTGTACTAGTTGTTGACTCGGAGCTTTTCAAGAAGAAACTGTGTTGTTTGTTTCTGATAGTGTGTGCACCCTCACATCTCCCCCCCCCTCTCTCTGTGGAGGGGGGTGTTACTGGGAATCTAACCCCCACTTCTAACATGCTAGGTAGGTGCTTTTCCAGCCTGGGAAGGAAATCTGATTCAAAAATTATCTGGGGAAAACATCTGAGATGACCTTCTATTTTCTTGAATTTAGAGAATTCCAGTCTGTATGTGGTTGCACAATTTCATCGAGTGCATTTTATATGAACCTCTGTCCAATACACAAGGTGTTAGAGCTGTGTGCCTGTTTAATCATATAAAATTAAAGCATGGCTTTAGTAGCCGAATGGTAAACGTTTGCTAACCCCTGAGTATGATATTTGTCAGTCTGACTCTAGAACATCCCCATGCCTGTAAATAGTTCTATCAGACAGGACTGCTATACACACTAATAGAGTATTCCCACACAAAAATTTTCAAGTGATAGCTGGTCTTTAAATTGTGTGTCCATTAGAAATCAACGAATTTTTAAATTTAAAAATCAATTAAATTTTTTGATGCTCATATGAAATTGATAAACCTCACTATATATCATACTATTCATATTTGTATGTGTTATAGTTGTAGTGTATACATGTATTGTGAGTGTGTGTGTTTGTGGTATATGCATGCATTGTGTGTGTATGTTTCTATGCAGAGAAAAACATCTGGTGCCACTCTCTAACACACTCTTTGAGAACTCCTCACTGAGCCTGGACAGCAAGATATCTCTGACTATGTACTCCCCTGTTTGTGTGCACACACGTACACGCACACACACGCACAGCTACATCGAGGCTTTTCCAAGGGTGCTGGGGATTTGAACTCAAGTCCTTGATGCTTGTGTATCAAGGAACGCTCTCGACCACTGGATGATCTCTCCAGTCGTTTGTATTTTTAGGACAGACTTACTTATTTATGTGCATGTTCACAGTCTGTGCAACTACTAGCATCCACGTACATTCATGGTGTCTAGAAGAGGGTGTTAAATATTCAGTGAGCAACCCTGCCTCAAAAATTAAGGTGTAGAGCTAACACTACATGAGCATACTTGGGTGTGCTTATGGCTACCCAGGCATACCACACAGACACAGACACATAGACACACACAGACACACACACACACATACATACACACACACACACACACACACACACACACACACACACACACGATGTAGTAGAGGAGAAAGAAGAGGTGTTCCCTCCCCACCTTCCTGATGCTTCTACTGTGGAGCTGTCCTGCAGGCACTGTAGGACCTGAGCTACACCATTTCAGCCCTGCGTCTCACTTCCAAGATGCATGTTCTGGTTTGCAGAACACTGTGAGCTTCCAGAGGACGGACTGAGCAAGCAGTGATGGATTGTGTGCCCTTTCAATAAGGGCACGGAACACTGCAGCCCTGTATCTGCGTGATCCGTGCTCTTACCGTTTCAGGAGCCTCGGTGTCATTAATCTTTGAACCTCTAGAACTCCCCAGTGGGGCCATTTCTTCACAGGTAGCCGCACAGAGGCGCAGTCTATTCCCAACTCTGTCAGCTTTGTGGGTAGAAAAGGCAATTCTGGTGACTAACGGTGAATTTCCTTTGCTTCTGTCTTAGCCGACTATGAGTGTTTACCTACTTTGAAGGAAGAAAAGGAACCAAACCCCAGCCCAAGGTACTTGTGATGTCTCTCAGGAATGGGGAAGGGTGGAAGAGGGTCCCGTCTACAGCACAGCACAGCATTTTCTTTGACCTCTTTGTGCCTGGCAATTTAATATGTCAGTTTACAGGGAGGAATGTGTGGTCAGGGATCGTGTTTTGGAAAACACAAAGCATCCTAGTAGCTCTTGAGGTTTCAAAGAGACACTGTTGAACTCACTTTTGTTTTAGTCCTAAGATTTGCTGATTATAGCAAATTGAATCGGGAAGCTATTTACCTTGGATAGATAGATGTTTGGTGAGGAAACAGAAGGAGGGAACAGCCCCAGACAGATTTGTTTTCAATAATTGTGCCTAAGAGGAACATTTTATAAAGCAAGGAACAAACAAAGAACCCTAACCCTCTTGGTCTAGATTAGTATCAGAGAGAAATTAAATGAAAATTAATAACATATCCCAGTCTGCCACTAGGTGGCTCTGCTTGATAGAAAATTTTAGTGCCTTGGGACCAGTGTGATTCATTAGCACTTGCCGGTATTATTTAAATGATGTGATCTTTATGAGGAGAGAAACGAGTGAATTTGGGGGATTTCTGATTAAAGAACTGTTTGCTCGGTATGTGGAAGGAATTGCAGAATGACTGTAGTTTGGGGGTCACCAAGTCACCTGTTGGGGTAACAAAGATGACTGGACATCAGAGAAGTTGAGCTGTGACGGCAATGGGACTCTTGTGTTAGAGTGCACAGATCGAAGTTTGAGAGCACGACGGCTACCCGTGAAAACACGTTACCTGTTCACCCATCACAGATGCTTACAGATGCAGTCATATGGCACCACAGGCCCTGAGGCCACACCCTGCAAATAAAGACCAATGGTCAGGTTTTCCTTTGGGGTCTCTGTCTCTGCATTTATTCTAGAATCCTGACATAGTAGCTAATAGTTCACCACACTGCATCTCTCTGTGTCATGGACTGACACGGTCCTACCCAGGGCAGCCTCAGCTCTAACCCTTAAGCCCACTCTTAGCAATTACGGCCATGTTACCTCTTGGGGGTATGTATATGTTACAGTTCATTATGAATTTGAAAAATATTCTATCTTACTTAAGTGAGATTCCAGATAATAACAAGAAGGCAAAAGAAAGAAAAAGAATGCCCTGGTTATAGGACAAAGGACATTATGGAGAAATCTATTTCCATATATCTTAACCTTTCCCTCCTAATGAGACAGTGCATAGGTCAATACAGGTCATCTTCAAACTCTGTTTAGGTTATGACTTGTATGTCAGTACTTTCATATCCTTGATTCCCACTCTGTGAAATTACTGACATCACTGAGGAAAACGACCCTGACAGGTTACAAAGATTAAAAGATTAAAAATCTTTTTCTTAAATATAGAGGGGTTGGTTCTTGAACTAAGCTGCCTGTAAGACAAAAAGGCCATATCTGTTTGGAGTTCTATGTGAACTTGTTATTTTGCAAGTGAATATCTGAATTCCTCTGTGGGCCTGGAACCATCTGGCTTTGACGGGATACCTGCCAGGGCTTCACCCCACTCTTTGGAAGCTGTGCTGGAGTTCTGGGCCACCCAGTCTCAGCTCTAGACCCATCTCTCTAGTGACTTCCACAGGCGTATGGTACCCAGTCTCAGCTCTTGACCCATCTCTCTAGTGACTTCCACAGGCGTATGGTGCTGTAACTAGAATGAATTCACAGGGAACACCCCGGTGTTCTTTACCTCTCACATACACAGCCCATCATCAGGGCCTCCCCACGAGTGGAACATTTGTTACAATCACCTGATAGGTCAGCATCGAGCAACCTTCCTCTGTGGCGTCAGCCCCTGAGACGCGCCCCACCCCCCATATGTGCACATAATGCCCCAGAGACTAAGGAGTGAGTTTAATGGGTGCTGCACTCACCTGCCCTCCTGATAAGGAGGACTTCCGGAACCATTTGTAGCATTAGCATCCCGTACTTCTGGGCTTCTGGGGACTGGCACCTCCACCATCCCTCCCTTGAGAGCTTTCCCTGGAATCCATCCCAGCCCCTGATTTTCACTTTCCAGTTCTCACTTTCCTATCCTTTTCTGCCTGACTCCTTGTTCTCCCCCTAGGTTTCTCCCTCCCACCTCCCTCCTTCTCTCTATTCCCTCCCTCCCTCTCTCTCCTATTTCCATCACCTCTGCCTCTTTCTTTAACTCTGGATCATACTATGTAGCCCAGGCTGGCCTTGAACTCATAATCTTCTTGAGTATTGGGACAATAGCAGTATTGACACAGATTGACACTTTAATGTATATAATAATATATATTATTTATTAATCATATAATAACACAATTTTATTTACATTTATTTAAATTAGCACAATTTAATATTTATAACTGATCATAAATTAATTGGTATTATATAATTATATATAATAATTGATAAAGTGATTACTAAATTATATTAATTAATATATGATTGTAATATAATATACTATATATTAATATATTAACATATTTTATAATATATAATATGTAATATATAATATAGTATTATATGTAATGTGTGACATGTGACATGTAACATATAATCTATATTTAGGGTATATTAATTACACAAAATTTACCTCAGAGTAGACATTTTTCTTGAAATGTACATGCTTAGCCCCCAAATAGGATGTTAGTAAGGACCAGGTCTGTACAAATTACTACAAGCTCTTTGCAGTGAGGTTATCATGTTTACGAAACAATGACAGGAAAGGACAAGAAAGGAGTTTGGGGGAGAAAAGTTCCATATTCTTATTTCCCACCTTAGTGGCCTTTCCCTGCAGTCCCCGGTTCTGTGACTTGTGGTGCACAAAGTGCTGCTACAGTGGACTCAGAGCACAGGAAGAGCAGAGGTAGCCCAGAGCTGAACAACTGTTCCAAGTCTCTAGACAATGGAGTCCTTTGTCAAACCCCACCCATACGGCACCTCCCAAATGCCACTAGATACCGTACAGCCCAGACAGAGTCCACCTGGCCCAGGCTAGCCTGCTTCTTCCTTTCTCCTGACTCATGTCTAGTCAGACACTCAGAGCTTCTGTCTGCACCGTGGACCACATGAGCACAGACAGGGAGGCACAGATGTAGCCACGCGCCCATTTGCTGCTGCTCATCATCATCCAGAGGTGGAGAGTTTACACTGTGTGACCGTGCAGAGAAAGGTCGAGGCTTTAAAGTGTCAGTGACTGCCCCCAGTGTTCCCTATCTAGTCCCCACCACCCCAAACAAGAGTGAACTAGATTTGCAGTACCACAAGGGATAGAACGTAATAGTTTGTGTTCTCCAGACTGATACCCAGAAGGACACTGTTAAAGACAGGGTGTGTGTGTGTGTGTGTGTGTGTGTGTTCCAGAGTGTGTCTCCACAGCAGGCATGATCTCTGTATCTTGGGCCAATTCTGAGCCTCATTTCTCTAACTCCACCCAGGCCAGGCCTCTGTCGGGAAGAAGGGACTTTGTATAGATGAGAAAGAGAGCTTGATCTAATTGTTATGTGATGTCGTGCCAAGTCCAACTCCGCACTCTCTGAAACTGAGTCAGAGTGTCGTGACCCGAGACGGGTTGAGTGGTGGCATACCGCCATGTTCAGAGATGGCTGCATTAGCTGTGGCCATAACTCAGGATTGTTGCAAGATAGATGGGGTCAGGAGGACAGGGTGACTGTCCAGTCTGGACAAACAGTCACTGCCATGAGGTTGAGGGATTTGAGCTGAATCTGTCCCCATTCTGCTGGCAGCAAGCCCGTTGGGTGCTTTCTTGAGGAAAATACAGCCGCGCTTTGTTTAGTTTTACAGTTTGTCCTCCTGTTCCTGTATATGCTTGTGGAAAGGTGTTCCATGTTCTTCCCGTGTTTATATAACACTCCTAGACAAATTACTCTTTAATGTCACTGTCAGAAATAAGTTGCTAAGACTGCACGTGCGCACATCGAGGCAAGCGGGAAGGTTGAAAGCAGAGCCGCCTGCGCGTTTGTTGTGGCTCCGTGGCAGTGCGCCAAGGTATTTTTAACAGGGAACTCCAGGATTTGCTAGAGTTAAAAATGCATGGCTTATTTGATCATTTTCCAGAGATGATGAATAGCCAGAGACAGCTAACTAAATAAAGCAATGAGCCTGTGACGGAGAACGCCCTGGCTTACTGTGCTGGGACTCGGGGGAGGAGGCCGCTGACTCACTGGCAGGTCTTGTGGATGGATAGATACCACACCACACAAAACTCCGGAGAGGCAGCTGCTCTCTGGGAACTGCTCGATAGCCCATCAAAGCAGAAGCAGTTTGTGACGTGCTGGCACCCAGTCACGTGGCTATGGCGTTCCAGAGATCACGCTTTTGGGGGACTGAAGTAAACAACGCAGCTAAACAAAAGGCAGCTCCTTAGAAATGTGAGCTGTGCTTCTGAAGACGATTTCTTAAAGCCTTTACATCTTTGAGACAATGCTGTAGGTCACTCACAAACATTTGTCAGAGCTCAATCTGCCTAGTAGGAATCACCAAGAGGCATGCATACATGCGGGTGCCAGGCCTGTAGCATGGGGTTTTGCCTGTCTTTTTCTCTTTGTTTTCATTTGAGAGTGTGATGCTGGGGACTGAGGCCAGAGCCTCTCTCACCCCAACCCCTCATTCATTCTTTTACAGCAACCCTATCAGCTGTAGAATTGTTAGATGTGCTTTGCAGATGACATCAGATGAGGACATTAAAGCTAGGAAAGGTTACCTTGCCCCCTGTCATAAAACAAAGACATAACAGCCCTGATTCAAGCTTCGGCCAGATCGTATGTGCTTCTGATGTTAAGAATCTACTTGTTTGTGGATCTCAACCTTGTAACTATTATAAAAGCCCCTATAAATTAGCAACTGCCCAGTGTTAGCACCCACAACAACAAGATGCAAGGCACAATCATTTGAAAGGTCCAAGTGTTTATTTACTGGACCTGAGGAGAAGGTACAGCCTATCAAAGTGCTTGCCTTTGAGCATGGGAACCTGAGTTCAGATCCTAGCACATAGCACAGAAAAGTCAAAAGTGGGTGTGATCCCACTCAACTTTAATCCTAGCACTGTCCCGAGCCAGAGCCAGAGACGTGTTATGTGTGCTGCTAGCGGACAGCCTAGCTCCAAGCTCAGGGAGAGACACTGTCTCAGGAGAGCAAGACAGAGAGTGAGGAAAGAGCAGGACTCTTGACACCCTCTTCCAGCTTACACATTCAAAACACCAACACACATAAACATGCATAAGCATACACGCACACGCACATAAACACATGCACGCGCACACACACACATACGCACAAAGCTACTTTCTAATTAATTAATTAGTTGATGCTAGGGTTTGAACTCTGAGACTCTCGCATACTAAGCACATGTTTGACCAGTGAGCTAATCCTGGTAAATGTAAAAGATTTAAAGGAATGGAAGCTGTAGTGTGCATGCGGCTAAGTCAAAGACAAGACTGTGAAGTTATCATTTCAAATTCACCCCCATCTCTTCCAAGTCCCGATGATTGTTCCTCTTGGAAAAATTTCTGAACAGACAGCCTGGATGACCTAAGCCGAGAGAGCATCTGTGAGCTGGGGCAGGGGGCAAGGAGGCTTAGAGGGAGCACATTAGAGATTTGACATTGCACCACTGCAACCAGGTAAGAACTGTTAATGAGAGGTGGGTGTGAGAGCTAGAACCTGTCCTCAGCACTCGGGAGGTTGAAGCAGGAGGATCACTTTAAGTTAGAGGGAGACCCTGCTTGAAAAGGAAGCAAAACAAGATAAAATCCTGGTGTGTGGGTTACACACCTACTATCCTAACACTTGAGAGGCAAATGTAGGAGGATCACACAAGTTCAAGGGCAGCCTGGTCTACAGAGTAAGTTTTAGAGCAACCTGGGCTACTGCTGTGCAACACTATCGTTAGGATGTGTGAACAGCATCTACCTCTTCCAGACAGAGAACCGATGACAGGTGAAAGTGAGCTACCCCAAAAGTCCAGCCTGGTGAACCCAAGGGTTTTATTCAGGTTACCTTTAGGAGCAGAAGTGACTGAAAGGCAACTGCATCACCAAAGCCCAGCCCAGCATGGGGACAGCTCACAAAGCTGGGAACCTGGAGCTCACCGCACAGCTGCAGGCATCACGGGTTGGAGAGTGTCCCTTGTGGGAAGTGTGGGGTGGTGGTCTGAGGGCTTTTCAATGCCCTTCTACTGGTACTTGCCTGAGGAAGGAGAGGCCTAGTGATTCTGGTCTGTTTTGGGAACTTCCTGAAGGCTTTGTTAATTTCCTTTCTTGATAAGCGTCCTTGTAGGATGGAATGCTTCACCTCCCCTTAGAGCAATCTGCTGGCTCCCCTCCACCTTTAAAGTCTTGGACCTCAACTGCCTTTTCTCTAAGATGGGAGGATTTAATCTCAGAAGGAACTGCTACACAACAGCCACAGAGTGAGTCCCTGTCT
The DNA here is from genome assembly GCF_978045245.1 of Mus caroli. NCBI lineage: Eukaryota > Metazoa > Chordata > Mammalia > Rodentia > Muridae > Mus > Mus caroli. The sequence continues at coordinate 77,348,300 of NW_028227258.1, read as the reverse complement.
CAAAAACAAAACAAAACAAAACAAAAATAAAAACAAAGAATAAGCCGGGCGTGGTGGCACACGCCTTTAATCCCAGCACTCGGGAGGCAGAGGCAGGTGGATTTCTGAGTTCGAGGCCAGCCTGGTCTACAAAGTGAGTTCCAGGACAGCCAGGGCTACACAGAGAAACCCTGTCTCGAAAAACAAAACAAAACAAAACAAAACAAAACAAAACAAAACAAAACAAAAAAAACAAAAACAAAAACAAAAAAAAAACAAAGAATAAAACAACAACAAAAACAACAAAAAAATAGAACAAAAAAGGAAAACCAGAGAAGTGTTTTGTAGTATGAACTAAAATTATTCTTACGACCTAAGCCAATAAAAAGATAATTGACCCATTTAAATATGGACAAAGTTTATCAGTAGTCAACTTCGCAAAAGAAGAAATTGAAATTAATATTACCAATTAATATTTGGGGGGAAAGGATATTCTTCTTAGCAATGGAACAGCAAATGAAAGCTTAGGTAAATACTAGCATTCTTACCTAGAAGAAGGACCGTTTAACAATGGGCCTGAAAGCTTTAAAACTGCATATCCTTGGTCTGAAATTCCTCTTGTAGAGACTTATGCAAAGAGACTGATTGGAACTGTTGATAAAAGTTAAAAATTAGGAGTAGCCTGAAGAAATAATTATGAGAACTATTGATTAGGTTTCATTGTTGTTTTGTGGGCCCCCCTCTCTCCCTTTTCTTTCATTCTCCCTTCCTTCCTTCCTTCCTTCCTTCCTTCCTTCCTTCCTTCCTTCCTTCCTTCCTTCCTCCCTCCCTCCCTCCCTCCCTCCCTCCCTCCCTCTCTCTCCCTCCCCCCTTCTTTCTTCAGGACTGCAATTGAGTTTAGAGCATCAGCACCTACAGGCAAGCACCCTAGTACTTACATCCCTGGGCCTCGGTTTTTGAATATCTAATGGGTTAACAGATTACTATATAGCTACTAAAGTGGGGGGAGGAGAGATGGAGAAGGTTCTGTCTGTGTGTTGTAGTGCTGGGAATTGAACCCATGACCTTGGGTGTTCTAGGAAGAGCTCTACCACTGAGCCGTGCCCCACCCTGTGTGACCAGCAGTGTACTAACAGATGACAGAACGAAGATCCTGTTTCTGAACAGAAAAACATTTGGGAGAGAAAGTGCCGAAGTATTAGCTATAGTTAAAGTTCTGGTGGAATTTTGTTTTGTTTCTGTTTTGTTTTGCACAATGTACACAGACTAGTTTTACAATAGTTTTGAAAACCATTTCTGTTACAACCATTGGACAGAGCTCAGTGTTGCAGACAAAAGAGAGTCTTGCTAGATAAGAACATGCTATCTGGGGAATTCTGCTCCACAGAGATGGCCTCTGGGCCTTAGCAATACTATCTTGTGCCACCCAGTTTCCAAAGAATGAAACCTCTCCCCACTGTGAGTTTTTCAGAGTTTCGTAATTAAAAGTTTGTTAGTAACTCAACGTGAGGGGTGTTGGTGATCAAATCAAGGGCCTTGACAGTACATGTAATAAGCAAGCTTGCTGTCACTGAGTTCTCCTTCCAGAGCAAAAAACAAACAAGCAAACAAACAAGAAGCCAAACGAAACCAAAAAACTAAGACTACAATCTCATCCACTGTCCACATTTAATGAGTTTTGCCATAGAGGCCATTTCTTTGTTTATCCCCCTGCCTCAGATACAGTTCTGCCCTCCTCTCCCTCTTCCATGCGATCTTGTTCCCACAGCATCCCCCATTGGTGTGCGTGCGCATGCACACGTGCGCACTCGAGCACACACACACACACACACACACACACACACACACACACACACAGAGTTATCGCTGTCAAGGACACATCTATCAATTGGTGATGTATCATCTCTTGTGGCTTGTTTTGTTTGTTTATCTGAGGCACGGCTTCCCAGGCTGTAGTTGCTGGGATTACAGGTATGTGTATTGTGGCTAACGCACAGTGCTTGACTGAGCATCTGTCAAGTGAGTCAGGGGCCTGCCGTAGACTGCGTGCATCCAAGAGCAAGGAGAGAGCACAGCCGCTCACTGCCGTTATTCATGACCTTCTTTGGAGACAGGGTTGGCTGGCGATAGAGCTGTGCTAGAATGTAAGGAGAAAGGGACTCCAAACCTCGAGGAAAAGCAGGAAGAAAGAATCGGGGCCTCCAGCTGCTCTCCAGGACAGGACCAAGGAGCCCCCTGAATCACCGGAAAGCCACTGGACAAAGATAGCCAAACTTGAAACAAACAAACAAAACAGCACAAATTAGCCAGCAGCATGGCTATGTTCAAATGCCAGGTCTCTAATTTATAGTCATTCATACTCTGAGACGTCGGTAATGGAATTCTAGATGGGGCAGAGAGCATTCCCAGCCCCTCTGTGGGCTTGAACAAGATGCACCATTTGAAAATAAGTCAGGGCCACAAACTCTTGAAGGAAACAACACATTTTTAAAAAGAGACTTCTGGCATCTATTCATAGGGAATGGGATTAGATTTAATTAAAGGCGGGAATCCCCAACTCCATCTGGTCTCTCCCTGTCACCGGGGAGGGATTTTGGAGAGCTAGAGATTGTCTCTTGGCATCCACGGATTTCCTCCTCAAGAATTGAATATAAAATTCAAACTGCCCCTTGTGTGGGAAATTGCATGCTAAACAGTGCTGGCTTTCCGATTGTTTAGAATCTTGAGTCACCTCTGCAATCAAGGGATCGGCTCTCCCATGCTCACCACTGTGCTATTGGTTTGTTCTGTATTTCTTTCTTTTTCAGTGACAATGAATCCTAAGTCCAAGAGGCGTTGATGTTTTCCAAGAGCGTACTTCCTGAGGGCACCTGCCAGCCTGCCAGGGGAGGATGAAGAAGAGACAAGTTTAATTAATTTCAAATCAGTGTAGACACAAGAACCTTTTAGTGTTTCTTCCACTGTCCCCTCTTCGGATGATGGCATCCCCCGGACTTGGAAGAATGAGGGACTGAAGTCTTGGAAAGGCCTGGCTGCCCGCCAGCCCACTCATGGTGAGGGAGCCCCGTGTGGTGCTGGTTTCAGATCAGTGTCCCCATTGTCTCCTCCTCAATCATTTTGGTCACCCTAAGATCACAGCACTGGTCTGCTTCCATCCCAGTGTTTGAATCAGGAAGCTGGTCTTCTTCCGGGTCACCTTACTGCCTAACAGGTTTGGATAATATCCTCTCACTGTTCATGGCCTCTCAGGTCAACTCTAGCCGTCTGGAACTTTCCTCAAGGACAGTTGTGTTATGGAAAACATGACAAACAAAGCCGGTGTTTCATAGCCACACCATCCCGGTGAGTCGTTAAGCTTGCTCCTTACCTGCTAAGAAACCACAACAAGAAAGTCCACAGACCTCTCGGGAGATTCTTGCACTCAGCCACATCTCAGTCACTTTTGAAAACTTCGCAGAAGAAATAGCCATCTTTAAAGAGAGAAGCAACTTTTTCCTTCTCGGCTAAAATCACCTCTGCTTGCAACATCTCAAAACTGCTGATCTTGCGTCAAGCCGCAGGCCTGGCCTGTGCGGTGTGGGCTTGGAATGCCCGCAGATTGGGGTCATCTGTTGTCCTTCTGTATCTTGGAGATCTTCAAGGCTGAGCAAGAAAGAGCTGTACCCGTGGCAGCTCCGGCTCACTGTGCTGTGCGGTCTCTCTGCACTTTACATGCGGCCTTTCCTGTAGCCTGGGAAGAGTCTCCAATCCTCAGCACTCCGGGAGGTGGCAATCAGGCCATCAGAAATGACATTCTATGTAAAATCAGTTGACGTCCATGGACTAAAAACAATGGAGTAAAAAAATGCAGAAAACCCCACTAACCTCTCCTCCACAATAAAGCCAGTCCATTTAATCCTTCGTTTTCTAATTCTGACCTTTAAACGGCCGTCGAGCAAATTGAATCTCTGGTTCTCCTGGGATGCCTGGTATTTTATTCCAGGAAAGAAACAAAGAATGAAGTTTTTATTTTGCTAACCACATATGAACTGAGGGGAGATGAGGTTAACCAAACTCTCTGCTGCTGAGTTGGGGTTCTGTGTTTGAAAGGCTGCCCTCATGCTCCACAGAAAGCCTTCTCCTGCCCCCTTGGGGCCCCTTTAATGAGCTCTTGCCTTCTGAGATATGCAGATAATTTTATAGGCAGAGCTGCAGGCCAGGGTGGTCTCTCTACATAGTATATGACCTGAATCCCGGCTCTCCTACTGTCTTGGGACTGTGCAGTTCTCAGACAAAAGGCTGTGCTTGACAGTGTATCCTCAACAGACTTGTCCTGTCTCAGTGCTCTCACTCAGACAGGACTCGGAGGCATTGCCCTGTGGACACTGCCCTGACTCTCAGATAGTCACCCGGCAGGCAGATGCAGCCTTCTGAGTCATCACTTGTCTACCCTGCCCATAAGGGCTACTTTTAATTTGATTCTCTTTCTCTGAAAAGTCTAGTTCCTTCTTTCTTAGGGTGTCTAAGATCCTCCATGATTACCCAGGCCTTTGACCTCAATCCAACCCTGCCCAATACCAGACTTCAGAATTTCTCAGAAGTATATGAGGTGTTGGACTGTTACTTTTGATAAAGGCATGTTTTGTGAGATGATAACACGGCTCCCATTCAATATGTCAAATAACCTCAAACTCCTGAAGAAACAAATTGACCAGCATGCTCTTGAGTTTACATCTGAGAACTGTGTTGACTTTTCTAGCTACACAGGAACTTTCTACAGAGCTATGTTGTTCTGACAAGACTCGAGCCATTAGCATGGGCCAAGCAGTCAAATTAAGCCTATGATCCTGATTATGACTGTATAATCTGAGCACATCATGTGTGTGTGACAACTCCATGAATTCTTAAGACAGAAATATTTATTTTTTTACATCATTAGTAGGAGAAGAAACCCTCATCAATTTGCCTTAGCTGGATAGCTAATCAGAACAAATCAGATTTTAAAATAAAGAAGGCCATGGAATTTATCTCTGTTCCTGCCTGGGTTGTTTGCCTAATGTGCCCAGAGCTCCAGGTTTGACCTCTAGCACTGTATAAACTGGGCATAGTTGCAGAAAGACCATTCCTACAAGCACAAGTTTATTCACAGATACATAGTGAGTTTGAGGTCACCCTGGAATATGTAAGACTGTGACTCAAAAACAAATTTTTTTTAAGACACATGCTTTTGTGTATTTTTTTTAAAGCACGGTAGCATTGCTTAGCTGAACTTCTTCAGAAACTTGTTTCAATAAACATGTTTTTAAAATCCATTTGGGACTCCTTTTTAAAAAGAACTTACTGAATTTATTCTTTGACAGTTTTATATATGTATGTATATGTATGAAGTGCGTTCTGATTTGTGTAGCCCCAGCCTCTCTAACCTCCTTCTCACCCCCTCACCCTTCCTACAAATCTCTTCTCCACGTGCATGCCATTTTTTTGTTTTGTTTTGTTTGAGACACATTGAATTTAATCTGGATTGTCTGTGAGGCCAACAGTGTGGAACTACTGGGCTCCTAAGTGGGCAAACAGCTGAAGACAGTGACTGTCGCTCTCCAAGGTTCCCTTAACAGCCAATAGTTCTTCTCCAATCCGTGATTGACGGTTGATCAAGGCTCAGTCTTAGGTAGGCAGTCACAGCCATGGAGTCATGGCTGCACTGCTGTGCAAGCCAAAACATACTAAAACGACAGCATTTCACAGCCCTCTCCCCATCTTCCAGCTCCTACAGGCTTGCTGTACCCTCTTTCCCCAAAGATTCTAGAGCTCTAAAGCTAAACTGCAAAGATACATGGAAGGTCAAGCAAGGGTCTGAGGATAAGTGAGAGTTGAGTACTTCACCCTGAATGGACCGTCGTCTGTCACTCTTAACTGTCATGAGTATCTCTCTGGGAGGGGCATCAGTATCCAGATGCATGGACTTAGTCTGGATCAACCTTGGCATCCTAGGTAGTCTGTGCTGTCTCTGACTTCCACAGCTCTAGCAACAGAAATAGTAACAAAATAACTGGAAGCCTTACAAACAAACAAACAAACAACAACAACAACAACAAACAGCTTAGGTTTGATCTTACAATTGGGTTATATAAAACAACAATTCACATTGTCTCTGGAAAAAGACCTTATGTTGAATAAACAAATTGTGGGTGCTAATCTCTTCTTCGTCAGAATCAATGCAAATTCTGAGCCTCGTGGAGTGACAAGGCGTGGTTTCCTGCTGGCAAGACCTTGGTGACAGTCATCATTGTGGGGAAATCATTGGCGTTTTATGCTGAATTCAATGTACACGTTTGACTTTTTCACATTGTGAAGACACTCGGGGTGCATTCTGGGGTTTTCTTTTAATAGCCACAACAAGCAGCTAAGAGCACATCTCTACAGCCACAATGGCCAGAGATCATCTGTAGTCTACGGAGGGCTGGCATCAGTCTGAGCTGTTCCTAACTACCCAAACAACCGGTTGCCTGGGTCATGTATCATTCCAAATGTCCCATGGGCATCGATTGGCTGAGCGCTGTGCTGTCAGGGATGGAAATCTGACTTCCCTCTTCTTGACTGTTACTGCTTCTAAGTTCCAGGGGCTTCATTCGAGGTGATTATTAGATCTATATCCTTTTCTAAGCAATACAGCATTCTTGAGAGGTAGTCATATAACTGTACCAGACTGCCAGATATGCTGTAAACTCTGAAATATGTTGAGAAATTAAATTTCTAAATCAGAGTACTTAAATTCAAAATGCTTGATATTTTACCAGATTAGAAGTATGAGTTAGAACCCAGAGATTGCTTCCTCCTCTCTCTCTCTCTCTCTCTCTCTCTCTCTCTCTCTCTCTCTCTCTCTCTCTCTCTCTCTCTCTCTCTCCCTCCCTCCCTCCCTCCCTCCCTCCCTCCCTCCCTCCCTCCCTCCCTCCCTTCCGTTTCTTTATGATTGGACTTGAATTGGCAAGAAGACTCAGGCACTCACGCTTCTCAGCGCATCTCACACTATTTCTCCGCGGCCTCCAGTGCTTTATAAGTAGAGAACATTCTTCAGTTTTCCGTCTTCGGAAAACTTGCACGTGAAGAATGGACGATGCGCGTCGGCTTCAGAGGGAAGTAGTCACTGTGTTGTTCTCAGATGAGGTCCTCCAAATTATAAAATAGGAGCAGAAGCTTGAAGACTGCCTGGGTAAAAAGACCAACTTTGAAATCATGGTGACTATAGGTATTCATCAGGCAAAACTGAATGTGGTCCATCAGTAAGAGCTTAGCCCATCAGTATGCATCCACGAACATCTTCATCTCGGCTAACTAAAGACACTGCCGAGTCTTGAGTTAGTCTTTAGTTAGTCAGTCTTTTCATTTTACAAGCGGTTAAACTGTTTCTTTAGGAGGCCAGTTAGGTCAGATGGCCATTAATCAGATGTGCATCCTTGCTTTTGTCCCAGCAGTCAGATTGCAGTCCTTAGATAAGCTTGTCTGTCCGCACTGGTGAGATAGATGCCTGAGAACATGGATAAAAGCACTTGTTACCAGTCCTCACTCCCTGAGTTCAAGTCCTGGGACCCACATGTGGAAGTAGGTTCAGAACTGATTCCTGAAAGTTGTTCTCTGATCTTCACATGTGTGTCATGGTGTGTATACACACACACACACACACACACACACACACACACACACATACACACACACACACACACAAACACACACACACACACACACACACGAGCCTGTGGCCAGAGGATGTGGTTCAGTGGTAAAGCACTCCCCAGCTTGAGCAAGGCCAGAGTCCCATCCCCAGCACTGCAAGAAAACAATGGCAACAAGGACAGAAACATTATCTCATGACCACTAATTGGACCTGACTTGTAAAATCATCAAAGTTTTAAGATGTGTCTTAATAATACATAGTAACAGTATGACTTGTGGTTTTCTCAGTGTCAGGTATACATAGGTGTGCATGTTGGGATTATTTTCTTCTCAGGTTCATTTTAAAAACGTCATTACTGTTTAGTTTCTTTTTGCTTTATGTATGAGTGTTTTGCCTGCAAGTTTGTCTGTGCACCGTGCATGCAGTACACACAAACACCAGAAGAGGGCGTCAGGTCCACCGGAACCAGAATCCCAGGCAGTTGTAAGTTACCATGTGGGTGCTGGGAATCAAACCTGGGTCCTCTTGGCAGGCAGCCAGCACTCTTCACCACGGAGCCATCTCTCCAGCCCCCTTCAAAGCAATTAAACGTGAGAGTAAACAAGAACGTGTGGACTCGTGTACTAAATTGCTCCCTTGGCAGTGATAGGTTGAAAGGAATTTTAAATTTTCATTTTAAAATGAGGAACCATGAGGGAGGAGGAGGGACGCTTGTCAGGTCACTGAATCTACGTCACTGATAACTATCAACACACGGGCTATGAGTGTGTTTAAAGGTGAGTAAGGTACAGGTTTACAGAAGGTATTGCTTGCTGAGAGTAAAGCGCTCACTGGGTATCTTGCTGAGGAAAATTCTTGTAACTTCGATGACTGTAAAAGAATGGTTACCCTAAGGTAACCCTTGACCCACATCCCTCCTTAAACAAATAATGAAATACCAATGTCCAGCATTCAACCTGTTCTATCCAAAGCCATTGAGTCCCCAAACTGAACTTTCTACTTCTCTGTAAGATAACCTTATTCTTGTCTTTATTCTTCCTTTCAGAACATTTTTACACGAATGAATGAAATTTATTTGCTTATGGGAATGTAACTTAAAGTATTCTTGGTAAAAATGAAAAGAATCCTAAGGATGAAACCTTCTCTCTTTCTAAAGATTAACTCTTCTTTGTGGCGTTCATCCCAACCTCCTCTTCCACACCCTGACCTTGTAAACCAAAGGGGACGGAGTTGACAGAGCCATACCACATAGTGAGATAAGACTGTCTGGATGGGACGCATTCACAAAGACCAGTCAGAGCATGACTGAGAGTGAGCAGGAGGAGTCCCGGAGAGGCTCCATCGGCTACTGCACCCACTTACCCCAACAGACCCTAGGATGAGCTACAGTGCATTTCCTTCCTATCTCCGTCACAAGCTAGTCAGCAGGCTATCAGATCAGCCTGCAGATGGCCAGATCCACACAGCAGACAGCTCCACAGTGAAGAGAAACGGCTAAGACAGAGTCATAGTCCTGGCAAAATTTTATTTTGTTGCAAAGTAAGCTCAGTCTATATAATACTAGAGGCAAGTTAAATTGTTATGTTAAAGAGCCTGTTTCCCAGGGCTGGAGCAATGCTGGGAACACTTATACATCTTGCAGAGGACCTGGGTTCTGTTTCCAGTGCCTACACTGGTTGACCCACTACTGCCTATATGCAATTTCAATTTTACGGGATCTGAAGCCTTTTATTCTAACATCTGCAGACACCTGCACATATGTGGTGCGCATACATACATTCAGGCACAGATAAGTATGCATAAATAAAATATTAAAATGAGCAAACTATTTCTAACAATTGAACAATTAGATTAGAAACTATCCAGAATCTAGGTCCTTCTAAGTATCTCAGCTTCCCCAGTGCCGGACATTTATCCTCTGGGTTCCACATGTGCTGACAGGACTGCCTGTAGCTCTAGTCACAAGGAGACAAAGGGAACTAACTGGTCCAAGGGTGAGCCTCCCAAGCAGGTCAGCAGCTGTTAGAGAGCCTTTCTCCCAATCCGGTGAAGCAACTCCACCCACATCACTGGCCAGCCAGCCCTCAAGGTGCTGAGGAGGACGCTGTGGTGGTGGATGACAAGCAACAGCGAAGGGCTCTGTTTCCCAGAGGCCGCGCGCGTCATGAGAGAAGAATCCCAGCTGTGAGGAGCTAAGCGTGCGACATAAATCAGCTCCTTTCGTAGTGATGTGTATGTAAGGTCGTTTAAGGAACTTGTACGCTCATGCTCCCCCAACGTTGAAGTGTCTGCTTTTTACTTGAGTTTTAAATGCTATATTGTGCTTTCTAAAGGTTAACAACAGGACAATGGCTGTGGGGCTGCAGCCTAACAGAGAGAAGGCAAAAGCCCAGGCCTGGAAGTTTTAACCCACACACCTTCAATCCCAGCACTCGGGAGGCAGAGGGATTGGGATCTCTGTGTTGGAGGCCAGCCTGGTCAACACAGCAAAGGACTACACAGAGAAACCCTATCTTAGAAGAATATGACGACGACGACTACTACTACATCATTCTGTACAAACAGCCTCGGCTGAGAACAACCATGATAAGCACTAACCTAGTTCCTGTGCTGAGAGGAATGGGGAAGAGCACTTGCTGCCCAGGCATGAGGGCTTGGGTTTACTCCTAGTACCCATGGCCTTGTATTCCTGGAACTCAGCACTGCTCAGGGTGCAGACAGAACCGTTGCTGGGCTCGCTGGTCACTGGTCTAGCTCCAGGTTCTGAGATCATGTCAAGAATATAAAGTAGTGAGTGATAGAACAGGATACCTGGTGACCTTCTCTGGCCTGCACACCTGGGTACACACATGCATATACACCATACACATACACTGTACATGCACCTGTGCTTATACCTGCACACACACACACTCGAGTACACACACACACACCAAACAGACAACAAACAAACACCGCATTTCTTGAGCCTAGGTGCCAGTAGGAGTAAGGAGATCAGGGGGAAAAAACAAAATTCCCTCTGTCCAGAATAGAAGGAAGGAAGACATTTGTGCCACGAAGAGGCCTGCCAAGATACTCTCAGGAGCAGGTGTTCAGTGTGAGGATTTTCAATAATTTACATAACATAAAATAGCACCTCTTTCACAGCTTGGCTTTTAGAGCCCCAAGCCTGGCTTGTGCGTGGGGCTTGTGGATAGCATAAGAATTTAGACTTCACCCTAGCTTCAGGTGGCCTGCCTCAGGATAGTTAGCATTCATTCCACCCCAGTTGGAAAGTGCAGTCAGCTTTGGGTTTCAGCCACCTGACTGCCTAACTAGCCACTACAAAACCTGATAGCTGCAAATAACAGTGGGTTCTTCCAGCTGTGGAGTTCAGCGAGGCTGGTTCCTTCTCTCCGCATGGCTTCAGTTGGGCAGTTCGCTTGGGTGCCCAGGCTGCACTCTCAGGTGGCTCTCTCACAAGACTGACTGTTGGTTGGATACAGACCTATCCATGTCCTTGGTTCCTGATGCAAGGGGATTTTCACGCCCTCCTGGGTATCTTCAGATTGTGGTTGCTGGTTTCCAAGAGCGAGTATCCCAAGAAAACAAGGTAGCTTATAGCATTAGTCTCAGAAAGTCTTGTGGCATGGCCTTTGTCATATTGTATTGAGGTAGCTACCAAGCCCTACACAGGTTCAAAGGGGAGAGCACACGAGCCCCCACTTGTCAATGAGAGAATTACTGTTCACCTGTTGAGAGAAGAATGACTATGTATATGTTGGGGGTGGGATGGGTGGGTGTCATTGCAAGCATCTTGGAAAACACAGTCTGCCAAAATTAGAGTGCCTACATGCAAGCCAGTGGGAAACCTATTAGATAACATGGCCAGCAGTCAGGGTTATTACATCTCCCAGGAGACCAGCATTGCTGTGGTTGTATTTGGCTTGGACCTAGCTCCCTACTTCAATAACAATCTGCTGCGTGTGGTAGAACTAGTTTCACCAAATGTGTGAGACAGGAACCATGGCACAGAAGGGCTTGTAGGTAAAGGAAACACAGAACACACTCAGCATGTAAGACCCGGGACACTGATAGTAGGACTCCATCTTATTAGCTTCTGTGTCTTGAAAGGTGCTTGGCAGCAGGGGGCTCTCAGCAGTCACGGGAAACCCAGTGGCTCACACAGCAGAGTCTGCGGTAGGACCCAGGCTGACTTTACCATCAGTGATTGCAGACAGCAGACTGGCACTGCTCACTTTCTATCTGCATTTTCTCCCATTTCCTGCTTTCATTTTCTTCATCTTCCACCTGGATCCTGACACCATTCTTTGTCTCGCTTGTTTCATTGTTGGTTGCTTCTCTCCCACCTTGTAGGTCCAGGGATTGAACTCATGTCACCTGTCTTTCCCACTGAGCCATATGCCAGCCTGTCCTTTCCTTTTCTTTTTATCTTCATCTTTATATTTGGGACAGTTTTGCTGTGCACATCAGGCTTTGTTGATTTGCTATGTAGACCAAGCTGGCCTTAAACTTAACCTTTTGGCCTCTGCCTCCCGTGTGCTAGGGTGAGTACCCCCTCACCTGGCTCCATTGGTTAGCTTTTTTGTTTGTTGAGACAGAGTCTCTTTCAGCCTTGTTGGCCTAGAGTCCATCTTGTACCTAAGGTTGACTTTGAACTTCTGAACCTCCTGCTTCTATCCCTTGAGTGCTTCGATTACAGGCAAGCACCAACCGCCATGCCTGGGCTCTTGATGTTAAGTCCTCTATTGTATATATGTCTTCTTTTTAGGGACTGAAAATGTGGTAAAGATGGAAGCAGAGATTGATCGTAACTAATTAGCAACTAATTTAATAAGCAAGAGACTATAGAAACAAAGTGTCCCCACTTGAAAGGCAAGGGAACATTCAAGAAGGATCCAGGAGATCAGTAAACCCTTTGAACTATCACTTTTTACATCAGCTTTGGACTGCCCTTTTTTGGAGAAACATGTTTATTCGAAGGAGGAGGAGGAGGAGGAGGAGGAGGAGGAGGAGGAGACGATCCATTTTAGGTTCTTGTATAAACTCAGACAAGAGTTGTTTATTGCCTGAACAAGAAGCGATATTTTCAAAGGTGTTAGCTGAATGTGGTGGCACAGTCCTCTAACCTCAGCCCTTGGGAGGGAAAATGACCCAGGAAGATGATAAGTTTGAGGTAAACCTGGGCTACATAGCCACTTTCAGACTAGCCAGGACTATATAGCAAGCAAGACCCTGTGTCAGAAGGAAAAGGAGGAGAAGGAGGAGGAGGAGGAGGAGGAGGAGGAGGAGGAGGAGGAGAAGAAGAAGAAGAAGAAGAAGAAGAAGAAGAAGAAGAAGAAGAAGAAGAAGAAGAAGAAAAAGAAGAGAAGAATCATCCATAAAATCATTCTCAAGTTATCCTTTAGCCACCATCAAATAGAGGTGAAACCAACTTAGCTAGTCAATGGGGCAAAACAGTAAACTGTGAGCCCCAACTCATCTCTTACCTACATAGAAATATTTCCAACTGCCATAGTTAGACAGTGACTATCCCCACGAGTTAAAGGCTTGGTCCCCAGGGAAGAATAACTGGGAGGTGGTGGGACCTTTAAGAGATATGGCCTAGTGGGAGATATTTAGAATTATTGAGTGTTGCCTGCAAAGGGGGTGGTGGACCCTGACTCTACCCACATCCCGACACTTCTTGACCATGAGGTGAGCAGTGGTACGCTACCCTGTGCTTCTGACATGATGCGTCCTCTCACCCAGGCCCCTAGCAACGCTGCCAATCAGTCACGAGTTAGATCTACCAAACCATCGTCCAAGTAAACCTTTTCTTTGTACTAGGTGACGATACCATCTTTCCTCCTCCTCCTCCTCCTCCTCCTCCTCAATCCCCTGCCTTCAGGCAGCAGAGATGGATGCATCTGGGGAGGCAGCCAAATAAATTGACACCAGGGGTTATGTTTTAAGAGCAGCTGAAACAGGAGAACAAGGTGGAAATATTGGGATAAATGTTTTTAGAACAAATTAAGCTAAGGTTAGGTAAAAATCTCTTAAAGGGTCTGGGAGCCTGCGGGAATGGCTCAGTAGCTAAGAGAACTTACTGCTCTGGTGGAGGTCTGCAGTTTGGTTCCTAACACCTACAAATGCAGCTCACAGCCACCTGTAACGACAGCTCAAGGGGCTCTAACGCCACCTTCTGGCCTCTGAGGCACTGCACATGCATGTACATACCCAATTACATGCACACACACACACACACACACACACACAAAAGTAAAAATAAAATCTTAAAAACAAAACAAAAAAGAACTAAGGTTGGCTGTTGTAACCAAAGGGGCAGGCGAAAGTCCAAACAGATTAGGAGTAAGAGTCAAGCAGAGGCCGATGGGTAAAGGTAAGGAAGGGGGACCCTATAGTGGTAAGCTCATCAGAGTCTACTCAGATTGTTCACAGATGCACAGAGAACAGGGGTCAGCCTGGCCAGAGAGCGAGATGGTTGCTAGGTAACCAATACCTTCACTTTATCGGATTTCTCCATCCATCATATTTATTTGAGAAACCTAGGTCCAGACAGAGAGTGAGAAACAGACTCTCAAATGTGACCCCCGTTGCCTCAGAACCAGGACACCTGTTCTGGTTCCTTCTTAGAGCCATTTAAGGAATGAGGCAGTGACATCTATACTTTTGGCCATATACAGAGCAGGTGACAAGAGCCCCCAACACTTCATGTGAATATAAAATTGATGCCTCTTCAAACTTTCTCTTAATTCTTGTCTCCTTAGTTGTAATGTGTGTGTGTTTACTTAAGACTCTCTCTTTCATGGAGAAAAAGTCTCACTTAACTAGAACAGAGTAAAAAAGAAAAACTCCATTCATATAGCCACCCTAGGGAAGGACAGGAAGGTGCGCTTCCAGGGACCTGCGGAAGCAGTTACAGCAGGAACCAGCAGATGAGAGAGCACAGCGCAACCCCTCCCCTTCTTGTTCTGAGACCGCTTTCTCACAGGACTATCGTCGCTATGAGTAGGTCCAGAGAACTTCCTGTTTTCACCACCAAAGTAGAAATGAGTCACTTTCTCTGCTTCAAGCTAATAAAAGTCCCCAGGAAGGATTTGGTTGGGCTATCTAGGTTTCACGCCTTCCGTGGTTTGCCCCCACCAACACCCACGGTAAAGCGCGATTCATCAGTGTGACTCTGATGGTTGATCATGACTGTTAACCTGGCAGAATTTAGAATCATCATGGAAACAGACTTCTGAGTGTATCTGTGAGGAATCTGCTAGATTATGTTGCTTGAGGAGGGAAGAACCTCCCTCAATGTAGGTGGCACCGTTCCATGGGCTGGGATCCAGGAATGAACGGAAAAAAGAGAAAGCCAGTTGACCAGCAGGCTTCACGGCTCTGCTTCCTGCCTGGGTATGCCACTGGCATCTGACTGCCTATGTCCCACTGATGCTGCCAACACATGTACCTTCCTTCCAGCCACGATGGACTACGTCCCTTCAAACTGTGAGCCAAAATCAACATTTCTTTCCTTAAGTTGTGCTTGTCAGGAACTTCGGAACCAACAATACCTAAAGTGACTGAGACAGTGGCAGAATTGGGAGGGGTGTGGCCTGGAGGCGGGGCTTGATAATGAAGCTGCAGCCCCCATGAATTATTGACAGCTTTTTCTGCTTACTTAGTTCCTGCTCTCCTGGGACTGGTTTATGTCCCAGGAGAGCAAATGATTACAAAGCAAGTCTGCCTCTCAGGATTTGTCTCTTCTTCAAAGAAGAAGAGCTTTTCTGCCACACTGGGAGAGGCACAGGTCTATCAGCAGCGCCATGTTTTTGAACTCACCAACCTCTAGGACCTTGAGCAGTAATAAACCACACCACATACACACGCACGCACGCATGCATGCATGCATGCACACACACGCACACGCACGCACACACACGCACACACACACACATATTGCCCAATCTCAGGAATACCACTTTAGTAGAAACTGCAGGAAGACAATGACTAACCCTGTGAAGGAAGTATTGGAGTTAGTAGACAGACGCTTCCCTCTATACCCTGGGTAAGTGGTTGGCTAAGTGATGGGTTGAGTGGCTGGCTGGGTGAGTGGGTGGGTGGTTATATGGAGAGAAACCGTGTTTAAAGAGAAGGAGAGTGCTGTGACCAGATGTCTGTCATTTAGGACCAGACAAGCCCTGCTCCATCTCCTCTGCATGGGTCTCTCCTTCCCTTGCTACTTATTATTCACAACCAGAGAGGATGTGGAGGATGGGCCAAGTCCTCAGGATGGCAGATCTACTGATGCTTTCCATTTCCTCCTTTGTACAAGTTTAATATTTCCCAAATGTCCTCCAGTAGATACTTTTTACTTCTGCAATCTAACAAGAGAGAGAGGGAGAGGGAGGGAGGGAGGGAGGGAGGGAGGGAGAGAATACAGGAGGTTGAGAGATGGCTCAATGGTTAAAATCATTGGCTGCTCTTCTGAGGGACCCAGGTTCAATTCCCAGCACCCACATGGTAACTCACAAAACGTCTGTAATTTTGGTTCCAGGGGATCCAGTATCCTCATACAAGCATACATGCAGGCACAACACCAATTCTCATAAGATAAAAATACATAAATCACTTTAAAAAAAGAATGTGGTAAATAAGTTTCCATGAACCAAGCCATAAATAATAAGGACCAAAGCTGAAAAGCAAAAAGACTATTTTAGATGTAATATTCCTGCAAGACTGAACAGTCACAGTTAGATTGTGCATTTGAGGCACAGGGGAGAGGGAAGATTCTGAAAGGAGAGGTAGGAACCTTCAACCATGCTCTCCAGAGTGTGGGAGATTGATGTGTTGTTGTTTTACACTCATGTAGGGAGCAAGTAAAGTCCTGAGTGAACTGCATTCCCAGTAAAGGCACAGCCATGTCAAGGACTCCAGTGCTTCAGTCCCATGGGAACGGCAAAGTTTTCCCTGGGTGAGATTCAGAGGGAAGGCAAAGGCTTTCTGTGGTCTGTGTGAGAATGTTAACAGTGTCTGGAGAAAATGTCCATCATAACCCCTCACTCCATGGCACTGCCTGGAGCCTGCTCCCCTGCAGAGATGGCAGTAGGACCCATCTCCACTGAGATTAGAGACACCCATCTCCTTGCTCAGCTGTGTACAATAGCCCGGTCTCTCTGATCAACTATATAATAACCACTCAGTTTTTGGTGCGCTGTGACTTCTTCATCTGAGAGCCCAGACCGCCTGATGCCAGCTTTTCTGTCTGTTTATCTGTCTGTATGTCTGTGTCTCTGTCCTTTCTTCATTCACTCACCACCCCAGTTAGATCAATCCCTAGATTACAGGCATGGGACTCTTGTACTCTGGACCACGCTTGGACCCATTTTTGCTCAATTCCCTGTGGACACTGTGGGAGGCTCAAGGTGGCTTCTGGGTGTCTGCATTTTAGCTTGTGGCTCTCTCCACCATCTAGGACAGGAAGGGAGAAGCTGAATGGGAGCCAAGCGGAACTGGAAACAGTTTGTCTTTTTTTTTTCTCCCTGGAACACATAATATCCAATCACTTGAGTCTTCTCTTTTACTGAAATTATCATTTAATACAAAAGAATATTTTGAAGAGAACAAAAAAAAAAGTCTTTCATTTAAAGAATCTCTTTTTTGTGTGTGCATTTCTGTCATTGCTAAAACTTCTGCAGCTGACATGTACATTTCCAATAGTGTAAAAAAGAAGTTCAAAAATAAAGTTCAGCAAAAATAAATAAATAAGTTTAATAGCAGGGATAATAGCAAAGGCGCCATGGTGGCCAGTTAGAAGTGAGCGCATTTTCCTGCTTCTCAGCCACCTCTCTGTGAGGTGAGTTGACAGGCAGCGATCTGAAGTTGTTGGCTATCAATGTGTAGAGAACCCAAGAATGGTTAATAGACAGAGGGAGAGGGAGAGAGGCTGTGTATGAGCAGTGGGGCAGATGTGGAGGGAAGCTGGCTCACATGCATGCGCAGGGTAGAACATCTGTGCAGCCTTATGCATCTGGAAGCTCTAACCCTCGGTAGAAGGTCATGTGCAAGATCTTTGAGAAGCAGATACCTGGCGTTTTTCTTTCCCCTGGATCTTTCCGCAAGTATGGCCAGGTTGTTTTTAGCCAGAGTCCATCTGTGGTCCCTGTGCCCTTGGCAAAATGCCACTGAAGCAAACTCATTGAGAAATAATTACAGGAAAATTTGGGTTAAAAAGCTGAAACAAAGTGGCGCCCATTGTCCCTTCAAGTCTTCACCTTTGGCAGCCAGTTGAAGACGGTCAGTAGACCCACTGGGGCAGGAGACTACACAAAAGGCTGAGCCTTAGAAAACGGTGGTCTTTGTCAGTAGAATGTATATAGGACCCGCTTGCACCTCTGCCCCAGGACAGTTGGCTGCAGGCCCTCTTTGAGTCCTGTGGCCTGGGAGTGGGCTGACATATCTGTCTGGATTAAACTCTTGCTGAGGACACATCTGTACCACATCTTACTAACAGGGAAGGAAGCTGAAAGGCGTTCCCATCAACATCCAGCCCTAGCCACTCCAACTGCCTGCCTGGGGAGTAACGGGAACAGCAGGCAGGGCGCCAAAACTCTTTAAGAGCTATGGTCTGCCCAGACACAGAAAGTGATGCGCACTAGCGGAGCCACTCTTGCCTGCCCTCTACCCCAGCAGAGAGGATGCTTTTCTTTTTAAAACTTTGTTTTCCTTTTTGCGTTTGTATGATTGGCTTTGGTGTTTGGCTTTGTTTGTTTTGTTTTTAGCAAGGCCATTTGGACGGAACCCAGGTTGTTCTTTTTGACTTCTTGAGGCAGAGTTGCTTTAGCCCAGGCTAGCCTCCAACTCACTGTGTAGTTTAGACTGTCTCCAGCCTCACTGCGATCCTCAGTCCTTCTGAATGCTGGGATTATAAACATTAGCCTCCATGCTAATGTTTATGGCTTTTTCCCCCTTCTGAGTTGTTTGGCCAGTTTAACTTGGCTTGTGCATTTTGTTTGTTTGTTTCTATTGTTCTCGTCGGGTTTATCTGTTACCTGTTCTCTCTGTCTCTCTCTGCCTCTGTCACTCTCTGTGTCTCTCTGTCTCTGTGCCTTTCCTTTTCCCCATCCATCTCTCTTCTTTACATTCTTTTCACTTTTTTATTACTCCAACTTTCCATTTTGATAGGTATTCTCCACTGCTGAAGTGAGCCAATTCAAGCCAAGTTAAAGTATATAAAGTCAGGTTTATTGGGAAGCTGCTCTCTGGAGGGTTCACTGATCCTAAGGAAAGAGGCCTGGGAAGTTGCCATGGGGAGGGAGACAGGGGGGAGGAGGAAGAGAAAGAGTGTGCACAAGCAGGGAGAGCAGAAAGAGGGAGAGAGAAGAGAGGCCAAACAGTCTGGATTATATAGGGAAGAGCTTCTGGGGGAGTGGAAGCCCAGCCCATTGGCTGGAAAGTTCAGGGCAGAGGGCAGGCTATGCAAGGCTTGCCCTGTAACAAACAGGTAAGGACTGAGGGATGTTGGGAGAACCTGAGGACCAGGTCTGCTTTGGTGTGTACAATATGCACCTCTGACATTTGTCCCCCAACACATTTCTTTTAAATTATTTTTCCTTCTTTTTTTTTTTTCTTCTGCTCATGATGGAGTTTCTATGGCCACACCCCCACCCTGTTCCTATTGTTGAGGTTACAGATGCCATAGCTGGTGTTCGCTTTGGGTTTTACTTAATCATATGTGTTTGCTGCTCATTCTGTTCTTCTTTTCCCACTTTCTACATGGTGCTGGGGATGGAGCCTGGCATGTGAGTAGTTAGGTGCACAGGTGCTCTGCTGTTGCGCTACAATTAAAGCTCAGCACAGAGTCAGCACGCATTGCTCCACTAACAGCCTGAAGAATAAAGCCAAATTACCCCTGTTTTTTAGATGATATGTCCCTGTACTTAGAAGACTCTAAAGTCTTCATCAAAAGAGGTTTGAATTTGACTTACAAATAAGTTGTGTGAGGACTGGCAAGATGGCCTAGCAGTTAAGAGCTCTTCAGAGCCAGGCGGTGGTGGCGCACCAATACCGTGTTGGACAATCATATCACCACCTGTATCTCTAGCATACAGAGAGAGAGAGAGAGAGAGAGAGAGAGAGTTTAAAAATAATAAAACTAAACTAAAATATTAAAAGCATAAACCAAGAATTGAGAAATAAAACCCATACAAAAAGCAGTCCCTTGGTTTTGTTACTCTGATACTGAACGCTCTGGGAAAGAAATCAAAGGCATAATCCCAAAACACAGGAATTTTAAAAGGGATAACATATCCAGGAAAAAATCTATTCTAGGAGGTAAAAGAGCTCACCAATGAGAACTATAAGATATTGTAGGAAGAAAATTAAGATGTTAGAGAGTGGGAAGAAAAGCTATGGGCATAGATAGTCCAGCAGACTGAATACCGTGAAGATAAATTGATATTCTTCCCAGAAGTAGAAGAAAAGAAAAGAAACCCTTAAAATTCATACAGAAGCACAGAGGTCTCTGAACAGCCAAAGCAATTCTGAGCAAAGAGAGTAAGGCTAGAGGTGTTAAAATATCAGACTTCAATTTACACTTTAGAGCCATAGTAACATAATAACAAGCAGAGCTTTGTGGTCACAGAAAACCAGACATATAGACTGAAAGAGAACACAGAAATAACCCGTGCAGCCACATCCATCTGGTTCCCAACAAAATGTTCCAGACAAGTCATCTGATCAACCACGGAGAGGGCATTCGGACATCTGGTCGACCTCCGGGAGTGAGAGAGGAAAAAAAAAAGAAGAAGAAAAAAGAAAAACAGACAACATCAACAAAAAAACCCAACCCACACCAACCTGACAATTAATGGTCTTGATTTTAATAAATGGGAAAACTGGTCTACCTCATATTTTAAAAATTATATGTATATGTATATATAAGATATATATTTTTTTAAAAGAGAGAGTCTAGATCGGACATCTGGTCAACCATGCATGGTTGGGGGAGGGAGGAGGAGGAGGAGGAAGAGGAGGAGGAGGAGGAGGAGGAGGAGGAGGGCATTCTGACATCTGGTCGACCTCCAGGAGATTTATTTTAAAGACAACTTCTTTAACAAATAATGCTAGAGAAACTGTGTATTCATGTGTAGAAGAAGGCTCAGTCTCTATGTCTTAGTCCATGCCAAAGTCAACTTAAAATGAATAAAAGACCTTAACATAACACTTGGCTCTTTGCAACCACTAAAGGGCAACATGGGAGGAACACTTGAAGACACAAGCATTGGCCGTGGTTTTCTGACTGATGGCAAGAACTGACAAATAAGATCAATGTAAAAGCTCCTGCACAGCAAAATCGACAATGAGGAGCGTGAAGAGACATCCCACACAGTGGAAAGAGAGCTTTGCAACTGTTCATCCAGAATGTAAGAAGAACTCAAAAAATTAAACACCAGAAAGAACAAGTAAGCCAACCAAGAGACAGGCAAATAAACACTTTCCCAAAAAAGTACAAATGGCCAATAAATAAATGAAAAAATAGTTCAGCATCATGGGGAAGACTGCTCCCTAGCAGGCAGGCACAAACACAAACCATGATGAGATTACACCTCACCCCGATTAGAATTGCTATCATCAAGACAATGAAAAACAACTGTCAGCAAGGGTGAAGGAAAGAGAAGCCCTTTATATGCTGCTTCTGGGGATGGAAATTAGTGTGACCCTTCTGGAAACTGGTGGGCAGATTCCTAAAGAAACCTGTGAACAGAGCTGTGATACATCATTACTGCACTCCTGTGTGCACACCCAAAAGAATCAAAACCAGTACACTATAGAGGGGCCTGCGTGCCCGTGTTTATTGTGGCACTGTTCATAACTGCCAAGTCATGAAATCAGTCTAGTTGCCACTCAACTGATGAGTAGGCAAATAAAACCTGGTGTATTGTATGCAATGGGGTATTTATTATTTAGCCTTAAAGAATAACAATCGGGTGTTTGCAGGAGAATGGATGGAACTGGAGATCATCATGGTGAACAAAAGAAGCCAGCCTTAGATAGATAAATATTACATGTTTTCTCCCACATCAGATTCTGGAGGGACAGGGGGAGACCTGATCGTAGAGGAGACCAGGAAGGATTGAATCGATTGGAGGAGCAGGAAAAGTTACTGGTAAGAGATAGTGATGGAGGGTAAATACAATCAAAGTAACCCATTATTTTATAACATTTGCATATGCTAATAGACACTTCGGGACCTGTCAACCAAGAGAAATCTTAAATCATTTTAATTCCATCGGTCCAGGAAAGCAGCTTCTATTTTTAGGGATACGTTGGAGGCTCTGCCTCTAAGAGAGAAGAAAGAGCTGGCCTGGGAGTGGC
Source organism: Mus caroli (assembly GCF_978045245.1). Lineage (NCBI taxonomy): Eukaryota > Metazoa > Chordata > Mammalia > Rodentia > Muridae > Mus > Mus caroli. The sequence continues at coordinate 77,326,306 of NW_028227258.1, read as the reverse complement.
CTGTGATGTGAAGTTGCTCAGGATGATGTCTTCCAGCAGCCTGGTGTTGGGACACAGGTCTTCTAAAATCCAGGCCTGTGGACCAGCTGCTATGATCAGGCTAGATGGGTGTCCTAGGTGTCCTTTCTGTTGCTGTGACAAATACTGTAACAGAAAGCAAGGTTAGGGGGTTTGTTTCATCTTATGTTACAGCCAAGGCAGGAATTCAAGACAGGAGCTTGAGGCAAGAACCACACAGATTGTTGCTTACATCCTGGCTCACTCAGCGGCCATCTTAGGGAGCCCAGACCTAACTTCCCAGGGGCAACACTTTCCATAATGGGCTGGACCCTCCCTCCTATGTCAATTAGCAATTAAGAAAATGTCTCACAGACAAGCCCAAAGGCCATTCTGTCTGGTCCGTGCTTCATGACGCTTGGTTTCTGTCAGGTTGATAGCTACAGCTATCACACAGGGTCAGTGGCAAGTAAGCTGTTAAGAATTCTTTGACAGGGAAATATTATGAAGCTCTTCTGAGGACAGAACTGGGATCCGCACAGGAAACGCTGTATGTGTACCCCAGATGTTAGAGGCACTGAGAGGGGCTGAACACCCCCCCCCAGCAGCTGGAGCCACGTGTGTCTATCCCTTGACAAGTCGCCTGGTCCCTCCTAAGGCCTTTGTGGAAACTGCCAGAGTCACTGCGGTTGCATGGTGAGTTTGTCCTGTGTGCTAAGGGCCGCAGAGTATGGCTGCTGTCTGTTCTTCATTTATAAGGACTTCACAGACCTTTGAAAGGCACAGTGGTTCGTGGAGCACGGTGACTAGCTTGCTCTGTTCTTTTCGTTGATCTGAATGGGTTAGGATGCTGTGCTCTGAACAGCGAGTAAGAAATCAATTTCTCAAGCCCCCATACTGTTTGGTAGGCTGCCAGAGTTGAGAAGGTTCTTTTCACAGTGACAAAGATTCTACATGGACATGAGGGAATGGTGGTAGACTTTACTGAGTACTTACTGTGATAAGCACTTTCTTGTTTTGTTTTTTTCCCTCACTAAGTTTTCGATGGGGTCTTGCTAAGTTTCCCAAGCTAGCCTTGAACTCACTCTGTAGCTCAAGCTGGCCTTGAAGTTGTGATTCTCCACTTCAGCCTCCTAAGGAGCTGGGCTCACAGGGGTGATACACAAAATAGGCTCTTTGAAGTGTGTCATGTGAATAGCTCATGTAACCCCCCAGGTTAGAAAAACTGCTCTCCCCACATCACAGACAGACAAACAGAGGACTGAAACAACTCCGTCATGGTCACACAGAGCTGAAATTGGAACCCAGGCAGTCTATGCTCAAAGTCAGCCCGTGTGTTTCCAGGTCACTTGCAGGAATACCTTGGCAGCGACTGTATGAGTGGCTGATGCTCTGTGCCCACTTCTGAGCCGCCCTGTGTTTGCTGCTTACTCTGAGCCCTTTACCCAGGTAAGAGTTGGAAGTAGAAAGGAAGCCAGAGGCCCCCTGCCAAAAACAACTTCAGACGGGGCAAGTCTAGGGGATGACAACTTCCCTTAAGGAGCACACACATCTCTCTGTGGCAGAGGAAGAATATTGACTCAGGGAATATTTGAGATGGGTCTGAAGGGACAAATGGCCATTCAAGAAAATGACGTTTCAGCCCAAGAAGGGAGATGAGGAAAAATGCAGACCGATATAGATCAGACAAGGTCAGGGTGTTAGCAAGAGAGAAGGCTCATGGTGGCTGCTTGGGCAGCCGGGGGTTCAGTGTGCAGTTAGGACGTCAGATTTTATGTAGTTGGCATGGAGGGTAGGCAGAATGGTGGTAGTAGGTTTGGGACCAATGATCCTCAAGGCCATGTGTAGTGAGTTTCAGGAAGAGAAGGCGGATTAAAGAGACAGAAGGGGAGGACAAAGGCAAGAAGAAAAAGGGGAGGGAGAGGAGAGATGGGAAGCTATGGACCCTGCCTTCCAGCCCTTTACAACAGGAACACCCTACATCTCATTCCCTCTAGTCTTTGAAGACGTCCCAAGTAATGTTCTGAACCTCACATCTGCTTCTTGGACTCCGTCATCCGTCACGGGCGCCATGTGCTTTAGCCAGCATCCTCTTTAACTTTGCTGGATTCCCTGAGCCTTCCTGCTTCATTCTCCTTGAATGCTGTTTCCTGGAGTTCTGCCCCTCTTCAGAGTCTCCATCCTCCCTATTGTCAGCCACGCTGTTCACCCTTGGTGTTCCAGTTTAGTCACACCCTTCTCTGTGCTCCTCTATGTTGTCTCAGCATCTTCCCTCTGTAGCACTTGACACAGTTACCATGGAGCATTTGTGTGCTAATTTAACTAAAGTCTGTCTGGACTTTAAGCCTCCCCGAAACAATTAACCATGTTCTGCTTATCTCTCCTAAGATAATATGTCCTCTGGATGTTCTGCAAGTGAATGAAGAATGCACAGGACCTGGAAACTGATTGAAAGAGAGAATAAAAGCTAATGCTAGGCTTTAGGTCACTAGTGACAGGAAAAGGGTTGGTGCCTTTTGCAGTGATGGGGACACAGGACAGCATAGCCCAGGGATGACTGTGAGCCAGCATTTTCTCATGTTAATTGGAAGTGCATAATCAGCTTGGCCAACCAGCAGACCACAGCAAAATTACCACTACAACTCTGGGGAACTATTACAGCCAGAGAAAGGAAAAATGGTGATTCTGAAGGTATAGGTGCTAATATTAGTTTGTTTGCATACAGCCAGATAAAAGTAACAGACACTTAAACTCGGAGGTGTTCATTTGTCTCTCAAATCAAAGAAATTTGGGGGTAGGGAGTCCAGTCCTGGTGAGGTGATTCACTGGTCATCTGAGAGTTGTGTTAATCTCTGTACCGCCATAGTTAACATGTAGATTCAGTCTTCTGCCTCCTTTCATCTGAGATGGCTGCTGGAGCTCTCACCACCAAACCTGTCTCCCTGCAAGCAGGGGAAAGAAAGGTGTTGGGGGAGGTGGAGGGGGGTTAGCAACATTTCTTCTATTCACTGTGGCAGAAAGCATGGCATAAACAAATGAGGGAGGACTTATTTTGGCTCATGGTGTTCTGCCCATGCTTGGTCAGGCTTGAGCTTGCCAGCTATGCTTGAAGAGAGAGCATCATGGTTATGGGGACCTGTGGTAAATAATACTGGACCAGAAAGAGAAGGAGGAAGAGACTGGACGGTGCATAACTCTCCAAAGCACACACCCAGTGACCCACTTTCTCCAGCCAGGTCCCAGCTCCCAAAATAACCCTGTGAGCTGGGGACCAACATTCTGCACATGAGTCTATGGGGGACAATTCACACTCACACTATAACAAAGCAAAGAGGTGAAAGGGTCCTCTGAAAGCCAGGTCCACTATCTCAAGGACTAAGATAAAAGGGTGCATCTTGCTAAGGAAATCTGGGAATGCACGGCTCCCTTGAAGGAGGCCCAGGGGTTTTTCAGCTAGAGAATAATGGGTGTGAGGTGGATGATGACCTAGTATAGTATAGGAGGCAATGGTCAAGATCCATCAGAGCAATAAGAAGTGGCATCCGTGTTCTACCAGGGAAGAATGACAGTGGCACCTACATGGAGTGAGAGAAGGAACACTCTCCAAGACTTCTAGACCACAACCTGCCTCTGGCTAACAGAGAGACCTAACCCCAAAATGAAGAGACTCAGCCAAACTTCCACTGTACATGAGCAGAAAGCTGGGTCTGAAATCAGATCCCTCTTAGTGAAGTAGCAGAGCAGACTGTGGGGAAGGTTGCAGCAGGACTCCCAACATGTCTGAACAGAGTGTACTACATCAGCATGGCAGAAGATCTTCAAGGCTCTCTGAGATGGGGGCAGGCCTGGGTCTGATGCCCAGCTGGGTCCTTAGGAGAGTTGCCAGCTTCTGTGGGGGGTTTAGCTCCCCTCTATGTACTGTGCAATGGTACAGGGTAGGTAGGCTATCAATAATCATTATATTGCCATCATTTTAAAAGAACAACAAATATATATTTTTTGAATAATCAAGTGGAACAAAGTGGATGAATGAAATTACAGCAGGAAACGGTCTCAGCTGGGCATGTCTGTTTGCACAGCAAGAGATCTGAAGCTGGGCGAGCAGGCTTGAGATTACCCACAATTCAACTCTGCTGCTCTAGCTTTCTATACTTGCTCTGTGAGCATCCTTCCTCTACCATGCCTCCTGTCTTAGTTAGAGTTTCTACTGCTGTGAAGAGACACTATGACCACAGCTACTCTTAAAAGGAAAACATCTCGCTGACTTACAGTTTTAGAGGTTTAGTTCATTATCACCGTGGCAAGAAGCATGGAGTCATGCAAGCAGACAGGGTGCAGGAGAAGGAGCTGAGAGTTCTACATCTGGATCTGCAGGGAGCAGGAAGTAACTGTCCCACTGGGCCTGGCTTGAGCATCTGAGACCTCAAAGCCCACCCCCTAGTGACATGCTTCCTCCAGCAAGGCCACACCTACTCCAACAAAGCCACACCTTCTAATACTGCCACTTCCTATGGGCCCAAGGGGGCTATTTATTCAAACCATTACATTCCCCTAATACTGGGCCCCCTAGGGGCTGGAGAGATGGCTGGGCAGTTAAGAGCACTGACCGCTCTTCCAGAGGTCCTGAGTTCAATTCCCAGCAGGTACATGGTGGCTCACAAACATCTGTAATGGGATCCAATGCCCTCTTCTGGTGTGTCTGAAGACAGCTACAGTGTACACATATACATAGAATAAATAAATAAATAAATAAATAAATAAATAAATATTAAAAAAAATACTGGGGCTGGAGAGATGGCTCAGTGGTCAAGAGCACTAACTGCTCTTCCAGAGGTCCTGAGTTCAATTCCCAGCAACCACATGGTGGCTCACAACCATCTATAGTAAGATCTGACTCCCTCTTCTGGGGTGTCTGAAGATAGCTACAGTGTACTTACATATAATAAATAAATAAATCTTAAAAATATACTGGATCCCCCAAACACACAGGTCCTAGAGGATCAGGTAAACCTCCTGCCCCCCAAGCCCCCCACCCCTTGTCCCATGTTCTCCTGCTCACCCTCATATCCCCATCCCACCATCCTATCCCCTCTATATGTGCTTCTCTCTCATTCCCAAGGTGGAGTTTCTTTTTTTATTAGGTATTTTCTTCATTTACATTTCAAATGTTATCCCAAAAGTCCCCCATGCCCTCCCCCCAACACTCCCCTACCCACCCACTCCCACTTTTTGGCCCTGGCTTTCCCCTGTACTGGGCATATAAAGTTTGCATGACCAAGGGGCCTCTCTTCCCAGTGATGGCCAACTAGGCCATCTTCTGCTCCATATGCAGCTAGAGACATGAGCTCTGGGGGTATTGGTTAGTTCATATTGTTGTTCCACCTATAGGGTTGCAGACCCCTTTAACTCCTTGAGTACTTTCTCTAGCTCCTCCATTGGGGGCCCTGTTTTCCATCCAATAGCTGACTGTGTTTTCCAGGCACCGGCATAGCCTCACAAGAGACAGCTATATCAGGGTCCTTTCAGCAAAATCTTGCTGGTGTATGGAATGGTGTAAGCGTTTGGAGGCTGATTATGGGATGGATCCTCGAGTGTGGCAGTCTCTAGATGGTCCATCCTTTCGTCTCAGCTCCAAACTTTGTCTCTGTAACTCCTTCCATGGGTGTTTTGTTCTCAATTCTAAGAAGGGGCAAAGTGTCCACACTTTGGTCTTCATTCTTCTTCAGTTTCATGTGTTTTGCAAATTGTATCTTGTATCTTGGGTATTCTAAGTTTCTGGGCTAATATCCACTTATCAGTTAGTACATATCATGTGAGTTCTTTTGTGATTGGGTTACCTCACTCAGGATGATACCCTCCAGGTCCATCCATTTGCCTAGGAATTTCATAAATTCATTCTTTTTAATAGCTGAGTAGTACACCATTGTGTAAATGTACCACATTTTCTGTATCCATTCCTCTGTTGAGGGACATCTGGGTTCTTTCCAGCTTCTAGCTATTATAAATAAGGCTGCTATGAACATAGTGGAGCATGTGTCCTTCTTACCAGTTGGAATATCTTCTAGATATATGCCCAGGAGAGGTATTGTGGGATCCTCCGGTGGTACTATGTCCAATTTTCTGAGGAACCACCAGACTGATTTCCAGAGTGGTTGTACAAGCTTGCAATCCCACCAACAATGGAGGAGTGTTCCTCTTTCTCCACATCCTCATCAGCATCTGCTGTCATCTTAATTTTTGATCTTAGCCATTCTGACTGGTGTGAGGTGGAATCTCAGGGTTGTTTTTGATTTGCATTTCCCTGATGATTAAGGATGCTGAACATTTTTTTCAAGTGCTTCTCAGCCATTTGGTATTCTTCAGGTGAGAATTCTTTGTTTAGCTCTGAGCCCCATTTTTAATGGGGTTATTTGATTTTCTGGAGTCAAGGTGGAGTTTCTTATCAACAGACCATTTAAGGAGACAGTAGCCATGGACTCTGCCCCTGAATTACACTGTAACTGATACATGAACAGTAATGTGCTCCAAGGCATTGCAGTTGGAGGTCAGGCAAGCTTTCAGTTCTGTCCACATCCTGTCCATCATCTCCCTGAACCACTGACATTTCCCCATCTCTCTGCTGTTGCTGACTCTTTGCTACTGCATCTGACTTTATCTTGTGGAATTTAAAAGGTTGAAAATTAGCTATATTTATGGTCTTCCCCTTGTTGTCTTTAAAAACACCTCATCAATTCAATATCAGCATTCAAAGCAAAATAGCATTAAATTATCAAGAGGAAATATGCAAAAAATCTGTAAACATTGTAAGTGAGACCCTCGTTATAATTAATTTATTTTTGCTGGGCATAAACTGGATCCTGGCTTTATTTGGAAACATAGAATTTATGCTTGTTGTAAAATATGCCAATAAGTTCTGTATTGCTGTAGTCAGGACTAGAGCCAGCTGGAGAGGAAACGGAACTTGGCCTTTGCTTGTCTGTGGAAGTTTCACATCCATACACCCTAAAGCACCATTTGCTGAAAGAATTCATCTTCAGCTCCTCTCCTGAAGAGATCTCTGCATCTGCTGCCAGCTAGCTGGCGATGTGGGAAAAGCTGCTTTGCTTCTCTGAGACTCAGTTTACCCACATACAAATTGAAAGTGCTATGTTGGATTATTTTGAAGCCAACTCTCAGGTTGAAGCATGTGTGAAAAATGAATAAAGCAACTTCCAAAAGATGTCTTCATCCCAGAGGCTGAGGAGCTGCACAGGATTTGGCCCCGGAGTCAGTACACTTAAGGAGAACTCCCAGATAATTCTCAATCAAGGAGTTTAAGACTCACATTTCTGAGAGCCGCGATCATGTCTTATCTAGTCCCGTACATTCTAGAAGAAAGAAAGCACAGAGGGGTAGGGGGATTAAGAAAAAAACTATTATCTGCAGGAGAAAAGGTATGAAGGGTAAGTATCATGGAAACTGGGACTGAGTTGTGTGCACCAACCCTGTCTACCTGGGCGGAGCAGTTCATCCACGCAGGGGGAAACTTGATCAGTGGTTGCTTTGTGTACCTTCTAACTCAGTGGTTCTCAACCTTCCTAATGCTGCCACCCTTAAATACAGTTCCTCATGTTGTGGTGATCCCCAACCATAAAATTATCTCATTGCTACTTCGTGACTGTAATTTTGCTAATGTTATGAATCACAATGTGAATAACTAATATGCAGGAGATCTGATATGTGACCCCTGTGGCTCTCGACCCACAGGTTGTGAAGCACTGCTTAAAGTCAAACTGTTCCCTGAAAATGAGTCACTTACTCTCATTCAGAGCACGAGTCTCCATCTCTGGAGTACGCTCTGACCCGCTGGGAACTTTTAGCAGCCTCTGCACAGTGTACAGTAATTCCCCTCAAAGAATCAATGCAACCGCAGAACAGGCAAGGGGATGACGGACTTCGCGTTCTCCCAAAGGAGCTCTTTCCAGTTTCTAGCTGTGGGACATCAACTGTTCTCTTCATATCCAGAAGCAGTGGACTTCAATAGCCAGCCCTCTTCCCTGTGGATCTGAAATTAAGAGATGGTCTCTAGCAGGTTCCACTGACAAGGTCCTCTTATTGGCTAGCAAATATGGTGGGGCCATATGACAGAGGGTGCCTGGTTTATCTCATAGTGGCTCAGAAGCAAAGAGAGAGGGAAAGACTGAAAAGGTTTACTGTCCCCATATCCCCTTCAAGGGTATGGCCCCAATGATCTAACTTCCGCCTATGAGGCCCTACCCCCTAAAGAGTCTACTACCTCCCATAGGACCAAGCCATCAATCAATACATGGGCCTTTGAAGTTCGTTTTAGAATAACAACAACAACAACAACAAAAGGTAGCAATAGAAGCAATGTGAGAGTTCCTATAATCAACAGGGTTTAAAAGGTGTAAGTTTAGATCCTCCCCCTGAGACTCAGGAGATCTGAGAGCACTGGTAAAACTCAAGAGTGAGTTACTTGCCACCCAGACGCACCTGGGCCATCTCTTGCATTCACGGTTTCCCACTGCAACTGCAACTTGACCTTCAGAGCCTTTTTTGCTACCTGCACAGGGACTGCCTGTGGAATAGACTCTGGAGCATGCTTTGACTGACCCATGGGTACCTTCAGCAACCCTTGCTTAGCACACTGTGAGCCTTCAAAGAATCAGTGTGACGCCAAAAACTCGGGGGTGGGAGTCGGGGTTGGGGAGATGGCTGACTTCCGGTCTTCCCAAAGGAGCGCTTTGCGTTTCTACCTGTACTACTTGCTTAGCCTTCCTGTGGAATCCTTCTTGCTCCCAGAATTCTTCCACCCCGAATTCCAGCAAACCTTGCACCGTGTGGACAATGCAAGGTCCGTTGCCCACGTGAGCAGAATCCCATTCTTGATGGAGGAGCCCTGGTGACTTAATGGTTTCCCAAAGGCCCCGCCTTCTAATGCCATCATTTTGGTGATTGCATTTCAATATATGGATTTAAGAGGGACAGGAGCATCCAGATAATAGCACCAGGCTATGCACTAAAGTGATTGCCTCCGTTTAAACCCATAACAAACCTATGAGAGAGACAATAGAATTGTATCCGTTTCCCAGAAAGGGGAGTTCAGAGAGATGAGTAACTTGCCAAAGGCCACACGCAGTCAGCAGGAGTCCCAGGGTCCAGGGCTAGGTGGCTTGCCTCTGGAGCCCAAGTTCTCAGCCACTTTGTTTTATTGCTTCACCTCTGACTTCAGGAGTTAAAGGGTTCCTGGGCAGTAGCCGATAGCCCCAAAGGGGTCATCATTATCCATCTCTTTCTTGACCTTCCCATTTGCCTTTCTGTTCTGGGACCCAAGGAGGAATGAGTAAATGTACTTTGAGGTAGTAATAGCCTTGACAGGCAGATAAAATGCTGGGAGTTCTTCAGGATGTGATCAGACCCACCAGGCCTTTGTTTCCATAGAAAGAGGCAGAGCAATTGAAAAGGGTGCTCCCAGAATCTGTAAAGCCAACTGTCCACAAGGTCTGGGGTATGGCTCCCAGCAGAACACAGGATTAGCACACAGGGGGTGTTGGTTTCTCCCAGGAAATGACAGGATTCTGCTGCGCTTTCTTCTGAGAGTTGTGCATCTTTGCTCCAGTGCGTATGTTTTTATTCTTTGGTTCATTAGACAAGCAAGGTCTAGAGCTCCTTCCTGCAGGAGGTGAGCAAGATAGCTTAGCTGGGATGAGTCACAGCCTGGATTTGAAACAAACGTACCATGAAAACACACAGGGTGTAGACTCAGTAAATAACTAGCTGACTGACGCTTCTGAGACCAATTACTGCCTCTGCCCAGTGTTTCCCTGGTCTTCTCTTCATTTTTCTCTCTCTTCTATTTTTATATGGGCTTTCCAAAACTGGAATCTCCTTGCCACCCACCCCCACCCCCATTAAAGTGCACACTACCCTTTCTCTGTCACTTTGACATCCTGGGACTTAGACTCCGTGTAGGTGAGAAGTGGGGGCAGGGCTAAAGAGGAGGTATATAAAAAGATGAATGAGTAATTCATAAAAATGAATATTCTCACCAAAAGGAGCCGTCTGCCAGCTCTCTGTGCGTATGTCAGCTCGGCTGCTCGCTCTGTAACAACTTGGAATTAAATCCATGCATCATCTTTTTAGTGGCTGCTCAGCTGATTTACCATTAACTTTAAACAGCCCATTGTGCAGCAGGCACTTCACTCTACCATAATGATGATGAGATTTTTGCCCTGCTCTTTTCTGTTTTCCTTCCTTTTCTTCTTCTTCTTTTTTTTCTCCCCAAAATAATGCAAGCCTCAAAATTGGTTGGATTAATTCAGCTGTGTTTAGTATGCTCTCGAACCTAACAGAGGAAGGGGACGCCCAGGTGGTGGTGGGGGGTGGGGGAGGGGAAGCTTGCTTTAGTTTAACCAAGCAGCCTCAGGAAGTCATTTCCACAAATCCTAAAAAACTGGCTTTCTTTCCCTTTAACTTGGCATCTCTTTCTCGGAAAATGTGAACCGTGAAGATGTGGGACTTGTTCAGGCTCTTCACGAGAGACAGCAGATTGCTTCTTTTTCTTCCCATATTGGACCCGGAGGCCTGCAGGTGACAAGGAAGACATCTGCCGTCTTCATGCTGACTGTGCATCTGAGGGCCCTTCCTTACCCTCGCTCGCTCGCTCGCTCGCTCAGTGTTTTCTGGGTTGCTCGAGTCTTTTTGTTCTCTGCTTCTCACAGTCGGAGCTGGGCTCTGCCCCTCCTGTAAGATGTGACTCTAAAGAAAGGCGACTGATTTCCACACGGGGCTCGCAGAATGAGTGTCATTACATCGCCGCCACCCCTTGTAACTCTCCACAGGCTACAAGCCTGTGTGTGTCCCCTGCGGTTCCGAGAACAATCCACGGGCGAACACTGACGGGAAGGGCCATTATGGTCACTGATGTTCTCGCCATCTGGAATGGTTACAGTTGTCAGGATTTGAGACGATTCACTGTGCTGAGGAATCGCTTTTTTTTTTTTTTTTTTTCCTTTCTAATGGCAGCACTAATCAGGAGGGATGAAGCCCGTTGCTAAGAGCTGCTATGAGAAGAAAATCCCGCGCCAAATGAAAAGGAAAGGCCGCTGATTTGTTTTTACCCATTTGGAAATGAAGTAGCTTGGAATGTCTTCCTCCGTCCTAAAAGGCCATCCTTCACGTCAGGAGCCCGTGGCTCTGCCCAGCCTTCGGGAAGGTCACGCTGTTTTTATGGGCCGGGGACCTGTTTCAGGTTCTTTGTCCTTCCTCTCTGGCCAGCTGTGCCATGTGGGGACCTGGCAATTCTCTTTTAGAGGCTTGGCAGGTGTTTATCCACAAACAGGTGTGGATGCAGGTTGTTTTTTTTTTTTTTAACTTTTTAAATGCTGTGTGCTCCCTTATCTGTCCCATGAGTACAGGGCAAGCCCTGGCATTACTCCTGGGAGTCCCTTTTGTCAGAACTGGCCCAATGGAGATTTATTTCCTCAGGTAGCTGAGAAAAGGTTGGGGACTGAGGAGAACCCAAGACAAAGCGTTAGCAAAGTTCTGCTTCCCCCGCCCCAACAGAGTAAGCAGCAGTCAGGTAAGTGAGAAAGCCTCCCATGGGGCCAGCTCAGAGGGAGAGGAGTGTTAGCGTAGTATTCCAGTGGTCCTAGTGGGCAAGTTTCCTCGGGCTCACAGTACGCTCCACAGTAATGGCCTCTGGAAGTCAGCAGGGAGTCAGCTAGAACCAAACTCACCAGGCTGCTGCTGCCTCTCCCCAGACAGTTCAGCTCCCAATGACAGCCAGAGGGCACTTCAACTCCAGACTCCCTGAAGGCAGCACAAGGAGCAGATTCCAATAAGCTACCCTCCCTAAGGTTACAACTGTTCTGTTTGACAACAGTGTGACCTTAGGCCCAGGCTCTAAGAACATGTGGTATTGTACTCACCAAGGACCTGGTGGAAGAAGCTCTTAGTCCCAAGGGAAGTCTGTTTGGTTCTCCTGAGTGACTTTTGTGACACAGAAGGCCTAGGGCTTCCTAACACATTACCACAAACTGGATACCAAAAGGAAAAAAAAAATCAAAGGAAAATTATTTGCTCACAGCTCTGGGGACTGAAAGTCTGTAATCAATGCGCTGAACCGACTAATCTCCATGGAGCCTCTGCAAACCTCATCGGTATCTTTCTCCCAACTTTGAGTGGTTGACAACAACCAAGCCAACTCCTTCTGCCTACTTCTTTCTGCAGCCTTCCTCTGGGTCTCCGTGTCTTCTTTTCTAATAAGGGTGCTTGTGTTTAGACATGAGGCTCCCTCACCCGTATCAGAATAACACACCTCCATGTCCTTAAATCACGTCTTTCCAAGTAAGGTCAAAGTCACTGGTGCCCAGGCCGAGGGCATGGACATATCTGGGGAGTCATAATTCAACCTACTATCTGTATAATTTGTCCATGCTAGGCTTCGCTGAGATGCCTCATGGATCCTTAATTATTTAAATATGCTACCAGAAAAAGGTGCCGCCTACTGATGGCCCCTATCCTAGGAAGGAACCCCACATAGCCTCAAGCTCAGCTGTCTACGCTTGGCAAAAGGAGGAATCACCTTTGCTTTATTTCAAACTAAGACAAAGGCTGGGTGGCTGTAAAGCCCCGCCTCAGATGGTTTTCCCTCTTGAGAGGAAACAAGGATGTGATATTTCCTCCAGAGGTGACAGCTCACTCACAGCTGGGTGACAGCCATATTTTGTTCATTTCTCTGCTCTTCTTCCCACCTGCTTAGATCTTGAACATCTCCCAAGCAACCACATGTCAAATAAACACAGCCTTGGATCTCAGCCTGGGGCAATATTAGGAGGTGTTAGAACCCTTAGAGAATGCAGCCTAACTGGAAGAAGTTAGACCACTGGGCTCACGTTCCTGCAGAGGACTTTGGGATCCTAGGCCTTTCCATCTTCTCCTTTTGCTTCCTAACTGTCAGGAGGTCAGCAGCTCCTTCACCATGTGCTCCTGCCCCCTCGTACTTACTCTGTTGCCAAGGTAACAGGGCCAAGTTACTATGGCTGAAAGCTCTGAAATTGAGAGTCAAAATAAACATTTTACCCTAGAAGTCGTTTGTCTCGGATGTTTGTTACACTGATGGGACCTGACATTCTTTACCCTTTGCCTGCCACCAGGCTGGCAGCCAGAGGCGCATCCTCAGTGTACCAGTGTCCCATGTTCCTCTGGGACTCTAATTTGAGGTTGAAGCGTATGCTAAGACAGACCGCCTCTAATTCCTCCCAGCTGAGGCACACCTGGGCAGAGGTGAGCAATGCAACCCAGAGAGCCCTGATGGACAGCGAGCGGCTCAGGCTCTCGGGCCGTCTGGAAAGTAGACACCCCCAAGTTCTCTAAGTCTTGGCCTGAGGCAAGCTTATGATACAAATCTGGACATCTGCACCCCAGGAGTCATGTCTGAAGGTTCACGCTCAGCTGGAGGCGCTACTCTAAAGGCAGTCTAGTCTTTAGTGGGGCGGGGCTTAGATGCCGGAAGGGCGTTACTAGGGGGCCTCTGAAGGTCAAATCTGCTCGACGGTCCAATCTAGATTTCTCTGCTTCGGACTCTGAGTTATTTGAACAGCCTTGCACACGATCTCCCATAGATCAAGCCACTCCCGCCGTTGTGCCTTGCCTCCATGATGGGCTACAATGCCTCTGAAAGTACCACAGGAAACCTTTCTTCCTCAAATTGTTTCTGGCAGGTATTTTGGTCACGGGATACACAAAATAATCCATACACTTAAGGAAGCCATGGAAAGAAGAGGTTGTCTGTCCTGCCCGCCCTTGACTGCTCCTTATTGGGATCAATCAGCCTCTTCCCTGGAATGAGCTGAGCGTGTGTGAGCGTGTGCACACACTCACACACACAGAGAGAGACAGAGAAAGAGAATTCAACCCTCTATGCTCTGTGCTCTGGGCCATGGTCCTACCCTACGCTCTTAGTAGAATCCCTACATCATAACATTACACCACACACACCCTGGCATCACCCAGACCTGCAGATCCAGGAGCAAAAGTAGAGTTGCTTCTTCCATCCCCTTCACAGAAGAGCATCAGGGCTAGTCATTCGAATGCTTATTTCATGCCCTGTCAACACCGGCTCACTCTTATCTCCATTAGCCACGTATTGGGCTGAATCAGGGTATCCCATTAAAGGGGGCAGAAGGGGTAGGGGAAGAAGCCAGACTGACAAACGCATAGAAGGAATGCTGGATTCAGATACTCATCATAAGTGAGCAACAGCAGCCTTAAAGGGCTCCCAGTGTGATCCAATTAGCTCCCGGCGAGTCCTCCTGTGTTAGCTGCTGCTCTACGGAGTCAGAAATGCATGGGCTGTTCAGGCAGCCTTGACACTTCTTCCTGTACCTCGAGCAAGCGTACACCAACAGTTAACTTAATGTGAGGGTGTGGCTCGCCAGTAAATTACTTCAAATTTAGTGACACATCAATAATGCCCAGAAGCTACATGCACTGCAGAAGTGAAGTCTGGCATGCTCCCTCCCCCACCCAAACACACACAACACAGTATCCTAAGCTGTGCCCAGTGAGGGAGGCTGCTGACTTATATTTGTGTGTGTATGTGTGTATGTGTGTTTCTATTCTCCCCAGGAATTAAAGTTTGAAGTAAATACAAGTTGTTCTTATGTGCTGAAAATCAGTTCTATTATTTCACCCTCTTCTACTTCAAAACACCAGCTTGCTATATTTGTAATACGATTACAAATGTGTTAGGCTCAGATTTTTTAAAACAAAACAAAACAAAACAAAACAAAACAAAACAGGTAAGACCTTCTGAGATACTAAACAGCAAAAGCTCTCTCTGCCTGCAGTTCACAGTCTGGGTTTTCTTGAAAACAATTTAGTCAACATCAGGGCAAACTCTTGAGTTTTGAGAACAGTACTTGAGAGGTGCATGCTGCTAATTTTTTACTTCGTTTTGTTTTTGAGAGTCTTGCTTTGTAGCCCAAGCCCAAGAACCCTCCAACCTTTCTTTCACTAAGCAACAACAAATACATTTTTCAGTGTATGTACGTGTGTATGTACGTGTGTGTGTGTGTGTGCGCGTGCGTGTGTTAAGGTATGGGTGTGGCTATTCAAGGAGGGTGTTGTATGTGCATATGTACTTAAGCATAGGTGGGGGCAGAGGACAATATCAAATGTCAATCTCAGGAAATTGTCTACTCTCTTTGAGATAGAATCACTCATTAGGCTGGAGATCACCAATTAGGCTAGACTGGCTCTTCAGGGAGCCCCAGGGAACCTTCTGTCTCTGCCTCCCAGGGCTGCTGGGGATCAAAGGAAGGACCTCAAGATGGCAGAGCAAGCACTAGAATGACTGAGTCATCTGCTAGTCCCTTCCTCCATTCTCCAAGTGCTGGAGTTACAGATGTCCCCACTACACCTATCTAAGACCTATGGGCAGGGCGGACAAATGAATCATCCAGCTCATCTTTGCAGAGGAGGGGATAGGGAGGTTTATTGATAGGTGGCAAGGGGAGGAATCGTCAAAAGCCAGAAGGGACACTTTGTAGTTCTGTGACTAACTCACAGCGGGCCTTTCACCAGTCAGACCATGGCCACTGAACCTGAGCTTGTTGCTGCCCATTGGTTGCCTTGAGCTATGTACCATAGTTCACTAGACACGGTCTCCTCCTCATTGTCCTCCACCAGTCCAGTTCACTTAAAGTTGGAGATGCTTTGCAGTTGTGTTTTGTGCTTTTTAGAACCTTGACTAAGAGTTGCATTAGCCATGGTGACCACAGTGTCACCAGCAGGGGACGTCTGGTATTCACAACATTGGCTGAGTCTGTTGGCTCACTTTCTTGCTGCTTTTGTTTTATTGCCAATTAAATTCCTCCAAACCTCCTGTCTGTCTTTATTCTGGGCCATCTACTAAGCTAAGAACCAGGTGGCCTAGATGTGGAGGTTCATTCTTTATTGTGGCATGAGCTGTCATTTAGATACTTGTGTGTCTCATTTCTCTTTTGCAATATAGAACCCATGAACCCAAGAACTTTAAACTTGATTAAATTTGATGAGATTTTAGATGCATCTCAGTACAGCTAAATATTCTCTCTCTCTCTCTCTCTCTCTCTCTCTCTCTCTCTCTCTCTCTCTCTCTCTCTCCTTTTTCTAAACATAATTTACAGATTCAAGAAGTTAAAAGGATTGCTCTAAATTTCCACCTCTGGGGTTAATAATACAAATGAGGTCACAAGCAGAAGATGAGGCAATACTCTAAATTCAGCATTGCCTTTGGCCAGGAACTGAGGTACACCAATACTGTTCTCTTTCCTTCCCTTCAGCTCCCCACTCATCTCTCTCTCTCTCTCTCTCTCTCTCTCTCTCTCTCTCTCTCTCTTTTTCTCTCATTCAGATCAGGAGGTACTGGTCATGCAACCACGCCCAATGTGGCTTTTGACATACATGTAAGGGCAGCTCTATTTGTCTTGCTCAGGAAATGAACCACAAGAAGTGTTAGTTAAGCAACTTTTAGAGATATGAAAAAGAGATGCTGGTGGATGCTCAGCATTGGCTCTCTCTCTCTCTCTCTCTCTCTCTCTGTGTGTGTGTGTGTAAATACATGTTATATGGGTGTATAGATGCACATGTGCCAGAGTGGTCTGGCTTTTTTCAAAATGTCAGCTCTGAGGGGGAAGTCAGGTTTTCATATTGGTATGGCAAACACTTTCTGAACTGAGTCTAGTCCTAACCTCAGCCTTTTATGCTACTATAGAATCTTAACTGTTCTATCAAACACAGAAGTGGATGCCCACAGTCAGCTATTGGATGGATCACAGGGCCCCCAATGGAGGAGCTAGAGAAAGTACCCAAGGAGCTAAAGGGAACTGCAACCCTATAGGTGGAACAACAATATGAACTAACCAGTACCCCCGGAGCTCTTGTCTCTAGCTGCATATGTATCAAAGATGGCCTAGTTGGCCATCAGTGGAAAGAGAAGCCCATTGGTCGTGCAAACTTTATCTGCCTCAGTACAGGGGAACGCCAGGGCCAAGAAGTGCGATGGGTGGGTGGGGGAGTGGGTGGGGGAGCAGGTGGGGGACTTTTGGGATAGCATTGGAAATGTAAATGAAATAAATACCTAAAAAAAAGAATCTTAGCTGTTAAAAGATCTGGGTAGAATAAAATTACGTCTGGAGAAAAAATGAACAAGACATTGAAAGCTCAGAAGAAAATCTATGTCTATGAGAGTTTTTCTCTATTCTTCCTACAAGCCTGATGACTTTTTGAAGACACCACAATATGAAGCAAAGTCCATGTAGAAAGTGATTCAATGGCCTGTGATTAATTTTCAAATACTGCTGCATCAGCTTCCGGTGAAAAGTGTTGGCCCAAGTTCTTAAAACAGACCGAGCTCCACACCTTGCCTCTGTGCCCAGGAGTCATGGAGTTGAAGAAGCAGCAGTGCATTTGCTACCAACGTTCTCAAAGGGCAGTGATCCTGGTCATCTGAATTGTTTTGAACTTGCTGGTGCTTGTCATTGTCTGTGGAGGGGAGTGCACAGGCCGTGTTCCCAAGTGCATCTGAAGTGGTACTGCCTGTTCCAGACCGAAATTGTAGTTTACAGCAAAGTCTGGATGACAGTTACAATCCAGATAGACAGCACATTCAGAGTGAGGAGTTTACAAAGGTGTGGAGAGACCTGACCGGAATGGTGCGATGCCTCAAGTTAGCAAGACTAGATAGCAACCACCAGCCTGGTCCTAAAGGGCCATAGAAAAGAACTGCTCATTGGGACCAACAGCAGGCAGATGCACAGGAACGGATATTGGACAGGGTTTTTGACCTTGGGAAAAGCCACAGCTGTTGCATACTAATCTCGAAGAGTGTCATTCTCGAAAGCTAAAAAGTAGAATAGCATAAGTGCTCAGCCACAGCTGAACGGATCAACAAAGTGTCGTTTATCCACACAGTGGTA
The DNA here is from genome assembly GCF_978045245.1 of Mus caroli. Taxonomy (NCBI): domain Eukaryota; kingdom Metazoa; phylum Chordata; class Mammalia; order Rodentia; family Muridae; genus Mus; species Mus caroli. The sequence goes on along the minus strand of NW_028227258.1, from coordinate 77,308,346 downwards.
TAGTATTTAACCTTACAAAGAAATGCAGTCCTGGTGCATGTCTGTCGGATGATAGAGCTGCCTTCTAGGTATGCCCTCTATATTCAGTTCACTGTGGACACACCCTCCCAGGTGTGCCTTGTCCATTTGCTAAGCATCTCTAATAAGCCAAGCTAAAAGCCAATATTAACTATCACAGTGGAGGAGGGACAGCAGAGGAGGGATGAAAATCTGGAGGAGGGAGAAGATGCTGTGGTTCTTTTCATCTCATGGTCTGCTCTCTAGAGCTTCCTACCATCATATCAAAAAGAACTGCTTCGAGAATGCTGCTGACAGATGGCGTGCAACCAACGAGCACAGCAGTGTGTTTTCTGATTAACCTACAACATCATTTTTTAGTGCCACAATGTATGTGTACATATATCTATACAACTGGCTATCTATCTATCTATCTATCTATCTATCTATCTATCTATCTATCTACATATCTATCTATCTCTGTATCTACACACACTCATGAACATGCCACTTCAGGCACACTTACATATACTTTAAAAATCCACAAACACAAAAGAAAACTATCAGTTAAACCACAAAAGAAGGCAGCTGAATGTGCAATATCTGTAATATAATATTAGGCGAGGAACCAGCTGTGTGGTACATCAGCTGTATAAGAAGGTACAGATCTGCCAGGCAGTGGTGCACACCTTTAATCCCAGCACTTGGGGGCAGAGGCAAGTGGATTTTTGAGTTCCAGGCCAGCCTGGTCTACAGGGTGAGTTCCGGGACAGCCAGGGCTACACAGAGAAACCCTGTCTCGAAAAACCAAAAAGAAAAAAAAATGAAGGTACAGATCTCACTAGAAAGTCAAAGTGATTATCTTTGAATAACTGAAATAAATATTTTTCCAGATTTTCTTAATTCTTTCAGAATGTTTTTGTTGTTGAACATGACTCCCTCTGATAATCAAGAAAAAAAATTACAACTTGTAAAAACCTTGTGACCCACCTCAAATGATAAATATTCCCACTAAAGAGCCCCATAGCATCTGCCCTGCCATCCTGTATAAAAGGCATTGATTTACCTGCTGGCTGCCTCCTAATTTGAAGGGAAGCAGCATGGGGGAGGGCAGCCACCTCCCCCTGTAAAAGACAGCGTGTGCGGCTGAGGGTGCAGCTTTCAGTGATGGAATATTGCTAAACGACGAAATTCTATCTCCCACAAGAAATGATTTCTGCTGGCTGTGCAAACGTCAGGCTGGAGCCTGCCCTTGGAGAGGCAGCCGCATTGCTAAGTATCTGTAAAATCAGCAGAGACAGCGCAGGACCGGTCACAGTGGCTGATTTTACAAGCTACTCACGACGGGCATCTGCACACAGAAAACTGTAGCTCCAAGCATATTTAACCTGTTGTGATTCTTTCTTATTTCCAGCTTTGCCATTTTGAGAGGGTGTCATTTCACCCAAAGGGGAATGCTCTTTGTGTATGTAAAATGGCTTAAGAAGCATGTGAAAATACAATATCAACCTGACCTAAGTGTAATGTGACCTATCTCTTTTGTCTTTGTGTGTGTGTGTGTGTTTTAACCATTTGTCACCCTGGTACTTCACACTCTGAGATAGTGATCTGTCTCATTACCATGCCAGGTATGTGTGGGAATGTTTTTAGGAAGAACTGAGCTCTGGCAGGACACAAGCTTTGGAAGACAAACACCCTCATTAATTTTCAGTTCAGTTCCCCTCAAAATGTCAAGGGTCCACCTCCACACGTTGGTTATACGCCTGCTGGATCTGCTCAGTCCTGGTCCTCTCGTCTAAAGAGATCCCATCACTGACAGTGGTCAGGATGGCATTAGCTGGTACAGAGACACTTGTCCCTGCCAGCTTGATGTCAAGGCATTCCATAAGGGCATAAGAGAAGTGAATTTACTCCACATGGCCTGTATGTCCTTCAAACAACACTTGGTGGCTTCCCAAGCTCCAATCCATCGCTTTTATCCCAAGAATCATTTGTTGCCCATTTTGACCTTCAAACTGGCTTCTTTCCGTGTTTTAACCAAAGGAAAGAATGTTTGCATCAATCAAGTCAGTAAATTACAACATATTGCGAAAATGTTTCAACTACCTTTTTGGTTAGTGCACAACAGGTTAAACCAACAAGAATAGCTGTTCTTTGACAGTATAAATGCAACAGAAAACCCATGTATCTTTTTCAAATAACTCTTGGGTCATGCAACATTTTTTTTTGTGTGTGGGGGGAAGGGAGTTACTATTCATGAGCACACTGCACAGTGACTGTATTTTTTAAAAAAAAAAAATCCCTGGAGGGAAAAAGATCACTCTACTAGGGTTTATTGTAAGTAGAATACTTTTAAAATGGTGGCATTTCTAATTTTTTCATACTTAGTTGCTGCTTTCATTTGGACCCCCCCCCCAAACGGGGGGGAGGGGACAGTGCAGGGCTGTGTGCTCACTAGGCGGGTGATCTCTATATGGCTGAATTCCAGCTCTGTTGCTTCCATCTAGACTATTCTAGATGGAAGCCTGGGCATTAGAGGTTTGCCTGCCAGCCCATGATGCTTTGGGCAGGAGACAGAACCTTTAGAGGGAGGATGTAGTCTCTTAAGTCAGTCTAAATCTTTTGACATTTTAATGCATGGTCACACGGTACTGACAAAGTCTCCGGGTTCATATAGGAAAAGGGTGCAAGTGAGTTACAAACAGTTGCTAAAAACTCTCCTGCTTTAAGTCAGGTTGTTATTTTGTGTTGGTGGACATTCATAGCTATTGTTTTGATCTCTCCACATAGCCCTGGCTGTTCTAGAACTTATTGTGTAGACCAGGCTCTGGCCTGTAACTAACAGAGAGTCACGTGCCCCTGCTTCCCCCCATGTTCTTGGGTCTAAAAGCATGTGCCACCACACCTAGCCGATCATAGCTATCCTTGACTTCATGCATCCTGTGGGTCATAGGTTGGACACGCCTGGCAGTGAAAGACACTTAGGTCACTGGGCCTGTCCTCTTAAAGGAAGGTTGGGGACTCAACCCTTTCTTTCTCCCTATTTGCTTCCTGGCTAGCAGGAGATTTTTGTTCTGTTTTGGTTTTGTTTTTGATACAGAGTCCTGTCCTGCCTCTCTCTCTCTCTCTCTCTCTCTCTCTCTCTCTCTCTCTCTCTCTCTCTCTCTCTCTCTCTCTCTCTCTTGAGTGCTGGGATTATGGAATGTACCATCAGGTGCAGTAGCTCTGGCTACCATGAGGTGGAGAAGCCTCCCTAATTAACATTCCATACCATGATGTACGGAACTATCATAGGCCTAAAATGATAGGAACAAGTAGTTAAGGACCAGAACTATGAGATTTTTTTCTATTAAGCTGATTACCTCAGGTATTTCACCCCAGCAACAGAACTGAGTAAGCTATTTCCATTAATATAAGACAATGCCCCAGTGTCTGGGTTTGGTGGTTGTATATGGGATGGATCCCTGGGTGGGGCAGTCTCTGGATGATCTTTCCTTCCATCTCAGCTCTGAACTTTGTCTCTGTAACTCATTCCATTGGTATTTTGTTCCCCATTCTAAGAAGGAGCGAAGTATCCACACTTTGGTCTTCCTTCTTCTTGAGTTTCATGTGTTTTGCAAATTGTATCTTGGTATTCTGAGTTTCTGGGCTAATATCCACTTATCAGTGAGTGCATATCATGTGTGTTCTTTTGTGATTGGATTACCTCACTCAGGATGATACCCTCCAGGTCCATCCATTTGCCTAGGAATTTCATAAATTCATTGTTTTTAATAGCTGAATAGTACTCCATTGTGTAAATGTACCACATTTTTTGTATCCATTCCTCTGTTGAGGGGCATCTGGGTTCTTTACAGCTTCTGGCTATTATAAATAAGGCTGCTATGATCATAGTGGAGCATGTGTCCTTGTTACAAGTTGGAACATCTTCTGGTTATATGCCCAGGAGAGGAATTGCTGAATCTTCCATTAGTACTATGTCTAATTTTCTGAGGAACCGCTAGACTGATTTCCAGAGTGGTTGTACCAGCTTGCAATCCCACCAACAATGGAGTGTCTCTCTTTCTCCACTTCCTCGCCAGCATCTGCTGTCACCTGAATTTTTAGCCATTCTGACTGGTGTGAGGCAGAAAGATTTTGCTGACAGGACCCTGACATAACTCTCTCTTGTGAGGCTATGCCAATGCCTGGTAAATACAAAGTGGATGCTCACAGTCATCTATTGGATGGAACACAGGGCCCCTACTGAAGGAGCTAGAGAAAGTACCCAAGGAGCTAAAGGGGTCTGCAACCCTATAGGAGGAACAACAATATGAACTAACAAGTACCCCACCCCCCAGACCTTTTGTCTCTAGTGACATATGAGGCAGAGGATGGCCTACTCGGACATCAATGGGAGGAGAGGCCCTTGGTATTGCGAAGATCATATGCCCCAGTACAGGGGAATGCCAGGGCCAGGAAGCCGGAGTGGGTGGGTTGGGGAGCAGGGGTGGGGGAAAGGTATAAGGGGCTTTGGGGATAGCATTTGAAATATAAATGAAGACAATATCTAATAAAAATGCAAAAAAAAAAAGACAATGCCCCAGATGACGGGTTGGTTAAGAATTGGGTGAGGCCTGGGCCTGAGAGCTCTTATCATACATGAGAACCTAGAGTCAAACTCCCAAGCTGAGCGAGGGCCAGAAAGATAACCACCTTCCCACAAAGCAGAGGGGTCTTCCTTCTGTGCCCGCATTGTTTGTTATATGTGCAGTTCTTTCCTCTACAGTGTGGGGTGCTCTCTGTCTATGGTCAGAGCAAGGGAGAATCCAGGTTCTTAATGACTGACCTGCCATTCTTTCCAGAGAGAAACTCAATGTGAGTATAAATAACTTGGCCAAGTCTACAAAGGCAAAGGCACATCTATCAGAAGACACCAGAGACACAGAACTGTAATGGTACTTGGGCCTAAATAGAAAGCTCAGAGGAAACTGGGCGTTTTTAAAATTATCATTGAGCAAAACCCGTATTCCTCCTTACTCCCCTGTTCTACATAGTATCGCACTATCAAAGTTACCAGAACACCATCAGGCAAGGCCAGAAACACAGGCAAGTCTGCCTAGAATTTTCTCGAGTGCAGCCAGAGTTATGAAAAAGTTGTTAAACTCCATGTCATGTGGTAAAGCTTTAGTTAACACAAAGCCAAGTGTTGCAATCAAAAGGCCGTTTCTTCGTGAACTCAGACACGGCAGAGCAGTAATTATAGGGGACTGTTACTCCGGGATCACTTCGGCGGGTCTGGTTGGAGCCCTCTGAAAAAGTCTTGATAGAGCCTGCTTCGAGGGATAGTACACACAGATTCATTTTTAAGCCGCAATACTTTCCAAACAATGCCACTTTGTGTGCCCCGTGCAAACACAAAGTGAGCCAGGCAGAAGTCAGGGGTTTATGCTCTTACAAAAAGCTAATACCAACTTGAAGGAGCCTTTCAAATATTCTCAGGTGGTTTGGATTTTCGAGACCTTATTGTAGGTTAGAGGAACAGGCGATGGAACAACCCCAGAGGATGAGCTAATAGCTGGACAGAAAATCCTCTTGACGTTGAGACTTGATTTTTCACGTACAGAGATGCTACGGGTCCTTCCTGAGACCTGCCTCGGTTCTCCAGAGGCGTGTGTACAAAGCTAAGCACTGTTGTCCTAGATCCCCTGAGCAGTGGCAGCGCGGCAGGGGCGTGCACCCCATCACCTCATTCACACTTGAGCTCAGTTGCGATGAGCACATTTGTTTATCCTCATTAAGACAGAGTTGCAGGCGCTAACTGACATGCGGAGGCAGCGGGCTGGGACAGGGCCAGGGCCAGCGAGCCCAGCAGAGGCGAGCAGAGGCGTGTCTCCAGAGCCTGCCCCTGAACAGAGCTCTGGCCCTGACAAGCTGGAAGCCTGGGGAACCCAGATGCTTCTCTGAGGTCCTGGGTAACTCATCAATAGCAAGAGGCATTTAGGTAGAGGTTTCCCAGCTGTGATTCCAACGCCCACATCGTACCCTAGTTCCTTTCTCCAGTCCCCAAGGACAGGAAGAAGGACCAATAAGGGCAGTGCCTGGTTCCATTTCAACCATGGCTTCTCTGATTGACTCCTTATTACACAAATGACACCTTTTAAAGGTGATAAAACCTGTAAGGGGTGGTGGTGGTGGTGGTGGTGGGGTTCCCGTTTTTCACTAAGAATAAAGCAAAGTAAAAGTATAGCGCAGAATTTGCTCTCTTCACAGCCGAGCACTGCGAAGCTCACATGAGGGCCACTAGCCTGGGTCTACCACCCCAACTCCTTTGCCTGGAGGTGAGTGACTTTGGGTCTCTTTCTTAACTCAGACTGTGCCTCAGTTTCTCCATCTGGAACACGGGAGAAGTAAGGGCAAGGATCTTGAGGGATTGCTTTGAGGACTCAGAAAGGAGATAAGAGTCCCTAAGAAGAGTGCCTGCCTCGCTTCGGAAACAAGGGCTTCTTATTGGCTCAGTGTAACAGCCAGCTTTGAGGCAGCATCGTTAATAAAGCCACGAGAGGGCGGGCAGAAGAGCTTGCTAGTTCTGTGTGAAGGTGCTTGGAGAGCAATCAGATTTGCTGAAAGTGCCTTTTTAAACAGTGCTGCGCACTTCTGATTCACATTTGGGAAGAAAAGCAGAACAGAAGGTGATAAATTCCTTTATGGGAGAGCTTGGCAGAAAAGGCAGATGGAACTCTAAAGTTAATTGGTGGCTGGGACGTGGAACTCCTGGGCGGAGGAGCCAGGGTGAACACACTCCCTCTCTCACTCTGGTTTATGGTGATTGCTTCATTAGGGATGCTGAAAAGCCCTTCTTAGGCAGCCGCTGCTCCTGTCTCTGCCCAGACAAGGGTGATGTCAGCGTATAGTTTATAGAGTTCTGCAATCCTCCAGCGGATTCCGGGAGCTTGTAGAGCTGTCTCCGGGCTGCTTGCCAGCGTTCGGAAAAAGGAATCCCACTAGAATCTTCTGTATCCCAGCTTGCTTGTCTCTGTCGTGGCTTCTGTTGTTGCTGTTCTCAATACAAGCACCAGGTGTGACATGTCCCCTTAGCGGTTCTTCAACTGGGGCTCACTCATCTTTTGAGCTTTCCTGGCTCGGATCTCTGAGATCCCTGCTTGGTTTCTTCCTCCTCAGATTCCCAGGGGATGTAGAATGAGACAACACAGCAGCGGTTTGCTGGCCTTAAGATGCAAAATTTAAGCATAAAAGGTATCCTTTGTTTTTTATTTTTTTAATTCGCCCATGAAGACAGACACAGATACCTGCCAATTAAGCTTGAACTCAGGCTTCTTAATTTGTCATCGGTCCTGGGATGCTCTTTCCAGCCTAGTCATGGATTTTTAAAATTGCATTTCACTTTTTTTTTAAAAGATTCATTTTTATTCATGTGAGAATGCATGTGTGTGTGCGCCAAGTGTTAACAGGTACCCCAGGAGTTCGGAAGATTGTGGTAGGTCCATTGGAACCAGAGTTACATGCAGTTGTGCTCCCCCAATGTGGGTGTAGGGAACTAAGCTCAGGTCCTCTGGAAGAACAGAGGACCTTTCAACAACTGAGCCATCTCACTTCATGCTTCACTCCTGTTCATACATAAAAAGAAAAAAAAATTGAGCTGAGCGTGGTGGCACACACCTGGAGACAGACAGGCAGAGCTTTGTGAGATCAAGGCCAGCCTGTTCTACATAGAGAGTTTCAGGAGAGCTGGAGCTACATAGAAAAGGAAAAGCTTGGGCTGGAGAGATGGCTCAGCGGCTAAGAGCACTGACTGCTCTTCCAGAGTCCTGAGTTCAATTCCCAGCAACCACATGGTGGCTCACAACCATCTGTAATGGGATATGGTGCCTTCTTCTGGTGTGTCTGAAGACAGAAACAGTGTACTCACATATATAAAATAAATACTTCAAAAAAAGAAAGAAAGAAAGAAAGAAAGAAAGAAAGAAAGAAAGAAAGAAAGAAAGAAAAGAAAAAGGAAAAAATAAGGAAATTTGGATCTAGGACATTCCTAAAACTTCTAATTTTTATTTATCTATATACACATTTTAAGAATTTCATATATAAGTACAATGAATTTTTATCATATTTGCCCCTTGTCCTCCAACTTTTCCCATACACCCTAGCCCCCTTTCAAATTCATGTCCTCTTCTATAATTATCTTTCATACATAAACATTAAGTCCAATTGGAGTTGCCTATATGCACGTAGGTTGGGGCTAGCCACTGGGAAATGAGCAATCTTTTGGGGGGGGGGCCTCATCCTTGAAGAAAACTGACACTCCCTCCCCTAGGAGCCCTCAATTGCCTATAGCTGAGGCCTTGTGAACCCTTCCCCATCCATGCTAGAATGTTGACTGCTATGGCCTTGTGCTGGTCAGCATACCTGTTGACAGTTCATGGAAGCAACATTCTTGTCAAATAAGAAGACTGTTTCCTAGTAGTCCTCCATGGCTCTGGCCCTTGTAACTTCTCCATCTCCTTCCATGGTGTTCCATGAGTCTTGGGATATTGGAGTTGTGTTATAGATATCCTATTTAGGGGAGGAGTTACCCTCTGCATGTTAACTAGGTGTGACTTTCTGTAGTAGCCTTCCGCTGCTGCAGAAGGGGATGCTTTGTTGAAGGGCAAGAGGTGCCCTAACCTATGGGTATGAGGGTGAACCTTGAGGAGATGGTTGGGTGCTGTATCCACTCAGCAAGACTATGATAGCAGTAGTAAGTCCTCCTCTAGGATGTGTGTGGTCTCTCCAGTCACAGATTCCTGTCTATGTTCTTGAGACCCCTCAACATGATACAGGCCATTGCCATTGCTCTTGGTTGGCTGCCAGGGCTTGAGGGTAAGATCTTATTGCTGATGACAACACACTCTTGGCTCACCAGACTTCAAGAAATCAAACTGGTACTGACCTAGAAGCTCTCATAGTGTCAGAAGTGCTATGCAATATTCCAAGGGAGAAAACTTAGCCAGGGTCCTACCCAGCTATAAAATATGTGAAATGGCAATAAAACAATTAGCAGTTTGATCCCAGTAGTGTAATGGTGGTACTAATATCTTCGGGGTAATCGACAGCTGTCTGTTTGCCCTTAAGGCCCACTTTGTAGAAGGGAACTCATGTCTGGGAGTGGGAACCTATGCCTAAAGCTTTTTAGCATGCAGGCGCTGTGTCTTCTGAATGACCTTTTACCTTGCAGCTGCGCTATCTCATGGCTGTGACTTCGTTTCAGATCATATGATTCTCCAGGATATCTGGTGCAATGGATTGTATAGAAGGGTGGTGTCAAATCACAGAATCCACATGCAGATGGACTGGTAAATGACCCGGGAACTTGCAGAAGTAGTGCACGCCCATGAGTGGCAACTTCTGCATTGCTGTTGGCAGACTAGCAGACTCTAAGTCACATCCCAATTGGAGAGAAATTTATGCATAATACTGGTCATGAAGGGTTGTGGTTATTTGCCTAAAAGAGGATGGATTTAATTCTTAGAAAAGCTGTCCCCCATTCTATGAACAAGAGAAGGTGCATTAGGCCTGCTCCAAGAACTTGCTAATTCTCCACACAGGGCATGTGGAGAGACCAGAGGAGTCCATTGGTGAGAGTCAGCCTGGGAGAGGGCAGCTGTCCAGTGTTATGCTTTGTCTTCTCCTCAAACGTTTGCTTTTTAAACAGGAGTCATTTATTTGTGCGATGGTGTTGTTATTCCACCTTAAAACACAAACGTCCTCAGAAAGGTCAGGCAGTGTTCTTCCTGCCTGATTGATGATCTTTCCCTCCTACAGTGGATTTTGCCAAAGATTGATTTAAAGGAGCTGACCTCTTCAAAAGACAAATCTCAGACTGTTTCATCAGCATGAAATCTAAATCATGAAGATCATATATTGTATGTTTCCATTTCTGTGAAATGTTGGACAAGCAGATTAATCTGTACAGGTTAGGGGTAGGTTGGCTGGAATGGACAGTATTATTAATCGGGGGATAGAACTTCTTTTAGAAAGAAAATGCTCTAAAGTTAGATTGCTCAGAGGGCTTCCCAATAAAAACACACAGTAAAAACATTTGCCCGTACCCTTTTAATGGTCAGTTGTGTAGCTCACGAAGCACATCTCACTGAGTGCACTTAAAAATACTTAGGACGTGCTCTGTGCACACTAAACAACACAAGCAGAAATTCATTTCCACTAACCCCAGTTGTGTTTGTTTGATAAAAGCCTGGTGAGCGTAATGTTCTTCAAAACAACTTAACACTCAACCAGCAAAACGATGGGGGTTTTGTGGCAAAAAAGATTTAGCTCCTCCTTTGAGGAAACCACAATCAAGGAGGGGCAGAAAGATACTGGGCTGGGGAGAGGAGATGACTCAGTAGGAAAAGTGCTTACTTCGTAAGCACAGGGACCCGAGTTTGATCCCCAACATCCACAGAAATGCCAGTGCTGTAGTAGTGTGCACCTACAATCCCAGTGCACAGAGGACAAGGAGAATCCCTGAGGTTTACTGGCAAGCTCGACCAGACCAATCAGGCTCAACCTGCTTGAGCAACCCTGTCTCCAAAAAAAAAAAAAAAAAAAAAAAAGGTGTAGGGTGGGAAACAATTGAAGAAAACACCTGACATTTGTGAGCACACACACACTTGGCACATAAGAACATGAGAGAGAGAGAGAGAGAGAGAGAGAGAGAGAGAGAGAGAGAGAGAGAGAGAGAGAGAGAGAGAGATATTAGTGCCTTGGCGGGCAGAGGGAATGTGAGATTCTGAGGTGGTTTCTTGGCGAAGTCAGCATGAGCTTTGACTTGGAAAGCATTAGACTTGAGTACAGGGTATTAGGAGAGCCGAGCAGCCTCCGACCCTTGCAAGCTGGCTGTGGCTTTCTTGGAAGGAGGCTTCAGCCCAGGTGAGATTCTCAGTCTTGCCAGGGAGAGCAGTCCTAGGGAGAGAGGCTACCTAAGCTGCTGCCTCAGCCACCGTTCTTCAAGAGGGTACGTAATTTGGAAGAAGTGAAAGAGAAAAATAAAGAAATCGTTAAAGGGTGAGACCTCCATTGTCCTTCTCTACCTCTTCAGCCTCCCCCGTCAGGATCAGACGCTCCTGTATGCCATTAGGATCAGTTCCCACAAGCATGATGTGAAGCCCACAGAGATGGGAACAAGGCCCTCTTCCCACTGAGGGAAGTGCTCCGAGAAACACCACTGATGTGGGCTTCTCACCGAGAATGTGGATGGAAACTCACAAAGGCCAGATGGCTGTCATAGACCAGTGGTTCTCAACCTTCCCAATGCTGTGACCCTTTGATACAGTTCCTCATATTGTAGTGACCCCCAAATCATAAAATTATTTGGTTGCTACTTCATAACTGTGATTTTGCTACTGTTATGAATTGTAATGAAAATATCCAAGACACAGAATATCTGATAGAGGACCTCCAAAATAGTCAAGACCCACAGGTTGATATTCTAAAGTATTTATTTTTAACTGAGAGCTCTAGAGATCTGAGCTGGGGAGGTGGCTCCAGAAGCTAAAGTACTCTCCACACAAGCATAAGGATCCAAGTTTGATTGTTAGCACCCATGTAAGAAGCCAGGCGTGATGGTGTGTACTTACACAGATGGGTCCCGTGAGCTTACTGCCTAGCCATCTGTAGTCTGCTAAGTGAGCTATAGATCCCATGTGTCATGTGTCTCAAAAACAAGGCTAAGGGCTGGGAAGACATCTCAGCAAGTAAGAATTCTTGCTGCCCTTGCAGAGGACCCAGGTTCCATTCCCATCATGTATGTGGTGTCTGTAACTCCAGTTTCATGGATTCTGATGCTGTTTTCTGGCCTTTGTGGGTATCAGACATGGATACTGTACATATATATACACTCAGGCAAGCAAACAAACAAGAACATATTTCTAATCTTTTTTTTTTTTGTGCGTGTCCTTAAATGGGGCCTTGCACCTGCCAGCAAGTGTAATGACCTGAGTTTATTCCCAGAACGCACATTGTGGGGGCAGAGAACAGACTCCCACAAGTCGTACTCTGACGTCCACACACATATCTAACACACACCACAAACAAAAACAAACAAGGTAGTGGCTCTTGAGTGAGAGGCCAAGGCTTTTAAGTTCAGGACTCCATTTTAGAGAACCTGACCTAAGTTTGAACTCGGGTAAACTAACAGGCCAGTACCTAACATTAGTTTCCAAGTAAACTCCCCCCAACAAAAACCTGAGCCTAGCTCCAGTCTCTAGGTTCACTCCCGACAAGACCTGTGTCTCCAGGTTATTACTCCATCCATCTACATCCCCAGGTTACAAGCCCAGCCCGTGCCTAACAACCACCAATACAGAGGGAAATAGAAATCAAGTTTACAGTTTGATTCCCAACACCAGCCAACTATGTTAAAGGCATAGTAAGTAGCTTTCCAATTAGATGCTTGCACACTCCCCACCCCACCCCCACTTGCTACTTCCTATAAAGCCTTGCCCCATAGATATTTGGAGCTCCTCATCAACAAAATCATCCTGAGTGACAGCTGTGTGCTGAGGGGCCTGAGCTAGCTCAAATAAAATAAAAAGGCTCTACTGTGATTACATTGGATAGGCTCCTGTCTGTTTGGGGGGGGGGTCACTAATATTTCCATGACATTACACTGAGGAATGACACCAAAGTTGACCCCTGACCTGCATAGGCACATGCATACCAACCATTGCACATAGACTCCCAAAGAAGTTCGGCTTGATTGAATTATTTTATTAGGAAAGAATAGAGAGTGAGCCAAATAGTTAACCTAATCAAAATGCATATGAGCTAACACAGAGAGCTATGGAATAATTTTGCTATTAACTTTTGATCCCCTACTGAGGATTTGATGTAATTCTTAGTCACCTCTCACTAAGGTCCCTGTCTCAGTGCCGTCCTCTCAGATTTTTTTTTCTCTCCTCTGGTGTTAGTAAGAATCCTCTAAGGCTGCCTGCCGTCCTGCATCCAGGCTGGGTCACAGGACTGGCTATTTGCTTGCATGAGCTTTTACCCATTTTCTTTCTGCATCTGCACTTGCGCAAAGTGCTCGCATGAAGAACCCTGTTTCTATTCCAGACCACAGAAGCACATGTGGGGAGCAGGTGGGCATCCCCTTTGTCCATATGCACAGCACAAGTGCCTACAGCAGCCACCTGCAACGCAGCGGAGTCTCTTCCTTCAACTGATTCTTTGCTCTCTGTTCAGATCTTCTTTTAAGCCCTTAGGGGAGGCAAGAGGGTGTAGAGAGTGGCTAGTTTCTTTATTAAACCTTCTTATTCTTCCTGAAAGAGAAGGCTAATATAAACACCTGAGTTTGCAGATGTTATCCTCAAGGACACCATGCAACTCCTGTGACACAGGGTCTCTCATTGGCTGGGAACCAGGATAGACTGGCTAGCAAGTGGGGTTCAGAGAGTTCTTGTCCCTGCCTCCTCATCACTGAGATGACAGGCAGGTGTCTTTGAGCCCAGTATTTTTTTCTTCTTCTCATATAATACATCCCTACCACAGTCTCCACACCCTGAATCTCTCCTTTCCCTCTGATTCACTGCTCCTCTGTTTCCTTTGTGAAAAGAGCAGGCCTCCCAGGGATATGAACACTGAATCACAAGATGCAATACAACTAGGCATACACCTTCATATCAAGGCTGGTTGAGGTAATTCAGTAGGAAACAAGGGTCCCACAAGCAAGCAAAATAGTCAGAGAACCCCTACTCCCAGTGTTAGGAGTCTAACAAGAATCCCAAGCTAAGCAACCCGAACATGTATGCAGAGGGCCTAGTGCAGACCCATGTGGTCTCTGTGACTGTCACTTAAGTCTCTGTGAGCCCTTATAAACCCTGCCTAGTTGATTCTGTGGGCCCTGTTCACCTGGCGTCCCTCTGGCTCCTAGAATCCTTCCTCCCCTTCTGGAGGCTCACCAAGCTCCACATAATGATTGGCTGTGGGTCTCTGCTAGAGGAAGCCTTTCTGATGATGGCTGGAGACCAGCATTTTTATGTGGGTCCTGGGGTTCAGACTACAGGTCCTCATGCTTGCCAAGTCAACCTATTTGTGCCAACCTATCCCCTGCTTTTTGCACTGCTAGAGATAGAAACTAGGGCTCCACACTAGACAAAACAAAGCCATACTCCTAAGCTCTATTCAAGCCTTTGATGTGCACCTTCTGCTCAACTGGTCCTAGCATGGTGTGTGTGCTCTCCTGGGCCAAGGATCTTGCAACCTTTATATTCTTTTGGTTCAGGATCAGACTTTCACTATGTTACTTAGGTCTTTAGATTCTTTTTAAAAATTACATTTATTTATTGTATACTGTGTGTGTGTGTTGGGGGGGCAGTGTCAGAGGACAACTTTCAGGAGTTAGCTTTCTCCATCATTCAGCTTTTGGAGGTTGAATTCTGGCCCATTGAGACCAAAGATACTTGATCATGTCCAGTCTACAACTAAATGTCTGGGCATAGAAATCAGCATCTGAATACACAGTCACAAAACCACCCACAGCAACACCCAAGTAAGTTAACTACACCCAAATCTCTCTCTCTCTCTCTCTCTCTCTCTCTCTCTCTCTCTCTCTCTCTCTCTCTCTCTCTCTCTCTCTCTCTCTCTCTTCTTCTCCCTCCCTGTCTCCCTTTTCTACACCTGCCTGCTTTTGGGGGAGGGGGGGGTTGTCCATTTCAAGGAAAAGCAGAGAGTTCTGGGAAGGCCTATTGAACTCTCAGCCCACTCTTCTTTCTTTACCTTGATGTATCTGACCTCTATGTTCTCTTCATCATCTGGCACATGTTAAAGGAAGCACTCTAGCCATGGATACTCACATAGCCAATCACACAATAGCATCCCTGTGCATATCTGCTTTCCTAAACTCCTGAATCAAAAACTCCAGTATTTATTTATTTGTTTATTTATTTGTTGTTTTTTTTTTCAAGACAGGGTTTCTCTGTATAGCCCTGGCTGTCCTGGAACTCACTCTGTAGACCAGGCTGGCCTTGAACTCAGAAATCTGCCTACCTCTGCCCCCAAGTTCTGGGATTAAAGGCATGCACCACCATTGCCCAGCCAGATTTTATATTTTTACAGAAAATAAATGTTATAAAATTACCTTGGTTTTTACTCTTGGTTTTGTACTGATTCGTTAAGCTCTTTTTATTCCTTTTGAAACACTTCAAACAATTGCTAAAGAATTCATACCCCTTAGTATTTTAACTACCAACCAAATTAACAGACAAGAAATTCAAATAAGGTTTTGGGTTTTTTTTCTCTTTTCCTATTGTTGGAGAATCAGACCTAGACCCTGGCACATGGTAGGCAAGCACTTGTCCCCTGAATGCTTGGCCCTAAACCAGATGTTTTCCAGCAATGTATTCTTATGAACCAATACAGATCCCAATTGTGAATAATTCTGGACAGTTAAGCTCCTTAGCTGAATCAGTTTCATGATGATAAAAATCCTGTCACTCATCACTGGCCACATCAAATAGTTCTTTATTAACCCTGTTCTTCATCTTTCTTCTTAATTAATTGAAGGAAGAGACTCTTTTGAGTTGTAGCTGCTTGATCAAGAACACACTGGCTTACACAATTGACGGTGTCACTTCCTACAAGTCTCTCCCTCTGTGGCTCATCTGTGATTATTGACAAAAGCATCTTTTTTTTTTTTTCCAGTAGAAGTGGGAAAGGAGTTTGATAAGGGTCAGGAGATGGGGATAGGGGCACACAGGAACTGTGAGAACAGGTTTGGGGAAATATTTAAAACTATGAGACAGACTAGTTCTGGTGCCACACACTTGTTACCCCAGCACAGTGGAGTGACAGCTGGAGGGTCGGGAACTCTAAGTCATCCCCAGCTACATAGAGACAGACCTTCACTGGAGTGGTAGAAAAAGAAGACACAGAGAAGCATGTCAAATGCTTAGACACTGTGGTGGTTTGAATAGGAATGGCCCCACAGGCTCAAATATTTGAATGCTTGGTCATTAGGGAGTGGTTCTCCTTGAGAGGGATTAGAAGGTGTGGCCTTGTTGGAGAAAATGTGTCATTTGGGGATGGGCTTTGGGGTTTCAGAAGCCCCAGCCAGGTCCCCTGACTCTCTCTCTTTCTGCTGACTGCAGATTCAGATGTAGAACTCTCAGCTACTTCTCCAGCACTGTGTCTGCCTGTGTGTCGCCATGTTCTCCACCATGATTGAGAATGGACTAAACCTCTGAAACTGTAAACAAGCCCCAGTTAAATCCTTTATAGAGTTGCTGTGGTCACGATGTCTCTTCACAGCAATAGAACACTGGCTAATGAAGACACTTTGGCCCAGTTGTGTATAAAGTTAAGTCTATGTGAAAAGGCTCCATGAGAGCCACCAGCCCCAAAGCCAAGAAAAATGTCTAATCCACCCCCCCCCAAAATCCCTTACTCATGGAAAAAGACAATAAAAGCTAAAAGCTCTCGTGCAGCACTTGTAGTAGGAAGGGCTTGGCAACACATGTAATTCATTTCAATAATCAGGGAGGAAAGAGCCCATGTTTTTGTCCTAGTGGGTGGATTTATTTACTGTTAAATATTTCTGTACAGAATGTATGTACACTATAACTACAACTATATTTGAACCATTGGTGTAGGAGGTAGCAAGAAAACTGAAGAAGTCTTGTGAGAGTTAGGATATATGCATAGCTTTTTAAAAATTAGAGTGGTTATAGTGCTTCCCTAGCATTTGTTTCTAAAAGGAATTGTTACAGTTTAGGTCTTAAATGCATCCCTGTTCTAAAGGCTTGGTCACCAGTCTGTAGTGTATGTAGAAAGTGGGCCTAGCGAGAGAGGAAGTTAGGTCATTGGGAATATGTCTGTAAAGGGGATATTGGGACTCAAGCTCCTTATTCTCTCATTCATTTTTTACTTTCTCTTTTCATCCCTTCCTAGACTTCCTCTTCCCCCCCCCCTTTCTGGTCACCACAGGGTAAGCAGTTTTCCTCCACAATATGTTCTGCCTCAACACAGGGTCAAAAAGCAATGACCAACTGCCCATGGACCAAAGCGCCTGAAACCATGAGCCAAAATAAACCCTTTCTGCTTAGAATTCATTATCTCAACTATTTTCTCACGGTGATAGTAAAGTGATTAGCATATGAATGAAAGAAAAATTGTTTTCCTTGACCTGGCTATAAAGGAACCTTAGTATCTGTAGTTTCTACTCAACAGGTGTGCATTTGTTTTGATAACAGATGAGAGGTCATGAGATAAGCTGTGAATGACCTCAGGCTCCCTGGTGAGTCGGTGTGGGAATCCCTGTGGGGGTGCTCCCTCATTGTCTTCTCCCACTGTTCATTGGCGTTCTGAAATGGCTGCTCTCAGGAACGTCCACCCTAGCATTCCCCATCCTTAACCACTTCACATAGGGCTCACCATCAAAGACCCACACATTACCATCATTTGTTTCTTACATACTGTTGTGACCCCATTGCTTTGCTACTTTTGGTGGCAGAATTGCCATGACTTCCCTGAAAGCTGTCCAAGCCCCAACTGTATGGGGTATGGAAAGATTTTATAAGGTGCTTGCCTTAAAATGATCAACTAAGTCTCTGATACTTAGCTACTGACAGCTTCCTATTTACATATTTCATTTCAGTGATTTTTCACCTTGAGAATAGTCGGAGCCATGGAGGAGGTTTGACTTTTGGTCTTTTCGGTATTCTTTCATGATCCCAAGCAGAGGCAATGAGATGCAGTCATTTGGTCATTAAGACAAACAGCTGAGGCTTTACAGTAGGTTGTGTTGCTGAACTATGACATTCATTTACTTAGCTATGCTTAATGCCTTTCACCTTAAAAGTCTTTTCAAGTTACCATGGGCTTATTGGTACATAACTCCATTGTTGCCATGGAACACCAGTCTGGTGAGCATGCAAATGGAGTTGATTTAGATCCTGAGTCAGGTGAAATTACACAAGGATGAGATGGGGTAGAAGGAAAATGGGAGAGGCAGCAGGCCATCCTCACTGACCTCGGTGTTGGCAAGGGTGGCCTTAGCCGCTTGCGGTACTCCTCGGGGTTTTAAAAGTGTTTCTTGAGAGGAACATAGCAACACATGCAAAAAGCTGTTGTGGTCCCCTTGCATCCTTTACCATAGTCAAATTATAGTTTCTTACAATTTTTCATTGTTTTGTTTGTTTTACTTTAAAGCCAGCAACTCAGCCAGCCCCACAACACTCAGAGGAAGCTCCATTCTCAGACGCTCTAACATGCCCAAGATCATACGATCAGAGGTGAAGAGGACACAATATTTGTCCCAGCACCGGAGTAACTGGGGATCGGGACCCAGGCACGAAGAAACTCCGCTAGACTAGTGGCACGGTTTCCTTCCTGTCTGTCTGGGCCGGTGCCCTGAACAGACCTTGGGTGCAAACTCCGCAGCCAGTCTCACAACACCCAGAGGAAGGTCCATTCCCAGACACTCTAACATGCTCAGGATCCCAGGAGCTTGGTCACATCAGGATTTCAGAATCCCAGAGGCAGCTTGACTTCCAGGAGCTTGGACACACCCAGGGTCTCAGGATCCCAGGATCCCAGAATCCCAGGATCCCAGAGACAGCTTGACTCTGAGGAGTTCTGACACAACTAGGATCACAGGAAGGACAGGCCCCAGTCAGTTATAGCCAGGACAGGTAGCACTAGAGATAATCAGATGGTGGGAGGCAAACATAAGAACATAAGCAGCAGAAACGAAGGTTACTGGCATCCTCAGAACCCAATTCTCTCACCATAGCAAGACCTGGATACACCATCACACTGGAAAAGCAAGACTCACATCTAAAATCACTTCTCATGATGATGATAGAGAACTTTAAGAAGGACATAAACAACTCCCTTAAAGAAATACAGAACTTCCAGGAGGTGGTGGCACACGTTTTTAATCCCAGCACTTGGGAGGCAGAGGCAGGTGGATTTTTGAGTTCGAGGCCAGCCTGGTCTACAAAGTGAGTTCCAGGACAGTCAGCACTACACAGAGAAACCCTGTCTCGAAAAAAACCAAAAAAACCAAAAAAACCAAAAAAACAAAAAACAAAAAAAAAAAGAAGAAAGAAAAAAGAAAAAGAAATACAGAACACAGGTAAACAGCTAGAAGCCCTTAAAGAGGAAACACAAAAATACCTTAAAGAATTACAGGAAGAGCTGGGCAGTGGTGGTGCAAGCCTTTAATCTCAGCACTTGGGAGGCAGAGGCAGGTGGATTTCTGAGTTCAAGGATAGCCTGGTCTACAGAATGAGTTCCAAGACAGCCAGGGCTACACAGAGAAACCCTGTCTCGAGAAACAAACAAACAAAAGAATTACAGGAAAACACAATCAAACAGGTGAAGGAAAGGAACAAAACTATCCAGGATCTAAAATGGAACTAGAAACAATAAAGAAATCACAAAGGGAGACAATCCTGGAATTAGAAAACCTAAGAAAGAGATCAGGAGTCATAGATGCAAGCATCATCAACAGAATACAAGAGATAGAAGAGAGAATCTCAGGGGCAGAAGATACCATAGAAAACATTGACACAACAGTAAAAGAAAGCACAAAAAGCAAAAAAGTTCCTAACCCAAAACATCCAGGAAATCCAGGACACATTGAGAAAACAAAACCTAAGGATTAGTCTTTAAATTGGATTCCCAATTTAAAGGGCCAGTAAATATCTTCAACAAAATTATAGAAGAAATCTTCCCTAACCTAAAGAAAGAGATTCCCATGAACATACAAGAAGCCTACAGAACTTCAAATAGACTGGACCAGAAAATAAATTCCTCCTGTCACATAATAATCAAAACATCAAATGCATTAAACAAGGAAAGAATTTTAAAAGCAGTAAGGGAGAAAGGTCAAGTAACATATAAAGGCAGGCCTATCAGAATTACACCAGATGTCTCACCAGACTATGAAAGCCAGAAGATCCTGGGCAGATGTCATACAGACCCTAAGAGAACACAAATGCTAGTCCAGGCTACTATACCCAGCAAAACTCTCAATTATCATAGACGGAGAAACCAAAATACTCCATGACAAAACCAAATATACACAATATCTTTCCACAAATCCAGCTCTACAAAGGATAATAGATGGAAAACACCAACACAAGGAGGGAAACTACACCCTAGGAAAAGCAAGAAAGTAATCTTTCAACAAACCCACACAAACATAATTCCACCTCTAACAACAAAAATAACAGGAAGTAACAATCACTTTTCCTTAATATCTCTTAATATGAAAATTAATATTACCAACCTAATAGATTGAAATTAAAAAATATGAAGAATAAGAAATTTGTTGGCTGCCATCCAGTGGTCTCTCTAATTTGGTAATTGGAGAAATAGGTCCAATATTGTACAATCCATATACACTTTCTGCTTGTTTGTACATTACCATTTCTTGATGTGTACCACATAATGGTCTTGAAATCATGCTTCTCCTATCTCAGCCTCTCTATTAGTAGAATTGTTTATTTGATGTTTTTACACTATGCTATGGTTTTCAGAACAGCTTACATATTTCAAAATTATACAGCCAATTAGACAATTAATTTGGGAGGTGGCTTTTAAGAGAACAACAAAGAGTGAGACTGAATGTTTTGCTTGATATTTATAATTATTGTATCATTTTTGAAGAAGAGGACCTTATAAGTTACTCTTTTTCTGAGATGAATCATTTTCAAAATCATCACAGCCAATGAACCAGAATCTTACCTTCACCTAACGTCACCCTCCAAGCAGAACCATTGTTCATTGAAACAGTTGGTGAATGACCTCATGGGTAGACCATCTCAACACACACACCATTTCTTAAATAAATGTAACCTGTTCCCTGTGGGCTAAGAATGAAGACAATCACTCAAGTCAAATAGCTTTGACCATAGCAGGAAATCTGTATTCAAATAATCATGCCTACAATTCATTCCTTGGTGCAGCAGAACTGTCAGCTCTTAGCCTAGCTACTATGGAGGTAAAACCCTTTGGTGATGTGAGGGACATTCAAGTAAAGCCTTATTACAATGAACTCCAATGTCTCAAAATTGTTCTTATTTTGGGTTTGTACTACAGTAAGAGCCAAGATTTTAAGCTCTACTAAAAACAAAACAAACAACCAAACAAAAAACTTTATTTATGTTCATTTAATAATATGTCCATCATTTTTAAGATTGGTATAAAAATAAATATTGTGTTGAATATAATAAAAAATAAATAAAGCCAGTGACTTTTCAACTACTCGGATAGTGCATTGAGTTTCAAAGAGTATCATCTAAAACCAGCCAGTAGTAGTTATTTAAAAGATCAGTCATTGTTGCTTGTTTTTTAGTTTTTATTTCCTAGTTTGGCTTTTGAAATACGGTCTCAGTATGTAGCTGACCTTGAACTCATGACCATCCTGCATGCTGAGACTAGAGCATGTACCACCATGCTCAGTGGAAAAAAACAAATGTTGTTTTTCAATGGCTTGTTCAGAAATGAGTCTAATCAAACTTAAGGGATGTGCCCATTTTGAGATTCTCTACTTTTTTTTTAAATAACTCTATTTTAGAGTTTGCTCTCCTTGCCTTTGTGTAAGACTCTCAGAAGATTAGATTGGAGAGAAGAAATATTCTCATTTGTTTTGAGGGTCTCCTTTGACCAAGGCTGTTTCTTGAACTTGCTGTGTGGCAGAGGATGACTTTAAATTCCTGCTCCTCCTGTCCCTTCTGCTCCAACTTCTCCAATGCTGGGGTAACAGGCATGCATTGCTATGTTCTCCTTAAGAACACTTTCAAACTTTATAACATTGCTATTCACGCGTTGCTACGTTCCTCTTTAAACATCCTTTTAGAATTTAGATGACAAGTATTTTGAAAAGAGTGGTTTAAGGGCTAATGGTTTGCTCAGTGGCAGAAAGAAGGCTTGCTAGTACACCTAAAGCCTTGAGTTCAATACCCTGTGCCCACCTCCCAGAGGAATAGGTGTAGCAGTTTGAATAAGATTTACTCCCTTTAGGCTCGTAGGTCTGAATGCTTAGGGAACAAACGGCCTTGTTAATGTACGCATGACTTTGTTGAAGGAAGTATGTCACTGGATGTGGACTTTGAAGATTCAGATGCTCAGGCCAGCAACCCTCCCCCACTTCCTGATGCCTGCCAATTAGAATGTAGAATTCTCAGCTCCTTCTCCAGCTCCATGTCTGCCTGCCTGCTGCCATGCTTTCTGTCATGTTGATAATGGACTGTACCTCTGAACTTGCAATACAAACCTAACTAAATATTTCCCTTTATAAGAGTTGCTGTGGTCCTGGCGTTTCTTCACAGCAATAGAAACCTTAAGAGAGTCGGCATTTTGAAGTAAAAATGACAGTTTAAGGGAGAGATGGCTTTTGATTCCAAGCACCCACATGGTGGCTCACAACCATCTTTAACTCAACTTCCAGAGGACCTGATGCCCTCTTCTGGCCTCTGTTGGCACCAACATGCAGTGCACAGATGTGCATTCAGGCAAAATACACAATTGCATTAAAGGGGGCAGGGTGACCTTTCCTCACCTCAGTCTTCAATGTCCTCTCCTAGAAAGTGGAGGATCAGGAGAGTTCCCAACTCGTGGATTTACTGTGGAGAGGTGGCAACCATGGCAACATGGTGGCTGTAGCCCCGTGAGTAATATCAACCATAACACATTTCTGTGTGGTCCTACAAGCATAAAAATATTTATCTGTATTCTGAGAATTTTACAAAGACAAGGAGAATAAGATTTAGTGTCCTAGCTTTTAAAGAATGAAGGGAAGTTCAAAGCCTTAATGGGAGAAAACAGTACAGAAGTGTTAAAGAGAGCTGACAGCTGGGTCTGGTAGCACATGCCTGTCACCCCATGCAGGGAGGCCGAGGTGTGAAGACCTTCTTTTTTTTTTTTTTTTTGAGACAGGGTTTCTCTGTATAGTCCTGGCTATCCTGGAACTCACTTTGTAGAACAGGCAGACCTTGAACTCGGAAATCTGCCTGCCTCTGCCTCCCGAGTGCTGGGATTAAAGGCATGAGCCACTACGCCCGGCTAAGACCTTGTTTCTTAAGACACACATAGCAATGCACGCCTGTAACCCCAGCAACTGGAAGGTGCAAGCAGAAGGACCAAAAATTTAAGGTCATTTTCTGCCATGCAACAAGTTCATGGAACAGCCTTGACTAAATGAGACCCTTAAAACAAAAAATGATTTCTTCTATCTATTCTTCTGAGAATCTTACAAAGGTAAAGGGACAAACCTTAAAATAAAAGGCCAGTACGATCTTTTCGTAAAACGAAACCAAACCAAAACAAAAAACTCACTTACTTTTATTTGGTCAGGAAATACTTCTCAGAAGCCACTCCGTGAAGAGGACTGAGCTCTTATTGAACTCGGGTCAACTTGAGGGAGGCTGTGACGAATCGAATAGCCACCAGTTAAATAGAAAGTATGAGTAAAGGAAGAGATTCTGACCTAAATACATCTTGAGGACTAAGATGAACACTGATAAATTTTACACTTGGGAAGTGTAATTGTGTCATTTCTCCCTCCTTACCTCTGACATAATGGCTAGTTAGGGCACTGGGGCCGAGACTTGCTGGTACGTGAGCATGCTGCTTGTATCTTGCATTTTCATGGATGTATGAAAGCTTGGAATTACTAAAATGGCAAACTAATGAGTGTCCGAAGTCACCGTTTCATGCCATGACCATACCCACAATTTACAGGAATCTCTGGCCAGGAAGGGCTGGGTGGAGCTAAAGACCACAGTCTGAAGACAGCAAAGCCAAAGACCAAAGACAGCTGTCCTGCTCCGAGCCGGGGAAGTTAGAGCCCGCGGTGAGTGAGGCAGAGCCCACAGTGTGGGAAAGCTGAACCACTGTCAGCCAAGTCCGGAATGGTAAGACAAAGGACAAGAGCAGGCCCAGGGGACAAGGTCATCGCACATCCAGGAACACAGGCACACCCTTCTCCAGAGGGCCAGTTTAATAAGCTTCCATTTGTATTTTAAAGATTTATGCAGCAGGTGTCCTCCCCAGAGAGTGGTCACTTTCTAACTACACTACATTCATGTTTGGGTTATAAAATGTATGCTGAGTATCTACCAGCATTTATTAATGAGATAGAAAAAGCAAACAGAATAGAAAGTATCTATTGCCACAGAAGGGGTAGAGTGGTCTGCTTTGGTTATGAGTACATGTACTACAAAGCCCTCTGAGGTCCAGAACAAATGGACATTCCCCTAGGAGCAGCCTGGCTCCCTCCCTTTCAACTTGGTCCTTCTGGTGTCAAAACCCCCTCCAATGTTATCAAAAGCACTGGGCCAAAGAGCAGAGCACAAGCCCGGCTAAAGTTTAGGGGTCAATCTAAGTTGAAGATAGTACTTCAGTTCTGATCCTGATAGCTCATTCTCTGAACGTGTGCTCCCAAGACTGTGATGGTCATGGTGGAACCATCAAGAGGTTAGACATCCTTACTCCTGTGATGAAGAGGGTGTGAATCAGCTGGGATAGCTGGTGTTTGTCCTCTTTGACCTACAAGAGTTGCCAGCCGGTGTATCAGTCTGATATGGGACTGGCAGAGTCTCCTGGGATGCCTTCTTCAGGGCTGTACTAGCAGAGCGATGAAGCTGGTAACAGAGGTACGTGGTGGTTGGGGTAAGCCAAGGGTTACATTTGTATTTTCTTTGCTGGACTCTTTGGCTTTCGAGCAATGGGGCTTAGTACCTGGTAGCTGCCTGCAGCTGAAACCATTGTGCTTCCATGCCAGCTGCTTCTCGTGTGCTTGCGCATCTCTGTGAGCAAGACTGATTTACACACACCAGAAATATTTTTGCTTTTATTTTCCCACTCGGCAAGATGTTTCTTTCATCTTAGTTTTTATATATTTTTGTCTGAAGCATCTTTCTGAAGCCAGTGGTTTCTGCTTGTTTCGTTTTCACATCTGTTAAGTTTGGGTTTGGGGTGGGGTTGTTTTGTTTTCCCTTTCATCTCCCCTCTCCTCACCCTGCCTTCCACATATATATTTTTATTCTCTTAAGACAGGGTCTCACCTTGTAGCACTGGCCAGCCTGGAACTCACAGCGATCTGCCTGCCTCTGCCTCCAGACTGTTGGGATTAAAAGGTCACACTGCCCTGTGCTCCTATTACTAATTTGTGAATCAAGGGAGCAGGACTGTCATCCAGCATTTGGTAAACTAAGGTGGGAGGATCATGAATTCCTAATGTGCCTGCTCTGCATAGCAAGACTGGAAGACTAAAAGTAAAGAGATCAAGACAGGGGGAGGGGAGAAGAAGAGAGGGGGAAAGAAGGAAGGAATGAACGAAAGAAGAATGAACAATGTAAGAGATTTCTTTGTTTGCCAGATTTCTGTGAGTTCAAGGCTACACTGATTTATACAGTGAGCTCTAGGACAGCCCGGGCTAGAGAGTGAGATCCTGTCTCATACAAACTACTACAGAACCCCTACTTCTTGAATTTTTGTTCAACAGAGTGTTGGTGATTACACTTTCAGATGGAATTTCTGACTGGCTCTTCCCTCCTTTTTTAAGTGACAGAATTCTTAAGAATGGGGATGTGGGCCTGATTCCTTCTTAAGAGTGCCAGGCACTCTTAAGTCGGGCAGTGGTGGCACACACCTTTAATCCTAGCACTTGGGAGGCAGAGGCAGGCAGATTTCTGAGTTGGAGGCCAGCCTGGTCTACAGAGTGAGTTCCAGGACAGTCAGGGCTATACAGACCAAACATCTCTATATAGTGCTACTGGGTGGTGGGGACTTGCTTAGAGCAAGTTAGGTCTTCCTCCTCTTCCTCTTCCTCTTCCTCTTCCTCTTCCTCTTCCTCTTCCTCCTCCTCCTCTTCCTCCTCATCTTCCTCCTCCTCTTCCTCCTCCTCCTCTCCTTCTGTCAGCATCCTGGTTGAAGGAGGTGAACAGTCTCCTCAACCAATGGCCTTATTCTTATGTCCCATGCCACCAGAGGCCCAAAGCAACACAGTCATGTAACCACTGACTGAAAATTTTAAAACCGTGAACCAAGTAAACTTTTCTTTTTAAAAGTTGATTACCTTGCTAGGCATTGATGGCTCATGCCTTCATCCCAGCATTAAGGAGGCAGAAGCAGGCAGATCTCTTGTGAGTTTGAAGCCAGTCTGGTCTACAGAGCAAGTTCCAGGACAGCCAGAGCTACATAATGAGACTCTGTCTCAAAACAAAACAAAGCAAAACAACAAGAAAAAAAATGTTGATTACCTCAGGCATTTTGTCACAACGAATGTGACTAATATAGGGAGGAAAAGGGAAGGAGGGTGTCGTCACCTCTATTGAAGCTAAGAGCTGGGGGTGGGGTGTGGAGGAGGACAGTGACAGAGGAGGCTCCTGGTCGGCAAAGATAGACAGATAAGCTGTGGGGGAGGTGAGGGCTGCCTCAGCAGTTCAGGATGCCAGCACTGGTCCTGGGCTGGAGTGTTTATCTGCAGGGCAGAGCCTCACCCCTGGGATCTGAGAATGTGCCATCAAACTGTTCAGGCAGATGGCAGAACTCCAGGGCAACCTCATATTTCCTTGAAATGACCTACCCCGTAGTTAGCACTTCAGCCTGAGCCTCTGACCTCCCTTTAAAAGTCTGAGCTTCCAGAAGCTTCCTCACCTTTTTTATGTTTCACATTGAAGAAGACAAGTTGTCCCTATGTTACTCGGGTTGCTTGGAACGTGTGATCTTCCTGCTTCAGCCTGCTAAATGCAGAGATTGCCTGCATGTGCCTGCCACCAACCACATCCAGCCAAAACCTCCCTGCCTCCAACCCCTAGCCTAAAGGCTTCTTCAGTCCCTGTGAAGAAAGCGAGTACTTCTTTAAATTCTTTAAAAGCCTTACATTAAACTTTATGTAGGAAAAAATGAATGCCTAGACACCAAGCGGGCATGGGTAGCATTCTTTTTTGTTTGGTTGGTTTTTTTGTTTTCATTTAATTGCTGTTTATTTTCATAAACATGAGGTATTTCAAAGTGCTCTAAGGTGCAGCACTAAATATATACATTTCGAAGAAATTAAACACAGAACTTTGCCATTTTACCCAGTTCTATGCACCAAACATGAACAAATACAGTAACAAGGAAGAAACAGACTAGGAAAAAAGGAATATATATATATATATATATATATATATATATATATATATATATACATACATACATACACACACACACACACAGTGCTGGAGAAGGAGTTGAGAGTTCTACATCTGGATGCAAAGGCATCAGGAAAAGAACTATGAACCATTAAACCTGGGCTTGAGCATCTGAGACCTCAAAGCCCACCCCCACAGTGACACACTTCCTCCAACAAGACTATATGGGTAGCATTCTTAAATGCTCATCGCAGATCAGCTATGAACCTTGGGCTAGCTAGCAACTGCTAGTTTCTAAATCTGAAAATGGGGAAAGTTATGGGTTATTTTGAATTGTTGTGAGAATTACATAAAATAAAGTTCATAAACTCCAAGGCTGGATGGACCCTCAGTTAATGAAACCAACATGTGTATTATAATCTTTCTCATAGCAGCTCCAGAGAAACCGAACTGGAACCCACAGCTCCTTTAGACCCAGTGCTAGTGGCTAGCATAGGAACACTTGGAGCACAGGCATGGAGTTTATACCTCAAGATAAGAAATTAAAAAAAAAAAACTTTTTAGGAAAATAGTGAAAGAAGTTGTTGCTTAAAGAACAGTACAATCCTGTCGACATCAAGCTACATAGCTGGCTTTCGTTCCTGGGTGGTTACCAGTGTGAGAGCTCTATCAGCACTTTCTCTTCCGTGTTGGCTCCTCTGTGGAGGCTGAAGGACGTTTTGGAGGAATGGCTAACAGTCCTATAAGTGTCTCTGACTTGGGGAGTATTTAGTCTGATTTGAGCTTTTAGTTTGTTTTGTTTTGTTTTATTGAAGTGCTGGGGATTGAACCCAGAGATTCGTGAATACAGAGTGAAGCATGCCACCCCGTGCCATTTCACCAGCCGTAGTCTGTTTTCTGTTACTCACAAAAATGTCCTTATTTTATTATCTGCTTATCATTTGCTTGATACATTGCTCTGTGTTGATTGCTCTTAAAAAACAAACAATCCAATGTACAGTAATATTCAGAAACAGCATAGGTCTAATAGGCTAGTAAAAGAAATCCTTAAATGGGCTGGGGAATGTGGCTCAGTGGGTAAAGTGAGTACAGAGCATGTGTGAAGCCCGTGGCTGGGGATGTGGCTCAGTGGGTAAAGTGAGTTCGGAGCATGCGTGAATCCCGTATCTTATTCCCAGTACCACCTTGACCATATGGTGGTGCATGCCTGTCAGCCCAGCACTGGGGAGCTAGAAGCAGGAGGATAAAAACATCAAGTTCATCCAAATTAAAGAGCAAGTTTGAGTCCAGCCTAAGCAACATGAGGGCCCAATCAATAAATAGTCAATAAATTAATTAATCAACTAAAGCAATTGTCCATGTGTCACCTAAAACTGTCTTGTGTGCCACCAGTGGCATAGCGAGATGACCCACATGGACCCATCCACTGATTCTGTGAGCCCCTCATTTTGTAGGTGGGCATCACTGAGCACCAGGCAAGTGGAATTACTGGCCACCGAGTTCCCAGTCCCATTAAAAATCTGTGGTATTAAGTAATTTTGTAATTAGAACCATGTAGGCTGGGTGTATAGCTTAGCGTGCACAGGGGGCCCTTTGGTACAATCACAACAAAACAAACAAACAGAGCCTCTAGGTTTTTGAGTTGTACCAACTTTCCAGTTTTCCTTATGCCCCACAAGATTTGAGAGAATGAGCCACATAAGGATTGGCCTTTATGACAAAGAGAACATGACCTGTTACATAGATTCTGAAAGTCTGTGGAGTTGGGCCAGAAGACAAAGGGCTGGTTCTGGTCATTTGTTTCAATTTTAATAACCGCAGGGACACAACCCAAAGTTGAAACACATTTACCTTTCTGTTTGTCCTGTTTCTTGAGTTTGTCAGGCTGGCCCGATTAAGGCCAACAGCACTGGCCTCCTCCTGACCTCGGAATGCCTTGTGTATTGAAACCTGAGTGTTAGTTCCTGTTTGCACTATTGTACCTTGTTAGAGAAGGCGTTTCTATTCTCCAGAGAGGGAACAATAAGCTACTGTATGTTTGCTCTCTAGAGTTCATTTCTTCATGTTTTCATTAGTTTTATTCATAAGATTCTATTAGAGACGATTGTTAAACAGCTGGAAACGTCCCCAACAAAGGACAAAAAGGTTCTTCAATAAAACAAGAACAGCCCATCCCCTGCCCAGACTTGAAGGACCATAAATTCGTGTAATAAACTACAGGGTATAAGTAAGAAGCTTTTCTTCTTAGTCTTCTAGGGACCTGGAGCTTGGGACTCTGTGTCTGAAACTAGGTCAGCAACCTAGTTTAAAAAAAAAATCTTACTAAACACGAGTTGGAGTTTTCTGCTTTGAGAAATTATAGCTCTGTCTAGTTAAATTTTAAGCCCGCATGCTCGTTTTGCTGGATTCAGGTTATCTTGCACAACGTAGAACAAAAGAATTTTTTTTTGCAAAGATGTTAATCATAGCCTCTATTAAAATATTGCCCTTTAACATTTTCTGGAGATCATGGTAAGAAGAGCACTTTCCAGTTTGTCCTGCAGATTTCATCTGATATGGGTCTCCTGGGACATCACGTTTCTTTAATACTCTGACACCCTAAGAACCTTTCCCTTTCAAGTTTGAATTCAAGAAGGTACCGGACTGAAAGTCCACTTTGCTCCATTACTACTGGGAACACATAAGGCCCAAAGGACAAAACTTCAGAATGTGCCTGGCCATGTGATCTGAAGCCAAGGACACAAAAGCAACCTCATTGCTTAATATTTATTAAGAATTAAGTTCTCAGAGGGAGCGAGTCACCAACAAAGACAGAAGCACAATCAAACCTCCGTCGCAGCAGAGACTTGGCCCATACGTTGGAACAAGCCTTCGTCTTTTTGTGAATTGTACAGTTTTAAATAAAGCACCACGGAGCTAGTCACTCTAGAGGAGGAGAGAAGAGTCTTTTGGAAAAACTTTGGATGTATTGAAAACACATGCCAAACCCTTCCCTGGGTTTTGCAAAAGGTTCAGACTGTGGTGTATATGAGCTTTGCACTGTTTTAAAATCCTAGTCTATAAGTCTGAAAACAGGTTAAGGAGGTAGGAACAGGAATTTTGAAAAAAAAAATTGTTTTCCAGTACAGTGGGTAGCATCTTATTTTGAATGAAGCCATTTCCTAGCAGGCAGCTGGTGGTCATCCACCTGGCCCCACCCACCCCTGTCAGGATGTTTGCCCAGTTACTCCCCTAACACAGCTAGCAGCGTTGGCTCATCTTTGAATTCTTTAAACAAGCAGCCAGCCATCTCTCCAAGGCACTGGACAAGTATTCCCAGAACAGGAATAAGTCCCTCTATTACCAGTGAATACCTCATTTGTTCCATAAGCATCAAGACAATTTCCTAACTGTTTATTCGCTGCTGGCTCTCAGAAACCGAAAACTCACAGACCAATAGCCAGCCCTTTCGTAACCCTTAAATTAGGTCTGAAACAATCGAAGGCAGGAGAAGTTTTCTCTCCTCCTGTAGACGTGTGGAGGAACTTTTTAAGCAAATCTGTGGAACCCTCCAGGGAATGTCACACCTGCCTGGGCAGCACCCCCAGACACTGGCACCTGAGGAGTTCTTATTTGCCATGGACAAGAACACGCCTTTCAGGCTAATGCATCTCTCCGTGCTTACATTTAAAACCAAGACAGAAAGAAGAGACTGCTGATTTAGAAACAAGAGCCTTGTTCTGCCTGGGCCTCTGTGAATTACACAATTTTAAATAAAGCAATATGGGACATTACAATAGAACCAAGACAGGACAGTTTTCTGGCAACATAAATGCATTAGAACCACATGTTAAATGTTTTCCTGTGTGAATGGGACCAGACCTCTCCTCTGTCCTCTGGTCCCCTGGGCTGTTTCTCAGGTACTCCTTGGGTCTGTTGACATGCTTGACCCCCATCTGGTCCCCCTCCTCCACACCTCTCACCCCCACCCGACCATGTTTGCATTTTCAGGACTCTGAGTTCTCATGCAGGGCAGGTTTGCCTGCTCAGAGGCCATGCTCTGGCATTTCTTCGATGCTGGTTGAATATCACTGACTTTCCTGTTGTTGGAATCTCACTTCCTTTCCTTCAGGGGCCTGGATCGTACACCCATACGAGTCTGGATGGCGCCAGCTGGGATGTGGTTAGCGTTGATTCTTTTTGCTTTTCCCTTTAGTTACTGAAATCTCGTACCAGACTTCTGCCCAACTTTTGAATTCATGGATTAAGAAATCCAAAGGAAGATATAAATTCAAACCTGAGCCAAGTGTGTTGGCAATATCTGTAATTTCGGAATTCTGGAGGTTGAGGCAGGAGGACACCGAGTTCAAGGCCAGACTGGCCCATGGTTAAATTCTGTCTCAAAAACAAAACAAAACAAAACATTCTGGATCTGATTAAAGAAAAACAAAACAAAACAACAAAATGAAAAGAAATGCAATATTGTGAAAAATGTGAACTGTTTAGATAATCAATATTATTGACAGTTGTCACTTACTTAGAGGAGTTAGTGGTTCATGCTGATGGCTATTCTGTGCTTTGTATTCAAGAAGGAATTCTTTGGATCCTTACTGTAAGGGGGTAAACTAGGAAGAATGTGGCAGAGGCCAGAAAAACATTCAGAAGTGTTGGAAAGGGGGAATGATAAGAATGGCAAACAGACGTAGAGTATTTATTTATAAGAACACGTGAATTTGTAACTTCATAACTCCCTTTACAAATGTAAGGCTGGGGGCTGGAGACAAGGCTCAGTGGTTAAGAGCACTTGCTGCTCTTCCAGAAGACATGGGTTTGATTCCCCTTGCCTACCTACACAGAGGCTTACAACCATCTGTAACTGCAGTTCCAGGGGAACTGCACCCTCACCATCCATTGATGAATTCAACACCCTCACCATCCATTGGTACCAGGCTCATGCATGGTGCACTCACATTCAAGCAGGAAAAATGCTTATACACATAAAATAAAAATAGTAAATACATCTTTTTTCAAAAAACTAAAACAACAACCACCAACACCACCACAGAATGAGGTCCTGGGACTGGTGAGATAGCTCAGTGGTTTAGACTATTTCCTGCTCTTGCAGAGACCTGAGTTCAGTTACCATCCCCATGTCAGATAGCTCACAACTGCCTGTAAGTTCAGCTCTGGGAGATCTAGTACCCTCTTCTAGTCTTCTGAGGCATCCTCACATACATGCACATATACATATGGATAAAAATAAAATAATATACTTTTTAAAATGTGTTACTTAAACACTTTTCCCCCTAGCAACAACACCACCATCTTTAAAAAAAAAAAAAACAAAAAAACCAACTTTCTCTTTAGAAAGAAAATATGATCTACTGCATGAACATTGGCTTGGATTGTTCTCTCATTTCTTCTGTTTAATAAATATTGCTGGGATAAAAAATATGGGAAGAGAACATATTGCTTCTAGGACTCACTGAGTATAGAAGAAGCAACAATTTCAATTATATCAGGGAGATGAGAGCTGCCAGACTAGCATTTCCTAACACTCTTCCTTCTGCTCAGGTCCTCAGAGAAGCGCAGCTCATGGTCTGAGAACTAAGTCAAGAAACTATTCCAAGTCCAGCACCACGTAAGTCCACTTGGAAGGATGTGCTCTAGAACGAAGAAAGAAAAGAAACAACACCTGCATACTTGCCTGTAGCAGCATCATTAAAAAGGTAGCATCTTTAAGATCACAATCCAGCCCCTCTTCTTCAGAGCTCCTCTCCCTCTGCATCCACAGGTAAATCCCCAGAGGCCATGTTTGCCCCATATGATCTCATCTCCCTACCTACAGCTCAAGCAGAGATGGACCTACCACAGCTCAGGTGTGGAGAGGAGGCAGAGGATGATGGTTCCTCTGTTGTAAAGGAGGTACCGTACTGTGCTCTGGGGCCTCTCCATTCCCCACAAGGACAGGCATTTCGGGCAAGAGAAAAAGAAGTGGGGTAGACTCACCAAAGGAAACAGAAAGAATGCAGGAAGAGCTACACAATTCTGCGGGCTTCTCCCAGACTCACAGCTGCCTGTCTTCTGGGTGATTCTGAGATATAACCTCTACCTTTACAAGAAAGCACCCTTTAAATTTAAAGCATATTGAATCACGTTTTCTTTTCTTCTCCCCCCCCCCGCAACCCCCCTCTGTGTGTGTGTGTGTGTGTGTGTGTGTGTGTGTGTTTTCGAGACAGGGTTTCCCTATGTAACCCTGGCTATCCTGGAACTTCCTCTGTAGACCAGGCTGGCCTCGAACTTGCAGAGATCTGCCTGCTTCTGCCTCCAGAGTGCTGGGATTGAAGGTGCGCTCTACCACCGCCCAGCCAAATCACTTTTTCTTGCTTATAACTGAGTCTCAACAAGACACAAGAATTAAAAATTAAAAGCAGCTTGATATTATTCCCCAATAATGAAAGGCTTAAATAAATTATTGCACATTAACATGGTTAATTTTTTAAAAAAGATTTATTTCATTCCAAGCTGTGTATTTGTACGAGTGTGTGCATGCAGGTGCAGGTAGACGTGAGAGGTACCTGATCCCTTGGAGTTAGAGTTTTGTGAGCCGCCTGACAGAGATTCTGGGAACTGAACTTGATCTCCCTCTTTAAGAGCAGTAGGGTTTTATGTTTTCAAAAATGCTTTTTAATTACTTCTAATTATGTATACTTATTTGTGTCTCTTCATAGGTATGTGCATGTAAGTTACAAGTGCCACAGAGGCCAGAGGTTCCTGGAGCTGGAGTGACAGGCATTTGAGCCACCTGATTGTGGGTGTTGGGATCTCTGCAAGAACAGCAAGTGCTCTTAGCCACAGAGCCACCTATCTAGTGCCCAGCAATAAGTATACTTAACCACTAAGCCATCTCTTCAGCACCTTGGATGAATGCTTTTAAGTCAGTGCTTCAAACTGTCTACATGGAAAAATGCAGACTGTGAAACTATATGTACATGTTACATGCAGTTATTAAAATACAGATGTAGTCAACAAGGGCTGGAGGAATCCACAAGGCAGTTACTGAGTAGTGGAGGGTCTCATAATTCATTCATGTCCTCTACCATGGAGCTATACCCTCGGATCCCCAACAATATCTTTTAAATAAAAAATGAGCCGCTGGGATTTTGAGAAACGGTTTTTGAACATCCTTTCCAGACTATTGATTATTCTGATTATTATATACCTCATTTGTCTCCCCCGAAAACACCGTTGTTCTTGACTTCTCTCTCTCTCTCTCTCTCTCTCTCTCTCTCTCTCTCTCTCTCTTTGGCCAGTGTGTGTGTACGTGTGTATATGTGTGTGTTCATGCGTGTATATGTGTGATGTGCATATGTGTATGCATGGTTTTTCCATGTGTGTAGGCTCATATGTAGGTGCACATGGATGTGTGTGCACCTGTGCGTGGAGGCCTGAGGTTTATCAA
Organism: Mus caroli; assembly: GCF_978045245.1. NCBI lineage: Eukaryota > Metazoa > Chordata > Mammalia > Rodentia > Muridae > Mus > Mus caroli. Next base: position 77,273,789 of record NW_028227258.1, on the reverse strand, counting down.
TCCTCTTTAATTACATGTCCACCTTTTACTTGCAGCATGGTCTCTCAGTCAAACTTAGAGCTCACAACACAGCTACTATTGGTATCAAACCTGCTTTCCTTGTCTTTGTCTCCCGAGGCTAGAGTTCTAGGCTGGCTGCCATGCCTGCCTGGCATTAACGTGGGTTTCTGGGAATCTGAACTATGTTCCTTGTACCTGTATACTAAGTGCTTTAACTACTGAGCCATGTCTCCAGTCTGCCATTCGTGTCTTTCATTTGCCACATATAATAAACAATTTTAATGTCTGCGACAGGAAAGGGTGCTACTGAGCTGCCTCCTCATACCATGTCCTCTGTCAACAGCACAATGCAAGAGCCACCATCTCACCTGGATGACCAAATATCCCTAGCCTGTTCCTCCAGGTCTACTTAGCACCCTCCAGCCTCAGCCTTTACAGAAAATCAAAGGGAGTTGTCAAATAATACCTAGACTTATGACTACTGATTCCTATTTTCCAAAAGAAGAAGCAGGGCTCCTTGGAGAATAAAGTGGTTATAGTTTGGGGCAAGAATTGTAAAAGGTTGGAGGAGGCAAGAATTGTACATGACTAGCTCAGAAAGTCTTACTACATCAGATGGCAGTGAGGCAACTCAAGGCTACTGAGGTCATGTCAAGAAGACTGAGAAGGCAATTAGAAGAGGGCCCTGTTGAAAGGCAGGAGAACTCAAGTATTGATTTCAAAGTCAGTAACTGCAAGACACTGTGACTCATCAAAGTACATCGTATACTGAGGGCTGATGAGATAGTGCAGTGGGTGAAGGTGCTTCTGCCCCAGCCCAATGACCCAAATGTAGTTCCCAGACTGCATGTGCAGGTGGAAGGAGAGAACTGACTCCATAAAGTTGCATGTTCATCACCACATGGTAAACATGTGTGGTGGTTTGAATATGCTTAGCCCAGGGACCCACTATTAGGAGGTGTGGCCTTGTAGGAGGAAGTGCGTCACTGTGTATGTGGGCTTTAAGACCCTCCTCCTAGCTACCAGAGGATAGTCTGCTCCTTGGCTTCCTTTGGATGAAGATGTAGAACTCTCAGCTTCTCCTGCACCATGCCTGCCTGGATGCTGCCATGTTCCTGCCTTGATGATAATGGACTCAACCTATAAACCTGTAAGCCAGCCCCAATTAAATGTTGTCCTTTATAAGAGTTGTCTTGGTCATGGTAACTGTTCACAGCAGTAAAACACTAAGACACCATGGTATGTGCACCCACACATACAGATAATAACAATAATTAATATTAACAATGTGTACTCACATATACACACAGAATCAACATTATCACACATCAATGAGTACAAAAAAACTGAATTAAATAACTGTATGGGAAATACTCCCCCAAATTATTTTAAAAGCCTTATTAGTGATTATAGCAATATGGAGTACAATTGCTATACAAAGGCCAATTGCTTATATATATATATATATATATATATATATATATATATATGTAATGAATTTGAAACCTAAAACATAATGACATTTATATTACTGCCAAAATAGGGAAAAACAAAAACAAACTAACAAACCTGCAAAACAAAACAAAATCCTTTGGTTATAAACCTAACAGATATGTAGATGAGGAAACCCACAAAAGTCTGAAGAGAGGAATCACAGAACTAACAGAGGCAGAGTAGTTCACAGCCATGGTCCCAGACAACAGATGCTGGAAGAATTCCTACAGTGCTCTGACACTGCGCAGGGCCACACAGCAGGACCTGTTTCACACTGGAAGGCTGTGTTAACTATCCATTTGCTGCTGTGATAAAGCACGGTGTTCAACAGTGACTCTTAGAAGAAGAGGGTTTTTTTTTGTTTTTGTTTTTTTTTGGCTTATGGTTCCAGACCCATGAGAGTCCATCATAACGGGAGGCATAGAGCAGGAAGCTGAAAGACTCAACCACAGGCAGAGAGAGTGAGTTGGACCTCAACCACACACAGAGAAGATGAGCTGGAAGTGGCATGGTATTTTTAAACTCTCAAAAGCCTGCCCCTAGTGATGCACTTCCTCCCGAAAGGCCACAACTCCGAAACCAGGGAAAACATGTTTAAGTGTCTGTGTCTAGGGGAGACATTTATCATTCAAATCACAACAAAGGACAAAAAGATATGATTAAACACGGAGCTAGTCCACATTGCAGATATGAAGACTCATTATTAGGCTGGAAAGTAATAACATTCAAAAGCTGCCCCCAGCTATTTTGTGACTGTCCACAAACTGATGATTACTTGGGTCCGGAAGTCTCCAAAGAATACTTATTATTTTGAAAATTGGTAAATAAAATGAAAAGATGGGTAGGAATATGTCAGGTGTGTCACTTTTCAGATGAAAAATTTTCAAATGTCAAGTTGGACTTTAGATAAAAGCCAGCCAGGACCTGTAAGGCCATACTTTGTTGGATATATATATATGTATATATATATATATGTTGGATATATATATATATATGTGTGTGTGTGTGTGTATGCATATGTATATACATTTATTTACTAATTTGTTTGTTTGTTATTTGTAACTGTACCATGGAAGTTAGAGAGTAACTTGCAGGATCTGGTCCTCTCCTTCCACCATGTGGGTTCTGGGAATCAAATTCAGGTTTTCAAGCTTGGTGACAAGTGCCTTAACCCAGGAAGCTGACTTGCCACCTCTGATCTAGCATCTTCTAGCCAATATACATCTTATTTCATACCATTGAGCCTTGGCTTGTGATATCCCAGGCATATAAGGCATCAAGTTAGATGTGAGTTTTCTTGTTCCCACACAGTTATCTTCATTCTTCAGAACTAACTTCTCCAGTGGGGGTCTTCCCTGACCCCTGCTGCAGGGAATCCCCTTCTTCACTTTCTTACAACTTACCTGAATGATGCTTATTTCATTTACTAACTTTTCCTTGTTTCTCCCAGTAAACTATAAATTAAAAACAGGAGGGCTGTTTTGTTTAGATCCAGGATCCACTATATTCAGATAGCTAGTAACTACTTATGAAAAACACACATTTAAAAATGTAAGGGTTTGAGGAGATGGCTCAGCTGTTAGATCCTCCATAGGACAAGAACTGGGTTCCCAGCTTCCATATCAGGCAGCTTCCAATTTCCTGTAGTCTAGCGTCTCAGACACCTTCTGGCGTTTGTAGATATCCAAATGCATATGCACACACACACACACACACACACACACTTTTTAAAAGTATGAAAATGTTTTAAAGAGTAAATAAAGTCATCTATTCAGTAGAGATGAAATAAGGGAAGAATATGTAAAACTCGAAACAAACAAACAACCACCCAGTGAAGATGCCTTTGGGCCCTTGAGAAGTCTGTGTGTGTAACAGGGTCAGGAGAGGACTTGAAAAGTAGAATCCCAGGAAGAAAAAGGAATTGAAGAAACCTTAGGCTTTTTGAGATTTGTAGAATATCTTACTCCATTTTCCCATAGCAAAATACCATAAGCTGAGCACTTAATAAGTAGAAAAGTATTTCTCATAGTTCTGGGGAATGAGAAGCCTAAGATCAAGACGCCAGCAGATTTGGTTTGGTTTCTATAATCCATGTCTATGTGTCATTGTTTTTATGTATATATTTCCTCATAAGGAGATTGAAAAGGTATGTGTGTGTGCTTGTGTATATGTGTGTTTCTCTCTCTTTCTCTGTGTGTTTGTGTGTGTGTGTTTTCTGTGTGTGCATGCATGTGTGCTTGTGTATGTGTGTGTGTGTGTGTTTGTGTGTGTGTTTCAGTGTGTGTATGCATGTGTATTTGCGTGTGTGTGCTTGTGTGTGTGTGTGTGTATGTGTGTGTGTGTTTCAGTGTGTGTATGCATGTGTATTTGCGTGTGTGTGCTTGTGTGTGTGTGTGTTTCTGTGAATGTACCTGGCCGTCAGAGGATAATATCACATGTCCTGCTCCATTATTCTCCATCTCATTCCCTTGAGACGACACTAAACCTGGAGCTGTCTTGCAGCTGACAAGCCCCAGTGATCCTCTGAATTCTACTTCCCTCAGAGCTGGGATTATAGGAGAGAGTGGCCATCCCTGAGTTTTTATGTGGATGCTGGGGATTTGAACTCTGATCCAGACACTCATGTAGCAGATGCTCTTATCCTCTGAGCCACCTCGCAAATCCAGTCTTGCTTACGTGTGACATGCCCTACCTTGAAGCTCTGGTCCCAGCTCTTGTGATTTTGGTTTCAACATGCTATCTTATGCCTAGTTATTCCATTCCCAGGCTGTTGTGTTCCACTGAGAGGATTGTCCCCTCAATTTGCTGTCTGCTGCCACCACTGTTTTGTAGAATGTTTTGGTATCTGAATCAGCTGGCTCCCACCTTGTCTTTAAGATTGGTGTTTTCATTTACTTATTCTTCCAGAGGGCAGTCAGGATAACTTCCAATTAAAAGAAAAGTTCCTTTGGTTTGTTGATTGATTAGAAGTGCATATACTGTATGAGAGGAAACGTCTGGAAGATACCCGGATGTTAGGACCAGAGGAGGGTCTTGCCCTGGGGTCACTCAGCCTGTGATGTCATGATCTCCCCTTTCCAGGTCACAGTCTCTCCTGCTAAGAATGACGTTCATCTGCACAGTGCAGAGACTTCCTCTTCTCTTAAGAGGTCTGGTCTAGAGTTTGTGTTTATGATACAGCTGTGTTGTGGCTGATCTGAGGCATGAAGGCTGAACTTTCTGTTTCAATAGTTTCTTTGTAGCATAAATGCGCACATTTCAGAATAAGTGAGGGATAGACATGCTCAAATTCACACACTTTTTCTTTTTAGGAATTGTATCTATCTTTTATCAATTGAAAGGAAATTGCTTTCCTTTATGAAATTTATTCATTTGAAAATAAACAGCCCATATGGTTGGATATTTCTCTCTAATTCACCTTACCATTTATAACTTTACTGCATACTAATAAATATATGCTGTATGCTATATATTATTTATTACAAAATAAGATCTAAATTCTCTACCTATTAATCCTGTTGCTTGAATGCTGGACCCTGTAGTGCAGTGCACAGCCAACATTTGTATGCTTAGACTGAAAGCAAATCCTCATAGTTACAGTAGTCCAAGGCCACATCTAATGTTGAATTATAGCTTGAAAATACCGATGTGCTTCCCTGGCTACTTCTTGGGTAACCTGTATTTTTTTTCTGGGATGAAGGAATACAGATGACAATGAGACGTTACAAATTGCTTCTCCGTGTCTCATTTTATCATTTATTACATCTGTTTTCTATGAAGGATGGGAATTATTACAACCCACGTGTTCATACTGTATTAGAGATGAGAAAAACGATAGATTATGTGACCTTTCTGGATGATAAGTAGTAGAGCTAAGACTTTGGACCCTAAAGCATTAAGTTCCCATTATTAGGCTTTGCCCAGGGCTGGCAATGTGATAGCTCAGTCTGTAAAGTGCTTGCCTTGCATAAGCATAAGACTCTGAGTTTGATACCCAAACCCTGCTAGAGTGAGGAATGTTTGTAATAGTAGAGCTGGAAAGGGGAAGACTCCATATTTGTGGCCTTCAATGGCCAGCCAGCTTAGTCTACTGGGCATCCTCCAGGCCAGCAAGAGACTGTCTCAAAAAAAAAAAAAAAAAAAAAAAAAAAAAGTTAAGCTCCTGAGGAACTTCAATTTCTCCCTCTCCTCCCTCCTCCCTCCTCTCTCTCTCTCTCTCTCTCTCTCTCTCTCTCTCTCTCTCTCTCTCTCTCTCTCTCTCTCTGTGTGTGTGTTAGCATGCATACATAGCATGTATATGAACTTTGGGTTTCATCCAGGGAGGGAGGAAGAGAAGGAGAGAGAGGAAGCAGAGAGACAGAGACAGAGAGAGACAGAGAGGGAGGGAGGGAGACACACACACAGAGAGAACACTAGAACACAAAAGGAACTCTCTAGCTTTTGCTGTTTTTGTCACTCTGGATTTTTTTGCGCCCTTTTCTTTCCTAGTGTCTTAGTAAGGGTTTCTATTCCTGCACAAACATCATGACCAAGAAGCAAATTGGGGAGGAAAGGGTTTATTCAGCTTACATTTCTACATTGTTGTTGATCACTAAAGGGAGACAGGACTGGAACTCAAGCAAGTCAAAAAACAGGAGCTGATGCAGAGGCCATGGAGGGATGTTCTTTACTGGCTTGCTTCCCCTGGCTTGCTCAGCCTGCTCTCTTATAGAACCCAAGACTACCAGCCCAGAGATGGTCCCACCCACAAGGGGCTTTTCCCCCTTGATCACTAATTGAGAAAATGCCTTACAGTTGTATCTCATGGAGGCATTTCCTCAGCTGAAGCTCCTTTCTCTGTGATAACTCCAGCTGTGTCAAGTTGACACAAAACTAGCCAGTACACCTAGCAAGTAACTAATACATTCCAATTCATTTCTGCCTACTGTCAGCAATAAAATCTATAACCACACTTATGTTTTCAAAAGGTAATTTCTGAATCACCCGCAATGCCAATGAGAATGGAAACACAGTATCTTTCTCATCTGTGGATGTATTTGCCCTTCACGATAGTCATGCTACAGCTTATATGTGTCAGAGTCCTGGTGATGAATGAGAGACACCTACTACCTGCTCTGAGGCTGCAACCACATCTATGGCATTTAACAAAATTTCATGTCTTATACTCCCCCCCCCCATTTCTGTTCACTCTTACGATGGGACTAAAGCAATGGATCACTGTTAATGGTGGTTTAAATTCACAGTGAACATGAGGCATAATTTATGCTAATTTGAAGGGCAAGAATTTCTCCTCTTACATAGGGAGTACTTAAACTATTTCAGTCTGCTTATTTTTATCTTCTGGGAAGACTAGATAACGGTAAAAATAGAATATATTACAAAGCAGACTAATTGTACATATACAGTTGCAAACAATGCAGTGTTACTCCAGGCTGTGTGGTTTTTCTCCCTTTAAACCCAGAGGCTTTGGGTACCATTACATATCTCCACAGTCCTGATAACCAAGCCGTTTAAACCAGATTAGAAAACAGACTACATAGGATGATATCTTGATGCCCAAAGAAGTGTTGAATAATTGAATTTCTGATTAATACACAAATGCAAAAGCAATACCGAGACCCTGAACTTGTCAATGAACACTTTCATGGATTTTATTTCAAAGTCTTAGGTCCAAAAAGAAGGACTGTAAAAATGGTTATTCAGTCAGAGAATGTGAACACCCGCAAACAGATAATACTTTCCATCTAAACGGCAAGAAAGAAATCTATAATTGAGTGATAAGGAAAACCTGGAAAGAGGTTATGTGACGTGGAAACATCTAGTTCTTCGGAAAGTTAATTATACCAAATGATGTTTTGCTGGGGCACACAGGTAAAAGGATGTCTTGCTAAAGCTGACACAAGAAAGACTGTTTTCCTGAAGCAGACACAGGTGGAAGATGTTTGGATATAGCAGGCATGTGAGAGGACGCTTGATGAAGGGGTATAAATATGACCCCATAGACAGCGGGAGAGAAGCACTGAGCATTAGTTTAGTTTGCTTTGCCTCGCTATTCTTCGCTAAAGACACACATGTCTTGGTTCGCCTTTCATAGCGTTGTTGAGCTCAACTTGTGATAATGCCACCATTGAGAGAAACTTGCCCAAGAGCTGCCCATGAGATTCCTGTGGCAGACTGCCGCTTCAGCAGCCTTGCCTCAGGCCGCTTGTCAAGGCTGGCAGTTTCTTCAGGATTGAACTACAGCTGCCTGGTGTCTGTTGAAAGGACTGGACTGTAGCTGCTGGTTCGTGCCTGCTGTCTGCCTGCCTAGAGGTCTGGTCTGTAGCTGCTGAGTCGTATTTGGTGTTTGCACAGAACGGAACTTTTGTCCAAGATCGAGCTCACCCCAAAGAACTATTTCTGAACAGGTCCACTTCCCCCATATCCTAATAGCTTTTCTCTTCCACTACTTCTGCTAGGTTGTGGGCTAGAGGAGAGGTTGAACCCTTATTAAAAGTACGTTGCAAAAAATTTAGGCCTATAGGTTATATATGATATATTAAATTTTATATCTAGAATGTTCATGTTTATGAAAAATGAGCACCATGGGTTTAATTATTTAAGATGATTATTATGGATATGTAAAAAAAAAGAGTGTTTTAAAATGAGAAATATTTACTATCATGCTTCTTTCCCTCTTGGTAATCTGAAATTCTTTGCCTCACCCACAGTCCTAGTCCTTTGTAGCTAGCAGCCTGTTGTGCACGGTTTCCTTTGTAAGTCTTCTCTGCTTAGATGGCTTAATCACAGCTGCTTTTTTCATTGTACCTTTTAATGAGAGAAGTGAAACCTAGAGGAAGAAAATTGAGGTCACAGAGTGGGTACCCAGAGCTTGTCTGAGACAGGTGCAAGCACATGCTGGGTGAGAGGGGGGTGCCCAGGACATGCTGGGTGAGTGGAGGGTGCCCAGGGCATGCTGTGTGAGTAGAGGGTGCCCAGGGCACGCTGGGTCAGGGGGTGCTCAGGGCATGCTGTGTGAGTGGGGGGGTACCCAGGGCATGCTATGTGAGTGGAGGGTGCCCAGGGGACGCTGGGTGAGTGGAGGGTGCCTGCTATGTGAGCGGGGGATGCCCAGGGCACGCTGAGTGAGGGGGAGTGCTCAGGGCATGCTGGGTGAGTGGAGGGTGCCTGCTATGTGAGTGGGGGGTGCCCAGGGCATGGTGTGTGAGTGGGGGGTACCCAGGGCATATATGTGAGTGAGGTGTGCCCAGGGCATGCTATGTGAGTGAGGGGTGCCCAGGGCATGCTGTGTGAGTGGGGGGTGACCAGGGCATGCTGTGTGAGTGGAGGGTGCCCAGGGCATGCTATGTGAGTGGGGGGTGCTCAGGGCATGCTGTGTGAGTGGAGGGTGCCTAGGGTACACTGGGTGAGTGGGGGGTGCCAAGTGTATACGGGTGAGTGGATTTTTGTTTTCAGGCAATTATGGAAAAAGCTACAATAATCCTATCTTGAAATTGTTGGTATTTTGCTTCCAGTTGTTTTTATATTTTAAATTCTTCTTAATTTTTGAGATTATAATTTGGCTACAACATTTCTCCCTTACCTCCTGCCCTCCCACCAAGCCTTCTCACGTGCCTCTCCCTGCTCTCCTTCAGATTCATGGCCTCCTTTTTTATGAATTATTATTATTTGCATTAATTTTTAATGACACTTATTCAAACTATACCCTGTTCTTTAAAATTAGAGAATGGAGCCATTCAATATAGGTACAGGACATGATATATTCTGTAAGCTACAGTTCTGAAAAATCAGGGAATGTTACAGAGAAAAAGCAACTGAACAGATACCACCAGGCTCAATGATTGAAACTGCCTTGAACAATGACTTGAAAACATTTGACTAGTGAGGCTTTTTTTTTTCCTCTAAAACATTTATTTAGCTAGATATAGTGGCACATGCCTTTAATCCCTGAACTGGGAAGGCAGACGCAGATGAATCTCTGTGAATTGTGGCCAGCTTGGTCTACATAGCAAGTTCTTGGCCAGTCAGGGTTACATTGTAATATATTGTCTCAATGTTCAAAAATTTTAATTAGTCATATATTTGGTGAAGAGTGTCACTATATTCCTTGCTTAGGACAACCAGAACTTCTGGGCTCCAGTGACCCTCTCAGTAGTCTTGGCCTTCTCAGTAACTGGGACTACAGTCACACACCATTGTCCCTGGCTCCCCACCTCTCCACTTTAAGGAAGTGCCTCACTTGGCTCCTCTTGGTTAGTTCTGAAAAGTATTCCCAAGATGGAATACAAGCAGAAAAGGAGCCTGAAGGGAGGACCTAGGGGGTGAGAGGGACAGATGCACCTGGTTTCTGGGGAGTGGTCGGCAAGACCTACAGGGAAGCCCAAAGTGACCCATAGAGTGTCTCTGTCTGTTGAAGCTAAGGGAGAAGGGATCTGGAGTGCGGTGGAGCCATCTCAACCTTCTACAGTGTGAGGAAAACATGGCTGAGCCATGGGCTGTGCAGGCTGCCTGCTGCTCTGAGAACACGGGGCAGGTTCACGGATCTGGGGAAGGAAGGAGTGTGCATGAGGCTGCTGGTAAGAGAAGGTGAGAAGAGCCAAGTAAGACCCTCTTGTGAAATGCCTCTGCTTAATTCACCAGACAGGGGAACGCTGATGGGAATCCTTTATTTTATTCCCTTTGTTTTGGAGAGTGCATTAAAAAATGTTTTTAAGTTCTTTCACAGGAAGGCATTTAGAATGTAAAATGTATTGTCCTGGTGTTTAAGATTCATGCCTCTTGCCAGAGGAGTAGCAGACGACTTTAAATAATGACTCTTTTTTAAGAAGTCTCACACAGCCTTGGATGTATACAATTGCTGTTTTGCGTGTGTGTGTGTGTGTGTGTGTGTGTGTGTGTGTGAGAGAGAGAGAGAGAGAAACCTGCACATAATTATGTGTTTGTTTTTCTTAATAAACTCCAACTTTGATTCAAAAGGGAAAAAAAAGCAACAGCGAATCTTGGCCTTTGCCTCTTACCATGAATAAAAACAACAACAACAACAAAAAAAAACCCCTTACATTTGATCATAAGCCTAAATGTAAGAGCTAAAAGCAAAGCATTTCTAGAAGAAAACGGGGTGGGGGGATCTTAGTAACTGGCGTTGGCAAAGATTTCTCAGATCGAACACAAGAAGCATGGGCTATAACAAGAAATCAATAAGGCGGGCTTTTAATTAAAGCCACAATGAGATTCCTGATGGGATGGATAATATTAAAAAGATAGACCAACCGTATTAGTACTTGGTGAGGATACAGAGGGCCTGAGGCTGTCATGGATAGCTGGTAGGGGTGCAAGAGGGGACAGGACATGACGCTTGGCAGATGAACCAGCTTTTGGAAAAGTACATTTACATCCTCCAGACCACCCAGTCATCTCTCTCTCTCTCCCTCCCTCCCTCCTTCCCCCCCTCTCTGCCCCTCTCTCTCTCCCCCCCTCTCCCCAAGCGAAATGGAAGCAAATAACAAATCAAAAATGCATCCATATATGTTCACAGTGGTTTGATTTGTGATAGGTCCTGACTGAGAACAATTCAAATATCCATCAATAGACAGACACATAGATAAGAAAATTGTGCTATGGTGACTCAGTGGAGCTCCGCAATGATCAAGAACAAACGGCTGGCACTAGAGGGGGAAATCCCCTCACAATAACTGTGCTAAGTAAAACAAGCCAGGACCACCACCAACAACAACAACAGAAAAAAGACTTGTCTAATTTTTTTTTCTTCTCACAGTAGGAATAATAAGCCAGCTAAATGTGGGGAGTGGGTGTGGCGAAAGTCCCAAGATGGTGCCCGGGACTGCAGCCAAGTCTTATCACTTGCACCTGACTTCCTCATACACCTGAAAATAAGCCATGTCCATCGTGAGAGCTGCGCAGGCGTACCATGACGCAAGATCAGGCCATTTGATGAAGGCCAACGAACTGAGATTTACTGGGACTGGGCTGATGGGGCGTGGTTGAGGGGTTATATAAGGGATTGCGATTGGGGGCTATGAGAGATTCCTGCTTGTATGTTGAAAGGTTCCTGAATGAACCGCTTTGAGAAGAATGCTGTGTCGTCGCTGTTTTCTGCTGGTCGGAGACAGAAGCGACAGCTAAAGTCTCTGCAATGTATTCTAGTGGAACCATAAAGCTTGAGCAAATAAACATGGTAGAATGTCAAGTGCAAGTGCTAACTGGAGAAGTTGAAAGCAGCTGGAGAGAAGGGGGTGAGGGTGGAAGATGTGGTGGTTTGAATAAGATTAGCCCCCAGGCTGGAGAGATGGGTCCCCTGGCGATTGGAGGGTGAGGGGGTGGTGGTATAATTGTCTCTGTTGCCTGCCTTTGGTCAGCTTCCCCTAGCTGCACTGCCTGGTTGGTTCTGTTCCTGGTAGGGAGTGGGGTGGTGCCTGGAAGTGGGGGTGGGAGGGGCTTCCTCTTCTCTAGGGGGGTGGGATAGGAAGATGAGGGGAGAGATTTCTGGGGATGGGACTAGAAGGAAAAGAGGAATGGGGATCTGCAATCAGGTTGTAGAGTGAATAGTTATTGGAAAAAATAAAACAAAATGACCCCCATAGGCTCATATTGCTGAATGCTTAGTAACCATGGAGTGGAAATCTTTGACGAGGTTAGGATTAGGAGGTGTGGCCTTATTAGACGAAGCATATCCCTGGGAGATTTCAAAAGCACCTCTCTCTAACCCTGTCTCTCTGTCTGTCTCAGTCTCTCATTTCGGCCAATGGATCAGGAGCAGCTCTTAGCTTCTGCCCCTCACCGTGTCAGCCTGCATGCCACCATGCTCCCTGCCATGATGATGGTGGATTAGCCCTCTAAATTGGAAGCAAGACTCCAAGTAAAAGCTTTCTTTTATAAGTGTTGCCTTGGTTGTGTCTCTTCACAGCAACAGAACTGTGGCAGAAAGAAGTGTTTGTGCTATTTGCGACAGGAAGTCCTGGAAGTCTGCCGTTGAGAGCCCTTGGTGCCCTAGGCATGCTGGAAGGACTTGATACAAGCTAGCTTTGCTAGGTGTTCTCTTTTCTGTGGCCTTGTGCCCTCAATCTGTTCTTGAGGTAGACTGTGATGAGAACAAATGGGAGCTGCAGGGCAAACCACGTTATCTTTCCTTTCTCCCTTGAGGACTCTGAGGCCGTGTGTCTCCGGGAGGTATGAATTGATCCTAGGCTGTTTTCAGTGGTGTGCAGGCCATTACAGACCTCTGTACTGGCCCTTCCCTTCACTGTCTTACCTCTTCACACCTTCATTTCTCCCTGGTACCACTTTTTACAGAGTCTACATTTGCACTTCTACTCTAACACTTACCGTTAGAGACTGTAAGTCCAAGCAAGGAGACTCAGAATGAGGCTTTAGAATTGGATCACTGGCTGGTCAACAGATAGCAGATGGTAATGAAGATAGACACAGCATCTATCAATGAATGGAGCCCTTTGGGGAGCCATTACTGAAATTGTGTTCAGGTGGAAGAAAGTACATTGGGCAGATGATAAGAGAAATGTATTGGGGGGAGCAATGTTCACTACAAGACTTATGGAGCTAGGTTGGCTCCTGTTAACTGATACAGAAACCATGAAGGAAGAAAATAATGGGCTCAGGTCAGGAAGCCAGCATGAGCTAAAAGCCAGACACCTTCCCATGAAATCATTTTTGTTGATGTAGAGTCAGCAAGTAAAGCCATCTGAAAAATAAGGGTCAGATTTGATGGTAAATTAAACAGAACTGTAAAGATTTGGAGCCCAGCAGATTTCTTAAGCTAAAGTCAGGGGCTTACTTAGGAAGAAGGCCCTGAGACCTCTCTGATGTGGGTATCTGGGTGATAGACTTAAGGTCTTTGAATCTCCAGATTCCTCTTAATATTCTCTTAGAGTGGAGTTTTCCCTTACTAACCAAAGCCTGGTTTCTATTGCCTGAAGCCTTACAGAGGCCTTGTCTAGAGCAGATGCATTGCAGGATAATGCTTGTTTGTATTTTCTTACATCTATCTTCAGCTTCTAGACCAATAATTAGCTTTGTGTGTGTGTGTGTGTGTGTGTGAGAGAGAGATAGAGAGAGAGAGAGAGAGAGAGAGAGAGAGAGAGAGAGAGAGAGAGAGAGAGTGTCACACAGGGAAATACTGTTATATTAAAAGACCAAAAGACACTGCAGAACCTGGCAAGTTTGTACCAACAAGAACCAGAAAAATGCACCTTGGAATGGATCTTAAAGTACCAACAAGGGCAGAGAATAAGTCTTGACAGGGCAAGTATAGCACTATAGATGCATTATCTAGTGACTCGGGACAAAATGTCCCAGTAAAATGTCAAGAAGTATACTTAACACATGCCAGCTGTTGAAGTTGAAAGGAACAGTTGATGCTGGGAGCTTCTTAGAGGAGAGATGAGGAAGGTGTCAAAGCTTGGAAGAGATTAGAAATAAGAGTGTGATAAACAGGCTGAGAAAGAAATTAGGGAGACAACTCCCTTTACAACAGCCACAAATGATACCTTGGTGTAATCTAACCAAGCACGTGAGAGACCTATATAACAAGAACTTCCATTCTTTGAAGAAATAAATTGAAGATATCAGAAGATAGAAAGATCTCCCATGCTCATGGATTGGTAGGATTAACATAGTAAAAATGGACATCTACCAAAAGATTCAATGCAATTTCCATAAAAATTCCAACACAATTATTTGTAGATGTTGAAAGAACAATTTTCAACTTCATATGGAAAAGTGAAAAAACCCAGAGTAGCTAAAACAAACCTGTACAATAGAAGAACTTCTGGAGGTATCACCATCCCTGATTTCAAGCTGTGCTACAAAGCAATAGTAATAAAAACCACATGGTATTGGTATAGAAATGGATAGGTTGATCATTGGAATAGAATCAAAGACCCAGAAATAAATCCATACACCTATGAACACTTGACTTTTGACAAAGAAGGCAAAACCATAAAGTGGAAAAAGGAAAGAATCTTCAACAAATGATGCTGTTCTAGCTGACTGTCTGCATGTAGAAGAATACAAATAGACACATTTATCAACCTGCGCAAAACTCAAAGTGGGTCAAAGACCTCAACATGAAACCAGACACACTAAATCTAGTAGAAGAGAAAGTGGGGAACTGTGTTAAACATAGGAGACAAATTCCTGAGTAGAACACCAATAGCTCAGGCACTAAGATCAAATGGGACTTTGTGAAACTGAAAAGCTTTTGCAAGGCTAAGGACACCATCAATAAGACAAAACAGCAGGCTACAGAATGGAAAAAGATCTCCATCAACCCTACATCTGACAGAGGACTAATATCTGAAATATATAAAGAACTCAAGAAATTAAGACACCAACAAACCAAATAACCCAATTAAAAAATAGGGTACAGGGCTAAACAAAATTCTCAACCGAGGAATCGCTAATTGCTGAGAAGGACTTAAAGAAATGTTCAATGTCCTTAGTCATCAGGGAAATGCACATCAAAATGACTCTGAAATTCCATTTTACACCAGTCAGAATGACTAAGATCAAAAACTCAAGTGATAGCACATGCTGGTGAGGATGTGGAGCAAGGGGAACACTCCTCCACTTTTGGTGGGAGTGCAAACTTGTACACCCACTTTGAAAATCAATTTAGTGTTTTCTCAAAAAAATTGGGAATAGTTCTACCCTAAAATCCAGCAATACCACTCCTGGGCATATACCCAAAAGATGTCCCACTATACCACAGCTCAGCTATGTTCATAGCAGCTTTATTTGTTAATAGCCAGAAATTAGAAACAACCTAGATGTCCCTCAGCAGAAGAATGGATAAAGAAAATGTGATAAATCCACACAATAGAATATTATTCAACTATTTAGAATAAATAAAACCATAAATTAATAAAATCATGAAACCTGCAGGTAAATGGATGGAAATAGAAAATCTCATCCTGAATGAAGTAATCCAGACCCAGAAAGACAGGCATGTTATGTACTCACTTTTAAGCAAACATTAGCCATAAAGTACAGGATAACCATGCTATAATCCACAGAGCCAAAGAAGCTAAGTAATAAGTAGGGCCCAAGGGAGAATGTATGAATCTCACTCAGAAGGGGTAATAAAATAGACAGTGGATGGGGGCGGGCGTTGAGTGGGAGAGAGCTGGGAGTGAGAACAGAGATCAGTGGGGGCAATCTGTGACTAGTTGGAGACCTGAGACTGGGGAGTCTATGGGGAATGACTCTTGCTGAGACTCCTAGAATCTGGGGATATCGAGACTGAAGTGGTCAACTCTTGTAGCTAGGCAGACTCCTAGTGGAGGGATAAGGACACCAACCCACCCACAAAACCTTCCATCCAAAATTTGCCCTGCTTACAAGAAGTGCAGGGACAAAGATGGACCAGAGACTGAGGGAATGAGCAAACAGTGACCAGCCCAAATTGAGACCTATCCCATGGGCAAGAACCAATCCCTGACACTATTAATGATACTCTGTTATGCTTGCAGACAGGAGCCTAGCATAACTGTCCTTTGAGGGACCTCATTCAACAGCTGATGGAAGCAGATGCAGAGACCCACAGCCAAACATCTAGTGGAGCTCTGGGAGTCTTGTGGAAGAGTGCCGGATAGGATTGAGTGAGTGGGAGGGGTCAAGGACACAACAAGAAGACCTATAGAGTCAGCTAACCTGGGTCCATGGGGGCTCACAGAGACTGAACCATCAACCAAAGAGAATGGAGGGACTGGACCTAGGTCTCCTACACATTTGCAGCAGATGTGCAGGTTGGTTTTCTTGTGGGTTCCTTAACAATTGGAATAGGGGCTATCCCTGCCTCTGTTCCTGCCACTGGATCCCCTTCCCCTAGCTGGACTGCTTGGTTGGGTCTCCATGGGAGAGAATGGGCTTAGTCCAGCAGAGAGACTGATGTCCCAGTGTGGGGTGGTACCTGAGAGGGGTTCTCTGAGAAGAAGAGAAGCGGGATTTGTAAGAGTAGGACTAGGAGGAGAGGAGGGAGAGGGGCTGCAATCGGGATGTAAAGTGAATAAATGAATACATTAATGAAAACAAGAAGAATCTGCTTCTTTCCAGAGATCTCGACGGCAAACAGTGTTTCTTAGTAGGGCCCAGAGGACATGCCTTTTGTTAAATGATGAGGAATGTTCTCTTGCGTCCCGAGAAGCCCAGAACTGTCTGTCCTTAGATCAAGATTGGTAGTTAGAGATGCTCCAGAGTCAGTGGGGAGAATTACTCTAGAGACCTGGCTGATGGCAGCAAACCAGCAGCAACAGAGAGGCTACGATTAGTGCCACATTTTCTCCCAAGTTAATTCTGGGGGCCTAATGTTGAGGAGTGAAAAAGGAACCTCAGAAAAGCACATAATTATCTGTTGTGTTTTTTTAAACATGAAAAATAAAAATGTGTGTTTGCATGAGTGACAGGTAAGTTCATGAAACTGTTTAATTCTGGGAGATGGGGGCAGAGAAGGGGGATACAGAGGGTGATGAAGGGTGGTTCTTAAACAAGAACCAGCATCAGCAGCATTCTTTTTCATGGCAGCTGGTCTTCACATGGGTGCTTCCTTTGTTGGTGTACTCTAGGCATACAGATTATAATTTTTTTGGTTGTACTTAATTTTTAACCAAATAATTTTAAAAAATAGCGTCTAACCACAATTTCTCACCAGTTATGATTCATAGTAAAGAATAGTTTGTTAGTACTGTTTAGAGTCACAAAACTTATGGAATGAATCTCTATCGATCTGTCAACCGATCATCTGTCCATCCATACACACACACACACACACACACACACACACACACACACACACACGGGATTTATTGGAATGACTTACAGGCTGCAGTCTGGCTAACCCAACAATGGCTAGCTGTGAGTAGAAAGTCCAAGAATCTAATCGTTGCTCAATCCCACAAAGTTTGATGCCTCAGCTAGTCTTCTAAATATGCCGGAATCCTGAAGAAGAAGGCCCAGTGCCAGGGAAGGAATGGATGTGCTAGCATGGTGAGGGCAAGCAGGTAGAGTGCAAAGCTTCCTTATTCTATGTCCTTTGTTCCCAGCCTTTGTCATGGGTGTTGGGCCCCAAGCTCAGTGTCTCATGCTTACACATCAAGCCCTTTACTGACTGAGCCGTATTCCCAGATCTCTGAGGTTTCTAGCACAGTTTTAGGAATGATGGACAAATGACGTAATGTATGTGCATCTTCTCCTCAGATCAGGCACATGCCAGGTGCTTATTTAATAACACTTGATATTCTGATGTGCCCACGCTTCCCACCTTTTCCTCTTTGGAAAATTTCCATCTTCTGATTTAATTTCATTCAATTAAATTTGTCCTGCAAGCAAAGCATTTTCAAATGCATATTTTAATATCCCAGACTGATCTTAATTTCAACCCTTAGTTCATAGCACAGGCTGGCACATGGAAGAGCAATCAATTTTAGTAAATAAACAAATGAAACAAGTAGATGTTGTAGCCTGAATTGTGTCCCCTCAAAATTCCTATGATGGAAATCCACCCCACCAAGAGCTCAGAATATAACTGTATATGCAGATAAGGTTTTGAAAATGGTGATAAATTCGAACGAGTCTGTTGGGGCCCCTGATCCAGTATTAGTAAT
Source organism: Mus caroli (assembly GCF_978045245.1). Lineage (NCBI taxonomy): Eukaryota > Metazoa > Chordata > Mammalia > Rodentia > Muridae > Mus > Mus caroli. Next base: position 77,255,661 of record NW_028227258.1, on the reverse strand, counting down.
GTCTTCCTCAAAGGGGGAAGCAAAGTCAGGGACACACACATAAGGGAGAGCTCAGAGAGAAGACAGTCATCTGCAAACCAAGGAGAAAGGCCTTGTGGTCACTGGACCCAATGCTTTAGCTACCAAGATTATGAAAACATAAGTTTCTGTTGTTCAAGCCACTTAGCCTCTGGTACTTGTTTAGGAAATCCTAGCAAACTAGCAGGATAAGTATAAGTAGCAGGGTAAGTATAATGACTGCGTTTATAAACATGAAACAGCTTCTAGGGGAAACAAGCAACATAAGCCATGAATGGCAGGACCAGTGCTGATGCTGGGCTCCCCCAACGCCTCTCTGCCAAGTCTCATGCATGCTTTAGTAAGACATATTCAGCTGGATATATTTTAATTAAATTGTGTTTTTTATCAAAACAGTATAGGGGCATTCAAAGAAAAAATTAGTCCTTGCCCTTCCCCTCCTTTATGAATAGAGACAGATGTGCTATCTGCAGCATCAGTGAGCACCTTTCCCTTCATCTAGTATGGTTTCCTTAGGGGCCACTTTCAACTGAAGGACACCCATTTCGTATTTGCATCTTTACGCTTATACAGATGGGTCCTAATGTTTCACATCAGGACATCATCTATTAATTTCCCATTGTTAAAGATGAACCTTTAGTAACCTCAGGACCTATGATTATCTCCATTCTTGAACATTTTTTTTTTCTCTCAAAGGCACCTTGTAGTGGAAAGAATGACTTTAGACTTTGGTCCTCCCATATCTACTTTTTGAGCTCTGATTCCAGCATTACACTCAGGACTCTGTGCCTGTTAAGCAAGCACTCTACCAGCTGAGCCCCGCCCCTTAGCCCTCCTTTTGTTTAGTATACATTTGTCACAATCTTGTTGCCGTTCCCCCTTCCATACTGTCTTTTTGTTTTCAACCTTCATATGAGACATTCTTCAAATATCTGGTGACCATTGATGGCGTTTATTTATTTAATTATTATTTTTTATTTATAGATTACAATATAGTTTCTCTTCTTCTTTCCTTCTCCCAAACCCACCCAGGTAACTCCCTTGCTCTCTTTCAAATTCATGGCCTCTTTTCCCTTTAATTGTTGTTACATGCATATGTATCACACACACACACACACAAACACACTTGTAAATACATAAATACAACCTGCTCAGTCTGTATAATGTTATGTGTACGGATGTCTTCAGGGTTGACCATTTGGTCCTGGGTAACCAAGGGGTGTGCTCTTCCCTGGGGAAGACATTTCTCCTGCTCCCAGCATTCCTTAGATGCCTGTATGTCTTTGTATGTGGTTGAGGCCTCCTGAGCTTCCTGCTCCTCCCCACACTAGCACATCCAATGGTGTTGTCCTTGTTTGGCTTAGTTTCTACTTTCAGTGGCTGCTGGTGCTTTGGCTTCCAACATCTATCTGCATGTGTTCTGATGGACTGTTGCTGGATCCTCGTGGCTTCCAACATCTGCGTGTGTTCTGATGGACTGTTTTGGTGTTGCTGGATCCTCGTGGGAGCTCAGGCCATGGCTTCTTGGTCTCTTGAGACAGACTCTCCTGATGTCCACCATGTTCTAGCTCTTAGATTTTTCTGACACTCACTCTCCACAGCCACTACCTTTTCTGTTCCCTTTTTACATTTTGCAGCGTTAAAAAAACAATCCCTCTATTGTCACCTTAGGGGGTTTTGGGAGGAAGTGTAAACAGACACAGGTTGCTAACCAGGAGCCTACTTTTCTAATTTTGTCTTCTCTTGAATTTTGTTATTAGTCAATAAATATTGGTTCCTTTCAGTTCAGTTCAAATGAATCAGAGTTTCCCTAAGAAGCCCCGTTTCCAGCTGCTGCTTCGATGGCTTCATTATACAGAAAGCCGGTGTGAAGGACAATGTAACGGCACACACTTAAGTATCACTCAGATAAGACTGTGTGTAGAGCGAGGTGAGGAGGTGTCAGCCAGTCACTCTGGTGATGTTTCTGTAGATCCTGAGCAGGACAAAGAAGGCTCCTGAAAGAATATGGCTTAGTGTGGGATGGCAGAGACCGAAAGAAGAAGAGACCTATGCAGGGGACATCTGACATGAAGGGCCATATCCCAAGTTGAAGGGGTAAGTTGGGTGAGCTGTAAGGCCCAAACTGGGGGTTAAGAAGGTATCTTCATGTGGAGATGTCCTAGCCACAGAGGTCAGGCTGAGGAGGGTGGTGGCCTCCAAAGGAAATTACCAGTATTAAGGATAACTGCTGCCAGATTTCTCACTTTAGGAGCATGGAGCCAAATATGAAAAGAGAAAGAACTAGAAAAAACAATGTACTATTGAACGGGAAGTAGTTGCCACTGTGAACTTAAGGTTACAATGCTCCTGTGACGCCTGTTCAGGGGCTGTCTTTGTCCATGTGTCCCCTATTCTGCTGTCCAAGCCTTGTGAACGCAAACTGCAGCAGAGACCTTGGCATCCAAGTACCATTTGTCACTTGAGAGGAACTAGGACTCCTCCACTGGGTGCCAGGTCTAGCTACGACTATTAATAGTTAATAGTAAACATTCCTTGCAGATAAATTCATTGCATGAAACATATTCATACTAAACATTTATTTACTATTCATCTGGAATTCAAGTTTGTCTGATTATCTTGTATTCTGCTTGACAAAATACTCCTTGGAGAAATGCCTGGTTCCATCCCTGGGATGAGGAAAGTACAAGATGAGCTTGGAATATTTTGTTGTGTTATAAAGGAAGTGAGTAATACTCAGAGCTGGTAAGATGGCTCAGTGGGTAAAGGCACCTGTCCGCAAGCCACGTGTCCTGAATTCAATCCCAGGGATCTACGTGGTAGAGAGAGAACCGACTCCTGCAAATGTTCTTCTGGCCTGCACATGTCCGCTAGCATTTGTGCACACACAGTATAAAAGAATGTAGGAAGAGGCCTGAGAAGCTGACTTGGTGGTTAAGAGGTTCTTGCAGAGGACTAGAATTCTGTTCCCAGTGCCCATGTGAGGTGGCTCAAAACTGCCTGTAATATCAGCTTCAGGTGGTCCAGTCCCTTCTGGCCTCCTCAGGCACAACGTATGCATAGACATATGCACCCCAGCCTCATACATGTAAAAATAAGTTTTTAAAGTAAATATTCAGAGAATAAAGTGTCCAAATGATCATGTTAAACGGAATTCTGTTTGCTAAATATGGGCCAATTTGAGCACCAAAAGAATCATTAACACTAACTGATTATAACACAGAGCAAAGTAAAAAAACCTGATGCTCCATCCTGATAAAATGAAAAGAATAAACTGAAAGTTTGATGAGGAATATAGTATGGATAGAGTGCTAAATTCCTTCCTTAAATATTACTGATTTCAATTAAGAAGCTCTGCGCTTCACTCTGGAGCTACTTCTTTGTGAAGGAACCTGGCAAACACCATTTCAATCAAGTGACTGAAACAGATGTCATCAGTACCAGGCTGAATTAAAATTGTCACCTGATACACAAGGAATATGGTGCTACTTTGGTGATATTCTTGCTAAACACAAATGGCTTGAAGTTGAGGGATACTTAACAAAGTTATTTGTTGTCATCTTGAAAAGATCAAGGTCATGAGGGCCAAAGGTATTTTAGAAAGGAGAGTAAAGAACTGACAATAAATCTAACACATTCGGAAGTGGCTCCTTATCTTGCTATAAAGCACAGGATATGATGGGAATAATTGTACTTAACGAGGTCCTAGGATTATATTCACAAGAGTCTGATTGTTAATTGTGATTATTGGTGCATTGATCCCTACATAGATTTCTTTAAGCAAGAGGGCATGAGGTTGACAACTTATTCCCAAACTGTTCAAAATAAAGCTATCTGTGCTGCAGTTGCAACTCTAGTTTTTGCTTCAAAATAAGCAAAAAAAAAAAAAAAAAAAAAAAAAGCTTTTTGTTTGAAAAGGAAAGGCAGCAGATATAAGCATTCTTTTACTTGAGCCTAAAAAAAAGAGCTTAAAATTCCAGTAATAAAATGTGTTTTTTCAATAACAATACAAAAGAGTAAAAGTCAGCCATCTGGAGATCACAGATTCGTTTATTAAAAGATGATCCTAAAATTAAAATTTCCGTTTTGAAACTACAAGAAAGAAAGAAAGAAAAAAGAAAAAAAAGAGTGGCTTCTCCAACTACATAATTTCTGTGTAAAGCACAGAAAAGAAAACTGCTATGCAGAACAAAAGCATTTCTAGGGTTTAGACAATAGCATTTCATGTCTAGGGAAGATCTCAGTCCTTTGTGTGTCTGGTAATTTTCCACCCATCTCTCCACTTTCCACTTTCCTCATTTACAGACCTCCAACCTCACTCTAACCTTTGGGCTCAGGCAAAACCCTGCTCGGCTGTATTTGGAGCAGAGCATTGACTCAAGACATCATGCCAATGAGGTCTAAATGAGTGTTCCTGAAATACTGGAGACAGAGTCTCGGTGGATGACACTTCTGAGGATTAGCAGTCTCTTGTTGCTTGTTATAGATGATAAGAGGCAACAGGAGCCGGGCGTGGTGGCGCACGCCTTTAATCCCAGTACTCGAGAGGCAGAGGCAGGCGAATTTCTGAGTTTGAGGCCAGTCTGGTCTACAAAGTGAGTTCCAGGACAGCCAGGGCTACACAGAGAAACCCTGAAGAGGCAACAGGAAACAAATGCCAAAGGAAAAGACATTGCCTGGGTTTAGGTGTGAATATGGAACGCTGCCGCTGCCCCCTCCAGGCTCTCGAGATTGAACACTTGGTCCCTAGCTGTTAGTGCTGTTTTAGGATGTTATGGAACTTTTAGGAGGTGACACCTGGCTACCCTGAGGCGGGTCAAGGGGAACAGCTCTTTGGAGGTATAGGCTAGCTCTGGTTCTTGTCAAGTTTTTTTGAGCAATCTGTCAAAATGGGAACCAGCCACACTGGAAGCTCCTATTGCCAGAAGTTCTCAACTATTGTATCTTGCCATAATTCTTCCCTTAAAGTGTTTCTTTCTGCTGTATGGTTACATTGAGGACAAAAGAAACTGATAGACCCGGGTACCTGTTGGTATCAGTGAGCATCTGCATCAACTTTGGAATCCCTGTCAGCCACTACTATTACTACTACTTCTCCTTCCTCCTCCTCCTCCTCCTCCTTCTCCTCCTCCTCCTCCCATCCCCTCTTCTTTTAAAAGTTTCACTATATAGTCCAGGCTGCCCTTGACCTACGGAATGCTGGAATTATAGGACTGCTTAACTATGCCTGTTCTCAGCTGAACTCTATGGAGAGAAACAGTAACCCTTCAATCTATTCTTGCCAGTTGTGTTGTTATTTGCACCCTTCATTACTTATGAGTTTGATGTGGTTGTTGTGTTTGTGTGTGAGAAAAGTAGAGACTCAGGAGTGTTGGAAATTGTTCACTCAAGACAGTGAAAGGCGTCTGTGTTGAAGACCACTTTGGTGAGCTCTGAGGAGTTTGTGAGGGTTGCAGCAGTAAGTGTCGTGCCATCAGAAGCTGATACAATGAGATAGGGTTGCTCAGAAATCCTCTCAATTAGCAGTTGGCTAACAGTTAAATGAAAATTGTTTCTGATGTGGATTTCCCTTATCATCTGTGAGAATGTTTGCATGTTTGTGAGTATGGGTGTGTGTACCGGGTTGGAGCAGCCCATGAGTCTTCTCTGGTGACTTAGGTCCTTATTCACGGAGGCATGGTCTCTCAGCTGAACCCAGTGCTTGCCAACATGACCAGCATGGCTAGTTAGCTTGGCCCTGGAATCCACTCTTGGTCTTTTGAACATTAGAACTGCAGGTGGGCTTCCATATCTACATGGCATTCTTACACAGGTTTTGGGAATTTGGCAAATGTTTTAGCCACGGTAACATCTATCTCCCAGACTCTCTGATGTGGATTTAGAAGATGTTTCTTAAGCTCCAAGTGTTTTTTTTTTTCCCCCCTACTATAACTGTTATTTTAACTCCAAACTTAAAAGGCTGCTAGGTAGGACAGTTTTTGCTTATGAAATGAAGGAATAGTAGGGTCTAGCTTGTGTGCAGGCATTGAACAATTTGGGGATGGCAGCCATGGGGCAGACAGCTGGCACCGAACTTCTCATGTGAACTTATATAAAATGGTAGGCTATGACTTTTATTTGGCTAGTAAGGGAGATGCTAATCCTGGAGTGCAAGGTTGGAAGAGCTCAAGGCTGTGTGTATCTTTGAAATGGAAGCTTATTGGTTGAAAACAAAACGTTCATCAAGTATTTACCTGAAAGGGAGCTGATCTAACATGACACCTGCTTTACAGAAGAGCCAACCTTACGATTTTTTAGAGGCAGGGTCTCACTGCAAACACAGGCTGGATTCTATAGCTCTACCTCCTGAGTTTTGTCCATAGGTTCTTTTACAGTTTAAGTTAGAACTTGAAATTCACGGTGTGTAAACCTAGCATTACAAAGGTGGGTAGCATTGTTATATCACATCACAAAGGCAGATGCAACCCAACTTCATGAGCTAGGCTAAGGCACTCACACTTATTTGTTATTCTTTATGTCTTGAAGTGCAAGCCTGCTATAAACTTGCTCAGATCACTGAGGTCAAGGTCAGCACCAATGAAACAGTGGTAGATTCTGGATTCATGCCATCGTGCGGTGCACTATTTCAATGTCTTTTGTTTCTAGCATCAGAGGCAGGAAGACATCACAAACTACTTCATGAGAAGACTATGAGGGATGCAGCTGTTATACTTCTGCCCACATCTTATTTGCACGGCTATCCACATGGCACAGGCTAACTGCAAAGGTTGGGGAATGGAGCCTTCCCGTGTGGCCTGAAATTGGTAGTAGGAATGTGGGTTCTTCATCTACTTGTGAGACTTTTGAAAATTAGGTAGTATAGCTTTGATAAATGCTATTTCCTTCCCTTCTCTTTCCTAGGGATTAGGCAGGTACAGAATGTCATTGAGATGAAACCACAGTGGTGGTGGCGGGCTGGGGTGGCCAGCTTCCTAATAAAGGATAAAGGGTCACAGTCAAGGGGAATCAGTTGTAGATTTTGCTCTGGTCATCCAAAAGTGACTAAGGGAACTATTAGGTTAGGAGGCATTCTTGAGAGGAGCGTAGGAAGGACAATCCAAGGTCAGAGGAAGAAGTAATGAGGGTGCGTCTGAAGAAGAACCTAGGGTCTTCCAGGGAAAGCGTGTTGGTACATGGTTGAAGGAAGCAGTGTCCAAGATCCCCTTCAGAAAACAGGGGTGCTCAGTGACTCCTCTCTACATCTAAAGCTGCTTTAACTGATGTCGCAGGTACACACAAATCTACTGAAGACAAGAGATACTTGCACCAAAAGTTCAAAATGCTTCCCAGGCTTGAAGGACAAGTTGTCAATAAAGGATGGAAGGTGGAAGGCATTGCTCTGTAGTTCTGGAGAGGGCAGTTTCAGTTTCTCTAAGACACAAACGGAGAACGCTTTGTGTGAAACGTGATTGGACCCAGGCTGGGTTATAAGCCATAGAAAACTATGTTAGAGCAGGAAAAATTAAATACTAACTGAAGTCAGACATAGATTTTTTTTAATTTTTAATTTTTTTTTTTTTTTTTTTACTTAGGATCAAAGGTTAGGGTAAGGTACAGGTGTATCCTTTTCCTGAGAACTTCCTGCTGAAAGCTGCATGTCAGAATGCCTGAAAACTTATTTCAAATTGTTCAGAAAGCAAATACAGCAAAATGTTCATGGCTCAATCTAGGTGGAAAGTATATGAAGACATATTTCCCTTGTCCTTTGTAGTTTTAGAAATTGACATAAATTTCAAAAATCACAGGGAACATTTCTGCTCTTATCTTTGCTTATCAAGAGAACAGAAGCTAGAATTTATTTACCCAGAGAACACATCAGAAAACGTTAACCAGCAGGTCTCTTCCCCACAACCTCCTGATGGGGTTTCCCTGTGTAGCTGTGGCTGGCTTGGAACTTGCTCTGTACATGAGGCTGACGTCAAACTCGGAGATCCTCCTGCTTCTGCCTCCAGAGTGCTGGGACTAAAGGCATGTGCCACCAAGCCCAGCTTAAACAACAGTTTAAACCAGTAGTAGCTAGGGTCAACTATCCACTCTGGCATATTCTAGGCACTGGGCTATAAACTCCACGAATGGAAGTGTGAAACCTGTTTTTTTAATATTAAAATTAAATTTATTATTGTTTTGTGTGTTCAGAGGTTAGAGAGAGGGCGACTTGTGGGTATTTTCTCCTTCCACTCTGTGGGTCTCAGGGACTGAGGTCAGGCTGCCAGGCCTGGCAGCAGGCTTCCCCACAGCCCAGCCTCTTCTTGTCCCTGTTTTCCCCTCACCACACAGCCTCTCTCTTGCACTTAGTCATCTGCTAGGAAGTAGGAGAGAAGTGTGATTTTTGTCAAATGAATGGTGATGTAAATGTAAAAATCCTGTTTACAATACTCACTTCTACCTTCTGCATATCATGACATTTTTGAGTAAAAGTAAGGACACACTACTAATAATGGCACAACTAGCATTCTTACCGTCACCTGTTAATTCAGTAGCTTAAGTTTTCAACTGCAGGCTAGACATGCTAAAGCCTATGTGCCACAAATTAAGTAACATCTAAGCCTACCTTAATATTTTATACACTTATTAAGATGTTTTTAATCAATATTTTAAAAGCAATGGCTGGCTAACAGGTGCTTGTTGACAGGAGCCTGATACAGCTGTCTCCTGAGAGGCTCTGCCAGTGCCTGACAAATACAGAAGTGGATGCTCACAGTCATCCATTCGACTGAGCACAGGGTCCCCAGTGAAGGAGCTAGAGAAAGGACCCAAAGAGCTGAAGGGCTCTGCAGCCCCATAGGAGGAACAACAATATGAACTAACCACTACCCCCAGAGCTCCCTGGGACTAAACCACCAACGAAAGAGTACACATGGTAGGACTCATGGCTTCAGCTACATATGTACAGAGGATGGCCTAGTCGATCATCAATGGGAGGAGAGGCCTTTGGTTCTGTGAAGGTTCTATGCCCCAGTGTAGGGGAATGCCAGGGCCAGGAAGCGGGAGTGGGTGGGTTGGTGAGCAGGGAGGTGGGAGGTGATAGGGAGAAGGGATTTTCAGAGGGGGAAACCAGGAAAGAGGATAATATTTGAAATGTAAATAAAGAAAAAAAACCCTAAGAAACAACAACAATTAAAAAAAAAACCAATGGCAGGATTTTATTACATATTTCATCACCAATGTAAAACCAAGTGGGTATATCCTGAAAGAGATGCTTTGGAGGCCTTAAGGTTAGATTATGGGTGATTACAGGTGACTCAGCTGTTTTACTTTTGTTTTAGAGATTGAAACCAGTGGTCAGCTGAGCTCTTCTGCAAACCCAAATGAGAATTGTAACCCAGAGAGTCCTATTGGTCTGCAGGTTCCTCTAAAAATGTGAAAAATTCTAACATCCTCCAACACCCATAACAGCACAGTGAAATCATTAGGGGTTTGTTTGCTCACCACATCCATGACCTTTCCTGTAACACCTGAAACTCATTACCTACTACTTCTTTTATCCATGTCTTTGCATATGTATCAGAGAATATAGTGGATTGCATAGCCAGTGATTGCTACTTTGTGGGTTCTTCTTTCTTCCACTCTTCACCCTTTCAACCCAGTAACACTAAATAGAGATAGAAAGGATAGAATCCTGTTGATTCGGGGTGTTGGGCTCCTTGGAGCAAGGTTGATCTTCATCATCAGGATACCTAATTTTTTCTTCTGTGCACACAACTACTTAACAGAACTGTGACCAACAGCAAACAACCAACAGTCCACAACAACTAATCTTTTGGATCTCTAGCATTTATATACCCTCTGACAGGTCCCCAGAATTCCAAACATCACAGAAACCACCTGCAGCTGACAAAACCATGCACCTGCTAGAGCATGAGGCAAATCATAGTTGCTGCTGTGAACAGTCTGAAGTAGCCCCGTGTCCCACACCTGGCATTTGGTTCTAAGCTGAAGGACAGAGGAGAAAAAAAAAAAAATTTCATTTTGAAAGCAATTTTCCTTTTATTTAATCCCCTTTAAGCATTATTAATCTTAAAAATGCCATTAATCTAAAGAGTAATTGTCTACAATTCCATACATAATGCAATTTGATTACATTCTCCTTCCATTATCTTTCCTTACTTCTTTCTAGACTCGTCTCCTTCCTGGCAAGGCCTCCTCTTTCACAGGTCCTAAAATTCGTAGGCCAGAAGAAAACTTACTCCACTAGAGCTCTGCTTTGTGGGACTGAACAGTGTCCCACTGAGCCTGGAAACCACTCTGCTTAGCTGCTCCAGAAGACCGAGTCAGTGGGATAGAGTGGAATGGTCTCTTTCTGAAGACGCAGGGTGGAGCTCAGCTTTCCTATTCACTTGCTTTCCTGACTCTTGGCAAATCAATTTCTCAGGGCCCCAGCTTCCTCCAGTTTTAAAATATCACCCAGTTGAACAAAGAGCTGAGATAAGAAAAAATAATGGCCAAACGTAGTATTTTGGGTGGTATGTCACAGTATATGTGAAATTACTTAATAAAATTACAAAAATAATTCCCTATACTTCAGTAGGGACTGTGTAGGAAAGAATAAGCCATTGTGACTTTTATAAAATCAATGAACCAAGGAAATGAAATTCAAAAGCTCTGGTGGGAAAACAACTTCTTATAACTGTCTATGAGAAAAACACAGAGCCACAAGAGATCTTATTCTTACGGCTTTGAGAGTAAACACTGCCTTCATGAACTGAGGGAAAATAAAGCTAAGATGTTATGCTTTTACTAGTTGAAAGTGCATTGTTTCGGGAGGAATATATGTATAGTGTGTTTGTGTATATCCTACTTTAAACAGTTTATGATCAAATCATAAAGATAATTAGGTGGGCTAGACTCTTATTTTAGAAAGAATCTGTTTTGAATATACTCATTTGATGGCATTACTGTAGTCCAATCTTGGTGTTCAAACATAGACTACAAAAAGACACCTGAGAGGCTGGAGAGATGGCTCAGCGGTTAAGAGCAGTGACTGCTCTTGCAGAGGTTTTGAGTTCAATTCCCAGCAACTACATGGTGGCTCATAACTAAAGCCCAAGTAGTTGGGTACACCTGTAATGGAACTTTTCTTAATTAAAAATCATTTGAAGTGGGAAGAGCTGCTTTTAATTGGACCTTTTGAAGTGGGAAGATCCACTTTTATTCTGGGCCACACCTCCTACTGGCAGCCTATAGAAAGCAAGTGGAAGAAGGAAGCTTGCTCTTTGCATGCTAGCTCTTGCTCTCAAGGGTAAATCCATTCCTTCACAGGCATTAGAGTCTACTTATTTGGCATTCTAACACATACTGAAAACCAGCAGAGGCAGTCAGCCTCTAGGACTGAAAAACCTACTAGATTCTTGGATCTCTCTTTGGTAGTCAGCCATTGTTGGACTAGCTGTTCTATTAACCCCCTTTCTTTAAGTTCTGTTCCTCTAGAAAGAAGGCCCTCAGCAGAGTCAATAACAGGGGAAACCTAAGTTAACTCTGAAGCGAGTTCTGCTCAACACTCAGCAGGATTCGAAGACTGAGTTCTTGTCAAGAGTTGTGAGGTGTGGAGCAATGGCACGCATGTAGCAAATGTGACCTAGAATGTTAGACGACACGCAGCATGATTTATTCAAGCTTATGACATACACTCCCAAGTACACAGTATACAGAAATTTATGTAGATGAGATGGAGTAAAGACTTAGGAAAATTTCAACAGTATTTCTAACAGCCTAAAACTGAACCCAGACTCCTATCAGCAACACGGCTAAACAAACTGTTATATATTGTTACAATGGAACACTGAATATTCATAAATTAAAGGGAACAAATTACAGCTATATGAACCTGAACAACATATGGATTATAGTCAGGTTGAGCAAATATGGTAAGCATAACAGATTACACATTATCACTCCCTTTATAGAACATTCACAAGAAAGGGGAAAACTAAACAATGTACTGCTTAGAGAGGAACACCTGTGACAGAACAATGACGGACACAAGGAAACGAGTACCACAAATGCCAGGGAATGTCCACTCTCCCAGAAGGGAGACTTGTTTAGGAAGGCCATTACAGGGCTTTGGAGGATTAGCAAACTCCATTTATTGGCCTGTTTGACTGCTTACATGGTAGTTTCTTTGATAATTACTCACACCACACAATTGTCTTACATGTTTAAAGTATATCCCACAATAATGCTTAAAATGAACTGATATGCTATAGTACACTTTTAGAAATTTTGCCTGTTAATCTGTTATATAGTTTGACAGTAGAAACCACTGATGTGGGATAATAAAACATTGAGTAGTTTCTCATATAAGCTCCCTTTCTTTTTTCTTTTTCTTTTCAACACAGGGTTTCTCTGTGTAGCTCTGGTTGTCCTGGCACTCACTCTGTAGACTAGGCTGGACTCGAACTCAGAAATCCGCTTGCCTCTGCCTCCCGAGTGCTGGGATTAAAGGTGTGCACCAACACTGCCCGTCAAGCTCCCTTTCAAGGGAAAAGTTATAAACCTTACACAGAGATCCCTTTGTCCCACTTTAACACAGTATACAGATCTTTGTGATAAACTGGTGAGTCAGGAAAAGAACCGGGTTACTTGAAATAAGTTTTTCTGACTTACTTTTCAGAAATCTGATTTAATGGATATATTTCTCCTCTAGATTCACAGACAATATAAGGATCTGAAAGGATATAGAACAAATCGGAGAGGTATGAATTCTGTCCTCTCCAGCAGCCAGTTGTAGAACAGCTGTTTGCTCCTGTTCCCAGGCAGGGCAGGGACGTGAATGACCTTACTCAGTAAGTTGAGTGGAGCTACTTATCCCTGAGCAGGCTGTTCAGGGCTCTTGTGAGTGCCGCTCTGACCCTCAGCGATGATCTGACAGACACTCTGCATGGTGTACTCCTCCAAAAGCATCCTTGGTTGCACAGCTCGGATTCTGAGGTGCTCAGCTTCCCAAACCCCTATACACCTGCATTTTATTTAATTCCTACTGTAAGGAAGAGAGTTCAACAAAAGGATTAGGTTGCAGCCATGCTGGCCTACTGTTTATTAATTGATCTGATTCCCTGTGAATCTTATTGAGTACAGCCTGTGAATGGATCATGTCTGTAGACAGTCAAACCCAGGTTACTTAGGGCAAGTTATGTGACTCCTGGGATTTCAGGTGGAGTACAGAAGGACCTGGTGCAACTTGTCTCTCCTTGCTTTTGTGGCATCCTCCTCTCCCCTTCACTCTTGTTTTTGTAGCCTTTGAACAAAAATGAACCCTTGATTTATCAATATAGACATTTTCTTGATCTACTTTGCACGAGGTGGTAGCAGCCGTGGCATAAACCTGGGCTTGCTTCTTAAATGCGGGCAGAGCATGTTTGGTCCAATCTCCCAAGAAGTGTGGAGAGACCCGAAGCACTTATGATAGCCATCGCTGTTGCTTCCAGAGGGTCGGGGTCCAGCCACACAACTGTTTCCCTTCATCTTTGCTGCTGCTTTAATCTCACTGTCATACCACTAAGGAGGGCAAGTTCGTAACAGATTTCTGAGTGCTGTAGTTCTTTTATCTCGAAAATTCTTTTATTAGAGAACCACAGCTTAAATTTCACGAGTTTTTCCTTAAACTTATTTCCTAGCCCAGAATCTGTAGGACAAACGGCCCAATAGATTTATTAATAACATACTCCCCACAACACACACACACACACACACACACACACACACACACACAGAGAGAGAGAGAGAGAGAGAGAGAGAGAGAGAGAGAGAGAGAGAGAGAGAGCGCTTTTAAGAAAAAGACCTGAGAGGCGCCAAACTCTTTTGAAGATGGTAAGGGGCACTCTGATGACAAAATTTAAAAAGCTCCAAAAAATCCAAACGACAAGCAAGAATTACTTTCAAAAGGGAGGCTCGACTACATTCGCCCCTTGAAAACATAGAAATCCTCTAAATAATATCCTAGACGTTGATTCTCTTTCAGCCCTCTGTTCCCCAGTCCTGCCAATTCGCCTCCTTTCCCACAAAACCCTGAAGTTGCGATTCTGAAGAAACAGCATCCTTTTTATTTCGTGGCAGGGGGCGGGTGGGGGTGAGGAGGGAGATGTAGTACAACTCTCTAGTTTCTACGCTTCAACTTACAAAACGCGTGCGCTTCCACTATCACCTCCGAGTCCCGCTATTGCTGTGCTAGAGGCATTAATTCATTCACACACTCACTCATCAAACCTTCGTAGTGCACTACTACACACAATGCGGCGCAAGGTTTCACCCCACGCCAAGGGAAGGGTGGGGCGTTCGCTCCCGGGAGCAGGTGCAGCCACTAGCTGTAGGTTAACTTTTCCAGCCGTCTTTCGGTTCGAGGATCCTCCGGGCCAAAAGCCTCACCTTCGGGTGGTGCGCGCCCTGGCTCGATCCCGGGCCTCCTCCTCATTCCCAGAGAAGCAGTCCGCACCTGCCCCGAAGGGAACGGCGACAGAGCTCCCTCTCCGCGCCGCCCTAGGGTCAGGGGTAAGATCAGGCGGTAGCTTAGGCTCGCCTGGGCTCCTCCCCTTCCTCTCTTCAGTTCTGACGCGGCCGTAGAGGCGGCGGCGGCAGCGGCGGCGGTAGCAGCAGCAGCAGCAGCAGCAGCAACAGCAGCAGCAGCAGTCCCGCGGCCCGAGGCGCACCCACCCGCTCGCAGATCGCGACTTCCTCTTCCCTTGGTGCGTCATCAGAACGCGCCGCAGCCTCCCAGGGCGGGGTGGCTGGAGATGGGGAGAAGAGGCCCGGAGAGGAAGGCGCAGAGAGGAAGGGGAAGGGAGGGGGAGGAGAGCGGTTGCTAGGCGACTTACGTCATCGCTGGGCGCCACTCTCCTCCCGCCCCTCTGTGGAGTGAGGCGAGAGCCCCGCACAGAGCGAGAGAGAGAGAGAGACAGAAGCTGAGCTTCGGGCGCTGCCGCCGCCGCCGGGGAGAGCGTGAGAGCGAGTGAACGAGCGAGCATCCGAGAGACCCGGCACCCGTGCACTGGCCGCCGCCGAGACCTTCGCCGCAGCCCGGGCCATCGGGAGCCGCGGCCGCCGTCGGCTCCCCCCCTTACCTTCCCCGCCGGCAGCGGCTGCTGCACACGCCGAAGCCGGAGCCCCAGCCAGAGCCGGAGCCGGAGCCCGAACCGGAGCCCGCGGCCGGGGGGCAGGGAGGCGGCTGCCGCGCGTCCGGACTCGTAGCTGCTCAGCCGGGAGAGGACGCCCGCGAGGGGCTGGGCTTTCTGCCTCGTCCCGGACTGTGGGACGAAGGACCCCCCGAGGTGTAGGGAGGGGGTCCCGGCCGCCGCGACACATGCGGGAGCCGGGAGCGGGGGCGGCGCCGATCCGAGCCCGCCGGGTCCCCAGCCTTGCCGCTGTCCACACCGGCCGCCCGGGGCCGTAGCATCCCATAGCGGAGTGTATGAACCGGGGCCCCCAGCCCAGGAGACACCTCCGGGCCGGGGGGGCGGGGACCCCGATGTGAAACGGTCGCGACGGCGTGGTGAGCGGCCCCGGCGCCGCTGTCCTCTCCTTCCCCTCCCCTCCCCTCCACCCCCTCTGGGGGGGCTTCTCCTTGGGCCTGCCGCCGCACCCGGGCTCCTCGGCGGGACTCCAGGAGTTCTCGGCGCCCCCTCCCCGCCCCAGCCCCCCAGGGCGGCGGGGCCGGGGGGGACCTGGGGGGCCGGCTGCAGCCTCCGCCCAGAGGAAACTTTACCCAAACAAAATCTTCGAGCTTTCTGATCGTGACTGTCCCGGGACAAGTGGCCCAGGACGGGCTGAAGCCACCACAGCCTGCAGGGACCCAGGAAGAGAAAAAGCGGTGAGCGAGCGGGGCTGCCGCCGCCGCCTCTATCCCAGCAGCGCGGAAGAGACCCGGGTAGCTGCTTGGTGGAGCGACGCTAGCACCGCTTCTTCCTCAGTTCCGCGCCTAGCCAGCCTTCCGCAGCTGCCTGCCTCAGCCCAAAGGAGGAAGGGAGCCAGCCACATTGTCAGCGCCACCGCTCGACTCTGAAGCGTGAGTGGACCCGGGGGAGGGGGAACATTATAAGGTGACAAGTGGGAGCGGGTGGGTGCTTTGATGCTGGAGTTCGGCTGTTCCTCGGGAGGGTTGGCAGTGGAAACCTTTCCTTTCTACCAATAGGAGAAAGCGTCAGTTTGCAGGAGTAGTGCAAGTACTCGGAGTTTTTTCTTAGAGCAGCTGTGTCTCCAGAGTGGACACTTGCACCTTTCTGGACACTAAACAGAAAGCCTATAGCCAGCTCTGTCCCATGCCTTTTCCTGGCAACCTCATTCTGGCAGTGGTTTTTGTTTCAGGGAAACTCCCATGGATTCCCACGTGGGAATCACTTGAATCAACTCTTAATTTTTTTTTTTCCTTTCCTAACTATTGTTTTTGAAGTTGCCTTGGATGGAAAGACCAGATTTCATTTTAGTGCATAGGGGAGTTTGGTGCCCCCAACGCTTTATTTCCCAGGTCTACAGAGTCCGATGTGTAGGGTGCTTGCATGTTTCAGTTGGCTCAGGAAAATCTGAGTTTCTAAGATGCACAACTCACTGAAACTTATTTCAGGGAGAGCACTTAATACATTACCATTTCATTTAAAAGTTGCTGCAGCTCTTTCTATCTCTCTCTCTCTCTCTCTCTCTCTCTCTCTCTCTGTGTGTGTGTGTGTGTGTGTGTGTGCTGAGGGAGTAATATGTTTTAAGTGATAGCACATTTTTACTAGGTTTCTACTAGGGACTGAAAGGGCATGCATGCAGCTTTTCTTATTTGGCTCTACTTGTCGACCTTGAGACTTTATACTCTTTTAGGAAAACATTTAGCACTCTGCTAAATTAGAGGTATAGAAAAGTAATGCTTCACATATGTAAGGTTAAGCCAGACATCCTAAGGCTTAACGTACTGTACAATTTCGTGTAACAAGGAACATAGGTAGTAGACTGAGAATTCTGGTCTATCCAGACAGCTAAATGTGGGCAGAATAAAGATGCTCTGTAGAAATGACTGGAAACTTGGGAGTATCCATTTATCTACCCATCCATCCATCTTAATTTCTCCATTGAGGGTCATGATTAAATTTGTTTGAAAGTTTTTCACATTTCATAATGTTTGGGACCTGTTCTCCCCTCCTCTTTTTAAATAATGAACCTCCAAGTTTATCATTCTGCATTATATAGCAATGTATTTCTCTTTGACCAGCCTTCTCAATCTTTCAGAATAGTTTGTTTGAGGAATGCTAAAACACTGTGAATTTACCTTACCTTGCTTTTATAGATTTTGTTTAATCTCTACTATCATCTGTCCCAACTTTTTTTTTTCTTCAAGGCTGTTTTTTTATGTTACCTTGGCTGTCCTGGAACTATCTCTGTATACCAGGCTGGCCTAGTGTTCACAGATATGCACCTGCCTCTGCCTCCTGAGTGCTGACTGGGATTAAAAGGTATGTGCCCTGACTGCCAGCCATGTCACAGCTTTTTTGAGTACCTCCCTCCCCCAACCCCCCATTTCTTTGGATAACTTTGCCCTCTTTTTGGATCTCCTAGCCTTTTTTGTTGTTGTTGTTGTTAGATACTTTGTTCTTCATATGCTTTCATGAGACACTTTAAATTTTACTTAAGTGGGAATTAGCATGAAAATATTGAATGGTAAATTTAACTTTAGATTTAGAATAAAACATGTTTTTGGATCTGCTAACCTTACTTTGCTACCCTGATAAAGTCATACATTCCAGTTTTGCAAAAGATGATAATTGAGAAACTTAGACTTTGATAGTTTGCTTCTAGGAGAGAAGGAGAGTGGTACTGTGAGTTTGTACTGCATCTAATCAGAGTACCTGCTTTGTGTGTAAATTGGTTTTCAATTATGGAAGTACTTTACTGAATGTAGTGATAACAAGACATTTGCTATTTTCAGTCTTTTGAGGGTGACAGAGACAACCAAATACAAATTGCACAAAACTTTAGGAAAGATTGGGCTGGTGGGAAGGCTCTGTGGGTAAAGCTGCTTGTTGCAAGTCTGAGGATGTGGAGTCTGTCTGATGCCCAGAACCACAGGTGGACAGAGAAACTAACCATATAGAGTTGTTCTCTGACCTGTGTCGCATGTGTGGGCATGTGGTGGTGGTAGTACAGTAGCAGTAGCAGCAGTAAAAATAAATACATTTCTTAGAAATGTAGGAAAGGGGACATATATTACCATTATTACTCATAAGATCACTCTGTGTCAGGGAATGCAGTTGCACATTTTTATTAGGGAAATACTGATTTTGGATGACCCAGGAATAATTGGAGTGTCTGAGCCAAATCTTGGAAAGGCTCTTTCAGGAAGAAAAGAACATACACAAACAAAATGTTAAGGGCTTAGTGTCAGAATAAGTAAAAGATGAGATCTAATTAGGAAGTTAGCTTGGTAGGAATACCTACTGAGGGAGGGAAGTTCTTGACTAGAGTTAAGGTCAGTTTGTGCTTGTATAAGAGAATTTGAAAACAGTGTTCCAAAGAAGGTAGTTTCAGGTGATTGGGAGAAATTATATTTTGGGACAGACATTATACTGGCTTTAGGATTTTGTCTCATTAGGAGACTAACATTTTTTATATTATGGTCATCTAGGGGGCAGCACAGGAGGAGACACGAAAAAGGAAATGTTTTGAATGTTTTTTAGCATGATGCTAGTTTCTTATGAGTAAATCAGAAACAGGGTAGCAGGCTTTGCTTTGGATGTTGAACTTGGGGTTAAGAGCTAGGTATCTGTATAGTTCATGTGTTAGCTCATGGTTTTTCTTTTCCTCCCTCTCTCTTTAAAACTTTTTTCACGTTCTTTCTCTTCTTTCGTCTCTGTCTCTTGTGCCAGGCTGACCTTGGACTTGCTGTGTACCTTTTACCTTGTACTCGCCTTGCCTGGACTTCCTGAGTGCTAAATGTACTGGTGCTGCTGCTGCCATTTCTGTTTGTAGTGCTGGGGATGGAACCTAGGCGTTTGTGCACGCTAGGCAGGAACTTTACCAACTGAGCTACATCCTCAGGACCCACCCCATGCAGCTTTCAAGACTGCAAAATAGTTTGAGTAATATGCTAACAGTGTACGTAGCTGGGAGTCATTTTTAAGCCTTTAGATTTCTGAGATTACTGATACGAAATTAAGAGCTGAAAAATGAATTTAAAATTTTGGGGCCTGAAGCAGATTTGTGTTGGTATAAGCACAGGTATCAAAAGGAGAGACAGTCCCCAGAAGACAGGCTTCGCAGGTGAGTGGGAATGAGAGTTGGAAAGAGGAGCAGTCTGTAACATAGCGACCATTCAGTCCCAGGACATGGGACTCTGTTTTAGAAGTAGTTACAGGTTTTCAGTAGCGCATTCAGATCCTGACATAGACAAGTTCAGAAAGCATAGGACCTTGTTAGGGAATTTATAAATAAAATGCAAGGTCATTACAGTTTCCCTGCATTTTATAATTTTTTTTCCCCCCCGAGACTGGGTTTCTCTGTGTAGCCCTGGCTGTCCTGGAACTCACTCTGTAGACCAGACTGGCCTCGAACTCAGAAATACACCTGCCTCTGCCTCCTGAGTGCTGGGATTAAAGGTGTGTGCCACCACTGCCTGGCTCATTATTATAATTTTAAGCTTGGTCTTAATACTAATGAAGTGGGGCTAAACATTGATGAAAGGGAAGGCTGTTTCTCTTACTTCAGAAATGTGCATCTTTGTGTCCTTACAATGTGTGTATAGGGGGGACATCCCTGTGTTGGTACAGAAGTGTTAGGTATACTTTTTTGTATAAACTTAAACTTAAAAACAGCCTACAATTTAGGAATATTTAAACAACACAAACAAACAAACCCAAGCTAGATAATGATGGCACATGCCTTTAATCAGAGCTGACCCCTGTAGCTCTGAGTTCAAGGCCAGCCTAGTCTTCAGAGTAAGTTACAGGACAGCCAAGGCAACACAGCTAAACCTTGTCTTGAAAAAAACAAACAAAACAACAAGAACAAAACGAACAAAAAAGACTATTCAGGCATCTTTATGGTTAGCTTTTGGTGTTGGCTTTGATAAGGATAAAAGATTGTGAATAAAAACATGTAATCATTATGATCCTTTGTTTGAATTCAGTGTTTTTCTTTGGCTTCTTAAGAGAGCATCCAGTTGGCAGAAATCTCTTGGAATAGATATTTTTAAACAAGGATGTGGGTCTACAATTATTTTAGGGTGAGTAGATAGGGATTGGAATATCTGCAATATAGGGGTCTTTTGCTACTTCCCCCATTTCTTCCATGGGTGTAGACATGCTTAAGTGTATTTAAAAGGCAACCTTTTAGGATTAATGTGACTTACTAATATGGTGGGACTCTGATGGAGAATGGTAACATCAATATTCTTTGCCTTGATAGTTGTGCTGTTTATATGAGAGGCTGGAAGTTTTGTACCTTTGTGTGTCTTAGTACTAGAGGACTCCAGAGTCTGTGTGAGTTATCAGCAGTTCATTTAGATATACTTTGAAAATGATTCTTTGAAAAGTCTTGTGGGACGACGTAAAGAATGGGTTGGCAACCTTTCTGTGTGGGTCAGCATACTGTGTCACAACTTTCAGCAGTTTCTGCCATGTGAAAACAGCTGTAGATAATATGGAAGTGTGCTATAACTGTTCCTGATCTCATGCATAAAAACAAGAAGTAGATGGGATTTGGCCTGTAGGCGGAGGTTTATAGCTCCCTGGCAGAGGACATCTAAATCTACCAGCATCTACTAGTGTAAGCTAGTTACACTAGAAAGCCAGATTGGCCATTTCTTTTGTTTTCTAGATGAGATGTGCTCCTCTGGACTGCCATTGTAATGATGATTTGCCTTTATGGTGATGAGAATTACGGACCAAGAAGCAGAGACTTGATGTTCTGTAAATAGATCTGAAAAATAGAGACCTTCATCTTACCAGAAGGTGCTATAATTGATGTCTTAGTTACTTTTCTATTTCTGTCACAAGTATGTGACCAAGGCAACTTACTGAAAAAAAAAAAAAAAAAGCACTTAATTTTGCTTACAGTTTCAGAGGGTGACTCCATGGTCACCATTCTGGGTGAGCCAGGCAGCAGGCAGACATAACACTGGAGAAGTAGCTGAGAGCTCACATCTGACCCACAAGCAGGAGAGACTGGGTCTGGTGTGGGCTTTTGAAACTGAAAGCTTACCCCAGTGACACACCTTGCCTTTTCAAAGCAGTTCACCAACTGGGGACCATTCAAATATGTGAGGGGGGGCGTTCTCATGCAAACACATGGGTATGTAGTAGGGACACACTTGTTTTGTGTTATGGCTAAAAGGATCTGTTAAGGAAGAAGTTAATTCTGTGCCCCACTGCCACTGGGGCTAGGAACCCAGACGCAGGAGGCCTGCTAACCAAGCATTCTCGCTCTGAGCTGCGTCTCTCAATGCTATAAGCTTACTTTTGAAAGGTTCTCAAAACTAAGTATAAAGCTTTTGCTTTTAATGACAAAGATGTTAAGTCAGACTCTATCAATGTTAAGGTTAATGCTTCTACTTCTTAAAATCATAATCGTATACTAAATCAGTGTGAAGAATTCAGTACAGAATTTTCATTTTGTTGTTAAATCTTAAATTATCTAAACCACTTGAATGTTTACTTTAAACAACATTGCTATCTTTAAGACTAAATATATACAAATGTACTACCTAGAAAGAACTAGCTATTCACTTAGTGAAATGTTTAATGTTGGCTTAATGTTAAAACTTTCGTTTCATATGTCAACAGAAACCCGTATTAGATGCTAGTATATTTACCCTGGCTTTACAAACTTTGTTTCATGGTACTGCTATTTTTTTTTATTTTAATAATACAGTACAATAGTGATCCCTTTTTAGTTAGTTTCAGAACTGTATTTACTATAGTGATCCCTCTGTATAGGACCCCTGCAGATACCAAAATCTGAGGATGTTTAATTCTCTTATGTAAAATAAAGAAATATTTAAAGGAATTAGTGAGACAGCTTGACATCATGTCTGAGAAGTTGAGTTTCATCCCTCAGACATCCCTACCATGGACATGATGGAAGGAGATAATTTACTCTAAAGTTGTCCCCTGGCCTTCATATATGCAGTGTAGAGTGTGCCATCCCTGCCATACATAATGTAATAAAAGTATTTACATATAACATGCTCATATATATAAACATATATATGTATATACACACATGTATATCTACATACCACTTTCTGTGTACTTTAAAATTCACCTCTAGATTACTTGTAATAAATACAATAAAGTATTTAATAATTGTTATAATACAATAAAGTAGCACATTAGCAGTTGTTATGCTGTATTGTGGAGGGATAACAACAACAACAACAAACCTATAAGGTTATACTTTTTTTTCTGGATATTTTTCAATTTGGTTGCTTGAGTCTGTAGACATAGAACTCACATGGAACTGTTTATTCTGTGTATTTAGTAGATACTTTAGTTTCTGTTTTGCTCTTTGAATAAAAGATGATATAATCTGACAATACTTTTCTTTTTGGGGGTGGGGTGTAGGCTCTTTAATTTGTATGCATGTGCAATTCTCTGAGACAGTCTTTCCTGCCCAGACTGCTTTTCAGTGTGAGATACTGCTGCCCTATCTTCTGGAGTGTTGAGATTATAGGGATCTATAACTATGCCTGGTTTTATCTTGATCTTTTAAAAATCTTACTTTAAACATTTTGCTTTTAAAAATAATTTTATCAAAAGATGGGTGATAAAGTTAAATGACACTGGCACTCTCATGTCTGTAGGGATTTTCAAATAGAAATATTTTACTTTGGCAACACTTAGTAGACCAGGAATGGTGAGCTTTTTGGTGTGTGTTCATTATCATTGCAAATAGATGAGTACATTTGTTTTCAAATAGTGAACTCTTGCCATCACATATTTCTATTTTGAGACTCTTCTTATTTAGTATAAAATCATTCTCTGGTAGGCTTGAAAACAGACAATTAGATTTTTTTTTTGCAGTTTTCTGATGTTACCTCACTGATAGTTTCTGTAATACCTTTCATGTATGCAAATGGAGTATGTTTCCTAAGTGCATATGACATTTATACATATTCTAGTAATTACATGTTTACATATAAATATAGTTAAAATTATTCCTAAGACATTTTGAGATTGTGAAATCCTTGATAAACATTTGCAATTCTCACTGAGCCCTGGGACAGTAGAATGATTAATTTAAAAGAAAAGTTTTATAAAATGTTCCTTTACATTTTTTAAGTACACTCAATTTCTCTAATAGGGTAAGCTTAAAAAAGAGAAGATGAGAAGCATTATTTGTGTTGTATATCTTCCTTGTGTGTAGGTGGAAATGCTCAAGACATCAGCTATTATTTGTTCTTTCTCCTAAAGCATAGCTGTGCTTCAGTCAGGTAGGTCCTGTGTGGTCTGCTGCTAATCTGTGGCCTCTGCCCTTTGCTTCCACCTGCAGAACAACTACTAGAAATCTGGGTGGCTTTGGAAAGAGCTAGTTCTTTTTCCCTCCCTGTTTGTGAATCTGTGTATTGGTATAATATGGTAAATACTTTTTTCTGTGCTGTATGACTTCTCTGATGTTTGTAAATCTTAAAAGCTAGTGTGTAATCAGGCTAATACACTTACACTTTACCTTCCCTCTGAGAAGTCTCTATGAACACACTGTGTTTACCTTGGGCTTTCTCAGCCCAGACTAGCCTGGAACTCACTAAGTCATTTGTATAGGCCTCAAACTTGAGAGCCCTTTGTCTCAGCTTCCCAAGTGCTGTCAGTGCTGGGAGTATAGGTCTGTGCCGCCAGAGTCCACTTGCCAATACTGGTAACACCAATCAGTATGATTATTTACAATTGGTTGATTCTTTTAGGATGTCTGTTTTTTTAGGAGTTTAAGAAGAGATAGAACGTGGCATGGTGTTCTAGGTCTGTGAATTTGCTTTACCAAAAGTAGTGAGCAATTTATAACTAACTACAATCAGTGGTTGTATTCCTGGAACCAGCAACAAGTTGCTAGCTCATCTCTCATTTACCTAGGAACACACAATCACATTTTTGGGGCAGAATACTCAGAATACTCAGGTAATTGAGAATCCATTTCTTAGCTTCCTTACCTTGAACAAGCTACTTCCTCAGTACCCACTCACTGGGGAAAGCATGCTCTCCACAAGGTTTGCTGGGCGAAGCTCATATATATAATTCACCAATGTTAATTTATTAAGGGACATGCCTTTTAATGTGTAATGTAAGTAGAAGGCCCGAGTCAGCCATTATTTTGCTCAACATTTCTGTCTTACGGTTTCTATTGCTGTGAAGAGACACCATGACCTCTTATATAGGAAAACATTTAATTGGGGGCTGGCTTACAGTTTTAGGGGATTAGTCCATTATTCTCATGGTGGGAAACATAGTGTGCAGGCAGACATGGTGCTGGAGAAGGAGCTGAGAGTTCCATATCTGGATCCATAGACCACAGAAGTGAGTCCCACTCTAGGCCTAGCTTTAGCATTTGAGACCTTTAAGCCTGCTCACGTACATAGTGACACACTTCCTCCAACAAGGCCACACATCCTAATAGTAACACTCATTACTGTCAGCCAAACAATCAAATACATGAGTCTATAGGGACCATTCCTATTCAGACCACTAACTACAATTCACCTTTACCACCACCCCCGAGACAGGGTTTCTCTGCGTAGTCTTGACTATCCTAGAACTAGTTCTGTAGAACAGGCTGGCCTCGAGCCTTTGCCAGGATTACAGGTGTGTGCCATCTCTGCCTGGCTGATTCTATCCAACATTTAAATGAGCACTTGAGTTTGTAGTCCTGTTTCATAAGCATCAAAAATGAATATATGTTTTATTAACATTTTATTAAAAAGTCCTAAAAACTAGGGAAATGACAGAACTATTTATAGACAAAGATTTAATCAAATATCACTGGACTTGTAGTTAACTGCCAAAGACCTCAAGTAGTGCATGGAACAGAAAGGTTTCCTCTTTATTCTTGAACAATTAGTGTTTTTCTTTTCTTTCTTTTGATAGTGATGATGATTTAAGTTGTCCATGACAGATCCTGGAATGTGATTCAGTTCTCAGTTCTCACTGATACCTTTACTGCCACCACTGCC
This sequence comes from Mus caroli, assembly GCF_978045245.1. Lineage (NCBI taxonomy): Eukaryota > Metazoa > Chordata > Mammalia > Rodentia > Muridae > Mus > Mus caroli. The sequence goes on along the minus strand of NW_028227258.1, from coordinate 77,230,484 downwards.
TCTTCAACACTGGAAATCGTAAAGCTGGATACAAGATTTAGCTTTCTCAGTTATTCAGACTAAGATGGAAATACCTTGATTTAGTGAACACATTGTTAGTTGATACCTAATTTTATTTTCATAAAATGATTGTGTGTGTGTGTGTGTAAGTAATGTGCCTTAAATACAAGATAGCTTTTTCTTCAAGTCTAGAATAGTCGGTTTTAACAGCATCTACAGGAATAAATGCTTCTTAATGGTTTAAAGAGAGGGTTTATGTTATTTTTAATTCTGTGTATAGATCTGTATGTCTGCATAGGTGTGTGCACTTATGCAGGTGCCTGGAAAGGCCAGAGGTGTCAGCTCCTCTGGAGCTAGAGTTTTTGGGGATTGTGAGCCACCCAGTGTGGGTGCTGGGAACAAACTGGGCCCTTCCGAAAGAGCAGTGTCTGCTTTTAACATCCAACCCATCTCTGACTCTTTTGATTTTTTTTTCTTTTTTTTTTTTTTTTTTGTATTTGGAAGGTTTTTCTGGTTTGAGGACCACTTGGTTATGCTCTTACTTAAATTTTACTTGACAGAATTATACATTTAAGTTTATAGAAGCTCACAGGCAGGATAGAAGATGGAAACATTTCTTAGCAGTGATGATGTTGATGCTTTATGCTCCAATCTTCATGCTTTATTTTCTCCTTTGTAGGCAACTTTCCTTTAGATTGTGATTTAAATGCAAAATCAGGCTATTTATCTGCACGTGGAGCTCTTGTTAGATTGTCAATTTGATGATTATCTAATTTTTAAAAATTTCAATTTTTAAGCTTTTTCTTTTTGGTAACAATTATAGCTAGGTCATCTCTAGTTTTCTTTCCACTTCAGTTATTTTCAAGAAGGATCCTGATTTCTATAAGAACGTAGTCACCTATTGCCTTCTGTGTGGTCAGTAGCTCTGAGCTGTGAGTTTGATGCAGGAGTGCAGGGCGTTTCTCTACGGATCATTACACAGTGGTGTTGTTTTTATTTAAGGAAGATAAGATTTTAATTTACTGGATTGAGAAATTTGGAGTAGGAAACATATTTAAACTTGTTATAAAATTCATTGGGGGGGAGGGGTGGACGGTACAGGGAAGGGACAGACAGCAGGACAGAAGAGGGAGGGCTGAAAAGTAAACTGGGGGAGCCTGTCTCCGGAAGTTTTGAGGTCAGTCTTAGTCAGAGGTCACACCCTGTTATTTCTTTGGGCTGTGGACCTGGGGTGTTACCGGTTGTTATCTGCTACACTTTGAAATGTTGACTAGAAGATTGATTTTTGTTCTTGGCTTTTCCACATCTGGATTCATTAAACCATTGAATTTCTAATCCTTTTTACATAATCAGTGTGTCCCCGGGTGGTAAAATTTCCACTATACCTGATAAGAGAACATTTGGACAAAGGGTCTGATCTACCCTACATTTCTGATTTCTGTAAGAGGGATGCTAATAATTGTATATAAAGAGCTAAGAGGCAAGCTTTGAGTTGATTGCTCAAGTTCATTGTGTTTCCTGTAAAATTGTAATGATAATAATAGTACCTACAGCACTCATGGTATTAGGAAGACTGTGGCATTGTGCATGCGAGCCTTTAGCAGTATCTGGCTCAGTGCCCACTAAGTGCTAATCACTGTAGTAATACATAGTGCAGTGTTATGTTATTGCTGTATTTGTGAAGTTGCTCTGTTTTCAAAAACTGATGTCATTTGTGATCTTTGCTTTTGAATATGTTCCTATTTTGAATACTGTCTTTATTCAGCAGAAGATATTTACTGAATACCCACTGTGTCAGGCATTGATCTAAGTGAACAAAGAATAAAAATACCTGATTGCTTGAAACTTATCTCTGGTTGGAGGAGGTAGGACACATACAATAAAGCAAAACAGAAATTGGGAGGCAGAGGCAGTTGAATTTCTGAGTTCAAGGCCAGCCTGGTCTACAGAGTGAGTTCCAGGACAGCCAGGGCTATAAAGAGAAACCCTGTCTCAAAAAACCAAAAAAAAAAAAAAAAAAAAAAAAGAAAGAAAGAAATTGGGTTGGTAGATTTTGTGTATTGGAAACCACCGTTAATGAAACCTGCTTGTCTTTCCCCTGCTTGTGTCGCTTTGCTTTAGTTAGGAAGCACCTGCTGGCTTCTGTCCCCAGCTGCCTGTCTTCCTTGGAAGGTAGCCTCAAGGCTTTCAGCATTGCCTTGGCTTACTGCTTAAGGTGGTTAGCTCAGCCTTTGTCTTCCAGTCCTCCACCTCTGTTTGAGTCTTGGCTTCGCTTCTCCCCAGCGTCCCACCTTTGGCCTTTCAACTCTGTCACACTCAAGAGACAGTTCACAGAAAACCTCTTCTTAAATGTATTCCATGTTTAAGCAGCATTTTCCCATTTTGTGTTTCCTCCATTTTCATTTTCTTTAGCTAGGATAGTTAGCTTGCCAGTCTCATTTTAAAAATCCTATTTTTAGACAGGCGGTGGTGACGCTTGCCTTTAATCCCAACACTCGGGAGGCAGAGGCAGGCGGATTTCTGAGTTTGAGGCCAGCCTGGTCTACAAAGTGAGTTCCAGGACAGCCAGGGCTATACAGAGAAACCCTGTCTCGAAAAACCAAAAGAAAAAAAAAATCCTGTTTTTTTTTTTGTATCGTCAATTGAGTTGTGAATCTTTTAAGGTTACAGACCTCTTTTCCATTTCAAGTTGAGCTTTCTTACTTAGGAAGAAAGGATAATATTGCTCCAAGGAGTGAGTGTTGTGAGTTTTCTGAGAGTTATGTAGCCACTGTGGTTGCCGCAGCTCTGGCCTTAGTGCTCAAGAGCCCTTGTGTCTGTCATCCCCCACCAGGACTAGGAGCGCTTACAGTTTCACTTCCATTTTCTTAATGGGTCACAGTTTTAGGTTTCTTTCTTTCTTTCTTTCTTTCTTTCTTTCTTTCTTTCTTTTTTTTAAATGATACAATGTTACTTTTCAAAAATCACATGAAAATGTGATGATGTAACAATGATTATAAAGCAGGAATTCAAGGCCCATCATGTGGGTGCTCACACTGATTGTAAGACCTTTGGCAAGTTCCTTTCTCTCTCTTCAGTGTATCCATATGGTAGGGAAACAAATACCTACCTTACGGATGCTTTTAGGAAAAATGAGATCGCAACACTATCTTGATGTAGTAATTAATCTCTCACAGTGGAGGTGTTTCTGATGGTCTCAGCTATGTGGAGAGAGAAGACAGGAGGAGCAGAGGGGACAGTGTGGGAGAAGGAGGAGAGGAATGAATTAACTCGCTCACTGCTGGGATCTAATGACTATAGAAACTGCTATAAATGATATATATAGGGCACTATTCAAAGCAAAAAATTATCTGGTTTAAAATACCATTAATGCCAGTATCAGGGAGCCTGCTTTGTAATTAAGTCCCCACTCTTTCATTTAGATCAGTTTTTTTTTTATATACTTTATCAGTTAGATTCTGTTTAAGAATTGATTGTTGATAAACATAAACATGGATAGGACTTATTTAATATTCATTCTAAGAAAGACTTAATAGGGAAGTCAATAGGTAAAACTTTTTTTTTTTTTTTAAAGGTGAAAGGGCAGTTTAAAAGGCGCTTTCTGAACCTGTGAAAAGTTTTCCACATTCCTGGCAGGTTTTATTAATTTTTTATTTGGTAATCTGCTCATGTAAAAGTGTGTTGAGAACTGAGGGCTTGTGAGAGAGGAGTGCCAGAACTCCTGTGTTGTAAAGCGAGCGACGTGAACACTGAAAGGAAAAGCACACATCCAGGTTACAGAAGTGACCTGATGGGGAATTTGCCTTGTGTGTTCTTTTTCTCTCCTTGTCTTGTTTTATTACTTGACAAGCAAAGGACTTTACTGTCTGTCTTCTCTTGTTATCTTTTTCTCCTTGTTTAAAGTTAAATCTTGCTGTTCCTTGTGGAGCCTTTCCTTTCTTTGCTCTTGTCCTTTCTGTGCATTTTCACCTCAGGGGACTCTGGGCTGGTAGCCTTTCTGGTGCAGATCCTATCTACATGCAAACTTGCTGTCTCATCATCTAATTCCTGGGAGACTATCAGCCTAAAGCCTAAAGCTTTAGGAGTTGGGAGGAGCAGACTTGTCTCTCTTGGTATTGCTTGTGTGCTAAGAAAGTAGGGACATAAATTTCAGTCTTTGTCATTCACTTGAATTTTATCATTTGTATGCAAAAGACTGGCTGTACCTTCAGGTATCTAAAACATATGCATACTTTATATTTGTGTGTGTGTATGTGTGCGCATATATGTGTGTATATAGTTGTCTCTCAGTATTAGTTCTAGAATCTCCCAAGGCTGCTAGAATCTGCAGCACTGCTTCTAACCAACTGTATCACTTTGAATACCTTGTCTCTAGGTTACTTCTAACTAACACTGTGTGAATGTGATGTAAACAATTTAAAACCCTATGTTTAGGACAAAAAAAATGTGTGTATTCAGTTGCACAAAGCAACTTTTCTTTGTGTGTGTCTACTCTTGGCATATGTGTGGGTAGAGGCCAGAGGTTGACATCTGTTTTGTCTTACATGTTTTTCTTATTTTTTGAGACAAGTCTGTCATTGAGTCTGGAGCTCATCCATTGGGATAGGCTGACTGGCCATTATGCTCTAGAGATCCACCTGTCTCTGGCTTCCTACTGTTGTTGGGCTTAATGACTAGTGCTTAACATTCATCCTAGGCACTGAACTGTCTCCATGCTTGCATAGCAGACTGTTTTATTGATTGATCCATCTCTTCCAGTACAACATCACTTTATAGGCTATTGTTTGTTTGTTGGTTTGGTTTTTGGTGGTTTTTTGTTTTTTTGTTTGAGCCAGGTCTTCTCTACGTAACCGTTGCTGTCCCGGAACTTGCTCTGTAGACCAGGCTGACCTTAAAGGCTAACTTTTTATTTCTATCTTTAGTGTTTCTTCAGTTAAACTGAGGATGTTGAGTCTGTGGATTTGGAGCCTATAGATGTTGAAGGCCAACAATACTTTCATGTATATTTGCTTCTGTACCCTACTATTCTCTGCCTGGAGGAGTCTTTCTTTTCTTAGATCCTACTTAAAAAGTCATCCTAGGAAATGTGCCCTGATTAAGTAGAGTGAGTTATTTTTTACTTACAGTGTCTTTAGCTTTTACAGCATCTGATGTGAGTCTGTTTCTTTCTCTACTCTCTTTGAGCCTAGGGGTCATGTCTTACTTTGTTTAGTGAATTTCCCTCCCCCAGATACCTTAACATTACTGCTACATAGGATGTGTATGGCTTGTGAACAAACATCAGAAGAGAACACACAGAAAATCTTTTCAATAATCTTTAAACTGGAAGAGATTAGAGATTATTTTGTCTTATCTGTCTATTCAGGGGCTTAGTAGTGCCTTCTGTAGAGGTAGTCTGCAAATTTTTATTGAGTAAATTAGAAGCAAGTTTTATATGATATATATATATTTTTATTTGCACCTATGTGTGTGTCTCTCTGAATGCCACATGTGTGTTAGTGCCTGTGAAGGCCAGAAGAGGGCATCTAGTTCTGTGGGGATGGAGTTATAGACGGTTGTGGCCCACCCAACATGGGTATTAGGAACTGAACTTGGGGGTCTCTGCAAGAGCTGCCAGCACTCTTAACCAGTAAGCCATCTCTACAGCCTGAGAGGGAAAACTTCATAGTAGATATTTTCTGTGTGACTTTCCTTCTTCCTCATTTCTAGGAAGCATGTAGTACTAAGACTGCTTTGTACCCCTGGGAGAATGTGCCTTATGCTGGCTTCTCTTGATTTAGTAGGAAGATTTTGACACAACACAATCAGTTTAAACTTTTCTTTAAACTTGTCTGCCTTTCTGGGGCTGGAGTGATGGCTCAGTGGTTAAGAGTACTGGCTGCTATTCTGGAGGACCTGGCTCAATTCCCAGCACCCACATGGCAGTTCACAACTGTTTGTAATTCCAGTTCCAGGGGAGCCAACACTCCCACACAAACATACATATAGGCAAAACACTGATCCACATAAAACAAGTAAATAAATCTATCTTAAACAAACAAACAAACAAACATCTGCCTTTTGTCTAAGAGATTAGATTTCTAATTATCTTTCAGATATTGTCTGTTCAGAAACTTTTACCATTGCCAAATTTTTCATGGCCTGCACGCTGAGCTGTGTAATCCCCGATGGGATAATGACCCATTTAAGAAACTGATCTAAAATGGGCTGAAATGATGCTCTTGATTGATTTCTTCTTTATTCATGGTCCTCTTCTGGTGTTGTGTTTGTTGAAAAAACAAGAATGTCTTATTAGCCTTACATTATATAAGAGCTGTTATTAAGTAATAATAATGCTAAATGAAACTTGAAGGCAAACCAAATGAATATGTTTTTTCAAATGTTGGCCATAGCTGAGGCATTGAGGCTTGAAGAAGGAAAGCTCAGTTGGAAGTAAGGAAGTCGCCACTGCATCTCTTTCCTGATGATGGATTTTAGCCTCAGACTTGCCCAAGTAATTTACATGTAATTAGCTAGGAGGGAGAATTATGTGAATCTAGGGGATAGGCATATAGATTTGATCATCTAGTAAATGAATAATTTGATATTTGTCACCACAGTCATGATTAGCACTTAGTGAATGGTTCCTGTGTGTCAGTCACCGTGCTAAGGACTCCCCCACACAGTGTTTACAGTTTACTTCTTTCTTTATCTCATGCTGTAGGAAGAGGAAACATTGAGAGCATTGAACACAAGGCTAGGAATTTGAACTCCTAGAAGCTCTGTAAGCTGCACTACACAGGAGCAAACATTGTAGGATTTCACTCTTAGAAGCAGATTACAGGCTCAGAGGAAAGCAGTTTCCAAGTATGTGTCCATTTTCAAAATCATGGTAAAATTTAAGTCTGTATTTGAATGCCTTTCCATGAGCCTTAGTTTTCAGTGTCACTTTTGCCAGGTTACCAAGACATTTTGCTTCACTTGCAGGAGTTTATTAAGGTAAAATATACTTAAAACATGAAGCAGGGATGCAGTGGGTGCAGTTGAGTGGTAGTGTGCCTGCCTAGTACAAGGCACCTAGCACTGCCAGGATGGGGAGTAGAGTGAAGTGACTTGTCAATTTTATATTCAATTCATAATTTTAAAAAATTAATTAACTAATTAGGACAAGGTCTCAGGCAGTATGGGCTGACCTTGAACTCCTGATCCTTCTACCTCTAGTTCCCCACTGCTGGGATTACAGGCATGCACTGGTGTTCTCAGAGAAGGAGATGAAACTTTGAAATATCATCTATGAATTAAATTATGGTTGGATATGTGTGTGAAGCGTAGCAGAAATTTGAGAATTAATACTTGTTAATCTCTTGAATATGTTGTTTAAGTTAGTGTGGTTCTGTGGAATATTTCCCTAATGTTACTTCTTTTTGGTCAATTAAAGTATGTCACTTTTTCAATTCTATACTTTGTTTAGAATGAGTCCCTACTCAGTATATTATTGATAATGCATTTAAGAAGTACTTCTGATATCTGCCCTAGTATATTTGTATGTTAACTGGGAGACTTAAAAGTTTCACATTTTAATTCTTTTTCCTTACAAGAGCTAAGCCTGGAGATTGTTTTTTAAAAAATATTTTGTTTATTTATTTTAGTGGTGGAACTCAAAACCAGGCCCTGTGCATGCTAGGTGGGCAGCCCACCACTTTTTAGTAAATGATGCTATATATGTTTAAAAATTCTGGGCTTTTATAAAAAAAATGTATCAGAGGTTACATGTACGAGTAGAGTACCTAGTAATTTATTAAAGATTAAGAAATCTTTAATATCAAAATGGGGTAGCTGGAGAGATGACTCCATAGATGAGCTTGTATGTATGGCTTTTCCAGATGGCCTAGATTCAGCACTCCTACCCCCAGCTCATAACCCCCTATATCTCTCTGCTGGGGCACCAACCCTCATGTGTACATGCCCCAACCCCACATTGAAAAATAAAATAAATACGTGGGGAAGAAGGTCTGAATTGGTCCTGAGATTCTCAATTGGTACTTGCTTCCAGGTCTTGCAACGTTGTTTAATCCCTAGAACTGAAATGGTGGAAAGAGAGAACTGACTCCCCCAGGATTGTCTTCTGACCTCCACATGCATATTGTGGCATATGTACAGTAACATACAATCATATATACATACCCACAGCAAAAAAGTAACTTCTCCTTTAAAAATGCATCATTGGTGCTGAGGTCAGCTATGGAAGCTAGTGAGTGATTGGGGCAGAGAGTCAGAGTCTTAAGATCTTCACGTCCTTGGACATTATTGACCTTTCTACCACAGGTTTCTTTCTTAAAGTGGCTGCTAGTATTGGTATTGTAGGAATCCATTACTAGAAACAATGCTGAGTGTTTAATGCCAGATACTGCAGTGTTTATCCTCCTCTCACATACTCCTGTTTCATAGTGCAAGCTAGGTGTGAAGATGGTGTGTGTTTACAGTTTCACCTTGACTTCGGAGTTGACCTAAGATCAAGTGCAGGAGACAACAATGGCTACCCTATACTGCCTGCACTGTTTGCCAGTTCATTTCTTATGTATTTTTAATAGAACCGAGCCCAGCCCATGCATAGAAGTGGGGGGTCTCTTTTCGGGGGCAGTTAGTTATGTATTCTCTAAGTTTGGCAGAGCATGTATAATTCTTCCTTTTACTGATTTTTCACTATTTATACATTGATTTATTTCTTTGTATGTGTGCATGCGCGTGCATGTGTGCATGTGTGTTGGTGCCTGTGGGTGTATGTAGGCCTGTGGGCACATGCCCACAATGTAGGTAAGGAAGTCAGAGGCAGCTTGTGGGAGGCAGTTCCTTTCTTTCACCAGGTGAGTTCCAGGGGTCAAACTCATGTTGTCAGCCTTGGGAAGAATCACCATCTTGCTGGCCCTGTTTTTCCTATTACTTAGTTTCAGACTTCATATACTTGTATAAAAATATCTCTCTATATATCTATATCTATCTATATATTATAGTATAATATATAAATACCAAGATATTTCCTAAAGTTCTTGAATTGGCCATGCTGGATCTCAGAGTTTTTTTTTACCATTCACTGATTCTCGTAGGCGTGGATGAGAACTGAGGCTGCCTCTTTCTTCCATTCTCTCTCGTTCCTTTCCCTTCTCTTTATAACACCCCCCCCCCCATTCTTTCATTTCCCCAGTTGGTTAGGAAGACAGACAGATGCACACTAAATTTATAATCTAGTTTGTGCACACAGTTGATGGAGGAAACACAGCCTTCCAAGTTACATCCTTTTTTAAAGTGAAGTTTTAAGTATGTTATCTTAACTGACTGGGGAGATTGAATTGTCACTTATGCTAATGTGATGTATTGGAATTTGGGTTAGTGATCAAGATTGGCATCATTAAAGAGAAATAAGTCATAGTTTTCACATCTGAGAAGTCACCTGCTTTTCACGGCTGCATAAACAGTGATTACAAACTCAGCACCTGACAGTCTGCCTAGGAGTCTGGATCTGCTGCCACCGCTGGGTCCTTCCTCAGGAACACCCAGGCTGACTGAAGTTCATCTGCCTGTCGCCTCTCCTCCTAATGCTCTGCTTGTCTTAGAGGCTTCCTGGTTGGCAGAATTAGGGTTTTAGGGCTGATGTCTCTGTTTCCTTGCAAGCCACAAGTCAGGGATCCTTTTGAGTTCCTCAGAGGCCTGTCTGTGTTCTTGCCACATGGCCCTCCCACCAGTATAGATCTGAATCAAAGGTTAGTGATAGAAACATCTGTCTATGTGCACTGGGATGGCAAATGGCACTGTCACATGTGCTTGTTTGCTGCTGTTCCCTGAGTACTTTCAATCAACTTTACTGCGGCATAATTTATATGAAATGAGCTCATCTATTTAAAATGTATGATTTGAAGAGATTTGAGATATGTATATGTCATGAAAACACTGCCACAAGGAAAGACATTTCATCATTCTTTAAAGATGGTTCCTTGTCCAGTCTGATAGTCCCTCCTGAAATAACTTCATCTTCTGATACTCATTGCTGCTTTCTCTAGCCTAGTTTTACTTTGGTATTTTAAATAGCATGATGAAAAAAGAGGAGATGGTGAAAGGTTATTCCTCCATTTTTTTGTTTTTGTTTTTTTAAAATACTATTTTATTTTACTTTATGCCTATGGGTGTTTGTTTGTGTGGAACTCTGTGCATCACAGGCATGATTGGTGCCAGAAGAGGGTGTCACATCCCCTGGACTGTTACAGTAGTTGTGAGCCACCATGTGGGTTCTGGGAGTTAAACCAGGGTCTTCTGGAAGAGTGGCCAGTGCTTTTGACTGCTGAACCATCTCTCCAGGTCCGATACATATTACTCTTAACTTACACTTTCCTCAGATTCCTTCTTGGCAAAATAATCCTTTATCAGGTAATGCTTTATGGTTTTGGGATGTGGTAAAATGATTCTTATATTTTCTCAAGATAGTTGCTGTATGCTCTTGTTCTCTGTTAGATCTCCAAAGCCAGATAGATTTAAATAGGTAGCTTCCTCATCTACTGTTCTAGTTACTGTCTCTTAAGGCCCAAACCAGGTAATTTCCCATTAGAAATTCTGGTAGTAGTGAATCTTTTCACTGGTTACTGGAAACCCAGCCCTTCTAGAGAAGTCAGAGTGTACTCACCTCAGACTTTCTGTTGTTACAGTTCATGTCACAGTGTGAATTTAGGAGACACGAACAGTTTCCCTTGTAGTCACTTACTGTCACCCCCTCCCCCTGCTCCTCGTATAATGCAGTGTTGTGTAGTGCAGGAAGGTTTTAGGAAGCCTTGCTTCTTGCAGCAGAAGAAAAAGAGAGCTCAGAGGAGACTCAGTGAGACCCTCTAAAAGCTGTCAACTGTCAACGAGACAGTGTTGATCAATGCCGTATACCTGAATGCAAAGTTTCTACTAATGGTATTGAAACAGATAGTAATTTTAGTGTATTTTTTAAATGTGTTTACTATATATTTGTATAATATATCCAAATATTACTACTTCTGCATTTAAGCTAAGAAAACTTATGTTATGGATAGAATTAGAAATCTGTTTTAATTTACTAAAGATACAGTCTCATAGCTCAAGGTGGCCTGGAATTTACTATGTAGGTGAAGAAAGTCTTCGACTCCTTATCCTTGTGTCTTTAAGGAGTGCTGCCCTAACTGCTTAAGGGAAGCTATCTCCTGTCTCACCCGTACTTTTCATGCACGAAAAAGAGGTAAAGTAGAATAAATGGGAAAATGGAAGCCAAGAGTTCTCTTTTACTTTGTTTATAGAATCAGAAGACCATGTGAGGGTCTGTTGTGCCCTCCCAGGTGTTCCTGTGTTCAGGTGTTCTCTCAGCGTAACCTTGTCTGTCCTGGAACTACAGTGTATGCCAGGCTACTGTGGAACTTAGAGATCCACTTGCCTCCCTCCTGAGTGCAGGGATTAAAGGTGTGCACCACCATTTGTAGCCTTACCTGGCATAGTGCATCTGTGTAAATGAAGGGAAGAGGACTTGTTTTTTCACTGCTGTGACAGAATACTCAACAAAACCAAGGAAGACAAGATTTATTTTGGGTCATCATTTAAGAATGGATACAAGTTTGTCATGGTGTAGAAGGCATGGCAGCAGGAACTTGGGGTGTCTGGTTGTGCCGTGTAACCTAGAGGGCTTTGCATTTTCTTGAGCAGGGGATCCTGCATATCTGGGCCTGTCTGGCTGCTTCATAGGGTAGCAGGCACACTGTTGCTGACCACTGCCACCTTTGCAGAGCTGTAGAAGGGTTGTGTTAACTCACTAAGTGTGTCCTAGTTTCCTTCCGCCTCTTGCACTGTTAGGATGATGTTCCACATTGTGTGTAATTTCTGCCTCAGAAAGCAGCTCCAGCAGTCACTAAAGGAGGACTCCCAGTTGCTATGAGAACCTTAGGCAACAACTATGTAACAGAATGTCTCACCCTAAAAAAACTAAAAAAAAAAAAAAAAAGATTTATTACTTATTTGTGTGCCTGTGAATGCCAGGAGAGGGTATCAGGTCTCCTGGAACTGGAATGGTTGTGAGCCACCTGATGTGAGTGTTGGGATTTGAACTCAGGTCCTGTGGAAGAGCACAAGGGCTCTCAACAGCAGAGCTATCTTCTCAGCCTCAGCAGTTCTTTTGACACCACTTTTTCCTTCTGCTATCCAGGAAGCAGTGATTGCTCAAGTTCACCTCAATACTGTCTGAAAAACACATTACCTGTTTATTGTCTCTGTGTGTGTTTTCTCTGGGCCAGAATCTAACTCCGAATCACTCACGAGTCACATTTATTTGCTGCTGTATTAGCAACTTCCTATTGCTGTGATAAAACACCATGACCACAGCAACTGACTGAACAGTGTTTGTTTGGGCTCAGAGTTCCAGAGCATAGAGTTTCCTTCACAGTCATGGTGGGGCAGCATGGCAGCAGGCAGGCGTGGCTGCTGCAGTTGGAGCTTTTATAACTTGGACAACAAGCATGAGACAGAAAGTAGACTGAGGATGGTGTGAGTTTTTTAAGCCTCAGAATCCCGCCCCCAGAGACATAACTTCTTTTAACAAAGCCACAACTCACTTCCCCAAACAGTACCAGCAACTGGGACCAGGTATCTAAAAAGCTGAGAAAATGGGGGACATTTCATTCGAATCACCACAGTGTCCTTAATTTTCTTCAGTCTGAAACATTTCCAAAATTCTTGCCTTTTGTTATTACTTTGGAAAAGTACTGGTTGTGTTGAATACCTCCAGTTTTTGTTTAATGTTTCAGTGACAATTGTTGGGTAAGAATACTACAGAAATGCTATTGTGACTCTTACTGGATGGCACACAGTATCAGTATGCCCATTCATCTGGTGAGATCAGCACTGGTAAGCTGATGTTAGGCTTGTGTACCAGTTGCATGCTAACCTTGCAATTAAGTGTCCTATGGGGAAGGTACCTTGTGATTATGTTAATTACCTTATTTTCATCATGCTTTTAGTTTCTAATTTCAAATTCTGGTGATAGTTTGTATCTGAATGAATATTATTACCTTGGTGTTTGGCTAGTATTATTTTCTGTTTCTTTTCTTTCTTCTGTAAGGAAGAGCTGTCTGAAGTATGTACTTTAAGTGTATCAAAATAGACTCATGAATATTTTCTCTATCCTGTAGACTCAGATTTTATTCTCTGGATTTCATCTATTTCTTTCTCTTACTTTGGTGCTTTGGTCATCTGAGTTTTGGTCCTCAGGACTCTCTCAATCTTTCATCTTGTCTCAATCACTTTTTGAGGACAGATTATAGCAGCAGCATCAGTTGTCCCAGGCTTATCTTGTCCCTTTTTTCTTCCCTAGCCGTCAATTTGGCCATCTCACCAAGGAGTTGTTTATTTTTACTGTGGGTTGAATTTTTTCCATTTTTTCTCCATTAGCATCTTTAAAAATGTTTGTGTTAGAATGACTTTGGATGGCACAGACGTATGACCCTGCTGTAAGAATACTAGTGCATAGCCAGTGGTTGTCTTGTGATGGACTTTGTCTCCCAGCAAGTTCACTCATTTAGTCATGGATGAGTTTTACACCTTAACATTGCTCACATGTTACTCCATGGAAACAACTGATATTTTTCTTTGGTTTTGTTCTGTGTTTGGTAATAACAATTTAAAAAGCTCTTCTAAAAGTTTCCTTCTAATATCACATAGTATAGAAATGTTTATAGCTCTTATTTATTTATTTATTTATTTATTTATTTATTTATGATGTTATGATAGTTTCAGTTTTTCCATAAAGAAAGTTTAAACTGTTTCTAGGTTCTTCTAGTTCACTTCCATGTCAGAGATGGGTTACTCTCTAGAATACATTTGTCTGTCTGTCTGTCTGTCTGTCTGCTTGCCTGCCTGCCTGCCTGCCTGCCTTTGTGTGTGGTTTGGGATGGTGTGAGCTCTATTTATATGATGCATGCACATGAGTATGCAGGTGTATATGCCTGTGCACGGATATGTGGAAGTTGGAGGAAGTCTTCGGGTGCCTCCCTTTTTGGCTCTTTGCGGTATTATGTTGACCCAAGGTATCTCCGTAAGCCAAAAGTTTGGCATTCCAGCTAGGCTGACTGGCTAGTAAGCTCCTGCTTCCTCCTTCCAGTGGTCTAGCTGAGGTCCTCATGTTTGCACAGCAAGTATTCTTTCTGTGAGCCGGCTTCCCAGTACCTACAGTAGATTTCATTTTTCCCCTTGCTGCTTTGGTTTTTAAAGCAATGTTTGTTCTCAATTTATTTCCTATCTCTGTTGTAAACTGCAGCTTGAAATTTGCAACGTCTGGAAAGTTGGAAACAAGGAAAACATCATGGAGCATGGTTTATAAGCTACAGCTTCCCAGACATTGTGCTTTTAGCTAAGCAAGGCATTAACTAGTGCCCCCTTGTACTTGGGCTGTGTCAGTTTGCTTCACAAAATTCATCCATACTTCCCATTAATTTATCCCAGTTTTATTTCTAAGTATTTTCCCGTGGTCAGCCATGGCAGAGTCAACCTCAACTCTGAATGGGCACAAACACATGTTCCTGACTGCAGCCAGAGAGTACTGTACTTGCTCACTTCTCCAGGCGTTCTTGATGTGTGCTGAAGCTGGAGAAGTACTGATGCATTTCCTAGTGACTGCTTCAGACCGCACTGGGAACAGGAGTGCCAGCTCATGCTCTGTCTGTTGAAAGCAGCTCTTACATTTCTGCATCAGTCTGCTGTTTTTCAGCTATTTCTTGTCATTTTTTGCAGCTGATTTGCTTAATAATTCTAATTAGCTTTTGTTTATGGGTCTATGTTAAAAAGTATAAATCTTGATTGTTGATTGTGTTATGAACATTAAATGTCATCATTAATGTCTATACTTGGGTAGCTAGCTTACACTAAACTTGACTTTTGGATGCTTCCGTTCAGTGTGTTCATATGCAGTGAGATATGAGAAAGCAAACACTGGGTTTTTTTGTTGTTGTTGAATATTGAAACACATTTTGTTTTCATTTAGAGTTAATGGTGGGTTAATTTCTACGAAATTCTTTTACTATTCATCCAGTGAGGAAAGAGCACAAGATCTTTAAATGACTTGTATTTTGTTTTCATCTCCACAGACTGGGTAGGATCACTATTGTATTGTATTGGCACATACACGCTGGACAGCTGATGAACTGTATTCCCGATCTTTCATAGGCTGTCTCAGAAAACTGAGCACAAGCATTTTCAATGTGTGTCATACAGGGAATAAAGCTGCAAGAGAAATACTGTTTTCTTCTTAGATATTTCTAACATAGAACAGTTGGTTTGTTAAACCTAATTTTTAGTACCTGTTTGCTAATTTTTGACATTTATGAAAAATTAGTAAGGTCCATGTCATTATCAGTAGTTACTACTTGGTTATTACCATTTTGATTTTTTTGACACAGGGTCTGGCTGTGTAGCTGGGGATGGCATCCAACTCACAATCCTGCTTTAGCTTGTTGAGTGCTGGGATCACAATCCTGTGTCACCATGAAGGGCTTATTTTAATTTTTTAAAAAGCAGCATCTTGACAGTATTTCTTTTATTTGGAAGTTCTTTCAGAACTTGTCTGAAGTTCTGATTGGCAGTGCCCTTGTCATTTGATTCATTTAAAACTGAAGGAAGTAATTTTTCAAAATTTGAGTTTATTGATATTGTAATAAAACATCTTTCAGACTAGCCGAGAGTGGCCTTGGCTTTGGGCCCTCTTGCCACCACTTCCCTAGCGCAGGGCTTGTAGGCTTGCTCCAGCATACCTGCTTATTCGATGCTGGGGATCAAGCCCAGGTCCCTGTGTATGCTCAGCAAGCATTCTACCAACTCAGCGGCATCTGCCAGCTGAGCCGTATCGCCACTCGTGCTGCTTCCTTTTGTATCCATTCCTTAGAAGAGTATAATTTTAAATTGTGTATAAAAGATAATAAAATAATTCAAATAGAAATTCAAATCAAAAGGCATTTTTAACTTAGTAACCATCTAAGATTTATGTAATTTATGTAGGCATCCTCACAACCTGTATTGTAAAAAATTTGCAGTAAATACATTCAACTTTATATTGAAAGTTGAAAAACATTCACTTCAACTGAAATAGTTAATGGATACTGACAAGACCAGTACTATTTTTATGTATAATTTTGAAAAGGCTTATGTCATAGGAATATTAAGTACCAGTGAACTTTTTAATCAAGAGCCCTGGGAAGAGCTGCTCAGTACTAAAATTTTCTTTGTAGCATGCTTCACTGCCAGGAAGGATTAAAAGAAATGATAATTCAAACATTGTTCATGGGTAAAAATCTACGTAATAAGCTGGCAAGATGGCAGGAAAGGCGATTGCCACCAAGCCTCATGACCTGAGTTTGAGTCTGATGACCCATCCTTGTCCCTGTCACTCATGTGATAGAGAACTCACTTAGATGAGTTATCCTCTCACCTTTACACACGTGCTGTGGTTTGTGTTTGTGTGTGCATGTACACACACACAGACAGACAGACACACACACACGTTTTAGAAAAGACGATAAAACAAATCAGGAACAATATCATTTAATAGCTTTTTTCACAAATATATATGTATATGTATAAAGATCTCAAGTTTAGAACAAATATTTAGGTTACACATTAAAGTCCAGTTGACTTGTATTGTGGGAAGATTGTTAATAGATCTCAAATGTTTAATATTTTGATTTTTGAGTAGATTATCATCTGACTGTTTCTACCCACCAGCTCTTAATAATGACGCGGAGACTATTTATTTATTTATTTATTTATGAATGAAAGCTTAGGCCTTAGCTTGCTACTTTCCAACTAGCTCATATAATTTAATTAACCTGTTTATTCTAATCTACATTTGCCATGTGGCTCCTTCCCTCTCACTAAGTCTGGGTATGTCTGATTTCCTCAGTGTCTGGCTGGTGAATTCCTCACTCCTCTTTTCATCCCATAGTTACTATCTCTGCCTGGAAGTTCCCCTTTCCTCTCCTGTCTCAGCTATAGTCTGTCAGCTCTTTATTAAACCTTCTTTATTGGAAGGTGGCGGAGAAGAATGTTTACAAAATCCTCAGGCAGGTGATGATCCAATAAAAATACCAATACAAGAATCCAGTACATTTGAATAATACAAAGACAACCTTTACACAATGCACAGAAAGATTATCCCAATAGTAGATACACCTTTTTTTTTTTTTTTTTTTTTTTTTTAAGTTTGCTTCTTCTGTAATGTACTTTTAAAGCTAGAGGTAGATGTGTCTGGAGTAGTTACCGCACCAGTCTTTCTTTCTCTTCTTTGATTAAGTCCAGCAGCAGTAAGTTCTTCATGTTTGATGACCACAGGAATAAGGAGTATTTCTGCTGGCGTTTATCCCGCTGACTGTTATGATCTGCACAATACATGGTGATGCCCAGAGAATTGCTTTAAAGTCAGAGGAATAAGCCCATGAAAAAAAGGAGGAGACACTTGAGCAATCCTGTAAGCTTTTCTTTTGAGAGAATTCGTCCAGTAGTTTGTGTAATGAATTCTGTGACAATAATTTTAGGACCACTGGTCCTGAAGAGAGTTTTGTGATTAAGTTGAAGAAACACCATGTACTGTAATTATAGCCTATTAAGATTCACAGTGCACATTAATATGCTAAGGGTTCTGAGCCATCTCTTGAAAAAGAAGTTTACCAAATGTCTTGGACAATGGAATTCTTTCATTCAAGCTTCTCTGTCCTGTGATAAATGCTGCCCTCTAGAGGCATAAATTCACCGGCTCTTCAATTTGAGCACCTTAATACTTGTGAGTAGTAAGTGGCTCTTAACACCAGGTGCACAAGAGTGGAATAGCCTAGTAGAAAAAGATGGTCTGATTTAATTTTAAGAAAATTTATGCTCTAAATTGGCTTTATTATGTTTACTACAATCATCTTTGTAATCAGGTCTCTCTTTGGTGGCACTTGGGATGGAATCTAGGGCTTTGCATGTGCTCTGTGGGCCTTCTACTATTCACTGTGCTGGAATAACATTCTTTTAATAGAAGAAATTGTTACCGTTTAATTTTTATTACATTTTAATTTTGTGAACACATACATAGAGTTCAGAGAATAACTTCCAAGAATCAGTTCTTACCTCCTCCTGGGGATCAAGCTCAGGTAACCAGGCTTGTCATCAAGCACCTTGACCCGCTGAACTGTCCTGTGGCTCTGATATAGGGAATTGTTGACACACAAGTCTTCATGAACCCACTATGCAGTCCAGACTGGCCTTAAACTCCTAGTGAACCTCCTGCCTCATCCCACCACACCCATCTTTGTCTACTTTATTGAAGACCTGATACAATCTTGCTTAAGAGAGTGAGCAGTTGTTCCCACAGTCCTTATTTTTCCAGACCTCTAACTGGAGCCAAGATTATGTCCTACAACACCCTCTTCTACTTAAATTGGGAAGAAGAGGATTGTGTAGAGTGTGTTTTTTAAGACTTGCAAAAACTTTATACATATGTGTAGAACTTGTTTCAAAAAATGGGAGGGGAGGAAAAGAGGAGGGGTGAAACCACGTACGAATAGACAACATGCTTTTGTATTTTTGCTGAATGAGTTAATGTGATTTACTTACAGAGATTCTAGTTTCAGTGTTTTAGTTCAAATAGTTCTAATTATTTGCCCTTTTGATTTTGGTATTGCTATGTACTAACTGAAACTCATGGTACAGTTTAATGGAAGTGAAAAAGTTAAAACAGAACAGGATTGATGAAGTCCATTTATCATGTTGACCATTCAGCTATCTTCCTGACTCTCCAGAAAATTCCACTTACGATCTTGAACACACTGCATTTACTAGGTGGGAATAAGAACCTTCGTGGCACTGTGACTGCTGCTGTGGGTGTCTTTTCCCTCTTTAGAGGAAGGGCTGATAGGATCTGGATGCTCTCAGTTCCGTAAGAAAGATAGGAAACATGCTAAGTGTGATGGCCAAAGAAACACTGCATGAATTCTCCTTGGCTATGGCTGTAAAATGGTAGAATTCCTAGATCTCAAATAGGAGGGCAGCCCATTAGAATCTGTTAAGTTCTGCCCCATGCCCCACCCTCCTAATACTGGGGATTGAACCTAGGCCTTTGAGCACGATAGACAAGTAGCCCTGCTACTTTTTTAGTTTGTATTTCAAGGTAGTATGTAAGTTACACAGGGTTTCCTTGAGTTTGTGACCCTTTTCTTGGCCTCTGGGTATCTGCTAGAGGGATGGCTAATTTCCTTCTTATATGCTTATGTGTTATTAATACATTTTCCCTCATTCTTTTCATTCCTACTCCCCTTATGCAATTTAGTCTGTAGGTTATAGACAAACCAGGCAATGGTCATCACTTAGAATTTCTGCTATTGGAGCTGCTATAGCAGCTGATGGGACTGGTTTTTAACGGTTTTGTGAGGAGCAGAGGATTTATTTTATACAAGTCTTAGAGTTTGTCATCTTGAGAATTTTGTTCGGAGTTTATTGTTAAGAATAAAATTGTACGTGTTGGGTCATGTTTTTGATTGTTTATTTCAGATTGTTTATTGGTATTGGGATACTATCATACTGGGCTATAATTCACAGAATCCTTTACAATAAGATACAGGCACTGTGCATTACATGGATGCATAAGATACAAATCCCAAAGAGAAGTGCAAGCTAACAGCTCTTGATTGGAATGGCTGCTTCATGTAGTTTGAGGCATGAGACCCTGAGTTTGTGGGGCAGCAGTGGCGGAGGGACCAGTGAGCCTTGTCCTGTTCACTGGGCTTTTGTGGTACTAGAGTGCTGTTATGGGGATCATTTGATTGACTTTGCTGTTTTCCTGCTCTACAGCCTGTGAGCGGATGCTTTCTCTCTCTGAGAGTTACTTACATGTTTTAACAAGTTCTTTTTTGCAACTTAGATCCTGGTTTTATAGATTTTTGTAAATATTTTATTTTTCTGAGACTTAAAAATTGCCAAGCACATCTTTCACAGTTTTCCTTCCCCAGAGGTTTACATTTTGGCACCATTTTTCTTGCTTGGTGTGTGTTTTGCACCTTTGGATTGTTTTGGTGTTTGTCCTTCACCTCCTCAGCTTCAGTTCCACTGTAGTTAGGAAACCTTTCCTCCAGCTGGCACTCTTTTTCCCTGAATGCCAGCTGCAGTTGTCTAGGTGTGAAGTGTTGCTTTTTCTTTCTGTATGCATCTTAGTGGCACACTAGTGATAAGCTCCCTGTGAGCTGGTAACAGGCTTTTCTGTCTCTTGCATTACCAGACAGAATGCACTGTTTAGATTCAAGGTCACCTGAAAAATCACAGTGAAGTCAGGCCGAGTGAGCTGAGATAACAAGCTAGCTAGATTTGATTCACCTTAGCACCCTGCCCAGGATGTCCAATTTCCTTCTTCCTTACAGAGGCTCAGATCTGCTCCCATTAGAAGGTCATGGCCTTGCCATCTGTATTACTGTCTTTGTAATGGTTTGTGATTTTTGCCTTGACAGAAACCTCTGTTTGTCTCCAAGTTCCTTTCATTGTAACTTTTGGATTTGGTATTCATCATCAGCAAGCTTACTATTTTAAATACCATTAAAACTCTATATAAATAATGAAGTAAATCAGACACACTGTAGAAATTCAGAAGGTACTAAACATACCTCTTGTGCCTAAGTCAGGGTTAAGGAGCCATTAACAACCTTTGTCCTCCTTTGCATCCCTCATCTGATGCTCTGAACTGATGATCCTCCTTCAGTCTCTTCCTGACTTGTAGGGGCTTTTCTTCCTTTGAAGTTCTTTTCTTCTCAGCTCTTCTTCCTTTGTTACTAGGTACCCGGTGGCCTAAGGTCCTTTGGCCATTCCACTCTTGTTTTTCTATGTCTGAAATGTACATAAAATGACCTGAACAGTTTTACGTTTCATTGCTTTATAAATGCATTCCAATTGACATAAAAAACTTAGTTCATTTCTTACTGCCTCTGTTAACTTTGCATGTTGAGTAAGAGTCAGTTTTGCTGAGAGATAACTAGGTTTTGTCTTTGGCAAGTGGTGCTATAATGCTCGTACATGGTCTCGTAATCAAGTGTGTGAGTTGATCTGCGATAGGCACCAGAAAGTAGGGGGTCAGGTGTTGCTTTGGGGTCTAAAAGTTACAGCTTGATACCTCCCACCCTGTTCCCCTTAATTTTTATCTAGTAGCCTCCAGTTGGCCTGTTTGAGTTTGATGTAAAATTTATTTATTACTTTAATTTCTAGTGAAGTTGAGCATCTTTAATCACTCTGATTTCCTGTTCTTTGAATCTTTTCTTTGTATGTTCTACATTTATTTTCTGTATTTTCCCTTTATATTGATTTCTGGCACTTTTTATAATCTGTGCATTAATTAGTGTTTTGAGAAATAAGCATTACAACTACTTTTCTAATCTTTCTTACACTCAGTTCTGTCAGTGTTTTAGTTTGTTGCTTGTGTGTATAGTTGATGTTGAGTGTCAGCCTGATAGATTGAGCCAAGCCCAGGACCTCAGTAACAAGCACTTCTGGGTGTTTCCAGAGTGGATTAATTGAGGGCAGAGCTGCCCTGACTGTGGACTGTACCATTCAGAGACTGAGAGGCAGATAAAGTGAATGTGGGAACGAAAATCAGGTGTACACAGCTGTAATCCCAGTACTCCAGAGGTCAGGGTTAAAGGTGCTTTTGGCCTACACAGAAGAGCCCTGTTTTCAAATTCCGGGGACTGAGAATGTACTCCAGTGGTAGAGTGTTAGCATAGCATGTGCAGCCTTGGGCTAGATCTCTAGAGTTGCACCTCACCCAACTCCAGCAAGAAGGGGGCGGAAACCTGAGGGTGGAGGTACTGTGGGAAGCCTGTTGGCATAGACAGACATCCTGTCTTTCTGTTTCCTGACCACTGTGATATGACACCATGATAAGAGCTTCTCTCCTGTGTCACATCCTCCTGCCCCAAGTCAGAGGGAATCCCTCTTTAAAATGATTTCTGCCATGTACTTTTAGTGGTGGAAAAAGCCTGTTAAGACAGTGAGTTTTATTTGCATTGTTTCTAGTCTCTGGACTGATTTGGTTTGTTTTCCTTCATGTCAGCATTGCACTGTTAATTGAGAACAATTCTAATGTGTCTTTGAAATTTAATAAAGTGAACCTTCTCTGAAACTTTCAGGTCAGCTTATCAAGTTTCAAACATCCTTCCAAAATTATCTAATATCAAGCAATTTCTAACAACTCTTGGAATTGTGATTGAAACCTCACTGAATTTACAGCTTTCAGTGCGGTAACAGTCATCTGTTCCTTTATGTACTTTTAAATGTCTTCTGGTACAGTTGATGGCTTTCATAGACATCATCTTTAAATTTACTCTTGTTACTGTAGCTTTGGCTGGCCCAGAACTTGCTATATAGACTAGGCTGGCCTCAAGCTCAGACATCCACTTGCCTTTGCCTCCAAAGTGCTGGAATTATAGGTGTTGCCACCATACCCCATCTCTAGTTCCACCTCCCCATTTTTTGTCCCCATCCCCCCCCCCAACTCTTAATCCAAAAAATAGGTGTCCTCTGTTGATAAGCCTATAATTAGCAAATGCTGCGTTAATGCTGCCCAAGTCTGTTCCTTTTAATTTTTCTTGTACTAACAACATTGAAGCCCTTCCTTGTTCTTGGTCATTTTTATGCTAGTGTGTGGAAAGAGAGGTAGATATGATTTTTAAGGACCAAAAAGTCTTAACTATAGTCCTTATAAAGGTTAAATATCTAGTTCCGGCAAGCAACCTCTTATAGGGTAGACACTTTGTTCCTTTGCAGTCTTGTTAGTTGTACTGACATGTGAAGATCACTTTCATGTCAGCTCAAAGATTAATTTATAAGAATGGCTTTGATTTATACACACACACACACACACATGTATATACATACAGATATATATACACATATACACATATACATACATACATACATATACACATACATACATGCATGCATACATACACACACACATATATCCCTTCTTAATGGGGCTTCTGAGGGAGACTATTCAGAACTGGAAATGTAGTCAGTATTTAATATATTTCTGTAACTGAAACTACTCTGTTTGGATGCTTACAGTAACCGGAATCCTTCTTGATGTGTGAGGTGTCTTACACTTTGTTATAACATGGCTTAAGAGAATAACTTGATAAACCCCTCTGTACTTCATGCTGTTTCCTTCATCAGTAGAAGTACCATCGTGCCTTACCATCTAAATGACTACTAGAATTAAATAATGCCCAGAAGGCATTCAGAAGCGTCTAATCCCTGGGATTGGCCTTCTATGGGCTGCCACCTACTGCCTTTCTGGAAATTTCTTTAAATTCTAGAAAGATACTAGTACAACTGCATTTCCAGCCCTATAGTAACTCTTCTTGGCTTAGTACTTGCATGGATGACTAGCTAGTGTTCTGGGTTTTACTTTCTGTGATTTTTTTTACCCTCTCCTCTGTAGCCTATTCTGGTTGGCCTGGAAATTATGTTAATGATTGTTACTCCTAGGAGCTGGAGAGATGGTTCAGAGGTTAAGAGTTCAATTCCCAGCAACCACGCAGTGGCTCACAACCATCTGTAATGGGATCTGATGCCTTTTTCTGGCGTCTCTGAAGACAGCTACAGTGTACTTGTCATATATGTATAAAATAAATACATAAAATCTTAAAAAAAAAAAAGATTGTTACACCTAGTTAATCACTGTGCCCTTCAAGGAAGCCAGGTTAGTTGCTGCCACTGTAGCCACTGTACTTTTCTGTGCGTTAGCTTGCTCTGTTTCCCTTTCCTATTTTAACTTGTTTTCTTCACTTTTATACTACTTAAATGCTGCAGTAGAAAGCCACCCCAAAGGGTACACATATACACATGTGTATATATGTACATACATGTGTGTGTGTGTGTGTGTGTGTGTGTATATGTATGCATGTATGTATGTATGTATGTATGTATCTATCTATCTATCTAAACTTTAGATTATAAATGTGTACTTGGGTATATTTGTAAGTTTAAGATTATAGAAACTGCTATAAATTCATGGGCATCAACAAGTAGATGTTGGCATAGCTTGGCTGCCTGATGTAGTGTTTCTTCTGTTGACTGCTTCCCTTGGCCCCAGTACCTACCATTCAGTCATTTGGGCTCTGTAGGCTCCCACAATGTCTCTTTCTACAGAAGGTTTTGTTCTCACTTTCCAGGGAAGACAGGACTCCGTGGTGTTCCTTACTTAGTGTCTTCCTTCTTACTGGGATAGGCTTCCTTCCTCTCCACCACCAGGCATGTTCTGCTGCTCTTCGTCATTCTTCACTGTTAAGCCAAAGTTAAAGTTATTTTCACTTAACTTTTTCCTTCAATTTAGTTATTAAAAAAATTAAATTTGCTTGATTCTTGGTTCTAGACTATCCTCTCCTGATTTTTTTTCTCTTTCCAGGCATTCTCAATGTCATGACTCCACGCAGCTATCTTAAGAAGTAGATCAGACAAAACAAGTCTAAATCTGAGTTAGCAGTTCTCACTCACATAATTTCACCTTTAGCCTAATGTCTCAGTCTATTCTCATGGGGCTTCACTGTCTGTCTGTCTGTCTGTCTGTCTGTCTGTCTGTCTGTCTGTCTCTCTCTCTCTCTCTCTCTCTCTCTATATATATATATATATATATATATATATATTTCTTATAACTATTCTGGCCTTATGCTCTACATGTTCTATATATTTAATGTAGAAAAAGATACTCATGTCAGTCATTAGGGAGATGAAAGTTTAGCCTGCAAGATAGCCATCAAAAAATAGCCAGAAGGGCTAAAATTCCAAGGACTCACAACAGAGATTTCCTTGGGAAGATACCCAGGACCCTCTTAGATGACACCTCTGGCAGCCTCTTACAAATTGAAACATGTACTACTAAAGAGAAATGTAAACACTCATTCATAAGACACTCTTTGAAAGGAAGGCGTACTAGATTTATTCAGAATATCTGACTACTGGAAACAACCCAAATATCTTTCAGTAGCTAATGGCTGGAATTTCCTGCAGTGGAATGCTACTCATTAATAAAAAGGAACTCCCAGTGTAAAAAGAGACATAGATGAATAGCACAGACACACTCAGCAGAAGAACCTGGATACAGAATTCTATAATTTCTCTTATATTAAATTTTAGATAAGACAGAGCTACTCTACGATAAAAAGTAAAAATTGTGACCACTGACTGCCTTTGGGTTTAACGATGCTAATGGTGGATAGTTGACTGGATATGTTTGCTAAAGTGATACAAATGTTCAGTGTCTGACCGGTATATGTGCGCACGCAAGCGTTACAGGGTATATTTATTTGTTGGACAGCTAAGATTTGTGTGTATTTCCTGGTATGGATGATTTATCTAGTGATTATAAAAATAGTTGAATGGCTGGGAATGGGAGGCAAAAATGCTTGAAATTTCCACATAAGATTTTTGAAGGTCAAATGTTATAAAGATATAAACAACAAATACCTGTGCATGCTTTATATTCTTCAATAAAAATAACCTTATTCATATGATAAATTCCTTTCTCTTAGGATTCTATACTGATTCCTTACTCTTCAGTCCCTTTTTTTTTAAATTAGGTATTTTCCTCATTTACATTTCCAATGTTATCCCAAATTCCCCCATACCCACCCCCCCTCCCACTTTTTGGCCCTGGCGTTCCCCTGTACTGGGGCATATAAAGTTTGCATGACCAATGGGCCTCTCTTTCCAGTGATGGCTGACTAGGCCATCTTTTGATACATATGCAGCTAGAGTCAAGAGCTCCGGGGTACTGGTTAGTTCATAATGTTGTTCCACCTATAGGGTTGCAGATCCCTTTAGCTCCTTGGGTACTTTCTCTAGCTCCTCCATTGGGGGCCCTGTGATCCATCCAATAGCTGACTGTGAGCGTCCACTTCTGTGTTTGCTAGGCCCCGGCATAGTCTCACAAGAGACAGCTATATCAGGGTCCTTTTAGCAAAATCTTGCTAGTGTATGCAATGGTGTCAGTGTTTGGAGGCTGATTATGGGATGGATCCCTGGATATTGCAGTCTCTAGATGGTCCATCCTTTTGTCTCAGCTCCACAGTTTGTCTCTGTAACTCCTTCCATGGGTGTTTTGTTCCCAATTCTAAGAAGGGGCAAAGTGTCCACACTTTGGTCTTTGTTCTTCTTGAGTTTCATGTGTTTTGCAAATTGTATCTTATATCTTGGCTATTCTAAGTTTCTGGGCTAATATCCACTTATCAGTGAGAACATATCATTTGAGTTCTTTTGTGATTGGGTTTGTGATTGGGTTTTTTTTTGAGGCAGTTTTACTGTGTAGCCCAGGCTGGCCTAGAAGTTGAAGTCCTTCTGCTTTAGTGCCCTAAGCGCTAGAATACAGGTGTGTTCCAACCTGCCCACCCTGTTCTCTGCTTTAAACATCTGTATGTTTGTTGAAAGGTCATTGGCATGGGGGAAAGCTGTTCTTGATTTAGAACATTCACTAGGGTGTGCCCTTTCATAGTTTATCACAGTTATGGTTGGAATTAAAGTGACCCTTGCAGGTTCATGTTTTGAAATCCTGTTCCCAAGCTGGTGCTGTATGGGAAATGGGCCTGGTCAGTGGAGGTTGGTCACTAGGAGTGGTCTTGAAGGTTACAGCCTGGACTCTGCTTCTGGGACTTTGTACTTCCTTGTCTGTTGTAATGTGAGGAATCTCTGGCACAGGCTTCTGCCAACAGGAACTCTTCTCCACCCTTCCTGCAGCTGTGCATGGGGATCTCCACCCTTCCTGCAGCAGTGCATGCAGACCATTTAAATTGTGTGCTTAGTAGGTCCATCCTTGTGTAGTTTCTGTCAGGTGTTTTGTCAAGGCAAGTGATGAGACAAGTGGTTAATACAATTACATACTCTCTCCAGAAGACTTCAGTTTGCAGAGGGCAGAGCTTTTCTAGTATTGCTACTACTCAGGCTTTTTACATCCTAGTGAACAGTACCTGAGAAAAGCAAGTAAGGAACATAGCTCTCTCTCTCTCTCTCTGTGTAAGTATATGTGTACATGTGTGTGCATGTATGTATGTATATGATTACACTTTATTTCGGCTCCTGATTTTAGAGACTTGTGTTGATTATGGTGAGGAGGGTATAGCACAGCAAAGCATGGACATCACAACAGCTTTGGAAGGACATAGAAGGAGATCCAGTGGGGCAAGGGCAAGTGATAGCCCCAGGTTCACACTCCAGTGATTGATTTATTCCAGTAGACCCGCCTCCTACTCATCATCACCTCTCAGCAATACAGTCACGAGATGAATCCATCAGGAGATTCATACATTGATTAGGTCAGAGCCCTCAGAATCCAGACACTTCTGAAAATCTGTCAGCAGACAACCAAGCCCCTAATACATTAGATTGGGATGGGAGGGGAGATGAGGCATTACATACTCGGTTAAACTACAGCACATTTTCATGCTGGGGTATGTATATATAACTCTCTTCCCACACAAACCCTATCTTACTATAGCTCTCATTTGCTTTTGTCAATTAACAAAACACCACAGAAATCTGCTTATGATTACCTTCATTCGAAACACAGATCAGACTGGAGATGGCTCAATGGTTCCAAGCAAACGAGCGCTTGCTGCTCTTCTAGTAGACATGACTTTGGTTCCCAGCACTCACATCAGGCAGCTCACTGCGGTCTGTAACTGCAGTTCCAAGGGATACAATGTTCTCTTCTAGCCTTTGTGGGCACCTGCGTAGAACTGCATGTAACATACACACTTGCACATAATTAGAAAAACAAAGCAGTTCTGTCGCTTAATTTTGCCAGATCTTCACTTTTTATCTATGAAATGTGGATACTAACAGTTTCTGTCTTGTAGGACTTGGAGAGCATAATATTACTATTTCTTAATGAGACATGCAAAGTTCCCATTTTTAAGTGTTCAGCATGTATCGAAGAAATATTGGCAGAACTAGCCATTTTGTTCCTTTAATTTTTTTTCTCATATACTACATTTTGATTGTATCCTTTCCTTTGAGATTTTTCCCACCTCACTTCATGCTCTTGCGCTCTCTCTCTCTCTCTCTCTCTCTCTCTCTCTCTCTCTCTCTCTTTCTCAGAAAGTAAGAGCAAATGGTCAAATAAAACCCAGTAAGATTAAAAAACGTGACAAAGCAAAGAAAAAGCATAGGATCGACCCAAATCCAAACCAAACCCCTAACCCAACCTGTAAAGTCTGTTTTGTGTTGTCCAACTACCCCTGGGCTTGGTTATATATCAGTTGTAACTATCTTCTTGGTTAGGGGTGGGGCTTTGCCACTTCCCCTTCTCTTTGCTCCAGTGTTGTCTGGGTCCAACTTTTTGTGAGCATTGTGCATGCTGTTAAGTCTCTGAGCTCATATGTGTTATCAGCCTTGTTATTTTGAAAGATGCTGTTTCCTTGGAGTCACCCACTGCCTCTGGCTCTTACGATTTTTCCATATTCTTTTACACATTGATCCTTAAGCCTGATTTCCAAGCCATCTGTGTTGACTGTGGGTCCCTGGTAGAGAGCTGTTCTAGGGATCAGTTGGGAAGCTGGTCCCTAAAAGGGGTTACTGAATGGGGTAACAAAGAAGAACGAGGATTTTAAACATTTTTAATGTATACAGTCAGGTGGCAGTTATATTTTGCAACAATCACTTTCATGTAATTATTTTTACAATCATTTTCCCCAGCAGAATGCTTTACCAGAAGAA
Organism: Mus caroli; assembly: GCF_978045245.1. Classification (NCBI taxonomy): domain Eukaryota; kingdom Metazoa; phylum Chordata; class Mammalia; order Rodentia; family Muridae; genus Mus; species Mus caroli. The sequence continues at coordinate 77,201,744 of NW_028227258.1, read as the reverse complement.
TAACTCCTCACACCTCCCCACAGCCATTTGTGACTTCTGTTTGCAGTCTCTGTGAACTTGAGGATTCTAGGTAGCACATATAAATGCATTTATACCGTGGTTGTCTCTGTATGACTGGCTTATAGCTGTGTGGCATAATGTTTTCAAGGTTAATCCATGTCTTACCATGTGTTGTCACACTGATTTGCAACTTCCCTCCTTGTGATTGGAGAAGACACTTTCCCAGTGGATGTGAAAACATGTCCATAGAGTTTTCCCAAGAAAATTGATAATAAATTTATTAAAAATAGCTAACAACTAGACATGTACCAGTACCATGGACATTCATAGTAAGATTATAGGAAGGTAACCATGATCAAGGTTATATATTCTGAATGCTGGGCTGGCAAGATGGTTTAGCAGGTGAAAATACCTGCTGGCAAGCCTGGTGACTTTTGGCTCCTGAAACCCATAAAGTGTTAGAACAGAACCAGCTCCTGAGAGTTGTTCTCTGACCTGCACATGCTTGCCATTATGTGTCCTCTAACAATAAAATATAATAAAATAAAATGCTCAATGTTTTCTATTGAATTTAGAAGTAGCAGCTTTGTATCTTACAGTTCTCAGGAATCCTTGAAGGAGTGAAGATACCTGATATTGTAATCATTTCATGTATTAATTGGTTCTTATCTTGTAATAGCAAGTATTTTAGAAAATGCTGTTTAAACAAGTAGTCTATATTATATATAGTCATATTGATCATGAATTGCATTTAAAAATCCAGTCTTCAGGTTCTTCATGTACCAGTGGTGCCTTATTTCCCCAGGTCTTTATGCATTCTGAAGGTATTAGAAATAGAGCCTTTAGGGCTGGGGAGATGGCCCAGTAGTTACAGAGTAGTACGTTTGCTCTTGCCGAGGGTCGGAGTTCTACTGTAGCACCCACATTGAGGGGCTCACAACTTCTTGTAACTCCAGCTCTAGGTGCATTTCATAACATAACTCTGGCCTCTCAGGGTACCTGCACTTGTGTATGTTGCATTTGTGCACGCGCGCACACACACACACACACATACATAAAAACACACAAACGTTTTAAAATCTTAAAAGAAAAGGAGAGGTTTTAGTAGTTCAGATAGTTGAGAGGTCTTTTGGGGGTGGGGGTGCTGGGGATGGTTCACTGCAGTGACCTTTCTGAATAACAAACCATAGTGCTTCTTACAACCATGTAGTTAAGTGCCCATTGTCTGAAATCCCGTCCAGATTCTAGAGTAACTAGACACTTGTTCATGAACCAACAGCTATTTCCCATATAATAATTCCTAGAGCTACTTCCTTATATGGATGGTTACACTTAGTCTCACTCATGTATTAAAAGTCTGCTGTGGCACTTGATTTTATATATTTTATATTTACCCTGTATATATGCTGTTCACATAACTTACAGTGTCCTTTCTTTAGTCTTAAAAGTCTCTTCTATTTGTTCAAGCATAATTATACCTGTTAAATCATATTTAGTAGTTAACATTATCATATTGTAATTTACATTAGTTTTTCTAGGTGTACATCTTATTCTCCAGATTAAATTGCTTGAGGTCAAAGAGGAGTTAGTTTGCCAGTATTTTCTGTGTTGTGCTAGCTGAAGTTGACAGTGCTGATTGGAAGCGATCAGTTATGCTTTTGATTTTGTGTTGTGTTGTTTCTGAGATATTTAGTAGGTAGCATGGATTTTATACTTTGGTCTTATGGGTAACCACAACAGAATAAAGTATATATTTGTTAAATTCTCAACATCTCTTGTAATTGGATGTACTGTAGAGAGAAGATTTGAGTTTAGTGAGGTTTTAAAGTAAATGCCTTAAAGAAAACCTCACGTTCATATGATAAAACAGAGAAACATTTCAAAACTGAAGTCCCTGAAGCTTCTGATGTTGTAAGTTGAACAAATGTTGCTTCTGCAGCCACAGCAATAGAGGAGTAGCTTTATTGGCCGAGGCCAATATTAGTGGCTTTGTCGATGAGAAGAGCTAAGGGTCCTTATTTCAATTCATGGTTATGCTAGAGTAGTGAAGTGAGAGCTGTTGACCTGCTCTTAAGCAGAGACTAGAAAGTTTTTACAAATAGATTAAAGTACATAGAGAGGTGTGAGGAGCTAGGCATGCCTTTAACATTAGGAATTTCATCCTTTTTTGTCCAGTGTTAATACAGTTGACCCTCCAACACTTACTAATTGATTCTGAAAACAACAGCTTTAATGACTTGGTTTAATAGAGTTAAGGTAATAGTTGAGTTGTTGGTACATCTCTGAGTGCTATTGGATGCAGAGTAATATGAGATACAGGATTTATTAAACTGGAGACAATGTAATGCCATTAGGATGGCACATCTTCCTATTTGTTTTATGATTCTGTGGGCATGACTATGTGGAGGTCAGGGGACAATACTTGGAGAAGCTGGCTCTGTGTTTCCATCATGCAAACCCAGGGGATTGAACTCAGGTTGTCAAGGCTTGGCAGCAAGCATCTTCATCTACACTGAGCCACTTTTTTGGTCCTTGAACTGTAACTTACCTGTTAGTTTTTTTTTTTTTTTAATTTTACTTTCATAATTTTCAATTGTGTGTATTATGGGTGTTTTTCTAGATTGTCAGGTTGTTATTTTTTCCTCATTTCTTTTTATTCTCTACTTTTCTTATTTTTCAGTTCTCTCATGTTTTTATTCTTTTTTTTTTTTTTAAGATTTATTTATTTATTATATGTAAGTACAGCTGTCTTCAGACACTCCAGAAGAGGGCGCCAGATCTCGTTACGGATGGTTGTGAGCCACCATGTGGTTGCTGGGATTTGAACTCTGGACCTTCAGAAGAGCAGTCGGGTGCTCTTACCTACTGAGCCATCTCACCAGCCCATGTTTTTATTCTTAACTCATGATATTCTTCTTAATTTTACTTTCCTGGAGAAGGCTATTCTAGTAGGGGTTATAATTGCCATGGTGAAGTACTATAACTAAAAACAATTTGGAGAGGAGAGGGTTTATTTGGCTTTTTTGTTCTGAATTAAAGTCCATTGATGGAAGCCAAGGCAGGAACTCAAATAGGATAGAAACTGTGGAGGCAGGAGCTGATGTAGAGGCTTTAGAGGGATGCTTCCCCTGGCTTGCTCAGTCTGCTTTCTTATAGAACTTAGGACCACCAGCCTAGAGCTGGTACTACCCACTGTGGGATGGGCCCTCCTCTATTAATCAGTAATTAAGAAAGCCCTAGCAGTGCTTGCCTACAGCAATCTTCTGGAGGCATTTTCTTTGTTGACGCTCCCTCCTCTTAGATGATTACAGCTGTGTCAAGTTGATCTAAAACTGACAGGACAAGAATCAGCTCCTAATTCATTTCTTGCTTTCTGTCTTACCCAGTTTTTATTACGATCTTTTGTATTTTTAGTTAAAGATGAAAAAACAAAAACCTTTTAAATGTTTACTTCAGTCATTCCAGTTGACCTTACTTTATTGTGTTTTTTGTGGCTTTTGGGTTTTAAACTTAGCTGAAGTTTGACTTGGATTATCTTGAGTACTTCTGCTTCTGTTCCTTAGAGTCCTACAAGTGGGAGCTGGGAAGAAGGAGGGCTCAGTGGTTAAGAGCACATACTGCTTTTCTGGAGACCAGAGTGAGGTTTCCAGGATCCATATCAGGCTCACAACAGCCTGGAACTCCATTCCCAGAAGACCCAACACGCTTTTGGCTTCCAAGGATAACCCCTGCCCACAATGTGCAAGTACAGATAAGTAAAAAACCCACCAATTTTTGAGTACCATTTAAATGTGATAATACTAAAACTTTTTAAAAATAGAATTGTTTTAAGGTTTTTTTTAATTTAAAAGAAATTTTAATTAAAAAAGTACATATGTTTATGGAGTTCCATGAGATGTTATGATACATATATGCACTGTGTGATGTTTATGGTAAGGTTAACACATCTACCTCTATAAACAGTTACCATTTCTTTGTAGTGAAAAACTCAAAATCCAGCTTTTTTTTGAAAAAATAGGTTATAATGTTGTTCAATGGTTAGGCTACTGTGCAGAGAGCACCGGAACTTCAGCTCTGAGCTAGAGCCTGGGAAAGTGTTTGCTGGTTACCATGCAGGAAGAATCTCATGAACTTACTGTTGAACAGTGTGGAGCTGCTTAGGTAACTGATTTTCTGCTTTAGTGGACACTCCATGCTTCTTCCATCCTTACAGTCTTTCTGATCTCTCTGTGTTCTCAGAAAGCATAAAATTGGGTACTTACTCCTTAACAAACCCATAATCTGCTTCTGTGGGCTCTTTAGATATTGCATGATCTGTTTGTTCTCTTGCCTTTGGTCATTGTAGACTCTTAACTTCAAAGTAGATACCTCCTCCCCTCTCCTCCCCTCCCCGCCCTTCCCCTCTCCTCCCTCCCTGCCTGCCTGCCTTCCTTCCTTCCTTCCTGAAGGATAGATCTCTTTGGTGTAAGAGTTCAGTCAGGATGACAAATCTCTTATTATGAAGGAGTTTCCCTTTATTGTTATAAGATACCTCTCCAATTAACATTCACATTAAAGGATGCTGATATTTCTCTTAATAACTGAGAGACAACTTTAAAGTAGTATGTTTCATGCTTGGAGGGAGAATGCAGTCTGACTTAGAAATTGATTCAGTGGAAGTGTTCCTGTGGACTTTGCTCTCTAAGTGTTGGCATCTGTATTGTGTGGCTGTCTTGTCTTCTCACAGAACCCTCATAACTCCTGGCTGATTGAGCTTTCTCTACAGGTCAAATTCTTATATTCTTGTAACATTTTGGTGTGTCTACCTCTAATGAATGCTGGCCTTAGGAGAAACTTAAGTTTCTCAGCATCTGGGGAGTGCTGAGAGAGCTTATCTTTAAGGAATGGGTTTGCAAGTCTGCCAGTCTGAGTTCAATCTATATGACCTACATGGTGGACTAAGAGAGTATACACTGGGAATTGTTCTCTATATGACCTACATGGTGGACTAAGAGAGTATACACTGGGAATTGTCCTCTGATCTCCGTGTGTATGTATCTGTGGAACTTGTGTGCATTTGTATACATGTACGTGCACACACGAAACAAAATGTTAAAAGAAAGCAAAACGTGTCACAGTCCATGGCAATCTGCTGTTGTGAATTACAAAGTGTAGGTGGATTTTTTTCTCAAATGTGTTAAAAACTTCAAATTGAATCAGGATGCTAATTTAGTTTAGAGAGAAATAGAAATTGTTTACATTAAGAGACAAATGGAAAAGTAATTAAAAAGAAATGAGACTGCTTATATTTTAAATAAAGAAGATACTATTGTCAATATTATGTAGGATTTTAGGGATATCAGAATATTCTTTTGTAAAGCATTCTTCAGCAGGTTCAAAAGACTTTCTTAAAAAAGACATTGGTTAGAAAAAAATTCAGTTTGTAAAACAATAGGACTGGGTAGTTTTCTTTAAAGGTTTTACAGGTCCCTGGCACCACCACCATCTGTTCACTGCTAATTCTCTATATGTGTGCTGGATTATATATTTGTAATTTTGTTTGTGTGCATATGTGCATGCCACAGTGCACGTTTGTGTGGCGTTCAGAAGACAATGTTCAGGAGCTGGTTCTAACTTTCTACTGGGGATTCTGGGGATCAAATAAGCCAGTTCCCACCTGCTAAGCTATCTTAATGGCCCGCATGTTTGTGGGTTTTACCTGAACCTGTCCTAAGGTAGACCCCGGGGGAGGGTGTGGGTGGGGGTCGGGAGGAAAATAAGATATGGGGTGTAAATAAATAAATAAATTAATTAATTAAAAAAAGAACTATTAGCAAAATTTGGTGTTAAGTGGTAGAACTGTAGAGTGCTTGCCTTGTATACGTGGCATCCTAGGTTCACTCTGTCCCCACAAGAAACCATTGACAAATGGAGCTAGGGAGGTCGCTCAGTGGATCAGAGTGCCTTATAGCACAAACATAACCAGGAGTGCCTGTGTACCCTTGTGACCCTAGTGCTTGGGGCAAAGGTCGGTTGGAGGCAGAAGGATGGCTGGAGCTTGCTGGCCTATTAGCTTAGCCAAAAAAGTAGCAAGCTCCAGGTTCAGTGAGGGACCCTGTCTTAAGGGGCTAAGGGAGAGTTGACAGAGAGGATACCTACCGGGCTGCCAGATTTTCAGATCAGAGTCTCCTGTGTCACTAGTCTGATAGATCGTCTAAACTTGTTTTATTGAAAACAGATTTGTCAACTCTTTCTGTTTTAGGAAAGTAAACTTGAAAAATGGAAGTATAGTTGAACTTTCTATTTTTTATCTGTTGCTATATTTTCACAAAGCGAAACCCAGCCTAGATAGATGGAGATCTCCATTCTTCAGGAGCCTCCCGTGCCTTTCACTAGATAGTAACTCCTTCCTAAGAGAGGTGACTTTATCAGAGATATACTTTGCTTAGCCTCATTTTTTTTTTTTTTAAATAGCCAGATCCTAAGTGTGTGCTTGTTTAGGTTCTTATTTCATATTCTTAATTTAGTTTCTGTTATATGACTATACTGCAGTTTATGGCCCCTGCTGCTGTTGATACTTGGATTCTGTACAGTGTGGGGTTCATAAGGATAATTTTGCTATGACAGTTCATCTTCCTATCTTTCTGTATGCTCTCACTCACTGTTGGTAGTAGATGCTTAGGAGAGGGGTTATTTGGTCAGTGGGAGTGTGTATCTCTGTACCATTTTATGTTTCTTTTCCAGAGGATAAAAATTACAGTTGCAGCACATGCTTACTTGCAATTAATATTATGTAGTTTTAAAATAAACAAAATATTCTGGTATGCAGTAGTATCTCACTGTGATAATAATCTGTATTTTCCTGATTAGGTTGAATATGATCTTTAGAATTTTTATTAGATTCTTAGGCTATCTTAAAAATTAGATTGCCATTTTATTTTAAAAACCATTCCACTTTTGATTATGTGTATACATATATGTGTCTGTGCGTGGGTTGTGCATGAGTGCAGGTGCTCATAGAGTGAGTACAGGAGGATATGGAACTCATAGCTAGAGTTAAAAGGGGGGCACTGAGCTACTGTGGGTGCTGGGAACTGAACTGAGGTGCTCTGCAAAAGCAGGAAGTGCCCTGACCACAGAGCTGTCTCTCTAGCATCAGTTGTCATTTTCTTGATGATTTGAAATTGTTTTCAGCATGTTTTGGATATGAATCATGGTTGTACATGTGCCTTGCCAGAGTTCTGTATCCTTAGCCTGCATTTTCAGTTTTTCATAACGAATATTGAATTATACCAATCTAGTTTTTTTCCATGTGTGCCAGTTAGGAAATCTTTGCCCAATTTGAAAAAGTTATAGCCATTTCTGGTCATCTTCTAAAAACTTTATGGTCCTAAATTTTCTGTTTAAGCTCCTAATATCCCCCTTTCTTTCTATATTTCCTACGGTCTGGGGTTAGATGCTATCAATCTAATTGCTCTTGATTTTAGCACAAGTAGATAGAGGAAATCTATTGATATGACTTAATGTCATTTACATTTATTTAATTTGGTGTGCATGCATGTATGTACTGGGTGCATACATGTGGCAGTCAGAGGACGACAGGATAGGTTCCTTCATCCTCGTGGGCTCTAGAGATGAACTGAGGTCATCAGACTTGGCGTCTAAGTAGAGTCTTTACCTCAGGACCCATCTTGCCAGCTCGAGAAACATTTTGCTGCCAGGAGTGGTGGCACACGCTTTTAATTCCAGCACTTGGTAGGCAGAGTCTGGTGGATTTTTGAGTTCCAGGCCAGCCTGGTCTACAAAGTGAGTTCCAGGACAGCCAGGGCTACACTGAGAAACCCTGTCTCGAAAAAAACCAAAAAAAAAAAAAAAAAAAAAAAAAAAAAAACCACCAAACAAACAAACAAAAAACCCAACATATATATGTAGTTTAAACTTTGCCTGTGTTTTTGTAGTTTATTATCTCTTCCATGCATTATGTATACAAGTTATTTTTAAGATCATGAAAACTTTAGGCAGACTATGTTTAACTCTGACATTGAATAATTATTTTTATTTTCTATTATTCAGGAAATCTCAGCTATCAACGAGACTTTTAAAAGGCTCTCTAAATATTTGGTAAGTGCTTGATTTCTGTGTACTTTTGCATGTTTCTTATATTTATGTATATGCTACATGAACCCCTCTTGACAGCAGTAAGTTAAATTACAATAAGAATTATATTTGTTTTCATTTTTACCTAGGTACGAGAATTTCTTCTCTTTATATCTTTTGTGATCCCTCTACACATTGTGTCTAGACAATCAGGTTAGTAAGTAGGAATAGTAATTTATGAATTAAATAAGACTTTTTCTACCTGAGATTTTATAATAATTGTTTATTAGTTGCCAAAACAAACAGATGATGATGGTGATATTTACTGTTAGTTGCTGACTGTTCCTTAATGTATTAAGTCTTGTTTATTACAATGTGTGAGCATAAGCACCGGTCCTGAGGGTTGGCATCTATGCTGTTTCCAATCTGAATTACCTTAATTTCTCTGTTCTAATATTAGAACGAAAACTTCTGTTTGAAGTTGCCTCTAATTAAGAATTTGGTAAGTTAATCATTTTACTAGGGTAAGCTATCCCCTCTTACTATCCCCCTGTGTACATAGTATGTGTATGCGGTGTATGTATGCTTGCATATGTGAGTACAGGTATGTATGTAGGCATGCATGCTGAAACCAGAGGAAGATGTCAGGTGTCTTGTTTTATCATCTTTCTTTTTCTCTTGAGACAGAGTCTCAGTGAAACTCAGGCTCACCATCTTTTGGCCGAGCTAGCTGGCCATCAAGCCCTAACAGCTTTTTTGTGTCCCTCAACCTAGTGGTGAAGTTACAGGACCACTTGGCCATACCTACCTTTTATGTGCATGCTGGGAATCAAAACTAGGTTCTCATGCTTGCTCAGCAAGCACCTTTAGTCAGAAAACCATTTCCCCAGCCCATCTCTTGTTCCTGCTTTTAGGCTGGTTCCTTCCTGTCCATCCATGCATCCACTCATACATGTGTTATGTATATCCTGTACATAGGGGACAGCAGATGATAGTTTCTCTTCCCTGAGTTTAGCATAATCATTAGTTAACATGATGATTTCATTTCTATCCATCTTCTTAATGTATTTTTATTCTTCTTTAATAGCTGAGGGGAAAAGACCCCTTATAGTGTATGTGTGCATGTTTCTCCATCCATTCATTCATCTGTTGCATGGTGGCTGTGAACAGCGCTGCAGCAAGCACTCATGTGCATAGCACTGTGCTGTGCTGGCTGCTTCTTTTAGCTATGTGTCTAGGAGTGGAATAACTGGAACACAAGGAGTTCTAGTTTTAGGTTTTCTTTGAGGATCCTCTGTACTGATTTCCATAGTACTTATACCAGCGTATATGTATACTAATAGTGTTGAAAGCATTCCTTTTTACTAGTGAAAAAAATTTAAAAGGATTAAGTGTTTTATAAAATGGGATAAGTGCTGAGATATCCAATAATCAAGTACCATGGTATAGTTTATGGTTGTTTTGAATATAACCACACAAAAATGTTTTTTTTTTTTTTTTCATTAGCTAAAAGGAGCGTCTCTAGATATATGAAGTGGAAAAAACATCATTTTTTGTATTAAAGTGTTTACTGTATTTGAAACAGTCAGTATTCAACTAAAAGATATTTCTATAGCAATTATAGCACATGCTTACATGAGCAGCAGTTATAGTATTCTGTTTAGCATACAGCTGCAATTTGTAGCATATTCAGGAACAACTGATAGAACAAAGATGCCTGTGAAGAGTTCCACTCTGTGGACCCTGTGGTGGCTCATCTCTGGAGTATGTCACACAGAAGGGGCTAGTTTGGCCCTCTCCTAAACGTGAACCAGCTGTCATCATTGTAGGCTTTTGGAGGATATCTCATCCTAAATGTATTTGTGACAGTTTTATTGTCTTACAGTTTACACACCAGAAAACCTCACACTTGTGTACTTTCCAGGATTCTGAGTCTGTCAGCTATGCACTCCTCATAGCCACTCAGGCATAGGGGGCTTTCCTTACTGTCTAACCTCATCTCCCTCTCTTGGCAACAAGTAATGGGCTTTCTGCTCGAGAGTTTGCCTGTTTTGGTTATTTATAAAAATGCACCACATAGTATTTGTTCTTTTGTGCTTCATTCACTTAGCACAGTATTTTTAGCATCATATGATATGTGTCATATCAGTACTTAATTCATTTTTATGACTTGGTATTCCTTTGTATACCACATGTTACTTATCCTTTCATCAGTTGATAGAGCTGCTTTTTTAGTTGTTAGTAATGTGTATTGTGAACTACTATTGTGATATACATTTTTATTTCTTTTGAGCATGTGTGAATGGGGAGGAGTTGAGGATTAATCCTTTGTGTTTCTTTTCAAGTAGCGGTCAAAATAGCAATACACTCGGGTCCTAGTCTCCACATCCGCATGGGCAGCCATGTGTGTATTTTAGTCTTCCTGGTTGTTGTGAAAGGATACTTCATTGTGGGTGCTTACTGGCCGTTTGTTGTCTCTAAAGAAAGAGCCATTCAAGTATTTTGCTCATTTTCCAGAGCAAATACTTTTAATGTTGAATTGTGATCATTTTTTTTTTACATGTTGTGACTAGTAGACGTTTATTCAGTATGAGAGTTCCAAGTATTTTCTTCTTTTCTGTGGATTATCCTTTTAGTTTGAAAAAAAAAGTCATTGGAAGAAATGACTGATTTTATTTTATCAGATGGGTTTCTCTGTAGCCCTGGCTGTCCTGGAACTCACTCTGTAGACCAGGCTGGCCTCAACCTCAGAGATCTAACTGCTCTCCCTCCTGAATGCTGGGTTTAAAGGTCTGTGCCACCATTGTTTGGCAGAATGAAAGGTTTTAATCTTGATAGAGCTCAGCTTTCATTTTGCTTTGCGTGTGACACAAAGTTACAAGTTCATTTTAAAATAAGTCATTATTGATAGTTTAGGTCTGTGATAGGCGTCACCCTAAGTCCATAAAGAACACTGGCATTTCTTGTATCTGACAGCCAGAGCTCAAAGGGAAGGGTTTCTTCTGTATTTGTCTTTCAGTTCCTCATGTATTTGTTTCTTATGTTTGACTCTGTGATTACTCAATACCTGACCCTACCTGCCCTTGGGGGTTGGAGGTTAGGGAGTGAAGAGTCAACAACACAGGCTCCAGGAGCAGGTGAGAAACACCCCAGCAAGCTCTTCTGAAAACTGCTGCAAGCTCCTGTAATACCCTCCACACACGCACGCATTGGCCCCAAGAACAGCAGTTCCTGATTGGCTGGTACTGTCTGCATCAATCCTTGGTCTCTCAGGCAGTCCTCACTTAGGTCCTCCTGCAGGATATGCTTTTGCAGCTCCTCGCCCCCCCCCCCCCCGGCATTTACATAGAGGTGACCCCTCTGGTCCAGCTACAGTTCCTATATGAGATTGGTTTATTTATATTAGTCTATGTTGTATGTTAGCTCCCCCTCCACCTGAGAGGAGACAGGGTCTTGTTGTGCGTCTCTGGCAGATCCTGGAGACCCCTGCTTCCTAAGTACTGGGATAGTTGAAGTTTTCTTTGCACGCCTGTGGTTTCTGTTTTGGAAAGAAAACAGATTCATAGGAGACTTATCTGTGTTACTTTTTGGCTGAGAATGTTCTTTGAGTTGGCATGTGGCCAGAAGCTTTCTGAGAGCATCACAGAACACAAAGCTGATAGAAGAAGTCCTGGGAAGAAGCTCTGAGGCAAGATGGCATCAGAGGATGTGAGCCATGTATCTGAGTACAGTCTCTGCCCAGTTCTTTCACTGACTACCATAAACTACTCAAGTGCCAGGGTGATGTCGGAGTATCAGGCTGATGAATAGGAGGGCATGGCCCAGAGGTGAAGGAACTGAGCACAGGCAGTAGCTACATGCTGCAAAGGACAGTTTGGTGTTCCCATTCACAACACTAAAACCAGAAGTTCCTCTGAAAGATTATAGCAAAGTCCAGATAGACTCTTACATTGTTTACATAAGGAATCCTGTTTTCAAAGGGCTCAAGAAGAATACTTAGGAGTGAATAGATGAAGCATAGAGGCACTTTAAAGATGCAGGAGAGAGTTTTAGGGCTGTCTGGAAGGAGAGTTAATTAAGTAACAAAACAAGTGTTTAGCAGTGAGGAGAGTCAATTAACTTAGAGTAATAAAAGCCATCAACTGGGAGGATGGGAGGATGAGAATAGAGCCCAAGTCAGGGGCCTGCGAGAGGATTGCTAGCCTGTGATGGCACAGGACTATAAATAATGGCTGCAGACTCAATTCAGTGGGAAATGTCAGCCTACAAAAGCAGGAAGTTCAGGCAGAATCAACATAAAAGAGTCTACATTTAGCCAAGTAAGTGGTCTAGCTGCTTAGTTGTAGAGAAAATCTTGTAAGCACTAATAGAGAAAGAAGTTATCATGTTGGCTAGTTGAGGAACTAGGCATTCAGTGAGCTGAAAGAAAACCTATCAGATGCGAATTCTGTGACTGTAATTTGAAAGTAAAATAAAGACATGTTCAGATAGAGAAACACTGGGGTTTTTCTATCATCCCACCACACTTATGAATAGTTCTAGAGGAAATCGATCAGTTTGAAGGGAAAGAGCCCCAGAAGTCATATCGAAGCTAGTAAATTCATAATTTACTATATTTTTCTAATTATAAAAAGCTATATGATTTCCTTACAGTAAAATAACAAATTATAATACTATATTGTTGACTAAATAGTGTACATGAAAACATTTTTCAAATTATACTGTTTCTTTTTGACTAAATTTGGAATTTTCTGTTGTCGTTGAGGATTTTTATTGTGCTTTTGCTTATTTGAATGTATCTCCTGTGAAATGTCTGAGAAATGACCTATTAGACTCTTTAATAAGACATACCATGACAAGTGGATGTTAAATGATATTTAGTCTTTCAACATCTCAAATCTGCTAGGTCTTTAATTTCATTTCAGGTTGTTTAGTAGCATATTGTCACTTTGAAATGTGAGAATTTTCTAACAAATCTGCCATTCCAATTATTTCAGGTAGGCCATTCAGTTGATTACATTTACACTGCAGTCTGTATGCCTTTCACTGCCTGTATGCAGAACTTTCTCCTTACTCCCGCTAGAAACTCTGTACCCAGTAAGCAACAATCCCGTAGTTCCTCTTCTTTAAGTGTTATTAGACCGTCTGTCTGAGCCGTGAGAGTGCTGTAAATTCTCAGCATGAGCTGCTCAGACAGCTGTTTGCAGACTCTTCTCAGTTTGTGACTGATTCTTCAGAAATACAAAAGCTTTGCTGATGAGGCCTCAGAAGGAGGTAAGGGAACCTGGTAAAGAAAGCGGGAATTGGGGCTAGAGAGATGATAGAAGAGGTGAGGACTCTTGCTGCTCTTGTAGAGACTGGGGTTTATCTCCCTGCACCAACATTAGGCAGCTCGAAACTTCCTCTACCCTCCTCTCAGTGCACCTTAAGACATACATGCATCTGCCCATACACATGCACAGCACTAGCATGCTCACACACAAATAAGTAAATAAGAATACTTAAAGAGAAGAAAGCTTTTTTTTTTTTTTTTTTTTTTTTTTTTAAGGAATCAAATGCTCATGAATAGACTGCTGGTGGAGATGTAAATGTTAAAGGTACTGTTGGTGAGGGTCACATGTGTGGAGGACACAGGGCCTCACTGAATGTAGACTTTCCCAGTGGGTTAGACTGGCTGGCTAATGAGCCCCTCATGCTTCTGCTTCTACCTCCTATTCTGGGATTGCTCCAGGATTGCCATTACATGCTAGCCTTTTTACATGGGGAGCTGAACTCAGGTCTCCATGCTTGGACAGCAAGCATTTTGCCTACCTAGCAATCCCCTTAGCCCCTAAATTTATAGTTTTCATAAAATGTCAGTATCACTTGAAACAAACTCTTTTTAGAGCTGAGGACCAAACCTGAGGAATTACCAGCTCTACCACTGAGGTGTTTCCCTAACCCTGTATGCTTAGGAGTTACCATAAAGACTTTGTCACTTCTTTTTGAACACATGAACATTGTGCAGTTTAATGCAAAATTCAGAACTTCTTCGTTAAAAATTGAATTTATGATAGAAATTTATTTAGCATAATATGTTAGTCCACTTAGATTAGCTTATTTATTGAGGAAAATTATTTGGAAACTGGAAGTACATTGTTTTTAGGATCATTTTAATTGGTAACTTCTGATAATGACAGTGAGTACATTTGAATTATAAAATCTATACATTCAGCCCTTATCTACCTTTAAATTCTTTACAGTATGGTCTTGTTTGCTTGTTTTTTTGATGAAATCATATGCAAGCATATAGTTATTGTGTTTTTAGCCATCACTACATTGAAATTCAGTGTCTAGGTTTAAAGTAAAATGTAATGCTACTTAGTATGAAATTACTAAACATCACAGTTCCCTCTTCTGTCACTTCAGAGTTACTGCACCATGCTTAGCTTTAAATAGCTGACCAGAAAACTGCATACCAATTGTATTGTTAGTATTTCTTTAATAGTTGAATTTAGAATATTCACTGCCAAAAGTTATTTGTAGTTAATATGGGAGATTGGGTAACAAGGCAAGGAACACAGTGAAAAACACAGGCATTGTACAATTGATCCTCTTTATACATACAATATTTAACTTTTCAAAGTAAGAATTTGACATTGAGTTATTTATAGTTAAGAAGGAAACTGGTTAACTTTATTGAAGTAATCATGAGGGCTGGGAATGTGGTTATGATGGCTTGAATGAGAATGGCCCCAATGATTCATATATTTGAAAGTTTGGTCCTTAGTAGGTGAAACTGCTTAGGAAGGGTTAGGTGGTGTGGGTTTTGTTGAAGGAGCTGTGTCACTGGGGGTTGGGCTCTGAGGTTTCAAAAGCCAAGACTAGGACCAGTATCTCTCTCTGCCTCAAACCTGTTGACAAGATATAATCTGTCAGCTACTTTTCCAGGGCCATGCCTGCCTTCTGCCATGCTTCATGTCATAATAGTTATGAGCTCGCCACCTGAAACTAAGCAAGCCTCCACTTAAGAGCTTCTAAAAAGTTGTTTTGGTCTTTATGTCACCTCAGTGCAGTGGCACAGTAACTAAGACAATGGTATATTCCTTGCTTACCGTGCTTAAAGCCCTGGGTTCCCTCCTTAGCATCACACAGGAAAGAAAAATCATACTTTTAATTTATTGATAAATTATTAACAAATACTGTTTTCTCTACTTTTTAAAAGGGCCTGTAGGTAGACTTGATTAAATATTCACTGTCTCCCCCCCCCCCAGAACAGTATTATGCTCATTTTTCTGATATTTAATACATGTTTACTTCTGTTGATTAGTCTTCAAGTTCTGTCTGTATGCAACATAGTGGTCAGTATTACATTGAATTAGTTAACAGGGAAGAAAAATGATAAATAATGAAATAACCATTATTGCTTACATTCTATTTTTGTTAGAACGAATTTAAGAGCAAGGGATATAGGGAATGAGGCTGATGAAGCATTTCATGCTTTTGGGCCTTTTATTTTATTTTTATTGTTTTTCGAGACAGGATTTCTCTGTGTAGCCCTGGCTGTCCTGGAACTCACTCTGTAGACCAGGCTGGCCTCGAACTCAGAAATCCGTCTGCCTCTGCCTCCCGAGTGCTGGGATTAAAGATGTGCACCACCATGCCCGGTGTGGGTCTTTTATTTTAGGCCTGTGTAGAAGCAGTAGTGATGCTGAGGCTGGTCAGATACCTGGCTTTCATTGAGAGCAGCATGTATTTGCTGGGGACTTTAAATTGATTCTTGTTTTATTTTGTACGCAGTGATGTATGCTCTGAGCATATTCTGTACTTATTGGCGGTGTAAATTATGTTAGATGTTAATGCTTGGTACCTGTTCTTATACTAGCACAATACTTTATTTATTTATTTATTTATTTATTTATTTTTACCTTCTTTAGCTCCCCTACTTCCCATATTTGCTAGAGAGGTTTATCAGCAGCAGTTAAGACCGTACCCTAATGTCTCTGATGAGCATCTCAAAAGGTAGCAACATGGCTAAAGCTTGCTTTTACAAGTCCTGTTGCTAAATCATTTTAGATACTTAGTCTGGTAGTCCCTTGCATTTTCCATGTACTGTGTTCTTTGGCTTGTCTAGCAGCAGCACAGGAAGGTAGACTTAAAGGCAGTCCAGCTCAATTGCATCTACAGATGAGAATTTATCTTCTGTTCAGCATACAGTGTTTTCAGCAGGCGAGTACGATGTTACTGAATTATTTTGCTTGTTTCTTTCTACAGTCTTTATTTACAGAACTTTTTTTTTCCCCCTTGTGAAGTACATACCTGTTTCTAGGTATTCTGAAAAAACTGATTTAAGTATAACATGAGTTAAGTCTAGAAGGACAGTGCAAGGTGAAGGCAGAAAGTACTGACTCTTCTTAGCTCTAAAGCAGGGAAGGGACTGAGCGTGACACACACACACACACACGCACGCACACACACACACACACACACACAGAGCAGGGAAGGGACTGAGTTCAAGACACAAACATATGCAGAGCCTTTCAATGCCTCAAACATAGGCTCTTCTCTAGAAGGTATTTTGTTATTTAGTTTCCCTTTTCTTTTTCTTAAAGGTGTATTAAAAAGAGTTGACATCATTGGTATCTGATTGTTCATTAAATTAATTTGAATATGATTATTTAAGAAGACTAATATGTTTGTATTAATGTGACTCTAATTCTGGGAATTCAGAAAGAATTATAATTACTGGATATAAGTAACTGTTATCAGGAAAGGTAGAATCTTTTAAGTATAAAATTGTTAGGGAATGACTAATACCTTCAGTAGTGTTTGCTTATGTTTTCAGTGTGGTTTTCAGGTCTGTCTACTGAAATGCAAATGACCAAGGGAAAGATGCCTCGTCAGGATAGGTTCGATGACTTTTAATTATTGCAAATACAGTACATAGCCACATCCTTTTCTTCTCCGTAAACCTCAGAACACTTATGACAGCAGGGATTCCACAACTCACCTTGCTGCTTGTCTCATCCTTATCTGTAGTGAAATTCTGCAGTAGATTTTCTTGTTGTTATCCCTCAGGTCCATGTTCAGCATGCGGAGGGAATTTCTAACTTTTAACATTGTATTCAGTCATCCTCCTGCCTCTCCTACCACTATTCAAAGATTTCTGCTAGCTACTCTCCACATTTTATTATTTTTAAAAAAGATGTAAGCCCATGTTCTTGTTGGGTTTTAGGTTGACTGACTGAGAACAGTTCTGCCTGTAACTGTAATAGAGAAATAAAGCGAGTGGTTATTCTTACTGTGAGTGCTTGGCAGGCGTCTTAAGTGTAGAGTCAGAGGTCATCAGTTCTGAGTGGTGAGCTAGAGGCTGTCCAGTAATTTGCTCCCGTTGTTTCTCAGAGCAGTGCTGCAGCGGTTCTCTCCAGATTCTGAGGCTTTCTTCAACAGTGTAGAACAGTGAGGGGTGGGGCTCTTTCCGGTTGGCTGTTGAAAAAGCGTCCATTTACAGAGGGAACAGGTTGGATAGGCTAAGCTGAAGGCGTAGGCAAACAGATCCAAAACTGATGGAAGACAGAAAGAGTGGTCAGTATGTTTTGGGGTGTCTTGAGCTTGCTCCTTTGCTAAGTTCTTGAGCTTTAATATAAACACGTTGAAATATTAAAGCACTTTACATTCTTTGTGTAGTAGCCTGGAGACTTATGCTTTTCACAGATTCTTGGTGATGAGTTTGTGGCTGCTATCTTCTATAGTAAAGTTGGTTTTTCATTTGTTTTTAATTTGCTTTTAGTGGTGTTTCTTTCAGCCAGAGAGCTGCAGAATGAGTCAGTTAGCCAGTTTTAGTATATATGGGACATTACTAGTTGTGATTTTTTAAAGCCAGATTCTCTTTTAATGATCAAGTCAATGTGTGGCTGTGGCTGCAGCAACATTATTTCTTTTTTAATGAAGAGGTTGAACCGTTCGACTTGCTGCTCCGATCTGTTCCCTTGTAGCTATACATCAGAACAGTTGCAGAGATTTTCCATCGAATGTCCCAGGCAACTAAAGGTAACTACATAGATTTATTTCAAATAAGAATATACAGTTAAAATGGCTGCATTATAAGTAGGGCCAAATGATTAAACATAAAAGACCAATTAAGATGTTCTTAGCAGTTTTCTTGACCTTGCAGTAGCTATCCAATATCATTTTGTCATCATCAGATTGTGGCAGTGGAAATGTACTGCAGTAATTGATTTTGTAATAGGATCAGGTGATTTACCAGCGGCACTGAGAACCACTTGCTTGCTCTGAGTGTGCAGCACTCTAATGACTGTGTGATTGCAGACTAGAGCTGAAGTGAGGTGGCTGGCCACCCACAGTAGCAGCATTTACTTTAGAAATCACAAGAGTACTAGTAGTTTCTTGTTTGTTTTCTGTGCTATCAGTTTTACTTGAGTGTTCATGTGAAGTCTTAGAAATTACAATTTTCTTTTTCACTCACCAGTTCATAAAAAGTTTATCGGTTTGACTGACACTAAATATAACAAAACACATTCCTCTCTCTCCACTTCTGAGCTCAGCATCAACACACTGTGCTGCTGACCATGAGGATACATGTCTAAAACATAAGCTTTTGTTAACTATTGTACATTATCTGCATTAAGTAAAAATATTCTTAACACCTGCAAATCTCATCATATTTCAGCTCTCTCTGTATGGGAATACTGGGACTAGAGGGAACTGTTCAACTCTCTCTGTATGGGAATACTGGGACTAGAGGGAACTGTTCAACTCTCTCTGTATGGGAATACTGGGACTAGAGGGAACTATTGATCCAGAGAGTTACTAGAAAATTGTTTTGTGTTTTGTTTTATGCTTGGATTTCTCAGTAGTTTATTTAGGAAATGTGGACTGTATAATTTCTTAGCAATATCCAGAAGAACATTAAAGACAAGTGTAATGTTTAATGATACTACAAATTAATAACTTGGTATCCAATATTATTTAATATCCAAAATTTATAAAATGGCTATGTTTTAATAATGTTTGTGCCTTTAAAGCAAATAATTGGTTACTAATATGTGTGTACAGAGCTCATTCTTAATGCGGAATGCACCTGCTGTTGTAGGAATGTGAGACCCTGTGTTGAGATCCTGGCTGCTGAGATTTTGCTACAATGATCTTTTGCTTAGCTTTGTTGTATTAGTGGAAAAAAAAAATCACACTCTTTCCCTCCCTCACTCCTAACCACTAACTCTTGTGCTTAGTATGTAATAGTATTTTGTACAGAACCACACACACAGGGAAAATGACTTTTCTGTCATTCCTTAGATATATTTTTGCTGTTAGCTTTACTATATTTCATAACAGTTAAAATTAGATTTTGCAGAATCAAGCAGAGTTCTGCCATTGCATATGCTATGTGAGGCGCTTCCCTTTCTGATAAGCCCAGAGGCTAGTTCTTAAACTGTTTGAAAGCTTAGTGTTTCTTGAAAGGTGAAAATATGAACAGTCATACTTTGGCCAAATCCAGATACTTAAAAAGGTAATTATAGTTATATGTTCTGTTGCTAATAATGATGCAATATCAACATGGAGTTTGTAATCTTTATTCTTCTTTGCCAACAACAGAAATCCCTCTGTATACATTGGTAATGTGTACATAAGGATGTTATTACTATTTGAGATTTGTTCAAGGACATGTCAAAGTTCAATATTGAAAATGTTAAATGATGTACCATCACCAAATCAATTACTGATAAATATTTTACTATGGTAGTGTTCATTAAAGCCCCCCCCCCCCCCCAGCATTGTACACTTGATTGAGCAAATTGGAACAGAAATATGTCCCAGTGTGTGACTGCTTCTTAAAATAATGATTGTGAAAGACACAGGGCACTGTTACATCTGCAATATGATAGGGCTTCCTTTAGGGTTAAGTGGGAGATGTATCCTGGGAAGTCCTTGCCCCAGTTGGGCATACTCTTCTAAAGTGCCCGAGATCAAACACCTGGATTTTGTTTGACTTTGTTACAAAGGAATTTGATGATCTTGACACAGTTACATATGTATGAACACTTTAAGCTTCCTTAAAATCCTCATTAGAAAGAAATGGGTGTGTCCTGCCCCTGTAGCACTGGGGTTGGAAGCTGTAGAAGTTGGACTTGAATGGAATGCATCAGTGTGCATGCTGTAGGGACAACTCCTTTCCATATTCATGCCTTTCTCTCTTTGCTGAGACTACTGTTTGATCTTTTTAATATCTAATATTCTCTAAATAGCATATTTGTAGTAGCGTTTAAAAGACCAGACCTAGGGCTAAATTCTGACACATGATTTTTTTTCCCTAGGCATTTGATGATAATAATGTTGTTCGGTCATTTGTTCAGTATTTCACATGGTAGTTTTCAGTGGTCAGAGTTTGGGAAGGCACTGTTGTTTCCAGTGCTTGGGCAAGTGCGCCTGGCAGGTAAGCTTGTGGAGGCGCCTGCCTTTGCGGCTTAGGGTGGATGGACTGTTGCCTTCCCAGAGATGGGGATGTGGTGCCGACTCACTCATCCCTCAGGAACCTTTGTTTTGGACCATCCTGCTCTCTAGTGAGGACTCCTTTGTCAGTCATTTCATTTGTGAGATTGGAACTCTGAGTATTTTTAAGACTAAGAGACTGGGGCTTACAAAGGTCTCATTCCTAAAATCAGATAACTAGGAAATAGAATAACTAAGGTTGAAGCACTACTTTAAAATACTTTTCTTTGCCAACAATGTGATAAAACACTATATTTTCTTACGCTTTAAAAGAATTTTCTTTCAGTTAAGTGTAACTGCAGAGATGGCAACAAATGTCTGAAGATCCATAAACTACTTCCTGTACTATGAGTGAATTTTCAGGGGTGGGTTAGATTTCATCAACTGCTTCTCTCTCTAATGACAGAAAAGCTTGGCACTTACTAATTGTACAGAAGAAAAATATAAATTCATGATAATATGTGAAGAATCAATTAACAAACAACGGGAGTAGAAAGTACAGTTTGTCCTTCTATAAAACTTATGTAGTATGAGTTGGTCTGTGCATTCGTCACTGAGGGATGAAGCAGGTATAGTGGTAAAGTCACTTTAGTCCCCCATGTTCTTAAGTAATGTAAATACATCTATTTCAGGGTTTCTACTGCTGTGATAAAATACCATGTTCAAAAGCAACTTGGGGAGGAAAGGGGTTATTTCAGCTTACAGTTTCACATCACAGTCCATCACTGAGGGACGTCAGAACAGGAACTCAAAGTAGAAACATAGAGGCAGGAGTTGATGTAGAGGCCATGGAAAAGTGCTACTCACTATCTTGCTTCCCATGGCTTTCTTATACCATCTAGGCCCACATTGGGGTGGTATCACCAGCAATAAGCCAGGCCCTGAGACATCAGTCAAGAAAATGCCCTGCAGACTTATCTACATCTACAAATAAATCCTGTGGAAACAAAGACTGTAGCTTATGTCAAGCTGACATGAAAATTAGCCAACACACCATCAGAAGTAAGCTTTTTCACAAAGAGGATATTATCAATATATAATGGCATTAAGAATAAAACTGAAGGTCCAAAGAGGCACTTGCTATCATGCCCGATTACCTGAGTTCATTTTCTACAGTCCACATGGTAAGAAAAAAATGACTCCTGAAATTGTCTTCAGAACCTTCTGAATGCCACATACCTATTTTCAGAACCTGATCTTGCAGAATTTCCTTCTTTTTCAGAGAAAGACAGATTGTTTATATTTGTGTGAATGTGGAACATGTGTTATCGAAGTATGGATATGTATAGATGTGTATGCACAGGTGTAATCGTGGAGGGTATTAAGTATCTTTCTCAGTCTATCTTACCCCTATATTTTGAGACAAAGTCTCTCTATTAGTAGCTGTCTATGTCTGGAAACTCATATGTAAATAAGGATGGCCTAAGACTCAGAAATCTGCTCACCTCCGCCTCCCAAGTGCTGGGATAAAAGGCCTGCAACCACCACCTGGCTCAAGCCAGTGTTTCTTACTGATCGATCGCACCAATTTAGCTACTCATTTTGGCCAGCAAGCCTCAGGAATCCTCCTGTCCCCATCTCTCTAGTCCTGGGATTACAGATACATACCAGGGAATCGAAACCCAGGTCCTCACACTCATGAGGACACACTTTCCCCACCGAGCCACTCATTTTTGTAGTACCATATGTAACAGAACTGCTTGTGTTACAGCTTTCAAGGATCTCAGAGATATCCAGTGCTTTATTTAGACCTGGCTTTACTTCTTCACTGTTTACGACTGTGGAATGAATACCATCTTCCTTGAGATGAAG
Source organism: Mus caroli (assembly GCF_978045245.1). Taxonomy (NCBI): domain Eukaryota; kingdom Metazoa; phylum Chordata; class Mammalia; order Rodentia; family Muridae; genus Mus; species Mus caroli. Next base: position 77,179,367 of record NW_028227258.1, on the reverse strand, counting down.
TTTTATTCCTGATGTTCACCTCCATCATGTTCAGTCAACCTCAAATAGTGTCCATTTCAGCTGTAGTGTAAGAAACACTAATAGAGATAGTTAGAATGAAATATTAAAAAAAAAAAAAAAGAAAAAACACTAGAAATACAGATTTAAAGGATCTGTGGTCCTTTTAAAACAAATTAAATCTAAATTCTTGTATACACTGTCTACTTTCCAAAACAAAGTCTGGGGCTGGAGAGATGGCTTAGTGGTTAAGAGCACTGACTGCTCTTTCAGAGGTCTTGTTCAATTTCCAGCAACCACATGGTGGCTCACAACCATCAGTAATGGAATCCAATGCCCTTTTCTGGTGTGTCTGAAGAGAGTGACAATGTACTTTGTGTGTGTGTGTGTGTGTGTGTGTGTGTGTGTAGTGTACACACACATATAAATAAATAAATTAAAACAAAACAAAATCTGAGTCAGTTTCATCGACTTTATGAACATCCCATATGAAAAAAAGGCTATCCACTAAAATGGTATATTTTCTTGGGAGCCATCTGCCTTTAGCAGAACAAAATTGAAATTGAAATTATTTTCTTCATGAAAATTCCAAATTACCAAGGAGAAGTTATGGGTACCATTCCTGGTTATAGGCAATTCTTTTCTTTAACTAAGCTGAAAAATAATAACTTCAATATTTAAATCTATTGATTACATATACTTCCCTCTTCCAATCTAAATCATAATTTTGATGATATAAATTCTTAAAAAGTAAATCATTAAGATATGTACTTCAAAAGTACCATTTGTGTTGCTATAAACTGGAATCACTTAATCAAGAAATAAGAGAGAAGCATGTAGCACTTCAGAGCACAGGAGGGGCAGCAGCCTGAAGAGAAGACGTACCCACGCACCAAACATTCCCAGCTCACCTGCCTGCCCAGATTGCATCCTGTCCACTGCACAGGATTTCCTTTGCCTTGGAACTGTCATTCATACCATTTTCTGTCAATTTAAGCTCTCTGCTCTAACATTTTGAATCAGCTTCTGGCTTAGGGATTAAGGTTATTAATTATTCCAAAACTCCATCTTTCTTTTTCATTGCTTAAATTTACATGATTTAATTTCCCAAAGCCTCACTATAAGGCATATTTCTTTTCTGTTAAAAAGTTTGTATGTATACATATATAAAATATAATAAATATATAGTATAATATATATGTTTGAATGTACATATATATGTATGTATATTTCTTTTTGGGGGGCATGGTTTCTTTGTTAGTGGTTGTGGATTTTCTTTTCTTCTTTTTTTTGTTTCTTGAGACCTCACAGTGTGACCCTGTATAATCCTGGAACTGCTATATAGACCAGCTGGCCTTGAACTCAGAGATCCACCTGTATCTGCCTCCCAGTGCTGGCATGAATGACATGAAACACACCACATCTGGCCTCTGCAAAAAAAATTAATGTGGAATAAGCAAACATATATCTTTCTTACAGAAAAATAAATATGTATCAGTAATTAAAAGCAATTTCCACTCTGGATAAAAACACTAATAAGAATCAAAACTACAATCTGCACAGAATAAAATGTTTATAAACAACTAGAACTCATCCCACTAAACTAACTCTTAACTGAGATGACTGGAGTTTTCAGAACTGGGTACTTGTCAACATGGGTGATGTGCCATTATCAAAACTTAGGTTTTTTTGTAACTCCTTTCTTTTCCCATATCATTTCCAAACTAATGACATCAGTTCTTTTGAATATCTTCCCCACACCAGAAACTAGACCCACCAACCATTCATTCCCCTTCTGCTCAAAAGCTCTACCTCCTTAACCTCAGTCACTCTTCTATGCACAAGTCTATGACTTAAATGCCAAGACAGACCAGGGTGAATGGTGAAGTCTCACAAAGAGGAGGGAGTTTGTACCAATTTGACTGTTCAGGTTTAATTTTTCCTAATTTGATTTTCTTTTCATTTCTTTGATTTTTGTTTTTAATGAAACCCTAATAATAGAATGAAATGTTAGAAAAGCAAAAATCAGTATTAAGGTGTACATTGAGAAAAAGCTGTACTGTCCTGACTCCCAACCTCGAGTAACTAAGGACTTTCAAGTTGCTCCTGAAGCTAACCCGGATACAAGGCACATGTTAAAGGGTGCCTCTTTGGGTGGCTTAGCTTACACAGAAGCAACAAATGCAGACCTTAGATTCTAGAGGATGCCACTTACTGCTCTCAACATGTGCCCGTGGAAGCCACTTCCCAATTCTTCTTGCCAACTCAGTATTATATATGTGTAGAGGAAATTTATCATAACGTCCAGAGTAACCATGTGAATTGAACACAAGACAACACACACACACCAAAACAAACAAACAATAACTAGTCATGTCTGAAGCTGGAAGTAAAGTGTCACGGCTCCGATTCAGCCCACTACTACAACCTGTTGCTCCTTTCCCTGAAACACTGTGCACCCACTGCCAATTGGTGAATTCAACTCCGCAACACTTAGCTCCTTCTCTCCATGTACTCGTCCCTGCAAAGCTGCTGCTTTTGGCTTCCCTGCCCTGCATGCTTTCCCCAGGCTATCCTACTCTACTCTCACCATATCAGCTGCCACCAACACGGCTGATTATTAAAACTCAATGAGATAAGCCATCCCATGGGAGCAAGGGCACTGCTTCCAGGGCAGATTCCTAGAACTTGTGGCAAAAACAAAACCACTGGCTCCTTCTCCACTGCTGTCTTCTGAGATGGCTCTCACATTCCCCACTTCAAAGCCATTAAAGGGAGCGTAAGAACCTCAAGCAGCATCAGCCACACCTGTGCTCTTCAGTGTTGGCTTTCCTAAGGGGCCCAGCAGCTTCTCCAGGGCAGTTTCTGTCTTTTCTGTCTCAGTAATTCCAGTGGTTTGCACCGGAATTTAACTGTGACCTAGCAATGTAAGTGACAAGAATGGCACATGAATGGTTGGATAACCATCAACACCATCAACAGTCTGAAGCACGATTTTACAAAACTGATTCTTTACAAAAAACAATCCTTAAGAAAAGGAAAACTTGCATGCAACATGCAAAACAAGTTAAGAGTGACAGTATGTTCTCAGAACCAATGGCTCTCAAAAGAACCCAGGGCTTGAGAGATGGCTCAGCAGGTAAGAGCATATACTACTCTAGCAAAGGACCTGAGTTCAACATCTGGCATCCATGCGAGGCTGCTTAGTGTGATCCAGCATTCTCTTTTGGCCCCAGTAGACACTGCACGTATGCAGCATATACTCAACTCATACACATAAGTTGTTTTTTTTTTTTTTTTGTTTTGTGTTTTTTTTTTTTTTTTTTTTTTTACAAAATAAAGATGCCTATATCCCATTACACAGCTTTTGCCAGTGGTTACTAATATAGCGTGTATGTGTGTACACAGATGTGCATGTGTATGTAGACACACCTAACTTTGCACGTGCATCTGGAGGCCAGAGAACAACCTGAGCTGTTGTATCTCCTCAGGCACAGCAACAGCCTACCTTGTTTTTAACATAGGGTCTCTCACTGGACCTGACTAGATGGCCAGTAAACACCAGGAATCTTGTCTTCTTCCCCAGTGCTGGGAGCTGCCCCTGGCCTGTCCATGGGTACCAGGCATCAATGTCAGGTACACATGCTTGAACACCAAGCATGTGACAGACTGAGCTATCTCTGCAGCTCCAGTTTTTACTTCCCCCTCCTTTCTGAGTGATGCATGTGATCCCTGAAGCACTATTCCAAAGAAGGACATGCGGTGTGATATGTTTACAAGACAAATTACCATGTGACTGCTGAATAAGAGGGTCAGCATGTCACCTCATTCCTGTCGCTGTGATAAAATGCCCTTAACAAAAGCAACTTTTTGTTAAGAGAAAGGGCTGATTTTTGGCTCACAGTTGATGATGGGCTGTCATGAGGGGACCCTCCAGTGGTCAGGTTACATTCTTGCTGTCCAGCAATGCTTCCCCTTTCTGTTCAGTTCAGGACCCAGCCTGTAAAGGAATGCTACTTCCTAATTTTAGGGTGGGCCTTTCGAGCCTAACTTGTCAGTTAACCTAATCGAGGAGACAGGTACAGGCAAGGGCAAAATCTGCTTTCCTGGGTGGTTGTAGGTCCTGTTAATTTGACAGTATTAACACTTTCCAAATGCTAGTGGAATCTGATTTTCCAGGCATGGTATTATGTACACATACTGGTGTGTCCCTGCATCTTTGTGTGCACATACACATAGAGGTCAGAGGTCAGAGGTCAGCCTCTGATGTTATTCCTCACGCACTGTTTACCTTGTTTTGTTTTTGTGACAAGTGAGCTCCAGGGACCTTCCTTCTGTCTCCTGCTGGGAGAACACTTAAATTTCCAAATAGATTTTAAGATTAGAAGCACTAATCGGGTCTTCAGGTCTTCGTTTCTACATGGGGTCTGGGCATTGAGTACAGGTCCTCCCGTGTGGCACGCACTTTACTGGTTGCTGTCTCTCCAGCCTTATTTCTTAATAAGTTAGAAAAGTCTTCTGTTTATTTACAAGCACAAGTAGAAATGATTTTCTGACACCTTACAGTTTGAATTCCTATAGAATTCTCATAGTAGCCCCCCTCCCTTACTGGTTGAGTAGTGAATAAGGAGGTGTGTTAAAGTAAATTAACTGACTTGAAGATGAATGGGAATATTGTGCCAGGTAGTTTTCAGTAGACACATTAGGACAGACATCACCCATTTTACAGGCGATATGCTCTATCAGTTTCTGTATCTCATTCTTACCATTGTTATCTGGCTCCCTTAGCGCTTGCCTGCCATCTGAGGGAATTTCAAATGGGTTTACAGAAGAGCTGAGCAAGCACAGTTTATTACAGTAAAGGTTCCTTCAGACAGCTAGGAGAGGGCTGACAAGAGGGATGGCCTACAGCTCTCAGGCTATGAGGTTTGTCCCCCCACCTCCTATGTCTTCTACTTATGTCCCCTTCCTCCCGCCCCTTTTTCTCTCCCCTCCTTGAGCCACGGTTCTATAAAACAGGTTGTTTTTATCTTCTCCCAGTGTGTGTACTCATTGCTAAGTTGCTTGTGATCTGGTGTCCTGATGATAGGATCACATGACTGTCAATTCTGATCTTCTGATGCCACAGAGCTGAGATTAAACAATGCAGCTTTACCCCCGACCCCTTCCACCACTGTTGACTGTGATTTCTACCCATGCTGTGACAACTTGGAATAAAAGTAATTCAAATAGCATTGACCTGATGAAGCTGTGGGGGAGTCCTTGTCAGACCTAAGGATCTCATCGTCGTTTGCATTTTGCTGTCATCTTTTCTTGAGCAGTGGCTTTAAAGTAGTGATCAGGTGATGCTATTCCTGGGCACCTTAGCTCAAGCAAATTTAACTTTCTCTGAAGCAGTATAAATTCTACCAAAGACACAAAGAATTCTTACAAAGCTCCAAGGTAAAATTCCAGGGGACAGTGAAGCTTCCACTACAAGTGAATTGAAGAAAAACCCTGTTCTAGCATGCCTCTCATTTGCCTTCTAAAAAGAAACAGAAGAATGGGGAACAGTCTACTAAACACTGAAGAAGTATACATATGTAAAGCTCAGAGAGTGTCAGTCAGGATAAATACAAGTAAACTCACTCTCAGACTCAGCACACAGTAACTGCAGAACAGTCAGCCTAAAGAAAATATTTAAAATACAACTGGAGAGCAGCAGTAATTTACCTAAAAGAACTAGGTATTTCACTGCATTGTGAGTAGAAATAGTGGAAGCCTGATGATGGTAACTTCAGTTTGCTGAGAAGGGCGGCCAATTGAAGACCTGCTGTGGAGGCAGGGAGGCTGTCTTAGCCAGGGTTTTTACTGCACAAACATCAGGACCAAGAAGCAGTTGGGGAGGAAAGGGCTTATTCGGCTTACACCTCCATACTGCTGTTCATCACCAAAGGAAGTCAGGACTGGAACTCAAGCAGGTCAGAAAGCAGGAGCTGATGCAGAGGCCATGGAGGGATATTACTTACTAGCTTGCTTCCACTGACTTGCTCAGCCTGCTCTCTTATAGAACTAAGACTACCAGCCCAGAGATGGTCCCACCCACAAGGGGCCTTGCCCCCTTGATCACTAATTGAGAAAATGCCTTACAGTTAGATCTCATGGAGGCATTTCCCCAAAGGAAGCTCCTTTCTCTGTGATAACTCCAGCTTGTGTCAAGTTGACACAAAACTGGACAGTACAGAGGCTGATGTGTAATGATTCCATCTGTATTGGCTTTTACCCCTCATGTGACTGCTGCCTACTATACCAGAGGTGTCAGAGGAGGAGTCTTCATGCTGGGTTACCTGAGCCAAAGGATGGCAGCTCCTGCACAGACTACAGTGTCTCTGGAAAGCACTGCTGTTTACAGTCTGCCTGCCAGTCTAGTTTTGCAGCATTTTGTGTTTGGTTACCACGGGTTTGTGTAGGATTTGTGTCTTAGCAGAAAAAAAGCAAAGGGAAGCAGTGGGAGTCAGGCACAGCAACCCCCAGATTACACAGTTCCTTACAGCGTTCTTCCCTTACACCTCCATTGTAACAGGGCTCTGTCTGTAAAGTGGGAGGAGCTGTTTCTACTGATAGACCACGAGTGTCTGGAGCCAAGTAAATGCAAGTCTAATGTGTGCTAAAAGCACACTAGAAGGCTCCCTGATTTTCAACTCTATATTTTCATAGGAGAAATCTCTTAGAACTTTTTGATCAAAGGCAAACAGGATGATGGAGTTTCCCATAGCTGTTATTGATTATTTTAATTTACAAAACTGAAATCTGAAATGCCCCAGAATCCAAAATTGTTCACTGTCATGTTGGCATACAGAAAGTTTCTGATTTGGGAACAGTTGGACTTCTTGAGATTTTGAAATAAGGAATATGTAACATACAGCATATTAAATACCGTGTGTCAAAATATCGGTCAGCACTATATATGTACAGTCTCTTATTTAATCTTTAATACTTCTATAAGACACAGTACAATCATTTGAAATCCTCTCTGCAGATTAGACAGTTGAGGTTTTAAGACACTGGATAACTTGTCCCGTTTTGTAGGTAGATGCTGGCACAACTTGTGTTTGTAGCTCCTCACTACCAATCCAGGCCTCTTATCCACCAAGATTATAGCTTGGGTGTTATGTAGCTGTGTATTTCCCCATCCATTGCTTTAATAACATCCACCAAGGTTTATATTTTTCATGTCCTTTGTTCCTATTTATTTTTACTTTCAACATAAAACAGCTCTGCTGGAATTGGAATGGCCTGGCTGTGGCCACAGTACTGTATCACTTCCACAGCCTTGGGAGTGGAATTCAGAAGGGCAAATATGTTGCAGCAGGTGGTCAGTGCTTAAAAATATTTTCACTTGTGATACAGCGTGTGTGTCAGAGGTTTACTCTAACAGTAACATTACGCTTTAACTGTACAGCACCTGGCATAATGTAAGGTTCAGTTGGAGATAATTGTTATTTTCTTAGTTGTGTGGGGGAATTGGAAGGCAGCAAAATAAGAAAGTTGGATGAGTTTGTGTTAGAATTCAAAATTTTATTTTCATTATTTTGCCTTAGAAGTAATTTTAGATGTCAAAGTACTTATAACTAAATGTAATACAGTACTTTTTAAAGTTTATCTGCAGCTTTAAAACTCTTTGTAACTAGTAAGGAAGCGTGTATTAGTTACTGTCCTGTTGCTATGATAAAACACCGTGATCAAGGCAGCTGATGTTCTACAAGGTAAGGATATAGCAGCAGCAGCTGAGAGTTCACGTCTGAAACCAGAAGTGGGAAGCAGAGAGAAAGAGGGAATGCCTGAGTTTTTGACCTCTGCAAGTTCAGCCGCAGTGACTTTCTCCAGCAAGGCTACTGCTCCCCAAGCCTCCTAAAACAGGGCCACCGACTGGAAGCCAAGTATTCACATGCCACAGACTAGAAGGGGACATCTGACTCTCACCACTACCAAGTGCAGTAAGAATGAATGCATGAGTTTGGGGTATGCACAAGAAGGTGAGGGGCTGTTACAAATTACCAAGACTCATTAGTCCTGATACAAGTTCTAAGGAAGAGAGTTGTGTCTTAGTTAGGGTTTTACTGCTGTGAACAGACACCATGACCAAGGCAAGCCTTATAAAGAACAGTATTTAATTGGGCTGGCTTACAGGTCCAGAGGTTTAGTCCATCATCATCAAGGTGGGAGCATGACAGGCATGGTGCAGGCAGAGCTAAGAGTTCTACAGTCTGAAGGCTGCTAGTGGAAGACTGACTTTGAAAGATCTGCATGCCTTTCATGGCATTAAAGGTGTGGTCCACCAAGCCTGGATTTAAATTTTACTTTACCTAGAACTTGCTCTGTTCTAGGCTGACCTTCAACTCATATCTATTTGTCTCTGCCTCCTGGGATTAAAGGCTTGTACTACCACACCTGGACCTAAATTTAGCTGGGTGGAATCTTGCCCCAAGGTCACTTCTCCCTTAATTCAAATTAATATCCTTGAACACAGGATTCAGCTCCATTTCACTTCCTGGTGTCCCTTTTGTACTCAAACTTTATATTTTGTATTTTTCCTTTCTCAGCTTGCTACATTTGTTCAAATGTTCTTCATCAGACTTAACCAGAGAACAAAGTCTCTGTTGGGCTTTTTGAGACTTCCTTTGTCAATGCAATTAATATAAATCTCTTAGTCTTAGTCTTAGGCAGTCTTTTCAGACAATGGCAAAAAGCAGCCACGTTCACCAAAACAAGACAAAACAGTTTCTCGCCACATATTACAGTTCTTCTCCACGGAAACCTCTTAGGCCAGCTACACAGTTCAAATGACCCTCAGTACCAGTCTTCCATATTCCTACTAGGTTGGCTCATTAAGCCCCACTGAAAGCATTCCATGGCTTTCCAAACCCAAAGTCTCAAATCCACATTCTTCCAAACAAAAGCATGGTCAAGCCTATCACAGCAATGCCCCAATCCCCGGTACCAACTTCTGTCTTAGGGTTTTACTGCTGTAAACAGATACCATGGCCAAGGCAACTCTCACAAGGACAACATTTAATTGGGGCTGACTTACAGGTTCAGAAGTTCAGTCCTTTATCAAGGCAGGAACATGGCAGCATCCAGGCAGGTGTGGTGCAGGAGAAGCTGAGAGTTCTACATATTCATCTGAAGGCTGCTAGCAGAGTACTGACTTCCAGGCAACTAGGAGTAGGGATTTAAAGCCCACACCCACAGTGACACACCTACTGCAACCAGGTCACACCTATTCCAACAAAGCTATACCTCCAAAAAGTGCCATTCCCTGGGCCAAGCATATATAAACCATCACAAGTTGTCACTGTCTTAATCTTAAGAGGGAGCTTTTCCACAAAAGGAGTAGTCACAGATGGTACTATTTGCTGTTGTAAGTTATGTCTTGTGTGTGGTGGAAGATAGATAGGCTTATACGAGCGACTTAGAAATAACCTGCACTAGCTAAGCCTCTGGACCAGCAGCCCTAAGAACTTGTTTCCTGTTCCACTGCCTGGGAATACTTATCTCAGAGTCTAGATTAGATGAACGTGCCCCCTGGTGTTAGAGTGGGCACTCTGACTGCTTGCTGCTTACCCATTTACCAACTGGAACATAAACCGGCTTTGTACCTGCTAATATTTTATTTTCTGTATCCTTAGTATCTTGGTTGGTAGAGTAAGGGAATGGATCTGTAGCATTTTCTGTTCCATAGCTCCTTAATTGCTAGTGTAGGTAATGGAGAGTATTTTCTGTCTTTTCCTTTTCTTAGTTTGAATTAGTGCTTGGATTTTTGTCTAGACAAAAGGAGTAACTTGGAATGAAGAAAATGACTCAAACTTAAAGAGCTGCACACTAATCAATCCTTTGAACGCACATGGAAACCAGAGACCACCCCTACTGTCCTCTTAGTTACACAAGCTGAGGTTAGTGATAAAATTCTCTGCAGCCTCCACTGAATTCAAGCTGTGACCAGCACAGCATTGTCTGTATGGAAACTGGTGCCTCCAAGTTGGAAAGCGCTTACAAGTGCTGCCGTGTTAAGTTGGTGCAGAAGTATTGTTCTGTAACCTGAACACTCTGAAAATTTCTTGTGTGAAAAATACAGATTATTACAAACAGGATCGATTTTAATGATTCATTAAGACACTGTTATTTTATCTCTACACAAATGGAACTCTTTCTAAAAGAATCACAGTATTTCTTACCATTTCTTACTTCATAAAACCAGTCAGTACAACTGACCCTGTGTCAACTTGACACATACATACATCACTAGTAAGCCATAATCTTTCCTTTCTTAATCATCTCCAGATCTATAACTTTAAAATCCCTCATTTTCTACAAATTCAAACACATTAAAATTCCAGTCCCTTTAAAATAGCCAGTCTCTTAAAATCCAAAGTCTTTTAAGACAAAGTCTGAACTGTGGATTCAAAGTCTCAACTGTGGACTCCAGTAAAATACTTTTTTACTTCAAGAGGAAAAAAGAAAATCAGGGCACAGCCACAATCAAATCAAAACCAAACTCCAACTGTCCAATGTCTAGGATCTACTCACAATCTTCTGGACACCTCCGTAGGGCTTGGGTCACTTCTTCAGTTTTGCCCTTTGCAGTACACACAGCTTGTCTTCTAGGCTCTGGTTGGCTCCACTCCACTGCTGCTGTTCTTGGTGGTCATCCCATGGTACTGGCACCTCCAAAACTCAAGCCTCAACTTCTGTGAAGGCCCCTTCAGTTCTGGGCCTTCAACTGCCACTGAGGCTGCACCCTCACCAATGGCCTCTTCTGGCCTCTCCCAGTGCCAAGCCTCAGCTGCTCTCCATGACCCCTTTATATCTTCAAAACTAGTCCGGCTGCCAACATGAGGTACAACCTTTATTGCCTCTGGAGCACAGCTTCTCTGTGCTCGCAGAAAACACTTCTCAGAAGATTTTATTTCATTGATACTGGTCTTTCTTTAATCGGCACTAATTTCTTAGCTCCAGCTAATGAGCAACAAATGTTCTAGGAATGTAAAGGTTTCACTTTAAGTAGTTCTGGTATCTTGTTAATCACAGCTACCGCTGATTCTTTAGTCCCAGCTAGCCAGAACCACAGAGTCTTAAATCACAATAGCAAATGGCCCGGATAGTCTTTAATCTTCCCTCTGAAACTTCACAAGCCAGGCCTCCATCTTCTTCATTGCTCTCAACATTCTTTTTTTTTTTTTAATATTTTTTTAAGATTTATTTATTAACTATATGTAAGTACACTGTAGCTGTTTTCAGACACACCAGAAGAGGGCATCAGATCTCAGTATGGGTGGTTGTGAGCCACCATGTGGTTGCTGGGATTTGAACTCAGGACCTCCGGAAGAGCAGTCAGTGCTCTTAACCACTGAGCCATCTCTCTAGCCTCCCCCCCCCACCCCCACCCCCCGGGCCCCTACTCTCAACCTTCTTATCTTACAGGTTCCTTCAGAACATCCCACTGAGGTGTCAACACTCAATGGTTCTTCTAGCCCAAAGTTCTTACATCCTCCCACAATCCTTCCTAAAACATGTCAGGTCTCTTACAGCAATAACCTTCTGTATTAGTCAGGGTACCCTGGAGACCCAGAACTTAAGGATAGTCTCTATATTGTAAGGGAATATGTTGATGACTTATAGTCTGTAGTCCAACTCTCCAAGGCAATCAGGCGAAGAAGAGAGAGTAAATCTTCCTTCTTCCAATGTCCTTATGTTGGTCTCTAGCAGAAGGTGTGGCCTAAATTAAAGGTTTGTGACCCATGCCTGGATCTGGGACTTGCTTTGTCACTATGCCTCAAGAGCTCCATGCCAAGATTCAGGTCAGAAACTTGTATCTCCCAGCCTCCAGATTAGGATCACAGGTGGGTCTTCCAATTCTGGATTGTAGTTCAATCCAGATACAGTCAAGTTGACTACCAGAAACAGCTACTACAATCACCCCTTGTCAACTTGATACAGATAATATCTCATGTCCACATGAAACAATAACAAAGCCAAGAATACACCTAACATGATATACTTACTATCCCTCATACAATTGCAAGCACATTTGTAAATTTACAATGGGGTGATGTCCCTTGAGAACATTCTTTTAGTGTCTCAACTTAAATACCAATTGATGTTAAAGAAATTGGAAGAAAGACAAATGTATTCTAAACAAAATAAGACAGAAGCATTCATATTACTTGAATATCCTCCTTTCTGCAACTGGTTACATGGCCTTAGCTGGTATTTATAATTACCTTCCTCTTCTACCCATTCTGTATTTCCTTCACCCTCGGCCAGCACCTCAGCAGGTCTTGGCTCTTTTCCTGGAGGATTGACCCATACCTTCATTCCTGATGGGTCTGCGTCCTTTGTCATCCTGCTTGGATTAGGCTGCTGTAGTTTCCCATTGAGTTTAATCATAGGACATGGTAGTACTAAGAGACGCCCTAAGGGATCTCCTGCACTCCAGACATAATCTTGCTTACCTCCATTGTGAAGAGGTAATCCAATTTCCCCATAGTAATCTGGATCTATAACCCCTCCTAACACTGTTATTCCTTTCTTAGCCTGTTGGTTTAAGGGCATTAGAAGCCCAAAATGACCAGGGGGAAGTCTGAGCTTCCAGTTCAATGGAATGTTTGTTGTGGCTCCTTGTATGAGCATTCCCCTCTCTGGATCCAAAACTTCTAAGCCAGCAGAATCTAGAGTTGTGGGGACAGGACACAAAAAATTTACTAGAGGTTCACTGGGAGTGATAGTGAGTGGAACTATTCCCTTTTCCACCCCTTGATTCCTGGACCCATGGATCCTGACTATGGGGGAAACTGTACCACATATTGGACGCTGATTCAAAGCATATACTGCCTTCTGAAGAACTCTGCCCTAGCCCTCCATGCTGCTGCCACCTAATTGGTGCTGTAACTGTGTCTTCAAAAGGCCATTTCATCTTTCTGTCAGACCAGCTGCTTTAGGATGATGGGAAACATGGTAAGAGCTGTAGCACTTTGCTGGCTGTGAAATGAGTTCCTTGGTCAGAAGCAATACTGTGTGGAATACCATGACGATGGATAAGGCATTCTGTGAGTCCGTGGATGGTGGTTTTGGCAGAAGCATTACGCGCAGGAAAGGCAAATCCATAACCAGAAAAAGAATCTATTCCAGTAAGAACAAAACATTGTCCTTTCCACGAAGTAAGTGGTCCAATGTAGTCAACCTGCCACCAGGTTGCTGGCTGGTCACCTCAAGGAATGGTGCCATATCTGGGGCTCAGTGTTGGTTTCTGCTGTTGGCAGATCTGGCATTCAGTAGTAGCTGTAACCAGGTCAGCCTTGGTGAGTGGAAGTCTGTGTTGCTGAGCCCAAGCATAACCTCCATCTCGACCACCATGGCCACTTTGTTCAAGTGGTCATTAAACAACAGCATGCATGAATGGCTGGGGAAAGAGGCTGACTGTCCACAGAACGGGTCATCTTATCCACTTGATTATTGAACTCCTCCTCAGTTGAAGTCACCTTTTGGTGAGCATTTACATGGGACACAAATATCTTCACATCCTTTGCCCATTTGGAGAGATTTATCCACGTACTTCTTCCCCAGATGTCTTTCTCAACAATTTTCCAGATCTTTCCAGGTCCTTGACCATCCAGTCGATCCATTGGCTATAGCCCACTATGCTGGTACTAACTTGTCTTAGAGCTTTTAATGCTATGATGAAACATCTTGACAAAAGCAACTGGGGAGGAAAGGGTTTATTTGACCTACACTTTCCAATCATAGTCTGTCATTGAAGGAAGGACAGGAACTGAAGCAGAGCAGGAACTTGAAGGCAGGAGCTGATACAGAGGCCATGGAGAGATGCTACTTTCTGGCTTGCTTCCCATGGCTTGGTCAGCCTGCTTTTTCATAGAACCACCAGCCCAGGGATGGCACCACGTACAATGCTCCCAGCTCCCCATTGATCACTAACTGAGAAAATGCCCTACAGCTAGATATCATGGAGGTATTTCCGAATCTGAGGCTGCCTCTTTTCGGATGACTATAACTCTTGTCAAGTTGACACACAGTACAGAGAGTAAGGAGAGAAATCCAGACAGGAATTTTTAAAATGGGAAGTAGGTGAAGTAAGAGCAGCCTGGAGTTAGCCACTCATAGCTTCATATTTGACAAAGATTACTCAGGAGATGAGATTACTCAGAGAGGTAGGCTCTATAGAGGATACACCTCTCGGTTCCAAGATGCAAACTATACGAAGACAGTTTTCTTTTTTTGCCTCACAACAAATAATGTTAAATGATTAGCTAACAATTAAAATGATAGCTAAGTTGGGGGTCCCATTAAAGAAACAGACTCCTCACTGGTTGCTACAAATAATGTGTTTTCCATACTGCAGTGAAAGATTTATTTTGAAATTCAGAACGTTCCTGCAAAATGGTAGTGAGGCACAGTGGAAAGAAAATCTAAAAGGATTTGAATCCATAGTGGTTACTTTCTAGTTCCTTATGATGCTGCTGAGCAAGGCTGTCTCTTTCTCTCACTGGCTCTTAGATGTTTCAGATGCTTCACCTATGGCTGTTGCTTGTATGACCCTCTCATATTCTGTCACTAGTAGTGAGCTGTGGGCACACACCTGCATTGTAGGGGCTGTGCATTTGAGAAAGCCTGTCACTTTGCCCATCGAATTGGGAAACCATGAGTCTTTATTCTGATTCCCTGATGAGATTTTTATCTGATGGTACTGTAGGGGAATCCTTACTACTGAGGACATGGGCTCCAAGGCCAACACTGTCCTTGAATTTAACAGCAGACATAGTAGGAGAGTCAAAAACAGAGAAGTTTTGTGTTATCTTCAGTTTTACAGACCCCCCTCCCCCCGTACTTAATGTAGATTTAAACCGAAGTACTCTAACTAAATACTGAAAGCACAGTTGAGCTCTGAACAATACATACACTTATATACCTAACACATCAGTCAAGATAGAGATTATCACCGCAGAAAATTCTTTAAGTCTATATTTTATGTGTCTATGTGTATTAGTATCTGAGGAGAAGAGGGGGTTGGATCCTCTGGAGCTGGAGTTACAGCTAGTGAACTGCCCAATGTGGGTGCTGGGAACTGAATTCTGGTTCTCTGGAAGAGCAGCAAATGCTCTTAACTCCACCGAGTCAGTCTTTCCAGGCCTGACTTCCAAATTCTTTTAAGCCCCGTTTCAGTCACTACCACACTTAGAAAAACTCTGTGCTGTTTTACATCATTGTAAATAGTTTGAAATTAAAAAAAATATATTGTCAATTTTACAGTATTTCTTTTGCATCTGGATATGCATGCATTTACATTCCTGTGCATGCACAGAGGCCATCCTACCTTTTTCCTCTGAACTCCTTGACACATGCTCTCTCACCCAATTTGAAGCTGGACTAGAGGCCAGAAAACCCAAGTAAACTCTTTGTTTCTGCCCTTTTCCAAACGAGGTCACACCTCCCAACCCTTCCTTAACAGTTCCATCAACTGGGGACCAAGTACTCAGGTCCAAGGGGCTATTGTCATTCACACCACCACAAGCACTAAGGACTTACTTTGCCCTGGTCATTTGGTAGAAGGTTACCAACGTGATGTACTGTCTCATCCAAACCTGCCCTGTGTTCCTTCTTTCCCTCTTGTCCCTTCTCCCCTTTCTTTTTCCGCACCCTTCCATTTTGTTTTCATTTGTGTGTGTGTGGGGGTGGGTGGGTGGGGTGGGTTGTGGTTTGTGTGAATGCATTTGTATGTGGGGACAGAAGGCAGTTTTGGGGTTTCATTCTACCCTGTTCTTGTCACACAGTCTCTTACTGAGACTTGGGGCTAGGCTGTGCAGAACTTACAGATAAGCCTGTCTCTGCCTCACAAGCACTGGCCTTACAAGTGCATGCCACCATGCCCAGCTTCCTACATGAGTTCCGGGTACCAAACTCAGTTTGACTGGCAAGTACTTTACCAGCTAAGCTATGTGTCTCGGACCCAGTGTACATTTTGTATGAATAGGACATTTTCAAGCATAATGACAGTATAGATATAAAAGCAAAGATGTAGGCATCAATATGGCATTCCCTAGACCTCCTTTCAGTTAACCAGTTGTCTGGTTAATGTGTCTTGTGAGACTTTGTGTTGCATTTGTTAGGCTTCTGGAATCTCATGTGCTACTTTCATCCCTTTCACCACTTGGAGATGCTTCTGATTCTGCACAGTAGGAACTCTTGCCTCATGTTCCCTTACTAGTGGTTCAGTTTCAGAAGTGCCAGAGAAATGATGCTGCCTTTGCCTCGCTGCTTAGGGATTAGGTCCACCAGCAGAGATGCACTTTTATTTATTGCCAGTCTGTCTACATGAGAATAAAAACATTCACATCTCTAAAACATCTGGCTAGTTCAAGATTCAGGCACTTGCCTTGCAAATCTGACAGTTGGAGTTTGTGCCTCAGAATCCATAGACGGGTAGGAAGGCACTGCCTCCACAAAGTTGTCCTCTGCCCACCACGTATCATTTGTAGCATGCACATGCCCACATGCATATTATACACAGACACACAGTAACAACAGGAAGAACATCTGCATGGCAATGGTTATCCACAGCTCATGGTAAGTTAGCTTGGTCCCTGAGTTACAGATATAGTACTTCCCTGTCAGTCAGTGTCTGATCAGAAGTTGCTCTGTCTCCCACCCTGTGTTTTGGGTGCTCATTGAAACCTCTTTTTCTCTACTGCACTCACCCTACAGCTCTTACTAAAGTTGTTAAAGCAAGTAGTGGAGATTCCATTTTTTCTTTTTAAACATTATACATTGTCTTTATTACATCCTTAAATCTTATCATAGATTTCTGCTGGCATGGAATGTGCCAGAATAATTCTTACACACTTATTAAGAATAAAAAGTCATATTTAAATCATCTTTTTTGGGGGAGGTTGCAACTCCCTGGTAATTAATTCAGTTTTTGGTCTTTGGAATCAATCCCTTATCTTTTCATAAAATTTGCAAACTCAAGAAATTTAATAAAATAGGTTTAGCTAGTTTGAGCCAAAAAGAAGCTTAATTTTTCAGAATCTCGGCTTAGATGACTTAAGTTAAATAAAGGCCATAAGTTGATTGATTAATTTTATTTGTAGCGTGACAGTTTATTGATAGTATTGCATAGTTCTGTTACTTAGAGTGGTGCCCCAGGGACCAGGAACAGATAACCAGACTCGATGTGATTATATGACTGAGGAAACAGTGCTGCCTGCCCACTGAGCCTGCACAGTGTAGCTCTTACACGGCTCCTCCTCTCCCAAGCTCTGCCTTATACTTCTGAGCCTCGTGAATAGAAACTATTTCACCTGCCCTTATTTCCTGCCACACAAATAAGGTGGGTCACATGGCCAGGTGGATTAGTCAGAAGGTCTCACCCTCAAGTGACAAGGCCAGGCTGAGCTTGTTTGTCACTGCTGCTGAGTTCGAAAGGCTCCTGTGTGCAATTTGAAAACTTGGCATAATGCTTATGTTTCCATATCAAGTCAGGCTTCTATTTGGCCAGGTCGGGAATAGGCTTTTTCTCAGTTACTCTGTGACAGGAGATGGAGCTCCTGCACTTGCTGGTCCCCTTCTTTGCTCTCAAGCCGTAGCAGTGATAGTATCATCCATGGCCTCTTAGAACGCATTGCTTGTCAAAAGCTTTATTTTCATTGTATCCAAGAGCCTCGGCTGATGGAAGAAACAGCTGCAATGTTCTTGATGCTGTACAGAGACAGACAATAAATATGTTACAGGCTAGCGTCTGCACCCTTCATCTTTCACGTCTAGAGGCTAGCCCATAGGATGGCATCTATATGTAAGGCAAGCCTTTTCTCTTTAGTTACATATTTCTGGATGCAACCTCAGACTTACCTGGAGACATACATACTTTAATAGTGATTCTAAATCCAGTCAAGTTGACAGCGATGATGATTAATTATCCCAGTCTTCTGGAATGCCCATTTTATTTCCGTGTTAATATATTTCTTAGTCAGTGTTCTGTTGATGATGGCAACTCTTATAAAGGAGAACATTTCATTGAGGATTGCCTACAGTTCAGAGGGTTGGTCTATTATCATGGGGAAGTATGGCAGTGGATAGTAGACAGGGTACTGTATGTAGCTTTAGCTGAGATTTCTACATCTGGATTCTCAGGCATTAGGGACAGGGACGAGGATGGACACACACACACACATATGGCAGGGGGGGGGTAGACAGACAGACAGACAGTGATCCTGACTTAGGCTTCTGAAACTTGAAAGCCCATCTCCCAAACCCCATACCTGCTCCAGCAAGGCCACACCTCCTAATCCTTCTCAAGTAGTGCTACTCTGGGATGACCAAGCATTCAAATATAGGCGCCTGTAGGGGCCATTCTTATTCAGATCACCACAGCTATGTATCACTGAGGATCTTTTCAGCTCTTTTTGTGGTTCTTGATTTTTACCTTAAAGTTTTTACTTCCTGCCATGGGAGATAAAGAACCAAAATTACTAAAAAGCAAAACATGAACAATAATAATTTGAAATAAATTTGAAATAAAAGTTTTCTAGTTATAGTATTAGTAGTCTGTACTAAAGATGACAAGATTTATTTTTTTGTCTATTTTGTTTTGAGACAGTATTTATTATGAAGACTAGGCTGGTCTTTTTTTTTTTTAATACTTTTTTATTACATATTTTCCTCAATTACATTTCCAATGCTATCCCAAAAGTCCCCCATACCCTCCCCCCCACTTCCCTACCCACCCATTCCCATTTTTTGGCCCTGGCATTCCCCTGTACCGGGGCATATAAAGTTTGTGTGTCCAATGGGCCTCTATTTCCAGTGATGGCCAACTAGGCCATCTTTTGATACATATGCAGCTAGAGTCAAGAGCTCCGGGGTACTGGTTAGTTCATAATGTTGTTGCACCTAGAGGGTTGCAGATCTCTTTAACTCCTTGGATACTTTCTCTAGCTCCTCCATTGGAGGCCCTGTGATCCATCCAATAGCTGACTGTGAGCATCCACTTCTGTGTTTGCTAGGCCCCGGCATAATCTCACAAGAGACAGTTATATCAGGGTCCTTTCAGCAAACGCTTGCTAGTGTATGTAATGGTGTCAACGTTTGGAGGCTAATTATGGGATGGATCCCTGGATATGGCAGTCTCTAGATGGTCCATCCTTTTGTCTCAGCTCCACAGTTTGTCTCTGTAACTCCTTCCATGGGTGTTTTGTTCCCAATTCTAAGAAGGGGCAAAGTGTCCACACTTTGGTCTTCGTTGTCTTGAGTTTCATGTGTTTTGCAAATTGTATCTTATATCTCGGGTATATTAAGTTTCTGGGCTAATAATCCACTTATCAGTGAGTACATATCATTTGAGTTCTTTTGTGATTGTGTTACCTCACTCAGGATGATGCCCTCCAGGTCCAACCATTTGCCTAGGAATTTCATAAATTCATTCTTTTTAATAGCTGAGTAGTACTCCATTGTGTAAATGTACCACATTTTTGGTATCCATTCCTCTGTTGAGGGGCATCTGGGCTCTTTCCAGCTTCTAGCTATTATAAATAAGGCTGCTATGAACATAGTGGAGCATGTGTCCTTCTTACCGGTTGGGACATCTTCTGGATATATGCCCAGGAGAGGTATTGCAGGATCCTCTGGTAGTACTATGTCCAATTTTCTGAGGAACCACCAGACTGATTTCCAGAGTGGTTGTACAAGCTTGCAATCCCACCAACAATGGAGGAGTGTCCCTTTTTCTCCACATCCTCGCCAGCATCTGTTGTCACCTGAATTTTTGATCTTAGCCATTCTGACTGGTGAGATATGGAATCTCAGGGTTGTTTTGATTTGCATTTCTCTGATGATTAAGGATGTTGAACATTTTTTCAGGTGCTTCTCAGCCATTCGGTATTCTTCAGGTGAGAATTCTTTGTTTAGCTCTGAGCCCCATTTTTTAATGGGGTTATTTAATTTTCTGGAGTCCACCCTATTGAGTTCTTTATATATATTGGATATTAGTCCCCTATCTGATTTAAGATAGGTAAAGATCCTTTCCCAATCTGTTGGTGGCCTTTTTGTCTTATTGACGGTGTCTTTTGCCTTGCAGAAGCTTTGCAGTTTCATGATGTCCCATTTGTCAATCCTCGATCTTACAGCACAAGCCATTGCTGTTCTTTTCAGGAATTTTTCCCCTGTGCCCATATCTTTGAGGCTTTTCCCCACTTTCTCCTCTATAAGTTTCAGTGTCTCTGGTTTTATGTGAAGTTCCTTGATCCACTTAGATTTGACCTTAGTACAAGGAGATAGGAGAGGATCGATTCGCATTCTTCTACATGATAACCGCCAGTTGTGCCAGCACCATTTGTTGAAAATGCTGTCTTTCTTCCACTGGATGGTTTTAGCTCCCTTGTCAAAGATCAAGTGACCATAGGTGTGTGGGTTCATTTCTGGGTCTTCAATTCTATTCCATTGGTCTACTTGTCTGTCACTATACCAGTACCATGTAGTTTTTATCACAATTGCTCTGTAGTAAAGCTTTAGGTCAGGCATGGTGATTCCACCAGAGGTACTTTTATCCTTGAGAAGAGTTTTTGCTATCCTAGGTTTTTTGTTATTCCAGATGAATTTGCAGATTGCTCTTTCTAATTCGTTGAAGAATTGAGTTGGAATTTTGATGGGGATTGCATTGAATCTGTAGATTGCTTTTGGCAAGATAGCCATTTTTACAATGTTGATCCTGCCAATCCATGAGCATGGGAGATCTTTCCATCTTCTGAGATCTTCTTTAATTTCTTTCTTCAGAGACTTGAAGTTCTTGTCATACAGATCTTTCACTTCCTTAGTTAGAGTCACGCCAAGGTATTTTATACTATTTGTGACTATTGAGAAGGGTGTTGTTTCCCTAATTTCTTTCTCAGCCTGTTTATTCTTTATGTAGAGAAAGGCCATTGACTTGTTTGAGTTAATTTTATATCCAGCTACTTCACCGAAGCTGTTTATCAGGTTTAGGAGTTCTCTGGTGGAATTTTTAGGGTCACTTATATATACCATCATATCTTCTGCAAAAAGTGATATTTTGACTTCATCTTTTCCAATTTGTATCCCCTTGATCTCCTTTTGTTGTTGAATTGCTCTGGCTAGGACTTTATGTACTATGTTGAATAGGTAGGCAGAAAGTGGGCAGCCTTGTCTAGTCCCTGATTTTAGTGGGATTGCTTCCAGCTTCTCACCATTTACTTTGATGTTGGCTACTGCTTTGCTGTAGATTGCTTTTATCATGTTTAGGTATGGGCCTGAATTCCTGATCTTTCCAAGACTTTTATCGTGAATGGGTGTTGGATCTTGTCGAATGCTTTTTCTGCATCTAACGAGATGATCATGTGGTTTTTGTCTTTGAGTTTGTTTATATAATGGATTACGTTGATGGATTTCCATATATTAAACCATCCCTGCATCCTTGGAATAAAACCTACTTGGTCAGGATGAATGATTGCTTTAACGTGTTCTTGGATTCGGTTAGCGAGAATTTTATTGAGTATTTTTGCATCTATATTCATAAGAGAAATTGCTCTGAAGTTCTCTTATCTTTGTTGGATCTTTCTGTGGTTTAGGTATCAGAGTAATAGGCTGGTCTTAAATTCATAAGTTTCTGAGTTCTAGGATTACAGGTATGAGCTATTAAACTGTTTGCTAAAGAGGAAAAATATTTCATGATTTTATGCTTTATAAAAAACTAAATATAATTTATAAATAAATTTGAGAGTTTAGAATGCATTTATCTTTGTGGTGCTGGGATGACATAGTAAGAAAGGACAGTGCCTTTCTGATATGGCCTTACATCTAGTGGGGGAAGGCCATACATACAAATGTGGGCTTGTGGATCCATAGGCTCTTCTTATGCAGCACGGCTTATTCTAGTGCTTCTATTTATTTAGTACTATGGGAAGAGGCAGGGCAAGGGGAGAGGGGAGCTTAGTGCAGGGGCTTTTACTGATTTTAGTGGACTAGTGGGAGAGTGTATGTATGTTTGTGCAGGTTTGTGTGCTATGCAGAGTCCTGAAGTTGATGCTGGGTGTCTTCCTCTATTGCTCTACAACTTATATTTTGCAACAGCGTCTCTCAGAAAACCGGGTGCTCTAGATTGGCAGGCTAACAAATACCATTGCTCCCCTGCCCAGCACTGGGCTCATAGACTTGGATTGGAATGCTATAGTTTTACATGGGTGCTGGCGATCTGACCTGAGATCCTTATACTTGTGAAGCAAGCACTTTACCCACTGAGCCATATTATGATCCTACCTGTGACCTTTTGGCAGTTATTTGTGGACATGTACAGGTCTCCCCCCTCCCCAAAAAACTGGACCCAATTGGCATGCATGTGTTAATGAGCAATGCTTTACCTTCTTGTTTCAGCTCCACACCATAAACAAGTGTCCTCTTCATGTCTATACTGAAATACTTGCCCATATTTGTTTTCTTTTTGTTGTTGATTATGTTGTTTAAAAAATCCCCAGCCATACAACCAAATTGCCCTCTAAAATTTGTAAGTTCCAAAATGCTTTGATACTGCCATATGAAGAAAATATTGCAGTTTAGCTAAGTCTCGTTCAGACCTGAGTTATATTCTTTGGGCATGAGTTCAGTGTAGATCAACAGTGTTGTGGTCTAGATGCATTTTTCTTCAAGAGCAGTGGCTCGGGATTTACTAATTCAGTGGGTAAACCAATTTCACCAAACATACTGATCACGACTAAGAGAACTAACTATATTTAATTAATGGTGGTGACCTATAGAGATTTTAGGTATTGTGAATGTTTTATTTATTTATTTATTTATTTATTTATTTATTTATTTATTTTTTTGGTTTTTTCGAGACAGGGTTTCTCGGTGTAGCCCTGGCTGTCCTGGCACTCACTTTGTAGACCAGGCTGGCCTCGAACTCAGAAATCCACCTGCCTCTGCCTCCCGAGTGCTGGGATTAAAGGCGTGCGCCACCACGCCCGGCCGTGAATGTTTTATTATCCCCACTCCATCTGAAACTACTGTTTCAGTTACGCTTAATATTTCCTTGTAGCCTTGAATGTGAAATCCTATTTTACTGTGCGTTCTGGTCAGAAAGGCTTGACACAAGCAGAAACATGTGTTAGATTTGCTGTTGTTTGTTTTGTTTTAGGGGACTTTGAGACAGGGTTTCTCTGTGTAGCCTTAGCTGTCCTAGAACTCAGCTTTGTAGACCAGGTTGGCCTCACACTCAAGAGATCCACCTGCCCCTGCCTCCCAAGTACTAGGATTAAAGGAGTGTACCACAACTGCCTGGCTAGAATTTGTTTTATAATTTATTCTTGGTGAGACTTGGGATTAGGTAAAGAAACAATTGTAAATCCTTCTCTCCAGAATATTAATGTGGGTTTGAAGGAGGTTCTTGTTTTAGAATAATAATGTATGAACACTGCATTGATTCTGCTGTTAGAACAGGCAATATAAGTGTTAGCACATACGATTGTCAGGGTTTTATCATGTGCTTCCTGGAGACTGAGGCACAAGAAGATGCAGTTACAAGTTCTTAAACCCGGGCTGTTTTTGAAGGCAGCATCCTTAGCAAGTGTAATTCTTTGAGCCTCAGTTGTCTAGTGTTTAGTTAGAAACATTTCTAGTTTGAAAGTTGTACGGTTTTGTCAGTATCATTTACAGTCTCAGCATGTCCAGTTGTGGAAGAAATAGTTCAGTATTTTGAAAATTGTAGTGTTAAAAATACATTAGCTGTCAGATTTCATTTTTCTAAAGTCTAGCTAAGTCTCATTAGATATTGGTAAAAACATAAGTTTTGTACATGATAAATATTGACATCATGTACTTCTGCTATGAAATAGTAGAGCATTTAAAAATGTTAAAGTTGAAAATTTCAATTTAAAAACAATAGGATACTGTGTGTTTGTTTGTGTTTTATATAAGTGTTCTGATTCATACAAATCTTTCTCTGAAGTGTTCAGAATTGGTTTGTAAAACAAAATGTGTATTCTTGGGAGATTATTAACCTTTTTGCATCAAGTTTCAAGTTCTAGGTGCTTTTTAAAAAATGTATGTAATGTGTTGAAATTATTTTAGGAAAACTTGAACATGGTCAAATATCAGCAAAGAACGTTCTCTATAATACACAGACTGAACCCTGGTATAGCTGTCTTGTATGAGGCTATGCCAGTGCCTGGCAAATACTGAAGTGGATGCCCACAGTCATCTATAGGATGGAACACAGGGCCACCAATAGAGAAGCTAGAGAAAGCACCCAGGAGCTGAAGGGATCTGCAACCCTATAGGTGTAACAACAATATGAACTAACCAGTACACCCAGAGCTTGTGTCTCTAGCTTCATATGTAGCAGAAGATGGCCTAGTTGGCCATCATTGGAAAGAGAGGCCCCTTGGTATTGCAAACTTTATATGCCCCAGTACAGGGGAACGCCAGGGCCAAGAAGTGGGAGTGGGTGGGTAGGGGAGCAGGGCAGGGGAGGGTATAGAGAACTTTCGGGATAGCATTTGAAATTTGAAATGTATATAAAGAAAATATCTAATTAAAAAATACACAGACTGAAAAATGTAACATGAAATATTAGACCATATGCTAGCACACAGAAAAAACATTTTCAGTATGTAAGTTTTGAAAAATAAGTTGAAAGCCTCCATAAACACCCAATCTTCATAATGCTTTTAAAATGTAACAGCATGTCTTGGCTACAAATTCTAGCTAATGGACTCTTTTCTTGTAAATTAATTGATTAACTAGTTCATTAATTTATGTATGTGGGTATTTTTGTTTCTATATATGTCTGTATATGCCTGACCAGAAGAAGGTGTCAGATTCTCTGTAACTGGAGTTACAGATGGTTGTTAACCTCCATACAGGTGCTAGGAATTGAACCTGTGTCCTTTGGAAGAACAGCCAGTGCTCTTAACTGCTGATCCATCTCTCCAGCCCCACTCATGGGCTCTTGTATCTTGTATACTAAACATCTGGATTTTATTCTCATTCTCCCCACCCCCTTTCCATCAGTGAGCCTCTTCTGTGTAATGTTCCCTTTCCTATTTTCAGATCCTTAGGATAGGCTACCACAACTGGAGCTACTGGGTCACAGAGTATGGACTTTTGCGTGTTTTTACCTACAATATTTAGATTTGTTGTTAATTGATTTATATTCATTGTAGAAGATAAAAATTACAGCGATTCTGCTTCTTATCTGAAGGTAAGGTTTTATGGTGCAGGAAGCTTGGGAGATTGCCAGGATAATAAAGCTCCTTGAAGGGGACTTACGTCAACATCCCTGAACCTTGCTGGACACTTTATAGGTGGCTTTGTTGTTGTTGTTTGTCTATGTTTAATAGTTAGTGAATGATTTATATAGGAATTATTTTATTGGCTAAGTTATATCTTATTGAGCCAAGCAACTAAACCACCAAGCTTTCAGAGATTTATGAGAAAAGGTAGTTAAAAGTCTTTAGTATGATTTTTTTTTGAAAAAAATTATAACTTACTTAATTTAAAACTTATTTGTTACTAACGAGTGTGTGGATCTTTAATTATATACTTAGACTATAGGCAAATGACACGAAAATAGACAGTAACAAAGATTGTACAAATCTTGTTTATCCCCCTTTTCCTCCTACAGAATGTGAAAACCTTTGCATCTTCTGATAGTCTAGCCAAGGTCCAAGAAGTAGCAAGCTGGCTTTTGGAAATGAATCAGGAACTGCTCTCTGTGGGCAGCAAAAGACGACGAACTGGAGGCTCTCTGAGAGGGAATGCTTCCTCAAGCCAGGCTGATGAGGAACAGATGAACCGCGTGGTTGAAGAGGATCCACAGCAGCAATCGAGACATCCTGAGGAGGAGCACACTGCGCGGAATGGTGAACTTGTGGGTGCAGACCCTAGGCCTGGAGACCAGAACGATTCCCAGCAAGGACAAGTGGAGGAAAATAATAACCGCTTTATTTCAGTAGATGAGGACTCTTCGGGAAACCAGGAAGAGCAAGAGGAAGAGGAAGAGCATGCTGGGGAACAGGAGGAGGAGGAGGAGGAGGAGGAAGAGGAGGAGGAGATGGACCAGGAGAGTGATGATTTTGATCCGTCTGATGACAGTAGCAGAGAAGATGAACATACGCACAATAGCAATGTCACAAACTGCAGTAGTGTCTCGGACCTGCCCGTTCACCAGCTCTCCTCTCCATTCTATACAAAGACAACAAAAGTGAGTAGTACCTTTAGTCTCCTTCCAGCTGGTGTGCTGCCTCGCTAGTTCAGTTATAGTGAAGCCATCCTTGCAATCTTCACATGCAGAACAACTTTACTAAGTCAGTTTTAGTTTGTTAGAGGCATTAGTGTTAGAAATACAGATACTAATAAGAAGTCAACTTCATTGCAAAACTGGGGGGTGTGGATTGAGGTTGTTTACCATAAAACAAAACCACCAGCTTCACATTTGCTGCCAGAGTGGTTTGGGTGAGTGTTCAGGGTTGGTG
Source organism: Mus caroli (assembly GCF_978045245.1). Classification (NCBI taxonomy): domain Eukaryota; kingdom Metazoa; phylum Chordata; class Mammalia; order Rodentia; family Muridae; genus Mus; species Mus caroli. The sequence continues at coordinate 77,152,845 of NW_028227258.1, read as the reverse complement.
TGAAACATGATGTGTGTAAATTAAGTAATGAAGAATCTTGTTTGCAAAGTAGCTAATGTAGTCACTGTCTGTCGTTTCACCATCGTTAACTCTAATGGGTAAGTTAGTGGAAGTCATAGCAAATAGTTCTGTGTTGTTGTTCAAAAGTTAACTGTGGCTCATGGATGTCTAAGTAGACTAGCCTTCAGTTAACCTGTTCTAGGGATTGCATGGAGTACCAGGTCACTTGTTCTACACACATAAAAACAAACAGTCCACATCAGACATCCCTTTACTCATTTGCTGATTTTTAAATTTAGCAATGAATCATTGGACTTACTCTGTAAATACCTGTAAATTTAACTGTATCTCTTTCAATATGGTTTGACTTGGACCATAGTATCTAATACAGTTGGCTTAAAATTCAATTTGCTGAATCAGTTTTGTTTTTGGTTGTAAAACAAACTGTCTCAGAGAACGTTTCTACCTCTAATTTCCAGAGCCCGGTCACATTATTTTATTTACTTGTTGGCATGACTTAGGAAGCAAATGGCATCAGGTCATGATTCTCTCCCATTTAACTTTCTCAAAATGGAGGGTTTTGATCTGAGCTGACTCTTAGTGTTTTGCTCTTCTTTTTATTTCTGTAACAGCAGTTTAGAAAATCCTCTAGCACTCTGGAGGGCAGGCAGGAAGATCATGAATTCAAGGCAAGACATTCTCTCAACTGCTTAAAAGATGTTTTTAAAGTTACCTGTAGCTGTATTAAGAAGACTTCACATATCGAAATCTATTAATAAGAAGAAATTTATACTAATTCAGTATTTTATTTTGGAGGCCTTTACATCCTTGATCATTATAAAAAACCAGAATTGTACAGTATCCTAGGCTGCAGTTTCATTTCAGTCCCTAACGTTGGACCTTAGAGAAGAGTAGGGGCTGAGATGGAAATCCTACTTGAGAGGCAGGTGTGGTGGCCTCAACACTTAAGGCAGGAAGATTGTTGTAGATTTCAGGCTGGCCTGGGCTGTAGAGTGGGTGTGAGTCTGGGATGGGCTGTTCAGAAGACTTTTATCTTTGAGAGGAAGAAAACGTCTTCTACGTTCTCAGTTTGCTTTAAAAATGTCCCTGTAGAAGTCTCCAGCAATCCTGACTGTAGCTCCACTTAGTGTGTCATTCTGCAGCATTTCTGCATTACTGAGAAAGAGCGTGTGTTCTCTGTTGCATTGGTTTACTCTACAGAACACAATGGAGACTGTCCAGACGAAGGACAGCTTCCTGCCTTGGTCATTGAGCTTTCCTTTTTTGTGAGTGTAGAGAAGACGGACAGCAGTTTTGACCTAACAGTGAGGTGGGCACCCTTAAGTGCTGAGTATGAACAGTGGCCAGTTCAAGGCAGACTTGTACTAGTTCTTAAAATTTCTGAACTCTTGACAGGTTTTTTGAGGTGCTTTCTGTCCAGGTGACTGACAGACCCATTTGGACTAACTCTTAGTTATAGGGAACAGTCTCTGTTCTTTATAAGAAAGCCATGTTTCCTCTTGGGGCCATTAAGTTTTGTTCTTAAGGGAATATACAGTAAGCAGTATAGAGTATATTAGGTACTAGATAAACAGATTGGGATTTCTACTATTACTATTAAATGTCAAGGCTAATAGTAGTCAATAATTGCTGCTTATTAAACACAAACTGTTTACACATTCCTGGATAGATAAGTAAACAGGTTATAGAGAGCCCAATGGTTCACTCCACACCACACTTTCTTTCTCATGTTTAGATGTTTTTCTATTTTTCTTTTCTTGAGAATAGTTATTTTAAATACAATATATTCTGATTATGCTTCCCCTCCCCCAACTTCTCCAAGATCCTTCTCACCTCCCTTCCTGTCTGTACACTCCACTGACCTAACAGTGAGGTGGGCACCCTTAAGTGCTGAGTATGAACAGTGGCCAGTTCAAGGCAGACTGTACTAAAGAAAAATAATAGACCATGATAAAACAAATCCAAATGAATAAGAATAGATATAACTGGCAAACAAACAGAAGCAAAAGAGCCAAAGCATGAGTAACACATACAGATGTAGAGACATAAATGCTTATACACATAGGAGTCCATAAAAACAAAGGCCTGGAAGCCATAGTATATATGCTTAGGGTCTGTAGGGTCAAAAAGAAGAAGCTTTGACAAAACAGTGTGAGACAGAGAACCTCCATGGATGCCATGGAGTTTGTTTGTATTGATCATCTACTGCTGGGCACTGGACCAACCCTTAAGAGTGGTTTGTTTCCTCAGTGAGACTCTGTTGGAACAAAGTAATTATCAATTGCAAATAGCTTCTAGGTTTGCAATGGGGCTCTGTCTACTTTTCCTCTCAGTGCTGGGACCCCATCTGGCACAGACCTGTGCATGTTCTGAGTAACAAGATTTTATTTTTGATCTGCCCAGTTTCTAAGAACCCTTTCTCTTTCCGTGTGCTATGCTGCCCCCTATGGTAGAATGTAACACACAGTACAGTAGAGTTTCCAAGTTTGATAATGAACCCCCTGAGAACTCAGCTGCTTTTCTGGTGGTGTTAATATGACTTTATTGAAGATATGAGGCCACAAGACCTAAGTTGTAAGAGGAAGGAAGGATCATGAAAAAAGGAATTGGAGGCTCTAGAGTCTATTCTATACTAGCTGTTTTTCTCTGTGTGACAAGTCTTCCCCAAGTTCTAGAGTCAGTTTGCTTTGCCAGTTATGAGTGTTTGCGTTTGCAGGTTTAACTGTGCCAGCTTACTATATCTTTTTTTTTCCTAAATTATTTTCTCAAGAGATTCTCAGATCATATTGAATCTTTGGTATGTGATAATCTAAAATACAGATTATTAACGTTTGCTTCTGCTTTATCTTTATCAGCTAACAGGAAAAGCAAATGGAACTACAGAGATCAGGTCTTTATCCTCTTGATTTTTTTCATGAAAACAAGCATGTTTGAGAAGTCATTTCTGTAGTAACTGCATTCTTTATCTCTAATTATTAGATTCTTTCTAGTGATGGTTTTTATCCATTTGCTTCTAGGAAGAACTCCCTATACACAGGCATACACATGAATACATATGCAAAGTAGATAGAGAATACATTGTGTCTTTGAGCTCTAAACAGTAGAGGATGAGCAGGGTCTAGTTGCAAGTGCCTATAGTCATGGTGACCAGAGAGAAGGGCTTTATACCATAAGCTTAAAGTAAACAGCTTTGTGGGGGCTCTACTGGAGCTGGAACTACCAGAAAACTCTATATAATAATGTGACCAACAGCTGAAACTTAAAGGGAAGCTAAGTTACACTCTAGAGAATGATGTTCTCCTCAGAAAGTCCATGGCTTAGTTTTGTCCATAACTCTTAAACTCCCAAGTTGTATTAGGTCTAGGTATGTCCAGAGAGCAGTTGTCTTATATAACACAGCCCTAGTATGCACAGCCCTGTGAGTGGCTGTGTCCTTTCCTTGTAAATGAGAAGAAATGGAAACATGGTGAGGACTGCTTAACTTGATTCAGAATCTGGGGACAAGGAAAAGGCAGGCTGTGAAGGATGAGGTAGGTTCCCTAAACACGGGGAACTGTAGCTTGTGGTGCCTGAACGTGGACTCTTGACTCTTTCACTGACTATACGACCATGTGTGATAGCCTTATTGAACTTTTCTTTATCTGTACAATGATTACCTTTTTTCAGAAGTTTTCCAAGGATTAAGTAAAATCAAATATATGAAGTAGGTAGCATGATGAGAAACGAGGCTAGTGTGTTCCCATAGGCCTGTGACCTGGGTTTGTCTGTATCTCTCCCTTAAAATACAATTCATTCTCTATAACACGTATATCTTTTTGTGATTTTCAGTGTTCAGTCATTATGTCACTGCTAACATACAAAAGTTATGGAGAAATAAGCAGAAAATAGGTTAATACTTTAGCAAAATGCATTCAAGTAGTTGAACTTATAAACTGGGCTTCAGTAAAAAGAAAATAAGCTTTAATCAAAGTGTTGCAGATCTTGTCAGTCATCAGGCTATAAACTGTTACTTGGAGTAGAATTTTTTTAATGCATCTGTACTTTTTCCAAACTTTAACTGTAAAGTTTCTGCTTATATGCTCTGTAATCCTTGATAAAGTAAATGTCAAATTGTGGTAAATTTCTAATTATTTTCTCTCAATACAGTTTTAAAAATATTTAACATTGTTTGAAACTATATTTGCTCAATATATATATATGTGAATCAGATTATTTTTAATCTATATTCCATTCACTGAATGTAGTGAAAACAATATCTTAATTAAGAGCTTTCTCTGTAAACTAAAGATATTTTCCCTATAGAACATGTTACCTTAGCACTTGAGAAGCAGAGGCAGGCATTTCTCTAGGCCAGCCATAGCTACTTGATGAGACCGTGTCTCAAAAACAAAAACAGAATGGGGAATTTAAAAACTTGAGTACAAATGATATCATTGAGTATAAATGATATACTTCTAAGATATGTATTAATACCAAGCAGAGTTATTTCAAGATGTTTTTGAGGCAGATCACTTTATATGTATAATTACAAGGGCAGTCTTTTTAATGCTATTTTGTTGGTGGTAAGGAAGATGGTATGTCGGATAAGCATGCAGTCTTCAGGATGAATTTCATTTTAGTTTTGATATATAACTTCAGTATTCTTAAGTATCATAGCAGGCATTTGTTAGTATCAGAAAATATAGATGTAACTGCTAGGAACCACTTATTTTACCTAGGCTTTTGTGTAGCTTTTCTAATGCATAATAGAGGGTCAGAGAAAAAGGTTTTCTTCCCAAGAACTGGCACATGCCCTTAAAGGAGGGAGAGAAGTGAGACTAGAAAATGTCACTCGCTTGTGTAGTGGGAAGGGTGGGTGCTTTGCTGTCTGGCCTTGATCAGATTCCACATCCCAGACACACTTGGAGCTCTGGCAAATTCTAGCTAGGTCAGCTGACTCCATTGCTTGATGAGTTTGGCTAGCATGGGGCTCTATTTCATTTATGCTTGTGTGTACTTCATGTATATGTGGGTACTTTAGAACTTAGAACAGGTACTAGATCCTCTGAAGCTGGAGTTAAGATGGCCCTTGGTGCCTGATGGGGATTCTGGGAATAGTACTCAGGATCCTTGGCAGAACAGAAGGTGCTTTAACTCCTGAGCCATTTCTTAAGCTGAAACATTTTTTAGTATGTAGTTTCATGAACAAATTCTTTAGTGTGGCCCTAAAAGCTTTTGGCTTTCCATGTGTCACATTTCTATTGTTGTAAAGAGATACTATAACCAAGGCAACTTATGAATGAAAGCATTCAGTTGGGGACTTGCTTACATCATGGGAGAGAGTGTGGTAGCAGGCAGACAGGCAGGCATAGCACTGGACAAGTAGCTGAGAGCTCACATCTGACCCTCAAGCACAAAAGACTAGGTCTGGTGGTGTGTGCTTTGAACCCTCACCCCACCCCCACATCCCATGATTCATTTCTCCAACAAGGGCACACCTCCTAATCTTTCTCAAACAGTTTTATAAAACAGGACCAAGCATACAAATATATGAACTAGTGGGGCTCATTCTCATTCCAAGTATTATACCATGAAACATAAATAACTTTCATTGAGGGAGGGTGGAGGGGACACAGTTTGAGAATCCTGTTTTTAAAATAATTCTGAGGTGCCCAATGCTTTAGCAGGAAGGCAACAGTACTCTCCTTTTCCTTCCCTGCTTCTGACTCTCCATTTATCTAGACCTGTTACTATAAGTTACTCTGTAATGGAAACTGACGAGGAGACTGGGCTCATCAGCTCCAAATGTAAGGTCATCACTCAGCTTTATGTTTAACAGTTCTTTATGTTAACCTCTGTAGTGAGAATTTTGATTTATTTTAAAAAAATTCAATTATGTTGTGTGACTATGTTTTTGTTTTAATCCCAGGTGTGGGATGAGAGGCTGCTTCACAGCAGGTGATTATGATTTGCCTTGTGCACTACCAGGGCCGTGTTTTTTACCAGCTACAGATAGCTTAATTCTGGGGACTCTAGAGAAGGTATAAATGCCAGATCCCCAAGAAGGCTGCTGCTCCTTCTCCTGCTCCTGGTTGATATTGTTGTAGTTTGAAGAGAAGTTGGAGAAATCTTGCCGATGAAAATTGGACTTGCCCCCAAAATCCAGCATCCCTAGTCACCAGGAAGTAGTCTATTTTGTTGGCTGAAAGAGGTCTTCACCCTTTCCCCCTCTAACTTTTTCTCCTATATAGTGATTAGGGTTGGAAGAGGTTAGGGTGGAATAAGGGTTGGAAGGGAGGTAGAGATAAAAGAACCCAATAAAATAGCAAAAAACAAAATAGCACCAACTGACCTCTTTCTTTCTGGTCATTGTGTTTCCATCTAGAGTACTGACAGTCTCTGTAGTCTTCTATAGAAGACTGCTGTTATAAGGAATGTATTTGTTGTATTCTGTGAATCAATGTCCTTTTTTTGGTTTGTTTGTTTTCGTTGTTGTTTATTTTTCTTCTGGATAAGTTGCTTTTGAAATGGCATGCCCTTTTTTTCAGCATGCTAATGCTGAAGGGCAGTTGACCACACCATCTTTTGTCCTTATTCTGGTCCTCAGCAGTGCAGTAGAAGATGGACTACGTAATGGTGATAGCCATAGTAGTGATATGTAGCCATGTCTGTGGCACATTGCTTTTGTCCCAGCTACTTTGTATTTTCTTCCCAAGGATCATTTGAGCTCCTAAGTTTAATACCAGGCTGGGGAACATAGGAAAAACCCTGTCTCAATTAAACAAGCAAATAAGGATAAGTCATTTATTGAACACATTTCTGGGGTACTAATAGATTCCTTATGTGGATGTCCTTGCTGAGTCTCGTCGTTGCCAGCCTCGTGTCTAAGATGACTTATGAGCAGGAATTCAGTTGTCCTCAGGTTGGTAGCAGAGATGGTATTGAGCTGAGATTTCACTTCAGCCCAGGTTGTTCTCCCTGAAAATAGAAATACCCAGTGAAGCAGTATTTCCAGCTTTGGGATCTGCAGACTGTGGAATGACCATAAACCTTAACATCTGCTTTCAGGTCCTCAGTGTCACCCCACTGTGGCAAGTTTAAATACACAGTTTCATAGCGCAGGCCTGAGGATCCCCTAGGTCCCTGAATTACTGTGTTGGTGACATAGTTAATTTGATAGCCTGTTTAAACAATTGATTATTTAAACAATTGGCCCCTTCCTTACCCAACTGAAATTATGCCCATTAGCATAAATTCTTCCTACTTACTTTTACCTCATGTTACATCTGTGCACTCACCCTGGCCCTTCAGTCCTCTAACCTTAGAGGAAGAAATGGCATACACTCAAAAAGAAGTCTGTCCTTGAGTTAACAACTGATTCTCCAGACTTGTGAAATGGCTTTTTTGGGACAGTGGATGGGGTGGGGCTTTCCTACATTAGCCATTCTTTATAACTTTTAAAAATTAACAACCTTTTTATTTTCAAGGTAATAGCAAAATTGAGTGGTAACACAGAGGCTCCTGTATGCTTCCTGTCTCCATCCACACATACCATACCCCACAATAAGCCCCTCACCAGGATGGTAGATGCTTTACAAATGATAAGGCAGAGGCCACACTTACGCCGGGTTTCACTCCTGGTGCTATGTATTCTGTGGGTTTGAATAAATGTGTAATGATGTATTTACCAGTGTGGTATTATATAAAATAGTTTCCATTGTCCTAAAAATCCTCAAGATCAGCCGATTCAGTCTCCATCCACCCAACCCCAGGCCCACCAGTCTCTTCGCTATTTCCACAACATTCCTATTTCTCAAGTGCCATATAATTGGAATCATATAGTTTGTAGTCCTTTTAGCTTGCCTTGCTAGTACCATTAAGTTTCTTTAGTGTATTTTCATGGCCTGAAAGTTCACTTTTTACTGTTGAATAATATTTTGTTGTCTGTTTATCTATCCATCCACCAATGGGGAATATTTTGGTTTCCCAGACTTTGGCAACCGTGAGCTGCAGACAAGGAGTAGTGTAGTTGTATATTTCCTTTCGTGAGAACCTGCCAGGGTGTCTTCTCTTGCCTGTGCTATTTTTGCGTTCTTCTCACTGTCAGCAACTGCTCTGTCCTTCCTGGGGCTTGGCATCCTCAGGGCTATGGGCTTGGGCTGCTTGGGCTGTGTTGCTGTCCACTGTGGGCATGTGCACGTCTCCAGTCGGGTACATACATATGTGCATCTTCTTTAGTGAGGTATCCACATCTTTTGCTCATTTTTAAATTAGGCTGTTTTCTTAGCAATGTTGTTTTTAAGAGTTTTATGGATTTTTTAAAAATAAAAGTTGTTAATATTTTACAAGTATTTTTGGCTTGTTTGTGGTGTGTCTTATTCTATTCATAGAATATTTCAGAGAACCTGCTTAATTTTAATGATGTGCATCTTCTCTATTACTTCTTTCATAGACAATGCCTTTCATGTTGTAACTACAGTCAAGGTTATCTGCTTAGGTTTTTTTCTTGTGTGTTTGCAGTCTGCTTTAAGATAATTTTTGAAAGAGTGTAAGGTCTCAGTGATGATGTTGATGCTGATGGTTCAGGTGCTGTGGTACCATCTACAGGAGACTAACTTTTCTCTATTATATTTTCTTTGTATCTCTGTCAAAGATCTGTTGACTGCATTTATGTTGGTCCATTTCTGGGTCCTCAGTCCTGTTGTGCTATCTGTTCCCTAATTGCTCTCTTGATGGCTGTAACTTTGTTAAAAGACTTCAGGATAGGTTAGCGTCAATCTTTCCAGGTTGTTCTTCAGTATTATATGGGCCCTTTGAAGTCTCTACCGTAACATTTAAATGTTGGAGCATTTGTCAGTGTCTGCAGAGTAACTGCTGGGATTTTGTTTGGAACAGTGTTGAGCATTTTGCTTCTGCTCTGCCTTCCCATGTTTAGAACTTTAGAATTCCTTTATTGCATTTTCAGCATATGGATAGTAATTCAAAAGACAGTGCAATAATGAAAACCTACAAAAGAGATAGGAATGTTTAGTTTTTAAGACGTCTACAATTAATAGATTTAGCAGTGTCCTTAGTAAGTTGTAGAAAGTGATTTTTGCAGTGAAACATGTAATCATTAAAGTTTCTTCATTGAACACTAGAGGGCCATATAGTACCTTGTTAATGGTGCTGTTTTCATGTATTTAAATATCTTAGTGTCTGTCTATTATTTCTTGCCCCAATTTGGAATAAGTATTAAGGGAAGTTGTTTATATTGACATATAATATTTTTGTATTTTTTAAGTCAAGAAACTAGCATATTTCTTATTTTGACATTTAGTAACAAAAATATACAGTGCATCTTGTACATGTGTATAAACTCACTTTCTTCTCAAGGATGAGTACATTTTTGAAAAATTCTTAAGAATTAGCATATAATCTTCAATCAGCAGACCTCCCATGACCAGTGATTGCCCTGGGCTTCCTCAGCATATGTGCAAAAAGAGCAGGTCCCTGGCGTTAGCACTATCGTAGGCTGAGGACACCTAGTCATCTTGAAGTAAAGAATGCTTGACCAGTTATGTTCTTGACTTTTCTTAGTTTGGTAGAGCAGGTGAACCATAATGTTTAGGCCCTAACAAAGTAGTGTGACTATGTGAAGAGGGACATGAACACATTGTTTACATTTGTAGCATATGGATGACTACTTGTGAAACTTCAGAGTCTGATCAGAATTGCGGTTAAATTGTCACTTCTTGCCTCTGTTTATTTGATAGAATGCTTCTCATTCTTAATTTTTGTATTCTGGGGGATGTAGGATATTCTCACTAGTCAGTGTTCATGCTGTTTTTAAGAACTGGTCAAGGATGGTGAACACAGTGGGAGTGCCTTAGCTACACTGTGAACGTGGGGAAGAGACGGGTTGGACTCTGAGACTGCCAAGGGTAAACCACCACATCCCTGAGCCTCTGCACCTGAGCTGTCATTATTAAGGCACTTTTAGTTTGACAATTTAAATTTTCTGGGCAGGTTAGTCCCTGTCCATACATGGTTGTTACAGTCGATATGGATAAACAGTGTTGTCTACTGGTGTGGTTACGGCTGGTGTGCTCTCACCACACACTCACTTCTCTGTACCGCTGCTGTTCTTCTGCAGAATACACACATGCTTACATTCTGGCACAGTCATGTGAGCAGAGCTTAAGTGATTAAACACCTTTTGCTCCAGTAATGAAATTAGTTACCTCATCTATCATGTTGGTGGAAGTTAAATTCTTAAATGGCTAATAACGTAATCCAAAAGAGAAGAGGGATCGGTATCCTGTAAAGCCTTTCTATGGCTTTGTTTTCCAAAGGACCACCTTCATTTAGATCATACACAGAGAAAAGTAGGTGATCTCACTCATTGCAAAATCAAAATAGTTTTCATCCAACAAATAGGATTAATAGCAGTTGGATAGAAATATAGCATTGAGTGCCACAACTGTATTATATGGTCTGTTTTCATTTTCAGTTAGATTATTTTCAGATGTTAAACTGCCAAGTGATCTAATTTCTTCATCGACATGATTATCCTTGTTTTTATTCTTTTGTGTGTGAGTGTTTTGCCTATGGACCACATGTGTGCCTAGCGCCTGAAGAGGCCAGAAGACAGTGTCACATTTCCTGAAACTGGAATTGTAGATTATCATGAGGCATCATGTGTGTGTTGGGAATTGAGCCCAGGTCCTCTAGAAGGGCAATCAGTGCTCTTAACCATTAAGCCGTCTCTCCAGCCCACATGGGATCCCATTTAAAGGAAGTATGTATCCCAGCTTACACAAGGAATCTGAGGTGGTCTGTATTTCGGAGTAGCATGGTAAAATGGAGTATATGTGAGAACCAGTGCAATGGGAATACTGCAGTAGAAGTGAGGCTAAGGCAGAGAGGACAGAAGGAATGATCTACAGTGAGTTGGGGCAAACTAGTAATAGCATGTAGGCTGGGCATTCCTGAAGTTGAATCCCAGTATTCTTCAGAGTGTGACCCTACACCACCTCAAACATCTGGAATGCTAATTAGGAATGCAGGTCGGCCAAGTCTACCTCAGAATTACATAGCCAAACTCTAGAGCTGGAGTATGCATTTAAGTGAGCTGTCCTAACATTTGTAGCACACTGGTTGTCCATAGAGTGGTGCCATAAACTGAGGACAGTGTACACAGCCCTCTCAACGAAGACCAACTCTTCTGTGTGTGTTCTCTCTGCATGTGTTTCTCACTTACTGGGTTTCATGAGTACCTTAGCAGATTGTGCCCTTGAATGTATAACAAGTGCCTTAAGGAAGCACTGAACTTCACAGTTAGATGGCTGCTCAGACCGAACTGTTAACTCTTGATGGTACTAAGGGTGGTGGTAGTGCCTGCCACACAGTGTCACTGACAGTGTTTATTGAAGCCTGAAAGGTAGCCAGGACAAGTACTGAGAGTCTCCAGCAGCTGTTAGCTGATGGTATTTCATAATGTCAATTATTTCTAAGTTACAAGTTTGTGCTAAAGCTAGCTTTCTGGGATGTCATGCAAAGCATTGTTGGTTTCTAAGAGATCATCTTGGTGAATTGAAACTGTTCTACTGACTTCTGCCTAAATGATTATGGCATTTAACTTGGAGTTGAACTGTAGGTTATTTAAGTTTAGTTAGTACTAACCATGAAGTACTCGTTCTGTAATTAACTGCTTAATGCTGAAACTAGAAGGAATTGGAACTTAAAATATTAATAAACTTGGGGCCAATTGGAAATGTTGAGAAGAGATGAAAACCTAGGCTGTCTTCTTGCTATGATACGGTGCTGTGGACTCAGTGACCGCAGTAACTGGAAGGAGGATCCACTTGATACACCTGCAGGTTCTGTCCCTGCTGCGTGCATGCTGGAGAGAATGCCCAGATGTTCACACTTATTTTCTTTCTTTTTACCTGTCTACTACTGTGTGGTCAGTGGAGTATTCATGAAACAAAGTTGAAAGTATGAAGACAGAAAATTTCAAAGTGAGCTCAGTTTTTTAATCTTACATTAAAGTAACTCAGGTGAAATCCAAGCCATAACATTTTCTATAGTTTTATATTTTATTTTGAAAATAGCCAGTCTTGCTAAATTGGTTCATTTTTAGTAGTTATCAAAGTGGGAAATTGTTTCCAAATATTCTCCACCGTCAGAATAGCAAGTAATCTTTCCATCTTGGATCACCGTTTGCCCTTTTCACTGTGGTGAAACATTGAAATTAACACTCTTTGGAAAGACTACACAGATGCCATATGTAGTGAGGGCTGTGTAGGTGCCATTTCACAGTGAACGCTTTGTAGGTACTGTATCACAGTGAAGCTGTATACTCAGAGCCCTTTATTTGTATGTATATTTTGTCATCCACCGGCACATTGAACATTCTGCTTGTACAAGTCGGAGTGCAGCCTGAGGTGAAGCCGTGGGTCTGAGTCAGCAGAGGCTGGCTAGTCACCTTCCCATCATGCAGTCTTAGGCTTTACCCAGATTGCTCTTCTACCTGAGTTGCCCTGAGCTTTATCCTATGACTGCAGATCACTTGGAAACAGCACATCAGTGTGAAAAGCAAGCTCGGCTTTTTTTTTTTTAATGACAGCCTAAATGATCACAAGATGTTCCTTTAAACAGAAATGTCTGCCCATTATTTTTAAGTGAAGAAAATGTAACCTACACCCTTTAGAGTAAGCAATATTAGCGTCCTACTGCAAAAAATCTTTTCTTGAAGACAGGAATGCTATAGTGATCATCTTTGAAAATGTATATGCTGTAGGATGTTGTAATATCTATGGTCTCCTTCCTGCTTCCTTTTTCTTACGTAGAGGCTAGAGATAGATAGCTGGTGTCTTAATTACTCTCCATCTCAGGCCTTACACTGTACCTGAGGTTTGCTAGTCTGGCTAGCCAGCAAGCTTTGGGGATCCTTCCTTGGGCACTAGGTTTGTAGATGCTTGAGCCCACTGAGCATGTAAGTGTAAGCATGGGAGTTGGGTGTTGAATTCAAGGTCCCCATGTTTGCATAGCAAGCATTTACCCATATATCTCTATCTCCACAGCCGCTCACTCACTTCCTCTTAACTCTCAAGATCTTTCTACACAAGCACATTTGGGATTAAAGATGTTGAGTTAATTTATCTTTTTTGATAGCTAATTAGTGTTTTATTTATTGAAGAAAAGAAAACTCAGACATCTACTATAAAATTAATGTTGAAATTTATGAGACTGTCAGTTTATCTAGGAATGAAAGTCTAAATTATTTTCTATAGTTTGATTGTATGTTTAAAGTATTTTATTTAGAGTAAATATTTTTGTACTTAATTTTTAAAAATTTATATTTTAAAGGTGTGTAGACACATATCCTTCCCTGCAGGGTCCCCAGAAGCAGAGAGTAGTGGGATTTCCCGGCCTGCAAACGATCTGTAGGACTTTTGCAGGAGAAATAGCTGAAAGGTTGACGAGTGAGTTGTGCTAAAGCTTGCTTATGAAAGTAAAGGGCAGACTTTAAGTGTTTATTTTGAATACTGTGGAAGATGAAGTTGTTGGAGGCTCTTTGTCGTCACAAGGGGATGGAATTCTTGCATGATTGAAATACCTGTAATTACAATGACATTTTTGCCATAGTTGACTTAAAGGTATAGCTATATTAATCACCAGCTGAATTCTTGGTGAGCAGCTGTGTAAGGCCAGTTTAACAGCTGGGATATCCCAGCATAAGCATGAGAGTTAAACTTAGTCACGAAGTAAAATTTGTTATAGACACAGAGGACTCCATACTGGGCACTGCTGAGACACTTAGAAAACGTAATCTGAAAGTTGGACTTTAGTTTATAATTTCAAATCTTTCTTTAAATGCCCGATAAAAGACTGAGAAGTTTGTTTTGAAGTAAATAGTTCTAGACACAAATATTGGATTAAAATCCAAAGCTTACATTAGAAAAATTAAATCTATCATCTATCTATCTATCTATCTATCCACTTTGTATGTCATTGCCTAGGTCATTATGGTGGATAGGAAAAGAAAATTCAAAGCTTACATTAGAAAAATTAAATCTATCATCTATCTATCTATCCACTTTGTATGTCATTGCCTAGGTCATTATGGTGGATAGGAAAAGAAAATAAAAATATATGATTTTTTTGTAGTGTTAATTTCTTGAATTTCATCTTTTGGTCAATTTTTAAAACTTTTCATTATATCTATACTTTCTTTCCAGTTAAAATATTTTCATTGTATACAACTCAACTACACTATCTAACACATTGCCATGATTGCCTGTTTTGAAAGAGTATCCATGCTGGGCAGTGGTGGCGCACCCCGTTAATCCCAGCACTTGGGAGGCAGAGGCAGGCGGATTTTTGAGTTCGAGGCCAGCCTTGTCTACAGAGTGAGTTCCAGGACAGCCAGGGCTACACAGAGAAACCCTGTCTCAAAACAAAAAAGCAAAAAAAAAGCAAAAAAGAAACCTGTAGAATATACACTACTGGATTGAAACAGTGAGTTTTGTTTAGATGTATTCTATTTTAAAGTTTCTATAAATCACATTTATTTATTTATCTATTTATTTATGAGGGGGAGGGACATATAGGTCCTTTAAGAGTTGGTTCTTTGCTACCATCTGGGTCTTAGGGATCAAACCCAGGTCTTCAGGCTTGGCAACAAGCACCTTTTTTTTCATTAAACCATGTTGCTGGCCCTTGGATATGTTTTGTAAAGCTAACTTACTAACTTGTGATAAAGAAGGCTCACAAATTGATAGTCCAGACATGTACATGAGACTAATAAAGCTACAGTATGCACTCCAGACTGTAAAGTTTTCACTGTCAGTCTTCTGTCCCATCCTTCTCTTTAGGGAATCTGAAGTGTGGGATAAGCAGCCAGCCTAAAGTTCCTTGTTTCATGGTGGCACTGACCCTAGAATTTAAAATTCACCTGATATTCTATGTGTGCTGTGCAGTTGCCTGTCAGCTTTGGATAATTTAGCCTAGAGCAGTGGTTCCCAACTTTACTAATGCAGGGACCCTTTAACTATAGTTTAATATAGTTGTGCTGTGGTAATCATAAAATTATTCCTGTTGCTACTTCACAACTATCATTTTACTAGTTACAAAACATAATGTAAATTTACAGTGGTCTTAGGCAACCCCTGCGGGTTTGTGAATTCGTAGCTGCCAGGTCTATTTGTAGAATACCCGTATACACTCGGTACTGTTTCAGAGTCCAAGCTACTGTCTGCTTATGTGGTTAGTGCTTCTGGGTTGTCCTTTGTGCTTAGATATCGAAACTTAACCTAGGAAGCTCAATAATACATTGTAGTATTGCTAGTACACTAGTAATTGTGGGATGCCCTAGAAACTGTAACTCGAAATTGTAATCTTGCTGACAAGCACTCTGAGCATTTAAATGTTGTGTCGAACTTCTCTGGAAATCATTTTGGACTGGACTTTAGCTCACCCTCCCTCATTTTTAAGACAGGGTCTCACTGTGTAGTTCTGGCTATCCTGGAATACATTGTGTAGACCAGACTGGCCTCCAACTCAAACAGATCCTCCTGCTTCTGTCTTCTATGTGCCACCACTGCTTAGCCTGGACTGTAAATTTTATAAACACAATTCTTCCATTTGATTTTGTTTTATGAATACTAAAGGTATAGGGGCCACACTGTATAGTTAAAATTTAATTTTATGCTGAATTGTTTTTTCTATAGTTGAGGTATTATTAATACAAGAAGACAATTTATTGGTTTGTGACTGTTCCCTGTTTGTTTCAGTTTCTCCATTTTTATGCATAAATTTCTTAATGGGCAATAGTGTAAGAGTCCTGTCTCTTTGGCACTAGGCTATGAAAGACGAAAAATTGATTTAGCACAGGTTGACAATATTCTATATATAATGTTCTATAGTGAAAGAATAGTTATTCTGACTTATTTAACTTTCAGTAGTGCTATTTAAAGTATCTAGAATTTTCTGTTTCACCAAGAACACAGTGGTGTTTACAAAAGTGGCTTTAAGTTCACAGAAGCACTGAATAATACTGAGATCCAATATTTTTCCCATTGGGAAAAATGTGAAAACTTATACAAAATCAGTTTCTTAAGGCTGGTGCAGTGTCACTTTGCATGTAGAAGCTGAGGCAAGAGGATTCTTGGAGGGAAGACTGCTTGAGGCCTGGAATTTGAAGCTAGTCTGGACACTGTAAGGAAACTAGCTTACTGTGCTAATAGTTGAGGAGCCATGCATACTGTACACAATGCCCTTCATGGAGTGTGGTTTTCTTGAGTAGCTAATCACGTGAACCCGGCTCTTGCTTAATGTTCGTGGTTGTGAGGCTATACACCCACTGTTCAGCTCGTGCTTCATTCATTCATCAGGCTTTCTTGTATATTTGAAGGGTTTGAAATTTTTCACATTTCCATTCTAGAGTGACAACATGGCTTTAGAATAAGAGTTCCTCAAAGTACAGACACTTGGAAGTTAGTAGCTTGCATTGATCATCACTAAAGAGCTACTTTATCTTTATCCTTATACAGGCTTGGCTAGACACTTCATTTAGTGTTAGGTTTGCTGGAGTTGCAGTGCTCACATTATCCAGTTGAGGGCAGCTACTTACCAATTTAAAAGAGTTTAGAATGCTACCACTTGGTGCTTCTGAAAATGCAGTTTCTGATATTCAACAGTGCTCACTTTCTCTCCTGTGATTTTTATTGTCACAAATAATCATGGGAACATGGAAAGCTCCTTTTTCCTTCATAATAATTGTTTAGCTCTTTAGGAACTAAGGGAGAAAACTGTATGTTCACTTAAAGTTTTTCCTGTCCCAGCTCCTTTAGATCCCAGTCTTTCTTCCCTGCTTACATCAGACTTTAAAGGTTGCATAGATTGGCTTATCTGGGAACCTGGATCTTAACAGAACATACACATAAACAAGGTGGCTTTACAGGTCTCTGAAACTTTCAAGTGTAAATGTGAGTACAGACAGTGTTTATTGTGCTATTTAATTAATCACTGGGCTAAGTAAAAATTAGATTGCAACTGGCCTGTTTGGCATGTTTTTTATGCAAAATAAATTCTATTCTCACAGAATATACGGCTGTCTTTCATTTTTGTTTTTGTTTAAGCACGGAAGTATCATTTAGTTTAAATGATATCTTCCCTATAGTTCTGAAAGGAATTAGAAGTGCTAATTGTTTTCAGAGATTATCACCGAAATAAATTAAGAATAAAGATCTCAATCTGTATAAAATTATAATATTATTAGCAAAATAGATAGTGTTTATATCTGGGGATAGATATATTAGCAAAAGGGTTATTCTAAGGAGACAGGCAGAATATGAGTGAGGGTTATAATTATGTGAACAAAGTATCAGTCTTCCTCTAGAGAGTAAAGTGAGCATCAAAGGACACACACAGACTGGGAGATGGTGGCATTTCTTCCGGAGAGGCTGGTGGGACCATAGACATGTCTCTTTTAACTATCAGTTATTACCCCCCCCCCCGCCCCCGCCCCGGCCCTGGCCATAATAGTTTATAGATTTCCAGTGTCCTTATGCTGTCTTTTCTCTGGCCTACCCCTGGATCTTTGTTGGGAATGATGTTGTGCATGCACTGCCATGCATCTCTTAGAGCATGTCCTTGTTTAGGAGTGACATGTGACTGTGATCATTGTCCTTCATAAATTATTTTATACGAAAATAAGTGTATGTGTGTATCTGAATGTGAGTGTATGTGGGTGTCTGTGTACTCCCATGCAGAGACAGGAAAACACTGATGTCTTGTGCAGTCACCCCTTGCCTTATTTCCTTGACATACAAGACAGTCTCTTGGAGCTAAGTAGAGGCTACCAATCTCTAGTGATCCTCCTGTCTCAGTTCCCTGTACAACAGTTACTGACTCACGGGACCACACCCAGCTTTTTTTGTGTGTGTGTGCAAAGCTTCATACTCAGGTCCTCAGGTTTGAACAGCAAGAGCTCTGAAGTCCACTGAGCCAAGTCTCCAGTCCCAGTGTTAAGGACTGTTATATTCTACTATCATTTACTTTTTAAACTTGTTACTGTGGTTGAACAGGTATAACATAAAAAGTAATGTTTTTCCTCGTTCATGTATGTTCAGTGGCATTAAGTACACTCAGAATATTGCATAACAATTACCACCTTTCCTCTCCAGAACTCTCCCATTTTTCCCCTGAAACTCTGTAGCAGTTAAACATACTTATCTCCACACCCTTGTGCTTTCTGTCTCTGAACTGAACTGTCCCCACACACTGCTTAAGTATTTGATTATAAGTGGAGTCATGCCACACCTGTCTCTTTGTAATGCACTTGTTTTACTTAGTATGATAGCCTCAACTGTCAAGGATGTGTCAAGGCTGGAATTTTCTTCTTAAAGGCAAAACAGCATTCAACTCTGTGTGTGTAGCACTTTGCTTACTTAGATTATTTCCATGTTGTGATTGTTGAGAATAATGTTGCTACACTCATGGTACTTTTAGTCAAGTTCCTGCTTTTAAATCATGTGTATGTCCATGTCCATGTCCAGAAGTGGAAATTCAGAGTGACCTGTTGACTGTGGGTAATGTTTGGGGAACTGCCATACCACTTCCCATCTCAGTTACAGTGTTTTCCCATCATATTCCAGTTCCCCTACACACTGCCAGCGAGCTTGCACTTTAAACTACATTTCAAATTTGATATTAGAGAGAAAGACCTGGTTTAAGAACATAACATCCGGATCAGGCTAGGAATAATTCTTGTGTACAAACTGTCTTTTCTGTTCATTAGTCTACTTACAATAGAGTAAGATTGATCTTTCCAAAGTGGGAGGGGCTGGGGAAAGAAGCCAGACAAGGTGGCTCACTCTGTAATTCTAGCACTTGGGAGTTAGAGGCAGGAGAATCACCAGTTCCAGGTCATTCCTGGCTGCAGGATCGAGGTCGACCTGAGTGGTTAGTTTAAGGAAATATTTAAGATTACACTGCAACTAATAGTTTGAGAATACTTTCAGGTAGAGTCTTTGCCTCTCAAGTTTACCTTGGGCACTAGGGAGCAATGGAAAGTTCTTTAAACGTAGATATTATAGCCCAGTCCTTTGCGTTTTAGGAAGGGTTGTCTAATTGATATGTTGGAGGGGTTAAGCCCAGAGAATCCCCACCCACCGTCCAACATTTCAGCCAGCTCTGTGTCAGAGTACTCGGTGACAGGGACACACTGCCATGGGTTTCTTAGAGCGTGTTCCTGCTGAGAAGTGACATCTGACTGTGATCACTGCCTATCATCGTTCGTTTTATAAATAATAAACAATTTATGTACCTTCAGTCAGTCATGTGGCTACTATAATGGACTCAGGAACTGTTTCAGAATTACAGAGGAACTGAGATTGATAATTTCTAGTAAGATAATTTAAGATTATTCATAGCGAGAGAGCGGTAGGGTATGTTTACTGTCTTGGTGAGCACGAGATAAAGAATGGTCTGTAAGGTAAGTGTCACTGACAGACACTTGATGCAGATGAGGCTGAACAAGCATGTTGTTTTCAGCATGCATCAACACTCCTTAAATTTGAATAGACTCAAAGCATTCTTCAGACACTTATGGTGACATTTGAGAAAGGAAGACTTAAGAGAACATAGAGTTGTGTGTGTTTTGAATTTTGAAAAGGAACTCTTACTTTCCACTTTCTAGGGAGCACCTTGGTTATTTAATTGGAACACTCCCAGGACCCCGCAGCCCAGCCCTGCTTTGCTCCTGTCTGCACTGCTCACTTGCTGTGGGAGCTCACCAGCTGTTTGACTGGCAGGAGCAGGAGCGCTCACTTCAGGAGTTTATAATTCCTGGCTATTCTAGGACAGTTTGCACTTCACCAAGCCTCAGACAGGTCAGGACACTCGCAAAGAGAAGGTTGGAAGACAAAAACGGCAGCAGGCCTTGGGTTCTCAACCTTTTAAAACTACTAGTCATTTTTTCAGTTTGGTTGTGAGTGTTTTAGTAATGTGCCTGTAGTACATATTGAGAGTGTTCATCAACCAAGAGGAGTTTAAAATGTCAAAACCTGGAAAAGCTCCTGTGAACCATGGCTTGGTTCCTGTTGATCTTAAAAGTGCAAAAGACCCTCTGCCACATCAGACTGTGATGAAGATATTTAGCATTAGCATTATTGCCCAGGGCCTGCCTTTTTGTCGAAGACGGGTAAGTCTGTAACATTTGAAAGCATGACTGTTTATTTAAGTGCTGTTTCTCTTCCTGTAAAGCACTGCTTCAGATTGCCTGTGTGTTGTCTGTGAGGAGAGCTAACAAGGCTTTGTGTGACTAAGGAAAACTTACACAGCAACAGCTTAGGGATGTTCTGGAGCCGGGCAGGGGCACCCTCTCTGCCTTTCGTCTCCTCTGTTTTTCTTGAGATTAGAATCCTGTAAAGTTACTTCAAACTGGTAAATGTGAAAACGGTATGTCTTGAAATATGCTGATAAATGTTAGAATCTCAGTTTTGTAGCTTTTATTTTGCTGGGAGGCCAAACTGCTGTTGGTATGTTCCTTACATGTGGGAATGCAGCATCTAGTGCAAAGAACACTCCAGGCAGGTCCGTAGGCTTCTTGGGCCCGTAAAGCTGGGCAATTTTCCAAACTCTTTCATGAATTAAAACTTCATAAATTAGAAGAGATGTCACTTGTTTTGCTGAAACAGAAGTAGCACACTGTTCGGTGATATCCCGAAATATCTTGGACTTTGCAGCACCAGTGTTAATGTATAATCAACATAAGATCCAAGGATGTTTTTCAGTATGACCCACTGAAGCTGTAGTATTAGCAATATGTGTTTCTTCTGACTTAGCTGGTGTTGCCATTTTGAATTATTTACTAGAGTGATGAATTTATACATATGAAATATGTTTATGGTCCCGAACACAGTAGGCCCAAACACATAAGTTTGTCTGTGTGTCTATGTCTGTCTGTCTGTTTCTTTGGAAGCAAATAAGAACTTGTTTAATCAATGTTTTCTGTTCTTATATCTCTTATAGTTATTTAATTTTTTTAACTGAAGGGGACAAGGAGAATAATCTACATCACTAGAAAACACTTTTGTCTGTATAGTGGCATTTACTGAGATATAAGAAAGCTTTGTAATATTTTTTCTAATTAGCTTAGTTCCTTTTGAGTGATTTCAACTTCTATCTTAATAAGTGGCAGCCATGTTGGAAAATGAAGTTAAAACAATGTCTTCTAAATTTTGAAACTAGAACCCAAAGTGCTCTCTTGTCCAATTTCTTCTCTTCTTCCTTTTCTATTTGTTCTGTCTTCATGGTTTCCTTGTCTTTCACCTGTCAGTTTGAAAGCTGCTGTGGAGTGAGGTCACTGCTCGCATTTGAGATTTTACAAGAGGCCTCTGACAGCTGTAATGTCATTCGTAAAATAAACGATTAGTTTACTCCTTCTGTAAAAGAAAATACCAACACAAATAAATTTAAAAGACAAAAATTAGCAAACATATTAAACAATTGAAGTATTAATAACGAAGTTAATATTGTTCTGTTCTCTTGTTCTTATTTTGTAAAGAACATATGGAGTTTTAGTTTGCAGGAGACTTTATGTCACAGGGCGTTTGTTTGGAAACTACACAGAAGCTGATCCTGAAGGACCCATTACCGAGGACCTTGAGGGGTTCCTGCAGGTTTTCTCATGGCACTGCTCTGACGTTGCTTAGGTTACGGCCGTGCAGCTGCAGTGCCAAGTTAAAACTATGTATGGAAATAAAAGTTGTACTAGAAAATTAGAAATAAAGAACATGGCTAAAGATTTGAAACAGTCTTAATCAGACTGTCCAGGCTTTGTTTTATAAAAACAGTGTTGACTGTGGCATGACTCATTGCCTCTGACACCTGGAAACCTCAGTTAGGAGACCTTCTCTTTCCACATTTGGTTACTTTAAATGGATTTTCATTATCTTTGTTAGTTTAGTGTGATAGATATTTTAAGTGTTTATGAGAGAACTCTTCTGGAGTACCATATAGTTTGCTCTTATTTTATGCCAGATGTCTTGGAGAGCATCATATCCCTTCCAGAGGTGCTGACTCGGCTGCTGTTTGTGGGGATAATGTTTTGAACAAAATCGAAAGCATGACCGTATGAAAATTGTGGGAAATTCTTTAAAACTATAATTATAGCCATAGTTTTTAACTTTCATCTCTCTCTCTCTCTTTTTAAAAGAAAATGTGTATCTTATCAAAGTATCATAACTATGAGGGTAGTCTAATTTATCAGTTTTTCTAGGCTCTCACCTAATGTGTGTGAAGTTTAAAGTTTTTTGTAACAGTAAATAAATAATAAACTAGCTGCTAATCAGTCACTATTGAGTACTTTAGCACTGAGGAACCCATCAGCTAGAATATTTGGTAAAAATCAGCTCCTCAGGGGGCCGGAGCCATAGCTCCATTGTTAATAGTGCAGACTGCTCTCATAATAGTGGCCAAAAGTTTGGTCCCCAGGCGTCAGCTGGTGCACAGTCTATCTGTAGCTCATGGCCCACTGGCACCCTCTACTGGACTTCCTAAGAACCCACACTCACATTCAGAGCCTGCCTGTAAACACACACACACACACACACACACACACACACACACATCCCTCTACCTGCAAAAGTCATCTTAAAAATAAACTCCATAGGTAATTCTTAATATAAAGAAGGTTTGGGGCTTTAACTTGTAATTTTAAGAAGCTTAGATTATCCTTTAGGAGAACGGAAATGCTGCACAAGTTGCTTTATTTT
This sequence comes from Mus caroli, assembly GCF_978045245.1. NCBI lineage: Eukaryota > Metazoa > Chordata > Mammalia > Rodentia > Muridae > Mus > Mus caroli. Next base: position 77,130,079 of record NW_028227258.1, on the reverse strand, counting down.
TCCTTGAAACTGGAATGCTTTTAATTATTGTAGTAGCATCAGTAACATTCTAAAATTCCAGTGTCATTATTTTTCTACATTTCAGGCATATCTAAAATAAGAATGCAGAATTGATTTTTCTTTTTAGCAAGAGAAATATTGGTGAATCTTATTGTTAGTATATTAGAAGAAAACCATTCTTACAGCTAATATTAGAATGTATAAATCTCACTTATTCACTCATTCCAGCTTTGGAACACTCAAGTATCTAGACTGTTCTTGTAGAATTTCTCTTATGTGTTACTCTTTTGATATGCAGTTGTTGGTTTAGATCAGATTCTTAAACATCTGGTGTGCTCGTTCAGCATGGAAGACTAAGTGGGGTAGGGCTTGGGCATAGGCAGTGAGTGTGGGAAAGCACTCACAGGTCCTTCTCTGTCGTTCATTGTGTTTATGTTTTGAGACAGTCTTACTGGATAGCTCAGGCTGGCCTTGAACTAGAAATTCTTCTGCTGTGCCCTTTCTAGTACCAGGCTTTTGTTGTGTGTACCACCATGTTTGATTTTAAAGAGCCCAATAAGTAGCCTAGCGACTGTGTTACTGGGTTATTATTATTATTACGAGCCATTTTGGTCCTTATTAACTTAAATGTGAGCTGAATACTATAGACCATGGACGCAAACAGGTGAGGTCTCCCAGTTTTTGTGGTGATCCTGAGCAGTGATCTTACCTACTGGCATTCCACAATCTCTGTGGTCTACATACACCTTTTCCTAACATGCTTGGCACTTTTCAGCTGCTGTGATAATTAGGTTTGGAAGATAAGTCTGGGAGCATATTACAGTCCATTTGTAATATGCTTAAAATGTCTTGTATAATCACCTTCAAGATTTTTAACTTAAGCTACACATTGAGACAGTTTTACTCATTAAAATTTTGAAATGTTTATGTCACTGGCTGGATTATTCTTTGTTGCCTTGTTAGCCAGGGATCATACCTAGTCAGCTGAGTTCAGCTGGCAGCCATTGAGACAGGTCTCCCTCACGCTGGCACACTGTCCTTCCTGTCCACGGCCTCAGTCAGTGCTTTGGACAAGGACAAAGTGACACAGCACCTCTTCAGCAACATTGTTTAGGTTTTGGATTTTTTCTTAATCATTGTGCCACTAATAGAGACAAAGCTGTATTAAAATTTTTAGTGTTTTTTTCAGATATAACCTAATGGGCTGTTGGTTTTGTATGTATACACTTCAGTTAGTTTAGGTTGTATATAATTTTAATCTTGTTCTTTTAGTGGACTTTAGACCAGCCAGTTAATTTTTCAGAAATGGCCTGCCATAATTATTAAGAAAATGTACTGGGTTTTTGTTTGTTTATTTTTTGTTTTGTTTTGTTTTTAGGAAGAATGTCTAATGATCCCGTTTATAGTAAAATCTTCATATGTATAGAGATTTTTTTTGTGTTACTAAAAACTGTACCACAATCGTGAAGGCCTTTCTTAGTAAAGCAGAAGTATGAATTCTGAAGTTAGAAATGTGATAGCTCCCCAAATTATCAGATTGAGTAGCTTAGGCAGTAAATCTTATTTTCATTTAACAACTTACATCTCAAAAATAGGACATGCTTATTATATGCAAAATAAAATACTTTCTTTATAACTTCCTAAATTATTAGTAATTCTACTGCTCAGAAACAACCAAAACAATAATTTTAAATATTTAATTATTTTTACACAAAATTGGCAGTTAGACCCATTCTTACTGTATTGCTTGTGTTTCTCCAAGACTGTGAGTACTGGTAAGTGTCTGATCTGCCACGTGAATGTGGCAGTATTCTTCTACATTGCTAATTTGAATAGTGACATGCATTGGCCATGTGTATACAAAAAAATTTTTAGTCATATTATTATGCACATATTTGTAGATGTAGGAGTACTTGATAAAAAATTAACTTTATTCTGTTCTTAGTAGATAGTAATGAATTGTTTTACCGAAAATTGTACCAATTTTAAAATACCACAGGGTTCATCTAACCTTACTATAAAACATATAGATAATCCTAAGTCTACTTATTCTTATGTAAACATTTTAGGGACATTATACTTAGGTGATGTCTGTTCCAATATTTCCATTAAGTACATATCATCATACTCCATGAAAAAAACATAAGAAGAAATCTAAAATGATTTGTTCATAGTGATGATCTTTGTTTGTGGAAAAGGACCTTTGCCAGAGACTTGTCATCTGTATTATTTCCAACTGTAAGGATTTTCTACTCTTTTCATAGCTATGTTTCTGTGTCTTTGTCCAAATAGATTGTCCACATGTGTGATTTTAAAAATGTATTTCTGATTCAACATTGTCTGTTTATTGCTGGTCTTCTGATAGATGTCTTGGTTTTTATGTCATATTATACTCTTACACTCCTGGATTTTAGTGAGATATTTTTATAATATTAATGGTGGCCTCTCCCAAAGTGTACTGCTATTAATAATCTCCACTACGAGAGTCCTTCTCCTGCTAGCTGCAGCAGCTGCCAGAGACACTTGCCTGCTTCTTACACAGTGTTACTTAGGATACATCTGTCATAGCTTTGCCCATTAGCCACTTTCTAGGCTTACCTTTCTTCCCTCTCTCTGCTGAGTTCCCTTCCCACCATGATTAACTTGACTATCTTAGTTTCAGCAGTTTTCTTGTTTAAGGTGGCCAACTGCAATTCAACTTGGTTTCTACACAGTTCAGTGTCTGTTTCCAGAATGTTCAGCTGAATATATAAACACACACCAGTATCTTTTCAGCAGAGATAAATATAAAACATTTTAACACACATCATCCCCCCTGTGTTACCCATGGATCTTTGTCCCCAGGTTCTTTCAAAACCTCGCAGTGGAGCCTGGCTGGCTGGCTGCACCTTCTTCCAGGCACTGTGCTTCTTTGTGCCCTAGTGGTCCTCATCCATTATCCTGTTCTACCATTGCCCCGTGGCCTGGTTTGGGCTGCTCAGTGGTGCTGTGTGACACTTTGTAGAAACACTTGGTGGCTTCAGTTGGGCTGTCCACTCAGACCACAAGGGCTGACTCCAATACTTTTTATGCTGCAGGGGTACGCAGGAGAAAGGTAGTGTACAGATTTGTAGGACTGGTTTTGTTGAAAAAGCTGTTAAAGTTGGAAATTTCTTCTAGGAGTTTTCGTACTCTTAAGAGCATGGCATGTTTTTGTTTACTGTGTTTTCAAATGACTATGCAGCTGTGATTTTGAATATTTCATTTTCTAAATTTAACCAAACTCAGATATAGTTTGACACTTAATTTTAAAAGTAATTACTACTTACCAATTTTGAAAGTAAAGGCTAAACAAAAACTCAGTGTAGTCCTTTAGGGAAGTACTTTTAAGAGTCATTAAAGGAGGCATGGGGGCTTGAAAATGCCAGAAAAGGCTGAAAGAGACAAAGACCTACTACTCAGAAGGCGAAGGTCAGTATTGTGGAGGAGCTGATCTAGAAACAGCTTTGAGTGAGGAGGTAGAAACATTGTCCTTTACAAGTGGCTTACCATGTAACATGCAATTTAAAGTCCTAGCAGTCTTTTTCTTCCTGAGTACTTTGTACAGACATGAGGGAATAGAGTAGAAATCAGGAGTTTCCTGGGGAAACTACAGTCTCTACCATGCAAGGCACTGGCTAAAAATAGAAGCTCCTATACAGGGCTATACAAAAATTTAAAACAAACAAGCAATCAAACAAACAAAACCCTATAACCTTTTAAGCATCTTCCATCTGTGGTAAAACTTAAACCCATTGTAATACAAAAGGGGAAATACCTAAAAGGCCCACTGTACAAAGAGGGCCCCCAACAGTTAAGAAAGGACTTCAGAATGAAGACATTCTGAGTTTTGCAGGCAAATGGATGGAACTAGGAAATATCATCCTGAGTGAGGTAACCCAGACCCAAAAAGGCATGCATGGTATGTACTCAGTAACAGTGGATATTAGCCAAGAAAAGTACAGAATACCCAGGATACAGTCCACAGAACTCAAGAAGGTTAACAAGCCAAAGGGCCCAAGTGAGGACGCCTCAATCCCAATTGAGAGAGAGAGAAGAAAGAAATCACGGGGGGAGGGGAGGCATGGGTGAAAATGGGGACAGGGAGGGTCAGAGGGGAACATGACCAGGTATTGGGTGGGGGAAAAGGATTCAAGCCCTGAGAACCAACAGAAAGAATGGAAACAGACAACCTTGGGTGGTAGGAGATGGGGGTGGGGGTGGGGGACTCTCCAGAATATACCAGAGACCTGGGAGGTGAGAGACTCTCAGGACTCAAAGGGGAGGGACCTTAGATGAAATGTCCTACAGTGGGGAGAGGGAACTTGTAGAGCCCACCTCCAGCAGAAAGACAGGCATCAAGTGAGGGATGGGGTTACCATCCAACTGTCTAAAACTCTGTGCCATAATTGTTCCTGTCTGAAAGAACTGCAGGGACAAAGATGGAGAAGACCCTGAGGAAAAGGTCCAGTGGCAGGTCCAAAGTGGGGTCCAGCTCAAGGGGAGGTCCCAAGGCCTGATACTATTACTGAGGCTATGGAGTGCTCACAAAAAGGGGCCTATCATGACCACACTCTGAAAGACCCAACAAGTAGCTGAAAGAGTGAGATGTAGATATTTACACCCAACCAATGGACAGAAGGTGCTGGCCTCCGTGGTTGAATTAGGGAAAAGGTGGAAGAAGCTGAGGAGGAGGGTGACCTTATAGGAGGACCAGCAGTCTCAACCTGGACCCCTGAGATCTCTCAGACACTGGACCACCAACCAGGCAGCATACACCAGCTGATATGAGGCCCCCAACACATATACAGCAGAGGACTACAGGATCTGGACTCAGTCAGAGAAGATGTACCTAACCCTCAAGAGACTAGAGGCCCCAGGGAGTTGGGGAGGCCTGGTGGGGTGGTGGTGGTTGGGGACATCCTGTGGAGATGTGGGGAGGAGCTACTAGATGGACCAGAAGACAAGTTGGGAGAGGGAGAGAGAGGGAGAGGGGGAGGGAGAGGGGGAGGGAGAGGGAGGATTAAATAAAAGTAAAAACAAAAAGAACTTGAGGTATCTTTGTTTTTGACCAGCTGATCTGAGAATGGCAAGGTATGTGGACTGTTGCTTGTGTTTACATCTTGTTTCTTTGTGTTAGTTGTCCTGCTGCCGATATCCACCTACATTGTGCCAATAAACACAATACCCAAAACCAAATTGAGAGCTTTTCTCTAACCTTTGGATTAAACAGGACTAGAGAGAATTCTGTGTTCTTCTGGAGCCCACAGATTAAATACTGCTGTTTTGATGACACTAAAGTGAGGCAGGGAGAACATCTAATTTGGTATAAGGATAAGCAGAGGAGATGCTACTTTATAAGCATTTCTAAAAAATACCCTCGTATAGTGCATAAGATGACCTCATGAAGTATATTGAGTTATAGTATTCCTACTCACTTGTATGAGAGATTGGAGGCCTAGGAGGGTTTAAGAACTTGTCTTACAACTAGGAGATAAGTAATTACTGCTGAATGAGGTTGTCAGGCCGCAGGACTAGTATGTTAGTAACCTAATCACAGTAGAGTGGATTTTCATTGCACTGCTGCTAGTATCACTTTGATCTTGCCTTTGGTGTGATGCTACTACTAATGGGAAGACCCTGAGTCCATGGAACAGAGTTGAGAGCCTTGAATAGACTTCTTCATAAAACCTGTGTCCTTAACGTTCTTCACATACGATGATCTTGGTACGTAGTTATGACATTGCTTTTTGGACCTTTTTGTCATCAGATCTTAGTAGTATTGGTTTTTGCTTCCTTTGTTAATCTAAACATAAAGTAAATTAAATGAGCACATGCTATACAAATCTACAATCACACTGAGGAAACACTGAGTCATGTCTTATTACCTGCAATAAGTTGTATAGATGGTAAGTAGCCTTATTACCAACAGGCAGGGTACTCACACCTGCAACTTGCATTTTAAGAAATGAGTTGGATGTCTAGACTGGTAGAGTGAACAACAAATAAAAAAATACTCTAAAAATAAACTTGGAAGTAAGTTCCTGGCAGAGTAAATTATTTGAAATAAGTCTGCACTGCCCCTTGCCTGCACACCAGAAATCTAACAAGTCCTAGAAACTAAGGCTTAAAAGACTTCAAGTTGACGTATGATGGCCTCCTTTAATACTTACCTAAGTGATTACTTTGCTGCAGAAATAATGTAATGTGCTAGAAGTTTTTGTAATGTGTAGTTTATGTGCCGTATTATCTTTCTGAAGTTCAAAATGCACATGCATATGAATGCAGCTGTCTTCAGAGCTAGAGAACCAAGTCTGTTGAACTGTAACATTCATAACTATTATTTATGTATAAAAATGGAAGACACTCGGAGATTTCAGGGCTGTTTAAACTTTCTCTTAAGTCTCTGTGTGTATATGAATTTAAAGCATACATTGCATGGATAAACACCTAAATTCTATTACCTAGTTGCAGATAGGTCAATGTAATATGATGACAATTTGCAGTTAAAATATTTTCATCAGTGATTAAAATATGGCAGATATATACACTGAATGATGGGAAAAAACCCCAACCACTTTTGACAGTCTGTGCACATTAAAATAAGAGCAAAGCTAAATTAAGTTTAACCTTCCATTACTAGATTATGTCTGTTCTCTGCATTTTGCTAGTATTGTAGATGGATAAGACAGTGGCTTCCCATAAGGAACTACTGATGGCCTTTCTGTCTCTTGAGAGATGTATCTCCTGTTATCGTTCTATAGTCATATGTCAAAAACACCAGAACAAGCTGGATACTATGTACTAATGCAACACTTGGAGTCAAGACTGGAAGATATATGGTCTCAACTCAACTTGGGCTGCCTAGTAGGACCCTGTCTCAAAACAAAACCATAGGTATATGATTTCATTCATTCATCAGCTAGGTATTAAATAAGCAAGATAACCATTGTAGTTACAGGATGCTTTTGTAGTTGGGTTGTGCCAAAATACAATGTGTCAGCAGACACTCTGTGTGTGTGTGTTTGTGTGTGTGTGTGTGTGTGTGTGTGTGTACATGTATGCAGGGCTCCACAGAGGCCAGAGATACTGGATCACCTAGAAGTGGAGATCCAGGTTGTTGTAAGCCACCTAATGAGTGCTTAGACCCAAACTCAGATCCTCCACAAGCCCAGCACACACTCTTAGCTGCAGAGCCATCTCCCAGCCCTCTTTTATTATACACTTGTATTTTAAAATTTAGTTGTCAATAATTTATGTTAAAGTTTCTTCACAAGTATATACACATACATGGATAAACACATTTTGAATTGTTGTAGCCCTTAGTAAAATATATAATCTGTTCTCAGAAATTCTAGTACAGAAAATGCAGTTTGAATTCTATTTAAAAAAATATATGTGATTTCCCTCTACTCATGTTTCTATAGCAAGACTTTTTTGTTGGAGAGTCTTTAGTGTCCTGTCAGTCACATCCCAGTTGTTTGCCTCTGAGTCATCCCTGGGTCAGAATCAAGTCCTCTGCTCTCCCTCTCGCTGACTGTATAAAAGTTACCTAACTTACTGTCCCCAGCACACTGGCCAGTTAAATAATAATCGAGTAATCCAGGAGTGTTGAAATGTAGGGTATAATTTTCTGCTGAGATGATAGCAATCACCTATCCAAGATAAATGAATATAAGCCAAAAGAAACCCAAGACAGAAAAGGTTAAATACGGATCCTAAAAGGGCATGGACAGTTAACATGTGTGTTTTGGGTTGTGATATCTTTATATGATGACACTCAAGTTCTGTTTTGAGAAGAAAAAAAAATATAGAAATGTTGAATAAGACTGTTACCTTAAATTTCTTCCTTACTGGTCTTGAGTGTGGAAATTGAAATTTGTTATTTCTGTGCTTATTTACATTTTTGTGTGTGGGTGGTTCATAATAATAGTTTATTTGTGAGCAATTTAAGCCTAAACAGCTTTTCAATCATCCACAGAAATCTTTACCAGTTTAGATGTAAAATGTCATTGTTACTACTACAGTGAACATAGAGGGGCAGTATTGCACCGTTTTTGTAAATATTGTATGCATTTGAGGATTTTTAAACAGTTGCAGTTGCAGCCTTGTTCTTGGACAAATGATAACAATCTATCTGACTGTTAAATGCATGGTTGCACCTGCTTTGTGAAGTCCAATTCAGGTTCTTATGTAGATTATGCAAAGCTCTTGTTTTACAGAGTCTTTAATTTGTATTTGAAGTCGAGGAAATGTTAAAGGGTAAAATTCATCTGTAGTTAGTCAACAAATTTCATGTAACTAATTCATGAAAAATTGCAAACTACTAAAATCAATACAGTTTGTTTTTTAACTGCTTTATAAGAACTTTTCAAGAATGTGGGAGGTTTTTTGTCAACTTGTCAAGCAAACAAAACCTAGAATAATATATAGTCTTGCTTTAAGATTCTTCAATTGATATATACTGTTTTTCAATATTTAAGTAGTGAGATTATTACAAACTTTGTTACAGATTTTTGCAGGTTTTTTTTTTTTTTCTGACTTCAGTGAGAGAGGGCTGAGCAGTCGTTTCCCATGTATTTGTTGTTCTTGATGCTTCCTTCCTGTGATCCGAAGACTACCTGACACACTGAGAATCAACAGTGAACAAAGCAAACCCAGGCTTCACTGTTGGCTCATGTCAGAAGAGCAGAGAGCTTAAGTGTGTGGATGGTGGTGCTGTCCAAACCTAGGCGTGAGCTCTTACTCTTTCCTTTACTAAGTGAGCCTTAGGAAATCAGCCGAGTAAATGGAGAGAATACTACTACCTCATAGGGTTGCTGTGGTGGCAACGAAAGAGTCCATAGGAAGTGTGGCTCTAACAAGAGCTCATGTCCTCAAGCCCATGTGGCTAAAGAGCGAGATGAATTCTCAATACCAGTATATCTTACTTTTACTTCTGATATAGTAATAATTCTCACTATTTTTAGAATTATTGTTTTGAATATTTTTTAAATTGTGAGAGAAAATGCATAGCATCCATTTTGAATAGTCAGTTATTTTTTAGTTTGCTGAATGACTGATAATCACTGCTTATAGAAAGTTAATGTGCCTTGGTTCGACTCACATTATGTAGATTCATTCAGTGTGACTACCCTGTGTAAAGATTAACCCCATTATGTCTATATCGATGAGAAAATGATAGGTGACATCTCTGTATTTTGTTTGCAGATTCCCACATGTTTAGAATAAGTGTGTTGGCTTAGAATCCCATTAAGTAGAAATTGTACAAGTACTAAATAAGAATTGAGAAGAGTTTATTGGTTCATGTGTTCTGTCGTTTGCTTCACTGTCTCTAGTCAATCCCTTCCATTTATGATTTTAAATTCTGAAACCCTTTCTCTTTTTTCAGCCCCTTAACTTTGGTAATTAAGAAGTGGAACACAGTTGATGGCATCTTTGAAAATGATCTGATCAAAGCGGTCCTCATTACTGTGTAGAGAGAGACACTAAAGCATTTGAAGAACTCAGCTTTCTCATCTGTTAGCAAATTTACTTAAACATTTAGGCCGTTCTTTGCTATACTTTGCTTTCTTCATTCTTTTACATTTTAGACGTATAGGAACCATGCTTTAACATGCTTATAGGTATGAAGCCCTGCACACACAGGGCAAAGCATTGTTCAGGTCTGCACCCTGTTTAATAGCTTATCAGCTATGTTCCTGCTGTGCCTGCTCCCCGGAGGGGAAGGGTTGTTCTGCAAGCTTTCATATTAGCTTTGTTACCATGCAGTATTTCTCAGCTGCTCACACTCATTACCATACAGCTGGTGTTGAGACGAGGAGGAAGCAGGCAGTAGTTGTACTGGCTACAAGAATAAGAAGCTCTTTTGCAGATGGGGTGCTGGCAGATGGGGCATGTGTTTGAGCAGGTTTTACTAATGACAGTGCGTGTTAAAAATCATTCTGAGGAAGTCCAAGGTCATTGTCATGAATTTAGAGCTTTCGAGGTTGTGCAGCTTTGTGCAGAACAGACCTTTTCAGACTCCTAATTAATAAAAATGTAACCAGGGGCAAGCAACAACTAGAAACATCTAATGAGCTTTTTCTTTATTTTAGTATATTTTATCTTTCTCTAACATGATCTAAGAAGCATTAATCTTATCAACTAGTGTCTCTTATTACTTTATGATGGCATAATTTTAAAGTTACTAAAATTTTCAAGCTATATACAAAAGTATATGCTTTGAAAAAATACAGTAGCACTCAGTTTTGCTATATAATGTTATTAAACTATTAGAAGATCAAATGGCAGAAGAATTGGAAAACTGTCTGGTGTTGAGCATTCTGAAGATTAAGTTGAAGTGTGTGACACATAATTGTAAAGTTAGACAGAAATGGTATGGGCAGGGGTGTGTCTTTTGCTAAAATATTTTGTGCTTAATTTTTTATACCCACAAAAACATATGAAGTTGAGTTGAAATAACTGCCAACACTTGCTTTTTAAAAAGTTTTAGCCAGATGAGGGAGCACACAACTGTAGCATCAGGACTTGGGAGGCTGAGACAGTTTGATACTACTCTGTGCTGCATGGTGAATACCAGGCTAGCCAAGACTGTGTTCCACGACTGAAGAAAAATAACAAGAAAAAAATTCTTCAGTGGCTTCTTACTCCTTTTGACCCTTTTAATTAACTGTAGTTTTTTATATATCATATTTCAAGAAGATTAAAAAGAACAGCTAAAGCAAAATACAGATGTGCAGTCGTATGTAAAATGTGCAGTATCCCCTTTAATTTTAATGTAAATAGAACTCTTCTTCCCCCACCCCCCCACCCCCCCCTTCTCCCTCTAGATCCAGCATCCACTTGCTCTGGGCCCTGCTTGCTCCACCCCAGCTCAATCTGGTCCATGTTTTTTTTTTTTTTGTTTTTTGTTTTTTTTTTTTAATTTGTTTCTCATTACAGATGGCTGTGAGCCACCATGTGGATGCTGGGATTTGAACTCGTGACCTCCAGGAGAGCAGTCAGTGCTCTTAACCTCTGAGCCACCTTACCAGCCCACAAATAGAACTCTTATTTTGTTAATGGAGATTAAATAATATAAATGCACATTACATATAAAATATACATAGCTAATTTCACGATTCATGGTCAGAACATGTTTGCTTATAAACTTTAATGCTTCTATTTTGTTTTATTTTTTTTATTTTCTTGATTAGTAGAGGCACAAAATTCTGTTAATGCCTGTAAATAAACAAATAAACAAGCCTGTATGAGATTTTCAGGAAATGTTATACTGTTAAACACTTTAACAGTTATACTTTTTTTCCTTTAAACACTGTTAGAGTATGTTCTGTTTATTGTGAAGGTTTGTTTTTAGTTGGCTTTTTAAAGGTCCAGGGAGTTTCCAGCCATTCCATTGCATCTCATCACATACCAAGATTTATTTCTGAGACACATAACTCTTCACTAGTGAGAAAATACATGAAAGATAAAATTATAAATAACATAGAATACATTTAAATAGCCAACACTTTAAAATTATTTCTGTAGGTCTGTATTTATTTGGTAGAGTATATATAATATATATATATTATATATATATATAGTAGAGTATATCTTATATTGCCAATAGTCTCCTGTCAGTATTTTTTGTTGACATGCTATTTGTACAACAAGTTTGGGAAGAACTAAGATAACACAAGCATCAACTGTAGTCACTGCTGTCCTCATTGGGAGGACAGACAAACATAATGTGTTACAGTGTACCTAGGTTCCAGCTTGACTGAGTGACGACTTTGGAATGGGAGACATAACCTGTGTGCAGATGACTTAAACCATCTCTCCTTCAACCCAGACCTTCTGAGCTTCAGAGCCAGTTGGTACATGGTACATCCGTCTTTGGATGTCTTGGAATCCTGTCATGCCATGCATGTTCCTCCTCCTGTCTTCTAGAAAGCAGAAACAATCAAACAGCAGCAACAAAACCATCCTTGTTATGTCGCTTGTCTTCTGTCTGGTCAAACAAATAAGAAATTTGATGCCATCTTTGATACTGCCCTCTCCTTTGTTTCTATCATCTGTCACCAGTATGTCCTGTCAGTTTTGTGTCCAAACACCTCAACTGTTGATCCCTGTGTATCTGTGGCTACCCAGCTAGTCCAAGCTGCCATTGCTTTTTGCTTGTCCAGTGACATATCCTTCTTGGGGCCTGCCCATATCCTCTTCCAGTCACTTTACCTGCTTTCACCCTTGCGTTTAAAATCATTTTTTAGGAAAGGTTGTCTGATTACATCTTGCTTTACAGAAATCCAATATTCATTGGATTTTATGTTATTAAACATAACTTTTCATTGCTTTTATGTTAAAACAAAAATTATTTACAGAGTTTTCCATAATCTAGTCCTTGCTTATTTTTCTACCCTTATTCTGTGCCACTAATCATGCAGGCTGTTCTCTGAGCAGTCTCTGTACCCCTGGACTAGATGGAACCTTAACATACACATCTTCAAACACTGCAGCATACTGCATACAGCATCCCCTCCCTTTCTCTTTCTCCTCTTCTTTCTTTTTGCTTTTGTTGTCTTTCTCACCCTCCTACAGTATAATCTCAAGCCATGAAAACCAGTATTTAATTAGCTAATACAGAGTAGGTAATAAAATTAATGTATACTGGATGAATGAGAATGTTTGTTGCAAATTAAAATAGCCATATAAGTCTATTGGTAAAAATTATACAGACTAGCAGGATGGAGGTAGAGACAGAGAGGATAATGAAGTATTGGTTTAACTTACAGAGGCGCACATTTACTAACAATGATATTTGCTATTATTAGAATAGGACAAATGTGCCTGGGTCAAATTGACATCTGTTAAATATGGTTTGGCTCCTAGAAAAAGGATTTATGTGATAAAATCAAGAAACAGGGCCAGATCCAGGTGTGATGGTGTCTAGTACTGGAGAGAGAGCAGGGCAGAGGTAGAAGGATCTTGAGTTTCAAGCCAGCCTGGACTGCATAGCATGGTCCAGGTCAACTTAGGCTGCAGAGTGAAGCCTTGGAGGTGGGTAGGTGCAGAGGAGGAAAGCAAACACGAAGAGGTAGCCATATTATATACGGTGCTTGTACTTAAATGTCCTATGTGAGTCCATAGAGGAAATCCTGTGAATCTGGATATGCTACTTATATTGTTAGATTGTATCTGAAACTGAAAATATTTAGTATCAGATGAAGCTATGATCTCCAAGAGTATTTGGATTGGTGGAGTCAATGAATAGCATTTAAAGCTGTTTTCTTTGGTTCAGTAGTAGGGTTTGTCACTTCCATCAGTTGCTCTTGGGATCCAGATTCTTGTAGTAAGGATGATAAAAGCCTTGCAGCTTCCTTGAAAGGGTGTTTCATTGGAGATCTTCAGTGTGTCCTGGTCCCTACTATCCTTCAGTATTTCCATAGAAAATAAAGTCTAGGACCATGAAGGAATGAGGGTAGAACCTAGGTTCTTCAAAGGGCTGGAGAACCAGCTTAGCAGGTAAGAGCACCTGCTGCTCTTGCAGAGGGCCTGGGTTCAGTGTTTAGCAGCCTCGTCTGGTGGCTCCCAACCACCTGTAACTGCAGACTAGGGGATCTGACACCTTCTTGTGGCATCCACAGATGCTTGTGTACTCATGATGCACATTGGAAATGAGCAGGGGCACACACACACATACGAGCACACACACATGGAAAATCGCGCGCGCACACACACACACACACACACACACACACACGGAAAATAAATAACATTTTGAAAAATTTAAAGTTCTTAAAGGGATTAGAAAAAGGAAGCAAACTTAATGTGTTATGATCAATTTTATATTTTCTTCCTCTGCCCACTAGTAACTGCTGAGTCTTAATATATGTCATACCAAGGATAAAGGAAGTTGTTCTTAGCAAGGGGAAATTAGCAGTTGTGTATCAACTCTTGCTTCTTTTGGTAAATTCATACATGCAGTTTATCAGTGAACACATTTGGCTCCCTGGTAGCTAGTTTGTCTTTTCTCTGTGTCTGCCTTGGCTTTGGTGCAGATTCCATCCACATATGATACGCTGACACAGCTCAGAAAACATCCTAGAGTATCCGAAATACCAGTATGTCTTGCCTCAATTTAGAGAACTCTATTTTATTCTATAATTGGAGGCCAAGATCTGGTTCTACTACCATGTTTTTCTGACCCTGGGAAAATTAGTGAACTCTTGGCCTCTTTCCTCATATAAAATAGAGGTTATCATCATAGCACTGTCTTCTTAAGGCTGTTGTACAGTTTTCATGACCCAATGAACAAAAGCAGCTGGAAGAGACATGACTTGGTGAGTTCTCTTCCCAGTGTATACCATTTTCCTAAAAGGGCATCTTTGGGTAAATGAATTGCTTATTCAGACTCAAAAAGAATAACATACATATATAGCCTCTTTCATTATGGCTACTGAAGGCACACTCAATCATATTAAAGTCTAGTGACTTTTCCCTTTATTGTTTTAGAGTAAAATATTATCACATGCCTAACTGTATTATCATCATATGAACTGAGGAATATTAGTTATTAATTATGCCCATTTGTCTTCTCTGATTGACCAGCCTACTCTTCTTTGAGAATGTGGGAGGTCTTCTAGGATAGAGATGGCTCCTTCTTGATCAGCTTGTATCTTGTTTTGCTTAATGTCTAGATAGCTAGAATTTTGCTGACTTTGGCTCAGTACTTTCTCAAATGTGATAGATGTTTAAAAAACCAAAAAATCCTTAATTCCTAATTAATTTTCTACCTTTTCCTTCATCGTTTAGAACATAAGAACCCATTGTATGACTGAGAATGTTAGGCTGAAATTGATCCTATTGCAATAGAGTTTACAGATGAAGGATCACTCTGTAAATGATTCCTAGTTATCACCATTTCCTGTGCTACCTGTGTGTAAACAGTGTAGTGGATCCATAACATACGAGTTTTCAAATGAGTAGAGTAGTGGAGGTAAATTATAACTTGGCCTGGCAAAATCTGTTCGTTGCAATTGTCTAATAAAAACCAGGAGAGTGAAAATGTTTTAGAAAGAACCATTTAATTTCATCTTTGCTGATGGTGTTATGATCATGTTCATTATCAAGTCTTCATCTATTTTGAAGTATCTTTAGGATGTTTTAATGTGCTGTTTTCTCTCTATAGAATAATTTTTAAAGGAAAGGCTTAACATGAAGAAGAAATTATTTATCTGTTGAGTGTATGTCTTTATCTTAAGACCTGACAGATACCTAAATAAATTATTTTAAGATTACATTGAAGTTAATTATCTTTTTGATAGTTTTAAGTTTGAATTTTAACTACATCTAATACGTGATTATTTTTCTTGTAAAACTTACACATAGTGACTTGCAAACTTAAATTTGTGAAAATTTAGAATTTAGTTTTAAAATGTTCTAGCGTCCTTCTTGTCCAGATCCAGAGCAGGTCTCAGCTCCTCCACAGCATCTGCCCCTAGTCTGCCCTTCCGTTCTACGCCTTCATGTGAAAAAGTCAGTACTAGTGCAGAAAAATAATCCTTTGAGGTTAGGTATCTAAACAACGTTTAAAGTTAATTCTTAGAAATTTGGGGTCCTCAAGGTCTTACTGTTAGATATCTTTAGAGCATGTCTTATTTGTTTTAAAGTGAATAAACAAAATGACTATAACAAAAGATGATGTGTAACTCTACTAATGGCATGTCTGTTTCCAGCAATATGCTTTTGTATTCAAATTCAGGAGATTCTAAAATCTCCTGAATAAGCAGGGGATCTTGTAAACATTATGCTTCTCATAATTCTTGCAATTTGTTAAATTATACACACTCAGTAACTGCTTTAAATGTAAATTGCTGCTTTTGATATGACTGTTTAGCACCTTTCTTTCTTTTTAAACATAGTGGGGTGATCACTGGGACCTCAGTGCTCAGTTGGACAGTACATTAGATGCTTGAGTACTTAAAAGAGCAAGTAAGAACTCTGATGTACATTCATAAAGAACGTGGTGTTTTGTTTATTAGCGTACAACCGATGCAGAGTAGGTATTCAAGCGAAGTAAGTTTATATTCCCAGTTATTATAATGATTAGAGTTTCAAAAATATTTTTAACAGGTCAGTTAGGGTTGTGTAGTGTGACTCTGTCTCAAAAAACATTGACTAAAATTATTTATTGTTATTTTAAATTTTATATAATTACTAAATTGGTGAAAAAGAAATGCCAGTTTCTAAAAGTTTAGTGTTTAAATCTGACTTTACATATCTACCCACCAAATATTGTCACCTGAATACAGTTGTCAAAGTCAGTTGAGCAACACATAGCAAATCAGAGAGTTCTAGGGCTGATCTGATGACTACATGTCGACCAGGCCAGAGCAAGGGCACTTTTGTTGAAGGTCTCCTTTAACTTAGAGGTTCTACAGTTATGCTCTGTGTTGTTTTATGGTCACAGAGAATAGCTCACGATGAAATGTCCTTTCAGCTCCAATAACTGAAACTAAGTGCATCTTTTATTGTAGTAGACATTTGCTAAAACAAATACTGGCAATACCATAATAGTCATTGGTCATCTGAGCCCAGTCGCTCTTTTAAAAAGTGAATTATCAAATGCAGAAGTCAGATGAGAATGTAGAAAACAGAAGAGCAGTGAGATAAGGGCTGTAATGGTGGAACGGAAGTGAGTTAGCAGAACCTCAAATGGTGCTTTACATGTGGTGCACAGCACTTAGGGTTTGGGGGTTACCTGCTCTTCAGTTCTCTTCTTGGTCCAAGTTTAGTGGACTTTGAAATAGGGGGTTGATTTGAGAGCTGGTTTCAGGGGGTGGTAAATCATGACAGGATCAAGGGGTAAATAATATATATGTTGAAAACAAGGCAAATACTGTGTATACTTTTTACCATGTCTCTTCATGTGGGTATGTGCACATGTGCCTGCAGATGAATAGAGGCCAGAAGTCAACATTGGGCATAGTGCCTTATAGCTTTCCATCTTAAGTTTTGAGACTCAGTCTCTCACTGAGTCTGATGCTGATTTGGCTAGGCACTCTGGGCAGCAAGCCCTGGGGTCTTCCTGTCTCCCCCTCTTCCCCCAACACTAGAGTTACAGATAGGCACAGTCTTCCTTGCCTGACTTCTATGTCGGTGTTGGTGATCCAATCTCAGGCCAAGCTTGCATAGCAGAGACCTAATTGCATCTCTTATTTCAAAAAGTAATGATTGCTTTGTGAATGATCTTCAACTTTACAATGCTGAGAATACACGAAAGAATATGGGCAGACAGTATACAGGGAAATTGTGTTAATCATTCCATTTTAGAAGCCTTTTAATGATTCACATTGCACTTTCAAACTCTTGATAGTGGTCTGCAAGATCCTTAGTGTTCTGATCTTGACCTTTTACCATTGCTTCAGCCTAGACAAACTTGTCCTATCCTTGCTGAACCTGAACCTTGAGCTCAACCCTATCATTTTGGCTGAAAAGTTGTCTCCTAGGTGCTACCATTCCAGATTCCTCTATCCTTGTAACTGCTCACTTGTTTCATAGCACCCTGCTCGGTGTCTTAGCGCTGATAGGAGCTTCCTGTGTTTGTTTCCTAGTACACTGCTCAGGCATACACAAATGAGTGCTCAAAATGCATCAAGCTTGTTTATTTATTGACAGGTGAGGAAAGAAGGGGAAAGCTTACAGAGCCATTTAGACTGCCACCATTAACATTTTTATATTTAGGTTTTTCTTCTCTCTTCCTAAAGGGGCCATTATTGAACTTCAAAGTAGTCCTCCTCCAGTTGGATATGTAATGAACAGTAGTGTGGTACGTGTTTTTAGAAAGAAAGGTTTGGAGGTGTAAAAGGGAGAGAGGCATGGGGTTAAGGGCTGATGGTAGAACAGGATGAAAAAATTCAAAACAAACTGAGTTTATGAATAGTAAGGGTCCTGTTAGTGGAAATCAATTCGTCATGTTCCCCCTCTGCCTCCCTGAGATACATTGAGGAGTATAGCATTTTAATAATGGTTGGGAAATTTCTCTGGACCGTTCCCCCACTACACTGTGTTCAAGAGCACAACTTGCTTGTATGTATCAGTTCTGGTATGAGTGTATGTTGAAACAGAAAGACCTCTTACTAGTCATTACTAAAGTGAAACAAACAAACAAAAAACCAAAGCAGTCCTCATACCTACTTATACATTCCTGTAAGTTCTCCTTGTACAGAAAGGCTTGTGGGATTCTCCCATGGATGAAGGTAGATTGGCTAATACGTTAAAGAACACTATAACTTCCACATTAGGTAATCGAGTCGGGCGATGGCAGTACATGGGTTACCCTGTAATGAACCCTCTAAGAGCAGTGATGAGAAGAAGTCTTACCATTATTAGTTCTGCAGGTTAGTAATGGCTGTAAGTTTATATTTTGGTTCACAGAGGGGACCTTTTTCCTCCCCAGCATCTACAGAACCTTTATTTTCTCAGCTGGTTTTAAGAATCCCTGGGGAAGAAGGTTAATGCAATATTTTTGTTTGTCCTCAGTAGCATTTTGTAGAGATTGGGATATATATATGTATGTGATCATTTTAATCGATTACTTAATCATTTTGTCTTAGTTGGTGGGGTTCTAACCTAGCTTTCTCTACCCAGTGTCTGCCATCCTTTCCTCATTGCCACTTGTCTCAGACTTCCTACCTACAGTAGAAGCATGCTTGTAATGACCAGGGAACCAGTCCTCTGAAAACAGAGCACCTTTTTTTAAGCAATGTCTGTCAGCTTGACCCACTACCTTGTAATGGGAACTAGAAAGAGAAGTTGAGCTCTAGAAACAGAGCCCACATCCTGGCAGGACACCGGTTCTTACCATTGTCACCATTAATGGCAGTTACCATTTGTAGGGTACTTAATACCTGTTAGACATTCGGAGAGTCCTCACAGTCCTTTAGGGTATGTAAGTATCTAAGGAGTACTACCACTCATTCCCCACACAACTCATGTGCCAAGTGGCCGAAGGCACGCTGACGTTTGAGCCAAGGTTTCTCCTTAGAGTCTGCGCCTCAAGTTCATCACAAAGAAAGATTAGATTAGATGGCTTCCAGGTCCACTCCATGGCATATGGATGGCTTCCTGCTACTCAAGTGTTTTGTTGGTTCAATAGATAAAACACTCCTTTTATTTCTTAGTTTATAGCTTTTTTAGATGCCTCAAACTCTTTGTCATGACTAATCACTAATTTAAGAAATTAGTTCCAGGATTTTAAACATCTGTAAATGAATACAAGATTGGTATTCACACACAAGATTTCATATACATGAAAACTTTTCTCAAGTAGGTTTGAACTTCATAGCCAGCTCCAATAAATATAGATGTGGATGAAGAAAATAGTAAATTGGGCTGTAAGCTTTACATTGAAGGAAAGTAAATTTCATCTTTACTGTGTATTATTTACTATTTTGTTTTTCCTAAAGTCAACCTTTTATATTTTTATGACATTTTCTTTACTGAAAATATAAGAATAAGTTTACAGTACAGTTTTAAGAGGAAACAGCTAATAACACATACATTTAAGGTAGTGGTACTGTATTTTAGATCTAAAGTGTGAGAGAGAGAAACGCAATACTTGTTAGTAGATTGAGGGTAGCTTGCATGGATTGTTGGCCTAGTGCACAGTGTACTATATTGTGAAGTATGCTGACTTCCTACCAAATCCCTGACAGTTCTACAGAAATATATATCCTAGAAATGTAAATAAAACTTCTATCTTTATTTTCTTCTGTGTTAAATGAAACTCTAGCCTTCATTATTGTGTGTAAGTTCTGAATGTGTGGACATTTATATTTTTGTACATTCACATACATGTGCACATTATAATCTTTGCATTGACTTTGTAATTGATTGTGCCAGATTACCAGAGGCTGCATCTGTGTGTTCTTAACTGCTGAGCCATCTCTCCAACCCTAGGCTGCATCTCTGTAAAGAGGCTTTTAGATAGTTTGAACTTACAGAAAAATAAATAAATACTATTTTTACAGTTATATTTAGTTAAATAAAACTTTTAAAGTCTGAGCTTTATGTTCATTTACAGTTTGATTTACTATGGTTACAATTTTTGTATAAAATCTTTTTGTGTTTTTCAGATTTATTTTAAATTATATATTGTGTTTAATGTTGGGTAGCTATGCATTAATACTGTGGTGTTGGTTTAGTTGGAGAGTATTTTGGAAATCGAGAGTTCGATATTTTTAAAGCTAATTTTATTATGGGTTCTAAAAGCTCTGCTTCCCCACCCCGTGTGGGGTGTGTGTGTGTGTCTCCATGTCCTTGTCCTTTCTTATTTTACTATACATTTAATAGAAGAAGAAAAAGTCTTAAATTATATACTATCCTGTGCTTGGCACATTGTAAGAGCCGGCTAATTTCCTAATGACTGTAGGAAATGCCCTACTAGCCAGTGCCTTGCCTATTGCAGTAGTGCATGCATGGGTGCTGAGCTGCACACCTCCTTCCCAGCTGATAGCACCTGCAAGAGAGCACTCCACTGACTCTCCACTTTACTCAGGAGCCTTTCCATAGGAAAGTTAATGACAGCCAGTTAGGAAGGAGTCCAAAAGTTTGTTACAGCCTCAACATGCTTGCCATTCTTTTCTTTGATGTAGAAAATTTGAGCTGTCTCTAATCTAATTCTGCTCAGGGCGAGACAGCTAACTGTGGTAGGTAGTTTCCTGTTCTTTTCCAGAGTAGAATGTTGTCATGATAATAAGATCACTGACATCAAAATACAAACACATCTTCTTACTATTATAAGGTAGAAATGTATTTTTAACTGTTAGCAAGGTAACTAAGAAAATAATATTCATGGTACAACCAATCCTATTACAGTAAACTTGGAAATACTAAGTAGAGTAGATATTAAGAAACATATACTTTATATATTCATACAAATGCCTGAATTACCAAATTACGCTTGTGGTTGCTACTGCTTGCTTGTATGGCCAATTGTTTAAAACTGTTATTTGTTACATAAATGTTTTTCTGGATGTCCTACAGATAAACTTGAGTGATGTATGAACCTTCCAGGAGTAATTATTAGAGAGAAAGTTGTACAGAGATAACGTTAGGTTGTTGTGGCAGAGAATACCAAGACTAGTTAGTAATGACTTGGAAGAGTAATTGTGTGCTGTAGGGAAGCCAGGAGTCTGAAGGTCATGCCAAGGAGGATAGGTGCAATTCTTTTGTTGCCGCTGCATGTGCATACTTGCATCATCCACAGAAGCCTGTTCTGGTTTGTTTCTGTATATAACCAACTAGGTGTCCAGCCGTTTGCTCAGAGTGAGTCCTTTGCTTAGACTAGTGGTGGTTAACCATTCTATGCCATTATCTCCCAGATCTTGGGCTCTGGTTCAGAACATCTTTGTGCTGCTTATTTCTGGAGCCAGCATCCACTTGTATACAACCAACTCTAAAGCTTGCTAATAGGTTTTAGTTTAAATAATGCTTATGCATTGCTAGTACAAGGAATATTTTTAAAGAATGGGAAAATTATTGCCTGTCTGGAATTGCATGAAAATTTATTTTATTGTAATGAAAACATATTTACTGTGTTGAGATATTCTAAAAATTTTGTACAACTGACATTAGCATTTATTTATCTATAGTAGAAACTCACCAGCTAATCTTTTTGATGAACTTCTACTTGATCTTACAGCATAAGGCATAAAATACAAAGTAAGCTTAGAACTACATAGATTATAGGCTAAAGTCCCCATGTTTCTGTCCATCCTGGTGTAATATAGATAGAAAAAAGTATATAAAATATATTACTAAAACACCTAAATATGATTTATGCTTGAGACCATCTGTAAGCTAAGACAGCCAGAAATCAGACGATGTGAATGCTTTGCCTTGCCTGGGTCATATGTAGAGTCTGGTACTAAGGAGATATGCATGGTTTTCAGTGATGCTACTTAAAAAAAGAGTGCTGGAAAAATCTTTATTTTTACTTTGTTACTTTGAAATCTGATTAGGAAATTGGTTAACTAGTTTTGCTTGGCTAGTTCTTTACAGTTAAATTAGCATTGTAAATTAAGTATTGGGAGAATTGTTTAAGTATTTGGTAAATGGAAGTCATCATTAGTAATTATAACCATACATATTTTTCACTTAAAGGGCTAAATTAATAGGGGCCACTCCTAAGTGATCACCTTGGTAGATGAAGGAAGTGAAGGAAGTGGGATGGTATAGACTTCCCAATGTATCCTTTTGATAAAACTTTATGAGCAGGTTTCCTTGTAACTTCATGACCATAATCAGCAGCCATGTAACCATGAGAACTCCTTTGAATAAAGGTATTTCTATCCCTGGCACCCCACTCAGCTTACCCAATACAAATTCTGCAGGAGAGTCCAACTACTTGTTAATATTCTTCAGTAGCCTGGAACAAACAAGAACTCCATATTTGCTGGCAAACCCCCTCCCCCCGATCATGAAGCAACTAGTTAATAAGGGTCTGTATATTTTCCCAAATATTGGACACACCCCCGCCCCCAAAGCAAGAAGTTTCGATTTAAAAAGAACTTCCCTTTGCAGAGAATGAATTGATTGGTAGGAAAAATAACTTTTGTTGAGCATGTATGTACATATTGTGTCTGATGGGGGATGACGTAAGAATTAGGTAAATGTTTGAGAAGATAATAGACAGTAGAACATAATTTCTTGGAGAGAATCCAAGATGTGCATCTTCATAAAATTTACATGTGGAAGTAAACAGTATTACATTGAATGTCATGTTTATAATGGTAAACATTTTAAAAATTGATATTTCATGTAATATTCCATTACCATGCAGAACTATTAAAATATATTGTTCACATAGTAGGAATCTTTTTTTCTGAAGAAACTAAGTGCTCTAAGTAACTATGGGCACATAGCTTACTTGTAATAAAGAACATTAGTGGGGAGGATAGGAGTTAATTAACTGGGCACTTGATAATAGCTTTCTTATCCAAGAAGTCTTATCACCACTTCCAAGGGCAGTTGTGTAGCAAGCTGCAAGATGAATACCTAAATTTGTACATAATCATTCTATGAAAAAGGTTGCCTTTAGGCAAATTAGTTTCTTTATTATTACATAAAATTCTTTTTTAATGCTAAGCAATGTACATTGTCACAATCATTTTTGAGGTAAAAGTCCACAACCTCTTGTTGACCCAGGGGGATTCCCGAGTGAGCACGGAACACATGGAGAAAGTAGCCTTGAGACAAACATGCATTAGGTAGAAGTGGTTCATTTTTAAGGGTAACCCTCCTTGTTCCCGAGAATCACTGGCAGTTATCTTGAAAACTATATTTTAAAATAATGTGTGGTAAAGCGTAAGAAATAATTTTACTAAATCTTAATATAAGAGACATACAGGTGAAATTTATCTTTTATTACATAATTTCTGTAAAAGAACCTTTATGCTCCAAACTGGCTTACTTTGTTGTCAGTTCCCCCAAGAATACTTAATTTTTCCCTTTGGAATTGCCCATATCACACTGCCCAAGCTACTTGAAGAATATAGTCAGCCTCTGCCAAGTCTATCCAGTAGGATGACAGTAATGAAAGTAGCCTGCTTTGCCTCTGTTGGGGGTGGGGGTTACCCAAATACATTTCATTTCCAAAATGTTTCTTTCTGGAAGGACTTATTTGTGGTAATGCTGATTGCTATTTAAATCTCGTCAAAAATGTGGGTTTTACAAAACACAAAAATAATCTCCTGAAAGTTTGGAAGGGGAGAGGGGCTGTGGTGTGGGGGCGGTCTCTGCTGCCCACGTCCGCCCTCTGTTCAGTGCGTTGTGTGCTTACGGGCTCCCTGGAGCAGATCACCATATAATTGATGTGCAGTCTGCATTGCTGAACCCTGGACTGCACCATTCTGTGTTCAAGGGAAGATGTAATCTGATCCCTCTGCTGCTGAGGGAGGAATCTGTTCAGTCAAGGCTTTGACAGGGCATAGTCTCCTCCAATAATCTTGTGGGTTCTCGCTCATTATTCCCCGAGTTCTCCTCAGTGGAGCTGCATGCGTGTGTGCGTCCCGAGCAGCGTTCTGGTTCTGAGCTGCGTCTGCTGGTGCTGGGGAGTTTTGCTGCCGGTTCCGCTGCCTAATCTTCCTTTTCTGGCGTGCCTGAGCATGTCCACGTTAGAATCTGTGACATACCTACCTGAAAAGGGGTTATATTGTCAGAGACTGCCAAGCAGCCGGACACACGGGGGCACAGAATCCCTGAAGGGGAAAAATACAGAAAATATGGGTTTCTACGGCACATTAAAAATGATTTTTTACAAAGTAAGTAATCTGTTTTCTTCCTGTGCTGTGTGGTTGTGTGTGTGTGTGTGCCTGAGAAGGAAAATCTGTATCATCAGAGATGGCTGCAGTATCCTCTAATTTTGGTGGGTGGTTGGATGTCTGGTATTCTGCTTTATTTCATGACTGTTGTAAGCAAGTATGGAGCGATGGTGTGAGCTGGGAGAAGCTTTAAAATAAAATGTACATTTCCATCTGAGAATTTTTCACTGAAAACGTATCTGAGACTCCAGAAATGTAGCTCCGTTAAATGCTGACCTGGAAATACTCAGCCTCACTTGGCTTTCCGTGAACCTTTCTGTTCAGTTTTCCTGTACCATAGACATACATATGTGCTCCTTAGTTAACTCTTAGAGTGTAGTCACTGAAATGTGTAGGCTTTATGTTTGAAGAGATTGGACTACTTGTGGTATCTTTAAAAAATTACCCAATTAATTTTTGGTTATAAAGTCAGTATTTTCAGTTAACATTACAGTATTTAAAAGATTTCCACAGTCATTCAGAAGATGCTTTGTTTTGTAAAATAATTTAAACATAAACCCTTCTCAGTGAATTCTGTGATATGTGTTTTAAACATTTTATTTATTGAAAGATTCTAGATGGAAATAAAGTTTGCTTTTAGTGGCAATTAGATGTCATTTGTACCAGCATATTTACAAGGCGTTCTGGGGAGTTCTGAGAGCCAGCATTACTGTCTTAATTCAGATGAGTGTCAGAGACTCCCATAATGATCATGAAAATCATCTATGAAAGTTATCAAGTTCTGTACTGGCTGACCTTCCTGATGGATTCATTTGTGTGTAGGTACATGTCTGAGTATCTGAATTCTACACGTGGAAGCACATGGCTCCCTGTGCATTACAGCTTCTATATTTTTTGTTTTCTGATAAGATTATTTACAAAGAGAAAAAATAATATATTTTGGAGATTGTCTTTTAAAAATGAAGTGAGTATAGAAACTTCCAGAGGGAAAAAGCAGGCCAGTTCTGTTTCCCACAGTAGGTGTTTCACTAAGGTATAAATTGTGCATAAGCTTCTTGAGCCTTCGCAGCCACAGATGACCCAGTGTTGACTGGGACACTTTCTTCATGATAACAAGTCCTTGCTAGCCCATCCCAGAGTTTGAATCTTTTTAATGCCTTTTAGTATTTACAGTATATATACTATGTTCCATGCGTTCCCATGTGAAGCAATAGGTAGGAAAATGAGCCTACTGCAAAATAGGGGTTCCAGCTTACTATAAAAATGAAGATAGCTATCTCCCCATAACATGCAGTAATACAGTAGTTAGTGAGTACATGCAAATCCAAGAGAAGCTGTTGAAATAGGAAAAGTTGAACCTTCACAGATTTTATTCTGTATACATATATTCAGATGACCTACGTTAATTGATAGTGAAATAAAAAAATAAATATTTCAATATTGACATTGACAAATGCAATTTTGAATGTATTGATAGCACAACATGGAATAGTGAAAAACCTTTAAGATGTACATGTTAGACATGTCTCATATATCAAATATGTGTTAGTCATAACTCATTCTTTTACAATCATTTCGTTGTTTCAAGAGTGTTTCGTCCTAAGTATGGGCTGCGCATTCTGTATGTAGCAGTTGATGATTTTTTTCCTTCAGCTTTACTGTGGCAGATACAGATTGTCTGCTATTAGGGATTTACTCTTCTTAACTGTCTCTGTTATCCTTGCTAAACTCTTTCTTCTTTATTTTAATCACTATTCAAGATTAGCTTATTTTGCTCTCTACCTTTGTATAATGATATGAATGCTTAAAATTCAGTTATTCATATTTCTGCTTGTGAAATTTTAAATTTTTATCTTAATATTTTTAAAGAAAAGTGAAGATTAGTAAGGAAGACATACTAAATACAGTTATTTTCTATGTGCTAATAAATTTTTTTCTTGTTATTAAACTGAAAAATGAAAAGTATATAACATTCTAAGGGCATGATAAATATTAGTTTCTCACCCAACACTGTTCTTCCCAGTAGAATGCTAAGGGGAACATTACCTATCCAGTCCATAAGAGTAAAGCAAATAGGAAAAACTGTGTAATATATTTTCTGATTAACCTACTAATAATCATCATTGTAGACACATGAAAATTTAACAGTTTTTAAATATTAGCATGCAAGCTCAAAGTCTGATAATGGACCAAGTAATATTTTTTTTATTTTATCTGTTTTACTTTATAGATGAAAAGAAAGTTGGACCATGGTTCTGAGGTTCGTTCCTTTTCTTTGGGAAAGAAGCCATGCAAAGTCTCAGATTATACCAGGTAACGTTGAATAGAGGGGTAGGCGGGCATGTCATCTGGAAACATTTCTTTGAATTTGTTTTCGAAGAGTAACAGTGCTACTGTATTCAGTGTTGTTGGTTGTTGAAATGTGTTTTAACATTACAGAAACGGGGAAGGGCATGAGTCTCAACCCAAGCAGAAGGGCTTGCACTGTCCATGTTGGCCTTTCTTACTGACACTCTGATGGGAGACACATGCTGGAGTTCTTTAAACAAGATTGCAAAGTCACAATTTTAAGGACTTCTAAACAGTAAACCATGAGATCTGAATGTGAGGAAATGTCTCCTGTTACTATAGCAACTGCTGTTTTAGGGTAGCTACTTTCATATACCAAATCGAAGATAAATTTATTAGCAGTGAGGTAAATCTCCCGGTTACTAAAACTTACTTCATGGAATGAATGTGTTAGAAATCCCCATTTATTGGCGTGATGGGTTTTATGTTTTAACACATACATTTCTACACTTGTACAATAGTTTCCATAACAACTCAATACAATTGTAGTCCTGTTTCCTTCTTCACTCCATCATTTTTTATACTCTGTCAGTATAAAACTTTGCCCACTCTCACGCTAATTAGACTAATTTAAGCACAATATCTCATTTCCCAGCCAATTAAACATGGTTTTAGATGTCACTTGAAATGCTGTATTTTAACATTTAAATGACAAAAGTATCTAAGAACTCTGTGGTCCCCTCCCCCACTTTTGTATAACTGTCACTTTTATTGAATAACTGGTCAGAGTGAACAGTAGAAATTCCAAGGACATTATGGTTAGGATTTTTTTTTTTAATTTTTTTGATTTAGTTATTTTTATTCTGTGAAACAGAATAAAATTAACATTGCTTAGATACAAGATTTTTCTAAAACAGCATTACAAATTGTCACACACCCCCGTACATACAGTTTGTTTTTATTTCATTCAATTGTGGAAATGTATTTAATGCTCCTGTGTAATCAAGGAATGATACTGCTTAGGATAACTTTACATACAGAAAGCTCTGGCGAGATGATGCTAAAGAGATGAAGAAAGCTTCGTTCTCTGTACAGCCCTTCTCCCCTCCCCTCTGCTGTCTGACAATTTCACTGTTGGGCGCTTCCACCAGAGGGTGTGGAGGGATAGAGACACCGCAAATACTCACGTCATTTTGGTTTTCCTCCCAACCTTGATGATACATTTCTCAGATGAGGAAGTTGTTTGATGTTAAACTAACTGTAAATGTAATTTTTTTCAGTGCACATATTTCAGTCTGTTCACATTATTTTGGTCTTCTATTAAAGACAATACCAAAACAAAAGTATTAAATGATCAGTTGTTTGAGAATAGAACTTTTGGTACAGAACACATTCTCATAAAATTTTTGTTGCCTACTTTTTATGTCAAGACAGCAACAGCCTTTTAACAAGGAATCCTACTAAAGGAGAATTAGAGCCAATACATATTTATTTCCATATCTTTGAAACAATTTTGTCAGTTACTAACATATATGTTTGATATTCAGTAATGATTCTGACAGGGCTTTTTTGACAGGTAATAAGATAAAACTCATTTTGTATTCTCCTGCCTCCTTAGGAGATTTTAACTATTAACACAGCCTGTTTTATTTTGGAGAAAAAGAAACTGAATTTGCTTTTGGATTTGAATGAAGGAAAGATTGATTTGCTAGTTGAATATTAGAGCTTGTTGTAAATGAATATTAAACAGTTGAAAGGATGCAGGCATAAGGATTTTTCTATAAAATAGTGATGTCTTTACCGCTTTAAAAAATGAGGAGTTGCTTCATTAGCAGTTTGTCAGAGGTGGAGATCAGTCGTTATGGTACAGGTTACATGTGCTCTTTGTGTTTCTGGTTTAATTCTGTTCATTTTGGATTTGTTTTGTTGGAGGTTTTTTGTTTGTTTGTTTTTGTTTGTTTTTTGTTTTGTAAACAAATTCACTGTAACCCAGCCTGACTTAGAATTCACTATGTAGCTTGCCTCAAACTTAAAATGGTCGTTCTGCCTCATCCTCAAGTGCTGTGATAACAGATGTGAGCTGTCTGCTCTTTGGATTTAAGATACTTTATTATCATAGTTCAGTGAGCTGAGGATTCTTCCACAGATGTAGTTTTGTTGAATGTTAATACCACCTGTAAGGCAGAAATGCTCGCATTACCTGGTTTGAGGTGCTTGAACCAGCTTAGAGGAGCCACCAGCGCTGTGTGTGTGTCTGTGTGGTCTTCCCACGCTCAGATAGCAGAGATACAGTCTCAGGGCTCGAGCAGAAGCACTATACTCTGTTCTGAGTTCATTCATTTATGTTTTTCATTATCTCAGTTAAATTATTGGATAAGAATGTTCAGTTATCTCTTAATTTTGTTTGAAATTCTCTATACTTTTTTTTGAAAAACTAGGTCTCATTGAGGCTGACTACTACCAGATACCTAGGCTCAGCTTAATAAATGACAAATTAAAATTAGCAATGGATAAAATATCATAAATAATTTCAATGCATCTGGGGCAATCTCAAGAACTTATGTATAAGCAGTGAAATATAAAATATTTTATCTCTGAAATATTGGTAACAATACTTTCATACTTATTTTTACAAAGAAAATCTAAACTTAAGCTGAGTGCTTGAAGAGCAGTCATGGAAGTAGGAGCTGTGTTCTAAGGCCTGTATTATTGCTTGCATACTTAGTTCTGGGCTCACTCACAACCTGGCCTGTGCGCACTCAGCCTGTGTTCTATTACTGATTGCACCTGCAGCCCTAAGCAAATACACTGGCAACTTAGAGCTTTGTCATTTGGTTGCCAGTAGCATTGCTGGGATGGTGATAGAGAAGGAACTTTAGTGATGAAGAGGAAGAGGAAAAGAGGAGGAGGAGAAGGAGGAGGGGGAAGAGAAGGAGGAGGAGGAGGAAAAGAAGGAAGAGAAGGAAGGAGGAGGAAGAGGGGGATGAAGAAGGAGGCCAAATGCCTGTATTTGAAGCAGGAAGCTTAGGAGTTTAAAGCTAGCCTGGGTGACACAATAAGACCATCTGCAAAGCAGGAGAAAAAGAATAGCAAAGCAGGCTTTGGGTGTCCCTGCCCTGAGAGTAGCAAGCAAAAGGGATTGCTCTACTGATGTCTGAAGAACACCAGATCATTACTCTGAGTAAATTAGAGTTCATAGTTTTTAATTAAGACCTTTCTTCCACTCTTATACCTAGGCTCAGCTTAATAAATCACAAATTAAAATTAGCAATGGATAAAATATTGTAAATAATTTTAAATACATCTGGACTTACGTATAAGCAGGATATCTAAAATATTTTTATCTCTGAAATATTGGTAACATTAATACTTTCATACTTTTTATTTTATTTTTTAGTACCACTGGCCTTGTACCATGTTCAGCAACACCAACAACTTTTGGGGACCTGAGAGCAGCCAATGGGCAAGGGCAGCAGCGGCGGAGGATTACATCTGTCCAACCACCCACAGGCCTTCAAGAGTGGCTGAAAATGTTTCAGGTGACTACGTGAGCACACTGTTGAAATGCTTCGCTCGCTTGCTTGGGGTCAGGGTGGGAGTACAGAAGAATTTGGCCATTAACAAAAAAGGTAGTGTTTCTGATGCTGTACCATTTATGAGCATTGGAAACATTGGACTAAGCAAAAGAAGCCAGATGTAAGCGGAAACATTTATTAATAAAACATTTATTAATAAACATTTATTAATAAAAAGAGACAGAAAGTAGTTTAGTGGTTGCCATGTAGGAAGCAGAGAGGCCTGGGGCTACCTCCTAAGAGATGTAGGGTTTCTTTTGGGAAGGGTGACAGAAGTGTTCTAAAACTGGGTAGAGTCGTGGTCATCCAGAAAGACAGGCATCCTGGGAACCCCCTAGGTGTACACTTAAACAGCACGCCTGTTAGATGGCATACATCTTGTAAAAACGAAAGCACAGTGCTTATTTTGTGTAAGTGTATTTTTGCATGGCTTTATTGGGTTTCTAAATAATACCTTTATTTTCTTGTTTGTGTTTGGGTTTCTATGCTGTGGAATGTATTCTTGTTTTTTGAACACATTTCTTGTATATTAGGAATGTGAGGTTAATTTAGGAACTCCATCAGTGAGTCACTGGGATTGGTAACTTAGCATTCACTGCTTCTCGGTAGAGGTGACTGAGTGGTTTCTTTCATTGCCTTGCTTGCAGATGCCTTGAGTTTGCTCAACTTCCAACCACTGTCTTTTAGTAGGATTTAAATTCTTTGAACATTTACTGGGAAGATTGCCTTGAATACTTTGGATTTTTATAATTTAAGTTAGATTGTCTTATCTCTTCTTATTCTGAATGATAGACTAAATCAAGAACATACCAACACAGCTATCATAGATGAGGTACTTAACAATTCTTTCCAGACAGTAATTAATAAAAATATGAACATGCCTGATGCTAGCTAGCCACCACACCAATATAAAATGAACACATTTCACTACCTCTTGTCTGCTTGAATTGTTGGGTACATAATGCACACATAAGAAAATTATAAATTTAAAAGACACGTTGGCTTTGTCATTTCAAATATTTAAGAAGTCCCATTGTATAAATCCTAATATTTTAAATACTTAGGTGCTGTGTGTGTTTGTTTCATCTATAGCTAGAAAATTTTCTTGAAGTGATGTCTTTTTAGGTGAGTTTTAACACTATTTTGTGGGGTAGGGCAGATCTAGCTACTGTAACTGACAGGTGTGGAGCCCTGGTTCTCAGAAGGGTTTGTTTTTTGCCTCGCAAACAATAGGGAAGGGGTCGGAGCCTTTTGATGTTTACTATGCAAAAGCAATATGAAGGATAGCCTCCAAAAGCAAATAAGTATCCAACCCAAAATATTATAGTACTGAGGTTAAGAGGCTTGGGATTAAACAAATGGAAGTTACATTTTACTTATGAAAATGAATACTACCACAAAAAAGCCTGTTTTTTAATGTTTATAGACATGTGTTAATTAAACTCACCTTTCCTGTAAGGGTTACTACTTCCCCACTCTTTTACCTCAAATTTATGACATTTTCCCCCTACCTGTGCCCTGCAAATTCTCAACTTTTTATTCTGTCCAGTCATTTAGAAATAAATAAGGCTTAAAATAAAAATCTAGACATGTTTATATACTCTTAAAGGAATATTTAAAATACTAATATCTGACCAAGCCAGGGAAACGGGAGGAATGACAATGAGTTCTGCATGCACATGAACATGTGCACAAGCCAGCACCCAGAATACAGCACTGGGGTCTTACCTGGGTGCTGAAACCACATGGTGTCTCTAGTGCCCATCTCCACAGCCCTCAAAACTGACTGGAAAAGACGCTCATTAGCAGGCTATTCCAAATAAGGTTTTTTATATATGGTTAGGCCCATTTTTCCCACAGCATTTTAATGTACCAAAGTATTTTTTGTAAACCATTTATGATGTTCATTAAGAGAACTTTTTCTAATATTGATATGTAATAGTGGGGGTATTAATACTTTCTTCTCATGAGGCTGTTTTAGAGACAGTGTTTGTTTAATAAAATTTCCAGGGCTGGTGAGATGGCTCAGTGGGTAAGAGCACCCGACTGCTCTTCCGAAGGTCCAGAGTT
This sequence comes from Mus caroli, assembly GCF_978045245.1. Lineage (NCBI taxonomy): Eukaryota > Metazoa > Chordata > Mammalia > Rodentia > Muridae > Mus > Mus caroli. Next base: position 77,097,819 of record NW_028227258.1, on the reverse strand, counting down.
CAAATCCCACAACCACATGGTGGCTCACAACCATCCGTAACAAGATCTGGCGCCCTCTTCTGGAGTGTCTGAAGACAGCTACAGTGTACTTACATATAATAAATAAATAAATCTTTAAAAAAAAAATAAAAAAATAAAATTTCCAAATGTTATACTTGTTACAGCTTAGCTTTAGAAATGTTAACTGTAAAGGTAAAATCAGAACACCCAACTGTGAGTCTCTAAACGCATTTGGTCCTAGAAAAGTATGTCTTTTATATGAGTAGTTGCAGTGAGAGATCATTCTTTTATTTATTCACTTTACATCCCTATTGCTGCTCCCCCCAGTCTCTCCCCACCTTCCTCCCCTTTTCTTCTGAGAAAATGGAGTGCTCTCCCCCTCCCCCCAAAACCCAGCACATCATGTCTCTGCAGGGCTAGGTGCTTCTTCCCCCACTGAGGCCAGGCAAGACAGCTGAGTTGGGGACATATTCCACAGACAAGCAACAGCTTTAGGGTGTAGTAGGATTGAGGACCCTGAAGGGGACAGGAACTCCACAGGGAGACCAACAGAGTTAACTAACCTGGACTCTTGGGGGCTCTCAGAGACTGAACCATTAACCAAAGACCTACACCCCCACCACACACATGTAGCAGAAGTCAGGTTGATCTTCATGTGAGTCCTGAATAACTGGAAAGAGCTCATTATTAGTTCATCGAAACAATGTAGAATTATCTATAGTGCAAGTAGAAAATGTAATCCTCCTGACCCAAGACATTCTGTAGCAACTAAATGTCAACCTGACAAAGTAGATCCAGCCTTGATCTTCTGAGCTTCAAGTCTGTCTCTGACATAACCCAGAACTCATTGCCATACACTGCCCTTGTCTTAGCTAGAGTTTTATTGCTGTGAAGAGACATCATGACCACGATAAAGGAAAACATTTAATTGGGACTGGCTTACAGTTTCAGAGGCTCAGTCCATTGTCATCATGGCAGGAAGCATGACAGCATGCAGGCAGACATGGTGCTGGAGAAGGAGCTGAGAGTTCTACATCTTGATCTGCAGTCAGCAGAAAGAAACTATATGCCACACTGGGCATAGCTTGAATAGATAAAACCTCAAAGCCCAACCCACAGTGACACACTTCCTCCAACAGGCCACATCTCCTAATAGTACAGCCAAGCATCCAAACACCTGAGTCTATCAGAGCCATTTCCAACATTGTTCTACTGGCTAACCAGTTTTGTTTCAATTTGACATAAGTTAGTGTCATGGGAGGAAGGAGCCTCAGTTGAAGAAATGCTTCAGTAAGATCCAGTGTTGAGGCATTTTCTCTATTAGTGGTCACTGTGGAGGACCCAACCTCTGTGGGTGGGGCCATCCCTGAGGGTCCATGAGAAAGCAGGCTGAGCAAGCCAGGGGAAGCAAGTCAGTAAGCAGCACTCCTCCATGGCCTCGGTCAGCTCCCACCTTCAGGATTCTGCTCTGTTTGGGTTTCTGTCCTGCCTTCCTTCTATAATGAACAGCAATATGGAGGTATATGCTAAATAAACCCTTCCCTCCCCAACTTGCTCCGTTGGTCTTGCTGGTTTGTCACAGCAATAGAAACCTTAGCTAAGACAACCCTGGTTTTGTTGTTGTTGTTATTGTTGTTGTTTTTGTTTCGTTTTGTTTCGAGGCTGGTGCCAAACTTACTAGAACTGACTCACTTGCCTGGAGGCTTATGATGCTTCAGTGCCAATCTTATAGACAGCCCTAGCTCTCAAACAAAGGAGGGTGGTGTGAGCTGACCTGTGAGGGATACACTGGCAATCTTTGTACAAATCTACGATTGAGGCATTTGATGGTGACTTCCCTGTTGTGTAACAAGCAAAATGGGAGCTCTTGTCCTCTTCTTGCCCTCCTATTGCTCCTAAGGCGGTGTTATAGGACTCACTTGGTCCAGCCTCCTCTGTCCTCATAAAACACTCACAACTCCATTTGCAAATTGAGTAAGAACAAACGATACACCACTGTAGATAACAGCCTGTTAATGAAAAACAGAAATGTCAACTAAAAACAATGAACTAGAAAAAATACTTCTGTTTTGATATTTATAATGAATAAACTCTATATTTAAAGATTTACCATGTTCTATGCTAAGTCAAATTACACGTTTTCTGATTTGTCTTACTTAAGTCTTGTTAGTAACAGAAGATTAAAAGCTATAAGAGAGGTGACAAAACAAGATCAGTATTTTTGTTTCTTTGAAATTTTGTTACAGCATGGTTAAGGAAGCTTATTAAACCTTGTGTAACGAAGTTGAAGAACTTCATGTATTTAGTCAGGGAAGACTAGAGGAAAGTTCTGTATTTAATATAGTCCAGAACTTTACATCAAAATAGAAACAGATTGAGCCTTGGGTTCTTTAGAAAGGAATACCTAGATCACGTTTTCTGAGTTGGATTATGAAGCTGTTTGAACTAAGAAGAATTGCCCACAGGAGAGGACAAGAACTGTTCAAATAGAGATGGGAAAACTGGGTGTGGTGGCTTAAGCCTGTGATCTCCAGTGCAAGACGCTGTCTCAAAACAGCAGTCAGATAGACTGACTGCCCTGCTTAGGTTCTAAAGAAGTGAGTTTTCTATCATGGGAGTTCAGGCTCAGCGCTGTCCTAGGTCTTAAAACCTGTGCCTGATTGGAACAGTAAGCACACTCTATTAGTGTTCCCTCGTGCTAATTCATGAATCACCTGCATCAATATTGTATGAGTTGCTTGTATAGAAAGAGAGGGGGGGGGAGGAGAGAGAGAGGAAGGAGGGGGGGAAGGAAGGAAAGAAGGAGAGAGAGGAAGGAAAGAAGGAAAGAGAGAGAGGGGAAGGAAGGAAAGAAGGAGAGAGAGAGGAAGGAAGGAAAGAAGGAAAGAGAGAGAGGGGAAGGAAGGAAAGAAGGAAAGAGAGAGAGAGAGATCAGCAGGGGATGTTGATACATGCCTTTAATCCCTGTACTCTAGGGGTTGAGGCAGGTAGATCTCTATGAGTTGGAGGCCAGCCTTGTCTACAAAGTGAGTTCCATGACAGCCAGAGAAACACTTTCTTGGGGGTTGGGGGTGGGGCATCTCCTTCAAGTAAACTGTGGGATCCTGCTAGTTTTGGGGAAATCACTGTGCCAGAAAATGTCTCTTATTATGGAGGCTTAAGGCTATAAGTAGAAGAGGGACTTTGCCTGGGAAATAAAATAGGAGAGTAAAGGTAGGAAGCTTGAGAGACCATTTGGAGATCTGAATACCATAATCTAGAAGAAGTGCTGGTACCTTAGCTGGTACAGTAATGACTAAGTCTTAGATATGTTTTGAACTTCTTGAATTTGTTTGTCTCTGAGCCTCCTGCATCTGCATTCTGCTTTCAAATGCTTAATTAAAATTGCACTTTTGTTGAGTCAGCATAGTTGTTCATCTCCCAAAATGGCCTTGGCTATGATATTGTCTACAGATTTCTTATAACGTAGGATAGGTGAAATAACCAACATACTATTTTTTAAAAAAATTCAAAATCTGTGAGGGATGTGAATCAATAAATTGTAATTTTAAGTTATTTATACTTTATGGTCAGTGATGAATCAAGTTTGGCTATGTTGTCAGATGGGCAGAATCTGAGGCAATGCCTGAATGCTGTGGGATCAGACAACCAATCCAGTGCTTTGGCTCCTGGGTGGGGTGTTCTCCATGTTGCATTTCAAAGCTGTGTTGTGTAGAGACTGTCTGAGCACAGAGCCCTGAGGACAAGTGAATGCTTTCTACATTGTATGTGCAAGAGAAAGGAGAGCACATGACTTACTGGAGCCCCCCCCCCCGACTCCTTACACTGGCAAAGTAGAGTAGGTCACGGACATAGTTCAGTGCTAACCGGAGTTCCATAGTTGTTCACATCACTGCAGAGTCTAAGGGAATATATACCTCTTGAATTACTCTGAGTGCCGCTTCCTGCAAGCCTTTGTGTTTCTTACATCTTATGGAATCCGAGTGCAAGTATTAGAGGAGGGGCCATACCTTGCCTGTTACTCTTTACCCATCCATGTCCAAGATGGCGCCATAGCCCCCAGAAGTGTCTTCATCAGAGGACTGTGTTGATATGTTTTCACGTAACAATTGTGAAGTTACTTAAATGTTTTACATGGTTATTACAAAATTCCAACATTTTAAATTATTCATATGGCCTTAAATTTGTTCCTTTAAAGAGCCATGGCTCTTGTGAGCAGTCATGCACACTGAGGGAAAATATTAAAAACAAACAAATGGAAAGAGTTTTTTAAAAGAACCCATACTTTTGAAGTATATGTGTTTTCATTTTTCATAAGTACAGCATTTTTATTCATTTTGGGCTTTGTTTATATTCCAATTTTGCAGTATTAACTCAGCTAATCTTTTCTATTGCTTGCCATTTCTTACCTATAATTTTTGTAAAGTAAAGCATTTTTAAAGTTTATAGAAGAAACTTGTCAGATATGCAGAATAACCAACTATTAATTTTTTATGTTGCAAATCTCTTAGCTCTTAGATGAAAACCTTATTCAAGCCTTAAAAATTTATGGCTGTCCACTAAAGAGAATATATAGAGAAAAATGACCTATCAAAAATTCCCTATTTATTCAGTAACCCACATGGATGTTTCTAGGACAAGATTTTCGTGTCTCCCAGTGTCTTGGTGTTAGAAGAATGCATAACTCTTATAATTAAAAATAAATGCAGGCTTTGGGTTTTTGTTGTTGTTATTGTTGTTTGTGGGGTTTTTGTTTGTTTGTTTGTTTGTTTGTTTGTTTTTGCCAGTCATGACTTTTAATGCTTTTTGGGAAAGTTACTGAGTAAACTTGCTAAAACTAAAACCTGCAGTCGCTTCAGTGGCTTCTGTCCATGGTTCTACTGCTCAAACATGGCCATGCAGGGGCTTGTGGGTCTTTTGTATGAATTTGTAATGTGTCCAATTCCTCTTTGGTAGAGCTGGAGCGGACCAGAGAAGTTGCTGGCTTTAGATGAGCTCATTGACAGCTGTGAACCAACACAAGTGAAGCATATGATGCAAGTGATAGAGCCCCAGTTCCAGCGAGACTTCATCTCCTTGCTTCCTAAAGAGGTAAGGGGCTGTCAGCCGCACCCGCTGGGGGCTGTCCAGTGGTTATGGGTGCATAACCACAGCCTGTAAGCAGTGTCCTGCTCATTATGGTTGACACTTGGACAAACTGCTATGGCCTTTTGGTACAGTTGTCACATAAAGTGCATTCATACCATGGTACTACTTCCTTCCACTTGGATAAAGTAAGGCTTTGTGTGAGAGTCACTGAGTTTCTTCAAGAATTTTTTCCCTAGGTTATCTAAAGGCTGGCTTTAGTTTATTTGGTTTTTTTTTTTTTTTTAGTTATTTAGTTGTGTTTATTATTTATAGTGGATGTTTTCAAAATTCTGGATTCATTAAGCAGCAACACTCTTTTTGTTTTTATTTTGGTAATTATCTAATGCCCCTTCAAGATCAGTAATTTTATAATTGTTATATTTCCCTGGTTATTACATTATACAATTTTTTTAACATATAGAATTTTACCTATATGCCTTTGTGGCATTTCTACTAATCATCGTCCATCAGAGAGAGAAAGAGAGAGGAGAGAAAGATAACATAAAATTGGATTCTTACAGCTCTTAATCATATAGCCATGTGTGGCTTATAGTTTAAATATAATGCACGTATTGACATTAGACTTCATAACTTAATTTTTATCAAAAGAAAGGAATATGTGATATTAAATAGTATCCTCATAGCCTATATTTTCTAAAATTACTATATACATGTAATAAATATCAGTTAAATAGCACAAAAAACTAACACATCATTCATACAGTGATCCTGAAACCTCAGATTTGAACAGAAAGAGTTTTGCTTTCTCTTTTCTTAGATAATCACTCTAAATTCCTAGTGGTGTTAAATATAGTCATAGTTATAATCTGGCATTAGATTTGAGTAAAATCAGTGAAGTGAAGTACAACTCTGGGGAAAAGCAAAATTGATACTTTTTTTTTTCCCCTGGTACCTTTTCCCTTTTGGAGTACTTTTTAAAACCTCCATTGTCCCAGAAGAAAAGTGTTTATTCTTGGGCGCTTTTTCTACAGCAGAACTCTTTGAATAAACTTAGAAAAGTAACATGAGATCTCCTTTGCTTCCATCGGGGCGTAAAATAGGGGACATTTTTTGTAAGTGAAGTGGATATTCATCTTGATTATTTTACATGCCTGATACCCTCCTCTAGAATATGCATATGTGTAGTATGTTCATGTGTTCAAGTGTGTGTACATATGTACATGCAGATGTGGTCTACCACTGAGTCGAGAGCTTACCCATTCAGCTAGAGTGGCAGCTGTCCAGTGAACAGTGACTGTAGGAATTGCCATGCCTAGCCTTTTACAAGACTGCTGGGATCTGAGCCCTTATCTTCATGACTACACATGAAATGTTACTGACTGAGCCATCACCAAGCTCCAGAATTTGAAAGTGTTTTAGAATTTAAGAAGTAAGCACAGATGATTAATAAAAGGCAAAGCACCAAAAGATTCTCTTGGCTTCCGTGTTCTTTCAAAGACTTCCTGAGGAAAAAAGATGTTTGGAAGGAGAGAGCCCTGGCTTAGCATATCAGCTATGGTGTTTTGTTTCCTGCTACTGGGGTATTCTTCACTTGGGAAGTGCTTTATGTTTATGTGGAAGAATAATGGCATAGACTTAACCCTATAGGGAAGTATGTTATTTAAAACATTATTACCATATTGACACAAAATGTACTTGTATTTTTTTTGATAATTGGTGTGAACAATTTCAAGTCTCTTTACCAACATTTATTTAGGTTATCTAAGTGCTTGAGCACTAGGCTCACACAAGAAACTTGTGATAAGTGGCATTGTTCTCACCTTGTAAGTAAATACCAATAAAATCATAGGTCACCCAGAATAAAGCCTCAGATTCCTAATATGAGATTAATGAGCATTTTCTTTGCTCTTAAAATACTGCTTTTCTTGATTCGTTCAGCCCACTGAAATACAGCAGTCCTAGCAAGATGCTCATCTTGGGTAGAGTAACCTTTTTTTCTGTGATTTTTTTTTTTTTTTTTGAAGTGTGAGTATGCCTTCCCTATTTCCTTTTCCATAGTTGGCACTCTATGTGCTTTCATTCCTGGAACCCAAAGACCTGCTGCAAGCGGCTCAGACTTGTCGATACTGGAGAATTTTGGCTGAGGATAACCTTCTCTGGAGAGAGAAATGTAAAGAAGAGGGTAAGTTCAGAATCACACAGATGTGTTTCTTCTCTGCAGAAGTAAAGGATTCTGGAAACAAGTTAACAGAATAACTTGGCTGTGAGTGAGAGTAGATGGCTGGCTCAGGTGCCTGCCAGAGTGCATCTGCGTCTGTTCACTTCCTTGATCCAAACAGGAAAGGAGGCCACCTGATTTAAAGGAAGCCACAAATCTGCAGTTAAATACCCAGATAATTGAGTATTGTAAATACTCCTCGAATAAACACTTACTGCGCACCTCCTGTGAGCTGAGCATTTGTAAATGCTGGGGACGTGGTACTGTTTCATCCTAGTCTCCCTGTTGTGGACCTTCTATTATTGAAGTATAGTTTAGTTTGGCTTCTGTTTTGTAAACAGGTATCTAGAAAAGTAATCATTTAGAAAAAAAAAAATAGCTGTTTCTGAGGGGCAAAATGCTTGAGAGAGAAAATGGTAATGCTCTGTTCTATAGATTAGGCCCCCTTCGAAGCCGTGTGACCAGGTAGAGAGCACTGACCAGTGAGGGTGAGTGGAGACTCCAGGGCAGGGTCTCAGATGCTTCTTGCTAAGCCTGGTTCTGCAGTCAACCTCTGACTGTTCCTAGATTAATGATAAGATCCTCTTCTTAAGTTGTGGGGTTTTTTGTTGTTTTGTTTTGTTTTTTAATGTAAACCAGGGTTAATCAACTCTGCCTTACCTTCTTTCTCAGAGCCCTTTTTCCCCTTGAGACAGGGTGCCTCTATACAGACCAGGCTGGCCTTGAACTCATGAAGATTCACCTTCCTCTGCCTCCTGAGTACTGGAATTAAAGGGGTATGCCACATACCTAGCTTAAGAGTCCTTTTTAAATGTCCTCTTAAAAAACTATATTTCGTAAAAATGATTCTGAACAGCTTGGTTTATATAGCAAGTTCCAGGGCAGTCCAGACTGTGGTAATAACCTGAGGTAATGGGGTTCACTGTACTCATAGCACTTGGAAGACAGAGACAGGATTGCTGAAAGCTAGAGGCCATCTTGGTCTCCATAGTGAGTTCAAGCCATTTTATTGAGTAGGATGCGGTGATATTCTCCCCATTCTTCTATTCCTGTTGCCTACGTGCTTTATAAGTTTACTGTTCTAGGAAACTATGATAAGTGAAATTATACAGCATTTCTCCTTTTGTGATTGCCTTATTCACTGAGCAAAATGCCTTCAAGGTTCATGTCACAGCGTGTATCCCCATGTCCTCTGTTAAGGCGAGCAGCATTTCTGGGTGCACCACTACATTTGGTGTTCATCTATGGAAAGGCACGGTGACTGCTCTGCTTTTGCTGTGAGCATGTGTGTATCTCTGCTTTTCATCCTTTTGCATATACATGCAGAAGTGAAAGTCCTGCATCCTGCACTGTGTTTGTGCATTTAGGAGTCACTGTACTAATTTCCACAGCAGTGCACATACACTCCCATCTTTGCATGTCCATACCAGCCCCTCCCACAGTCACTGTGAGAGAGAATGGAGAGAGAGAGAGAGCAAATGGAGGGTCAGTGCTGCACAGCCCAGTATCTGGGCCAAGCAGAGAAAACAAGAACTTTATAAGGTGTGTAATTTTTATTAGTGGTGAAAAGAATTATTCTCTTGAACTCTTTGATACTTTAGGGATTGATGAACCGTTGCACATCAAGAGAAGAAAAATAATAAAACCAGGTTTCATACACAGCCCATGGAAGAGTGCGTATATCAGACAGCACAGAATTGATACAAACTGGAGACGAGGAGAACTCAAATCTCCTAAGGTAACAGACTCTTGACATACCAACAGAAACCTTTCTTCAGGTACAGTGCCTGCTCTCTTCACATGTTGGCTGCAGTGTAACGCAGTGCCTACCTTCTATGGAAAGGAACTCAAAGTGCAATGATCAGTGTTCTTTTATTTCTCATTTCTTTAATCTGATAATTTTATTGGAATCAAGGATAAGTTGATTCAGGCATGGTGTCACATGCTTGTAGTCCCTGTATTCAAGAGGCCAAGGCAGGAGGATTACTGTGAGTTAAAGCCAACCTGAGCAATATACTGAGTTCTAGGCCAATGTGAGCTATTAGTATGAAACCTTGTCTCAAAAATGTTTCTCCCCAAAAAGGTGAGTTGAGACACTGCGTGATACTGTGCTACCATGATTCTCACTACGAGGTTGCAGCCTTCTAGCCTCACAGGCCAAATGGATTTTTTGTGTGTGTGTTTGTTTGTTTTTAATTATTTGAAGCAGAAGTCTCATTTTCTGTCTTAGAATATTATTTCAGATGTGTAAATGGTAGAAATACTAAATATATACTTTAATAACAAAAAGTGAGCCAGCTATGGGAGGCATAATTTTATATGCCAGCATGCCCTGGGATAAGTTTTAGGTTGAAACAAAAACAAAAACAAAAAAACATTATTTGCTATTACTCTGTTTCTTCTCTGGAGTGCTAAAAGTTGCATCTAAAACCCACTCTTCTCCTCCTTTTCCGCTTCCACCTCTTTCTCTTCCTTTTCTTCTTCTTTACTACTGAGCTGAGGTGAGCTCAGTTATCCAGGCTGCCTTGGAGCTCACCTTGGTATCCCAGGCAGGCCTTAACCCTGGGACCCTCTATTTTGTCCTCCTTGTGTCATCAGGCCTGGTTTTCTTCTGTTTTTGTCAACAGTATTTACTAAAATAAAGTAACTTTTCTTTTGACTTAAACAGATTAGACATTTGTGTTAGAACCATCTTTATGAAGTTTTGGCTTAGTAAAATGTTAATAGTGGACAGTAGAATATGGAAATATTTAATGTTTAATTTATCATCCAGGAAAAAGATGTTGTGTCTTTTATATAAAGTTCATTCTAAAAATAGATTATAGATTACTATTCTGACACATGGCTCCTTCTTGTTTTCACTGTGTGATGTATGCACATGTGTGTGCGCGCACACATACAGGTCAGAGGAGGTAGTGAGTTCTCCTGTTCTCATTCTCTGTCTGCCTTACTTTTTAAGATAGTCTCTCTCACTGATCCTGGAGCTGGGCTGGCAATTAGAAGCCCCAGGAACACGTCCCTCAGTGTCAGGGTCATTGTGTGACCACACAGAGTGTTTCTATGAGTTGGAGGGATTCGGCCCCAGGTTCTGTCTATCTGAGCCATCTCTGCAGTATGTCACTGTATTCTGAAGAATGTGATGTAGTGACATCCACAGGATCTGTACACTTTTCTTATAGGTGCTGAAAGGGCACGATGACCATGTGATCACATGCCTACAGTTTTGTGGCAACCGCATAGTTAGTGGTTCTGATGACAACACTTTAAAAGTTTGGTCAGCGGTCACGGGCAAGGTAAGTTCACTTTGGAGTCACCATTTTGTGTGTGCAGTCACAGTAAAGTGGATGTTTCTTAATAGCAAATATCAGGCCTCCTTTAGAAACATGTCCCTTTTCCTGATGGCTATGAGTGTCACCCTGGCATGCTGGCAGCAGTAGGGTTTCCTTCATTTAAGTAGCTTGTGTCTTTGTCACTTAGTCTAAGATGTCTCAGGAGCACATCCTTGTTTCTTTTCCTCAGTACCTTTCACCTTGCCTGTGTGAGTTAGAATCACTACTTCCTGATGCCTTCCAAAACATGACAGAGAAATGTGTAATTTTCCTTATAAGCTGCTTTGTTGCTGAGCTGTCTGCAATTTAGAAACCAGGCATATCCTGTTAAGGTTGTCGCAGACATCGGTGGTAGGGAATGAAGCAGGGCTGAAGAGCCAAGCAGTTGACGCAGTGGCTGCACCGTTCGTACACCATGGACCGTTCCTTAACCAGTCTCTAGTGAATATTGAATTATATGTTCAAAAGAGAACATTTTCATGAACTAAGTAATTGACCATTTATAAAAATAACAGAAGAAAGTATGTGAAAAGCTTATGTTTTTAGAAAATGTGTCTTGCTGTGTTGTTCCATGGACAAGAATCTTACAAATTCTCAACTTAGATGTTAAACTGTTCAGAGCAGCTACATATTTCCAGGGTCTAATAGTAGTTTGGGTTTATCTCAGAGTTTCAGCGTCTGTCTTTACATGTCTAGAAGTAGCATAGGCAGCCCTAACTACCGCCTTTAGGCAGATGGGGAGAGCTGTGGTATGTGGCCACACCCAGCGCTCCCTGCATTCTTGCCTTCCTTCTCGTCCTGGAAGACTCCCTACAGCTCAGTAGTATTTTAGTCCTGCGGCCAAGCTAGAGCTGTGGAACTTGCCTGCTCACAGTATGGTTACTTCCTGGCATGTCTTATGCTTTGTAGCATATGATTCTCTTTAAATTTTTTTACTTCATTTTATTATATGCATGTGTTTACTTGTATATATGTCTGTGCACCACATGCATATCAGGTGCCTTCCAAGGCCAGAACAGGGTGTCAGATCCCTGGGCACTAGAGTTCCAGGTGGTTGGGAGGCACCATGTGGGTGCCAGAGCTCAAACCCAGGTCCCTGAAAGAGCAACCAGTGCTCTAAATCACTGAGCCATCTCCCCAGCCCCTTCCTATGACTCCTATGGTTTATACCATGTTTCCTTTCTCCATACTTGTTCCTCAGTCATGTATCCCTGTATAAGCATATTCTGCTACCAAATAAGCCAACAGCAGTGATGGTGTCAGATAGCATTGGTGTGCAAAAATGCTTTCCTAGTGCTTCAGTAAAGTTGAATAAGTAAAATTTATTCCAAATTTTAATGAGATGTTAGTGTAGTCTTTGACTTGCTTGCATTTCTACCTAAAATTAATCATCTGAAGTGTTTTTCCAGTGTCTGAGAACGTTAGTGGGACATACAGGTGGAGTGTGGTCATCACAGATGAGAGACAATATCATCATCAGTGGATCGACTGACCGGACTCTCAAAGTGTGGAATGCTGAGACTGGAGAGTGTATACATACTTTATATGGGCACACTTCTACTGTACGGTGTATGCATCTCCATGAAAAAAGGTAAAGGACGTGCCATTATGATTGGGGCTCGCATTACTCTTACTTGTGACTCTGGGATTCATAGAGTACTAATGAGCTCTTCAAGTGGACACTAAGGATATAGTGCAGATGGTCCTAAGTTAAGAAAGTTGGGTTATATTGGCTTAAAAGTAGAGGATTGTCTAAATTTCCTTCTTCATTTGATATATGGCTGTTTTTCTTCAAACTCTGCTCTCTAATCTGTTTTGATGTTTTGATGAGTCATCATCTTTAAACAAAAATCATTTCCTTTCTTGATTTTCGTATTATGCTGTGTAAGAACAAAAAATTCAGTCACCAGGCCTTGTTGCCTGAGTCCTTAAGTGACACACCCACTCTGCCCCCACTGCATCACATCCCTGCATGTAGACATGGCTAAGGTCCAGGGGCCTTAACTTAATGTCAATACTAGTCATCCAAACTGTTGAGAGCACTCAAATATGGGGTCCTCTTGCCTTTTGCACAGCTGACAGAGCGCCCTCATGTTAGGATGGCTTGCTGCCCTATTTCTGCCCACCAAATGAAGGGAGAACTTAAAGTCCTGTTTTCAAGGTAGTCTCAGCCAAGTCTGGCCTGTTTGCCCTTTCCTTCCCAGTCCCTCTGCCTGGTGCTTTTTATGTCAGGCTTCTGCTGACCTCAGGCCCTTGTGTTGATACTTCTTCACTGCACCCAGCTAAGAAGTTGTGTTTTCTACTTCTTTGTCACTTTTGGTCTGCCGTGTCACATGCTGCTAATCTTTGCACTGAAGAGGTAGACATAGGAGGATACTGAGTTCCCAGCTTTCAGAGGAGAGCTTTCCTCTGACACCGTAGCTTAGAAGGGTCCTTCTGTGGAACCCACAGCATTCATGACCTACAGCTCTGTCCAGACTGCTTTTCATTAAGAATCATTGCTGTAAGCAGACCTTCCCTACAGCCATCCTTGTACAGGGACTCCTCTCACTCATAAATTTGAGCCTGCTTTGCATGGTGTGTTCTGTGATTAAAATTTAGGGATGGGTTTCAAAGGACACCACCTTTCCGTTTTTTGTTGTGTTCATTCTCCCACACGTCAGCACTCTGCTCTGTCTTACGTAGAATGGCTTTTTTATCTCTTGAGAATGAGGTAAAGGTGCCTGGTTAGTAATCATGATTGTCTCACTCTGGTTTTCAGAAGAGTATCATTTTATAGCACCGAGACAGTTGCTTTAGGCATTTGTGTTACTGCTATAGGAATATCTCTAAGAATCTCTGAGTCACCAGCTATGAACACGTGTCTGAAACTGACTTTCCCTGACTGTGAAGTATAAGGAAACAACTATGGCTTTCTGAGTCCCAAATTCACTTTAAAATTCTATTTTGTTGAGAAATAATTGTATTGAAATGTCTACTTACTCAAATAGTTAATAGGAGTTCATAATTGCAGTGTAGTGAAATGACAAAGATCATAAAGAAGGAAAGTTCTGGATTGTTGTAAGTTCATACCACCTGGAGGTACATTGAGGATTTATGCATATGCCACATTTCCATTTTACTGCTAATCAGGATCTTGTTGTGTGATTGGAGAGCTGCTTGAATGCAGTGCTTTCCAGACTGTGCCATGGAACCTTGAGGTGGAACCAGGGTCCCTAAGTCAGGGAACCAATCAGATGGCCAGTTGATCTCCAAGTCTTCCTCACTTCCCATTCCAGGCAGAGGAACTGGAATTTGCATTTGAAGGCATTAGGTAGAGTTTCTCATGAAAGGATTTCTGTTTAAGAAAAAGAGGAGAAAACAATGGTTTTACCTGTCCTGTGCATTCATTTCTTGACTCTTGTGCTCTGTTCTGCTCTGCAGGGTTGTGAGCGGTTCTCGAGATGCCACTCTCAGGGTTTGGGATATTGAGACCGGCCAGTGTTTACACGTCCTGATGGGTCACGTAGCAGCGGTCCGCTGCGTTCAGTATGATGGCAGGAGGGTTGTTAGTGGAGCATATGATTTTATGGTGAAGGTGTGGGATCCAGAGACTGAGACCTGTCTACACACGTTACAGGGACACACTAATAGAGTCTATTCATTACAGGTAAGAGGTCGTGTCTCTCCCACCCTTCGATTCTCTGCCGTTGACTCATAAGATTGTTCTCCTCAGTTACTGTCAAGTTGCTGTTTATAAGTACCTTAAAATTAGCATGAAGAAACACAAATTTCAAATCATTTTAACTGATTTAATGATTTAAATTTCTGTGATCCATTTTCTCTTTAAAATACAAATATTTGTCTTGGAACCTGATACTTCAGGATTATAAATTTTGCTACATTAATTAATACTTAGATAATCTCATAGGAGAATAACTTGGATTTTAATAAACTCCTTAGCTGAGGATTAATTTGACCAAAAGCTGCCCCTTTGCCTTGATAGCTAAAAGTTGATGGAGCATGTAATTGTGATTTCATCCCCATTTGAAGTAGCTGTGGAACCTCTCTGCAGAAAGCTCTGTACTTACTTGCCCAGAGCCACTGACTGGGAGCCACAGAGAGATGAATTTGACTAACCTGTTTTGTTTTCCTTTAGACTTGATATCTATTAATAGACTGTAATAGTTAAGATCTTCAGTAACTAGACATAAAACGTGGGATACTTTTATTTCTGGAACTGCAGCATTTTCCATCTTAAAATATTTCCTGTTACATAATTTCCTTCCCAGTTACTACTGCCTGTTAGTTAGATGAGCAAAGTAGAACAGAATCCCAGTGCTGATGTTGCCGTTCTTAGGGCATTTGATTCTTAATTGATGATACTGCCCAAGTAATGAAGTATTGATATATAATAAAGATATTGATTGCTTCAGAAAAGAGGATGGCTTCCAAGGAGAGGGAATTGGTTGCTAATGCTGCTGCTTGTGATGTGCTCAGAACGTAGAGAATGATCTCAGAATAGATAGCCGCATGTTATAGAGACCTTCTGGGGACCAGTAGTTGCTTATTGGCTTTTAGTGTCCTTGGGAAGCTGAAGAAGAGAGACTACATAGATTGCATTTGTTTCTAAAATACCCCCTCTTCTAATTCCTGATACAGTTTTCTTTTGGGATATTTGCTAATTAGCATTAATTTCTTGTTTACAAACAATTTTTAATGGAATTTACTATTGAACATCAATGAAAGTTAGCTGTGGCTATTCCCTTCCCTCAGGTGCTCTGTCTCAGGCACTGGCTTTGGCTTCCTCTAGGCAAGTCAGGCACCATAGTCCTACTAAATACCTGGGATGTGGCTTCCAGCTGGGAGCAGGTGGTCTGAAAAGGATGCTGTGTATTTCCGGTGCTTTGTCGCCTTCTTGAAGTTGTTTCTTCCTTGTTTGAACGATTCAGCTGTTTTGTTTTGTTTCTTTTTTTAACTTTAAGAGAATTTATGAAAGAAGTATTTTGAAGACATGATCTACAGACTTTCATGGCATGCACATCAGCTTACCTGCAAGTTTATCCTAGTATGCTTTGTTCTGGCCTACATGTTGCTTGTAGCCCTCTCCCTATTGTGAGTAATGTCAACAGCTGCTAGGACAGGAATCCATGTTCCTGTTGTAATACTCTGTGTCTGTTGTAGTTTGACGGCATCCATGTGGTGAGTGGATCTCTTGATACATCAATCCGCGTCTGGGATGTGGAGACAGGGAATTGTATTCACACGCTAACAGGACACCAGTCATTAACAAGTGGAATGGAACTCAAAGACAATATTCTTGTCTCTGGGAATGCAGATTCTACAGTTAAGATCTGGGATATCAAAACAGGACAGTGTTTACAAACATTGCAAGGTAAGCCCTGGCCCTCTGTTAGCCTGTCTTGAAAAATGTCATTGCTATTCAAGAGAGAACCTGTGGAGAGCAGAGGTTTAACCTTATGCAGAGTACTTACTCCTGATGAGCTTGTGAATGTTTGGCTTTCAAAAGTAGGCCACCTTGAGAAATGGTTTTCAATTGTGTCTTTAATGTGAAAATTGTTAATCATTTCCTGTGTGTTCTGTTGACTGTTTAACCTTAACAATGAGAAAGAAGAAAGACGTGACTGTCTCACGGAGCAGCGTTCCTTTTGAGTGATCATTTTATTTTGAATTGAAGCATCTCTGATAGGAAATTACTTTGGCCTTTGCTTGGTCAACTCCTTCAGTCGGAATGGAAGGAATAATGGTGCTCTCTGAGGTAAAGGTAGAGTGAGAAACATTGGCATTAGGTATTAGCACCATTGGGTTCTCCATGAGTAACTTCCTTCTCTTAGTCACAGCCCTTAGAAGGTATTATTGTTGTTTGTTTGTTTGGAGTGAAGCCATCAGGAGGCAGCACATAGCAGCCTTTGTTCATTAATTGTGACTGTTCCTAGGAGTTTGGGGTAGTCACAAATTCTATTTCCTTCTTTGACTGATCAGTTCATCATGGCAGAGTGACAGAGTGACAAACCTGAATGTTCCTTTTTCCAGCAGTGGAATGTGTGCACTGACCAGGGCTACTGGGAGCCAGAGCTCTTGAGACTTAATACTGTAGTTACAAATAGCTACCAGATTTTCTTACATCCAAGCTGGTCCTAAACTACACAAGGTTGCTAAATGTGCAGCTTTTTAAATATTGCATTTCTTGTATGCCATAATGTAGAAGAGCACAAGTCCCACGCAAAAGCCCCTGAACTCCCTTCCTAAGCAGTAACCCGCATTTGCCTTTGCCTAGGTCCCAGCAAGCATCAGAGCGCTGTGACCTGCTTACAGTTCAACAAGAACTTCGTAATTACCAGCTCAGACGACGGAACGGTCAAACTCTGGGACTTGAAAACGGGTGAATTTATCCGAAACCTCGTCACATTGGAGAGTGGGGGGAGCGGGGGAGTTGTGTGGCGGATCAGGGCCTCAAACACAAAGCTGGTGTGTGCAGTCGGGAGTCGGAATGGAACTGAGGAAACCAAGCTCCTGGTGCTGGACTTTGATGTGGACATGAAATGAAAAGCAGACATGATGAATTTTGTCCAACTGTGTAGACAATATACTCCCTACCCTTCCCCCTGCGCAAAAAACAAAAACAAACAAAAAAATGAAAAAAAAAAACCAGAAAAAAAAAGAGAAAAAAGAAAAGGAAAAAAATCCCTTGTACTCAGTGGTGCAGGATGTTGGCTTGGGACAACAGACTGAAAAGACCTACAGACTAAGAAGGTAAGAAGAGACAAGAGACCGTAACTGACAGGAGGCGGCAGCTGTCGCATCTCGAAAAGGCCTCACTTGTGACTGAGGGGCAGCTTGGCAAGACGACTCTCTAAATCCAACCAGGTGCAATTATTCTTTGTTTTCTTCTCCAGTGGTCATTGGGCAGAGCTACATCAGCGTTGTTACCGTCACCTAGAAAGGAGTGGCAGTAATATCCAAACACGGGCTGCTTATCTTCTAATCAGAGAGCATCTGCAACAAAACATCATTTTTCTGAAGTGGAAAAGCTTAAAACAATTACTGTGAATTGTTTTTGTACAGTTATCATGAAGCTTTCTTTTTTCTCTTTTTTCTGTTTCTTTTCTTTTTTTTTGCCAACCATTGCCAATGTCAATCAATCACAGTATTAGCCTCTGTTAATCTCTTTACTGTTGCTTCTATATACACTCTTCAATGCATATGTTGCTCAAAGGTGGCAAGTTGTCCTGGGTTGGTGAGTCCTGAGATGGATATAATTCTTGATGCTGGTGCTAGAAGTAGGTCTTCAAATCCGGGGTCGTTGTCCCACCCCTGTACTGTACTCCCAGTGGCCAAACTTATTTATGCTGCTAAATGAAAGAAAGAAAAAGCAAATTATTTTTTTTTTATTTTTTTTCTGCTGTGACGTTTTAGTCCCAGACTGAATTCCAAATTTGCTCTAGTTTGGTTACAGAAAAAAAGACTTTTTTGCCACTGAAACTTGAGCCATCTGTGCCTCTAAGAGGCTGAGAATGGAAAAGTTTCAGATAATAAAGAGTGAAGTTTGCCTGCAAATAAAGAATTGAGAGTGTGTGCAAAGCTTATTTTCTTTTATCTGGGCAAAAATTAAAACACATTCCTTGGGACAGAGCCTGAGGTGCCTGTTCTGTGGAGAAACTTCTTTTTGAGGGCTGTGGTGAATGGAAGAAAATACATAGTAAAACTGACAAGATATTTTAAAGATATATAAAACACAAAGGAAAAGGAAGTTGCTGGTCAGTCGTAGCATCTTACAGTATTGGGGAAAACAACTGTTACAGTTTCATTGCTCTGAGTGACTGACGTGAGAGGAATTCGCTCTGCAGTGACACTCTGTCACTCGCCTACCAGCTCGATGAGCGAGCGGGAGTCAGATGGTCCGCCTCATTCACCAGGAGCCGTAACTCAAGCTGAACTGTGAAAGTGGTTAACACTGTATCCTAGGCCGTCTTTTTTTTCCTCCTCCTGTTTATTTTTTGTTTGTTTTATTTATAGTCTGATTTAAAACAATCAGATTCAAGTTGGTTAATTTTAGTTATGTAACAACCTGACGTGATGGAGGAAAACAACCTGTAAAGGGATTGTGTCTATGGTTTGATTCACTTAGAAATTTTATTTTCTTATAACTTAAGTGCAATAAAATGTGTTTTTTCATGTTATTGCGCCTGCTTCTTCCACTAGATAATACTGTTTCATTATAACTATATAGTATTTGTGTCCGATATTTTAAATAATCAAGTTTTGGGTTTCTTACATCCCCTGCATTGTGACATAGAAACCAGCGCTTCTGAGCTCAGCCAAAGCTGAGGCACTGCAGATGGCACCCGAGCTGTCACGGAGGCCACTCTTCTGTTTGCATTGTGTGTATGAACATAAAAGCTAGTTTCTTCAGTCATAAAACTTGGAATTACAACTAGAAGCCTTGTAATAATGAGTTCACCTTCAAATCGCATGTACCAAGTGTTCACCAAAGCACTCGCACCCATTCTTCTCTCAGGCTGAGAGAAGTAGCCTCTGTCACCTTTGACTCAGATGGCCCTGAGAGCTTCAGCTCAGGTAGCTTAGGTGGTGCCTCAGATGAAGTCGCGGGATGGCAGGATTGAACCAGTTCCCAAAGGCTGAGTGTACACTGCCTCTGATGAAATGCTAGCAAACTAAAACAAGGTTTGAGGGGAAATGCCTTGTCTTGTTTTGTTTTTTTGTACTATTTACTCTTCTGCTGTTAGAGAGGCTAGAAAGGCATACATCTCTAATAATCTCAATAACCCAGGCCATAGGAAATAAATCTAAAATAAACATGGAGTCTTTCTCTGTAGAGAATGAGGTTCTCATAGCCGCAGCATCTGTCCTCTTTATTCACAGAGCCACTGTCTTAGTTAGGGTTTCACTGCTGTGAAAAAACACCATGACCAAGGCAACCCTTATAAGGGTAACGTTATAACTGGGGCTGGCTTGCAGGCTCAGAGGTTCAGTCCATTATCATCAAGGCGGGAGCCTGGCAGTGACTAGACAGGCATGGTGCAGGAGGAGCTGAGAGTTCTACATCTTCATCTAAGGTTGCTAGGAGAAGACTGGCTTCCAGGCAACTAGGACAAGGGCCTTAAAGTCCATGCCTACAGTGACACTTACTCCAACAAGGCCACACCTCCTAATGGTGCCACTTTGTGGGCCAAGCATGTACAAACTATCACAGCGACACTGCTCAAAGGCTAAGTCACAGTGTATCTTAAAGTGGACCCTGAGCATAAAGAGGCACTGCCTTCCACACTGTCGAAGGAACTCCTTTTGGTTCATTGGACCTCAGCAAGCACACAGTAAGAAAGATGGGACATGCAACAGTGCAGACTTGGAGTGTTACATGACAGAGAGCAAGGCACGGTGCAGACTCTGCGGGCTGTGGCAGCTCTGAGAATACCAGAGCCACTGCTGCTGTTCACAATGGTGACATTGCTCAACAAAAATAATGGGCTGATACAGTTCTTGGAATTAATATTTTCAAAGGGTCACATATATGATGATGCTACACTGCGGTATAATTCAAGAAAAGACCCACCTTTAAAACATGGCAGAACATAAGAGCTAACTGGTTTTGCAGATAATCAACATCCCATTTCTGATAGTTACTAGACCTCTGATTATTCGACCTCATCTGTCCTCACATTCAGAAGTGGAACAGAGCATCTCCAAGGTTACCATGAGGGTTGGCTGGAATGTTACAAACCTCTCACAGGGCTAGCAAGATGGCATGGTACACAGGCTTGCTGCCCTTAGGTCTGTCCCCAGGATCCATGATGGAAGGAGAGGACCAACTCCCAAAAGTTATTCTTTGGCTTCCCCACGTGCACCAAGGCCTATGAACGCCACACCTGCCCCCATCATGCACACACACAACTTCAGTGTTGAAAAGAACAGACCAGGTCATTGTAATGTTCTGTATTTGACAATTATTTTTATGGCTCATTCAGGTATATAATGAAAGTGGCATAGGTATATATGTTGAGTTTTTATTTATATGTGTGTATTTACTTTAAGTCAGGTCACATAGACCCTGCAGTTTTAGAAAAATATAATACAAACTAATATTGAGCACCTAACACTGTGTCTACTCGGGTGTTAAATGTTCTAGGAATATATAAGGTTTGAGGATGTATAGTGCTCAGTTGGTAGAGAGCTTGCCCAGCATGCAGAAAGCCCTGGGTTCAATCCCTAGCACCGCATAAACCAGCCCTTGTGATTCCTATAATCCCAACGTTCAGAGAGTTGAGACAACAGTTACCCCTGGCAAGTTCTACTTCAGTTCAGAATGCAAAAGGCCATGTGTCCAAAAAAAAAAGTGGATCTGTTCCAGAAAGAGAACATGTTTGTCTTATTGTAAAGAAAGTAAGGAGTTGACTGTAGTTGGTTTTTTGTTTTGTTTTGTTTTTTAAATCAGTTTTGCTGAAGGAATTTGCTGCTTTATGTAACTATGTTTTTATAACATTGTAACAAAACCTAATGCTCCAGTTAGGGCACAAAGGTGACCAGGACAGGTGTTCAGTGGTGTTATCAGATGTGGCAAAGGACTGGGCTTTCATTTCTTACTGAAATTGTTCATAATTTTGACTTCCAAGCCCCCTAACACTTCAATTGTCTCGGTCCTTTCATTAACCTGGAACAGCTAGTGCCTACCTAAAAGCTATGTGAATATTCCAACCTATTTGTTTAATTTCCCAAAAAGAAAGAAAGCAATTGACATCTAATTATTTGTATCAGCTGTTGTGGGCCATTTTCTCAATCTTCCAGCTAGGTTTATTATAATGTCTATTTCCTTGAATGGATTAGAGAATACAGTCAAGTAGAAACAGGAGAAACCTCGTTGGAGTCTCCAGGGAGTGAGCAGTTGCAGGCAGCTTCTGAGACCCAGTCCTTCTAGACCCTTCTCCCTAAAGGTACCCCACCACACCTCATGAAATAAGGGTTCCAGAAGAGCAGAGCCTTCAGCCTGCCCAGCTACCTTGCCTTGGAACTTGTGTTCCGGAAGCATGAAGGCCTGCTGCTTGCCTATTGGGACAGATGTCCACTGCATTCCCTGCCCCTCTGCTTCCTTCCCTAGGAAAATGGAAAGCTTTGAAGTCTTCTCAGTCAACCATCACACAGCTTTTTGTTTTCTCTCTGTTAGGTCCCCATTAAAGGTCTAGACTGCAGCCTGTATTCTCTCAGGTTCACCAGCCAAGGAAGGCTCTAACCTGCCATGCCTTAGGGCTAGTTCAGGAGAACATCCTGGCATCCTGTTCTGTAGAGCTGTGTAACTCTTAAGGGTAAAGGAGCTCTGTGTAGCCAAACCATGAATGAATGAGAACAACTGCTGATAAGGCAGGTTGAATTGGCATTTGCTGCATCTTGAAGATTGGATGCACGAGCACCTTTACATACGCAGAGAGAGACTACCGGCATCAGTTTCTTCCGTGTTGACATCCTTGCATTCCCTCGTTCCTTTTCCTCCTTCACCCAGCAAGGAAAACTGAACAGAACAAAACAAAAACCAGGCTAGATGGTCCTGTCTGTAATTCCAGCACTCATGAGGTATGAGGGTCAGGAGGTCGAGGCTTCATGAGACCTGCCTCCAAAGGCAAACAGTTGAAAAGAGGCTTAGTGACTAAGGAGACCCCCAGTGTCTGCCTCAGTGATCACCGGCTACTGGATATGAGAGGTGGTTATGGATGTTCACACACTGTTCTCCTGGATATGAGAGGTGGTTATATATGTTCACTGTTCTGGACTCCTGCATTAAGTAAACCATATGGCAGTCTGAAAAGCTGGTACATAATCTTTCATTTTGGCACTTTTCTGCCACCTACAAGCTAGGTCCTGTTAGATCCAAAGTGGCGGCACTCGACTCTCTTAGTCATTGCTTTGAATTGTAAACAAGCATAGCATGATCTGGCGTTGTCACCAGCCAGCATGTCTCAGTAGCCACTCAATTAATACTTGTGAGGCCCAGATGAGGGATGCCCCTGCCAACTGCCATCTCTTTTAACAACAGAACACTATCAAAAGGTAATTTGAAAGTTTCTTCAGGAAAGGGAAGGCACCGAGCTGAAAGCGCCAGAACCTGCATACCTTTCCCCAGTGAAGAAAAGTACAAAGGAAGTCTAGCTCCAACTCCTAGGAATGCTCCTTGCTGCAAACACCTGGCCACTTCCCAGTTTACCATTGAGTATAAAAATAGCGGTGTTTCTATTTCAGATCTGATTCTTCCCAGGATTCTGGAGGACATGGAACCATTGAGGGGATCCACATTTTGATGACTCTCCTGAACATCTTGGGCCAAAACCTATTTCTTCTGTTTGTCTGTGGACTTTGTTTCACTTGGACAGCTGTGGTCTGCAAGAAACAAAAAATTACTTTGAGATGATCCTTGCAAACCAAAGGTTCCACTATTATGAGCCACAAAAAACATTTTGCCAATTTACTTTTTCCCCAAGAGGTTCACAGCTTACAAAAGAAACTGCAAAGCACTCTTCAGTACGAGGTTGCTAACAAGACTTAGATTCACAATGAAGTCCATAAGACTTCATCAAACCGTCCTTACACCATACTAATAATCAGAAAAGGCGAGCTTATCAATCTGATGACACTCCCGATAAAGTAATGTGATAGTTTAAACACACCAAAAGGATCCAACAAGGTAAGGATGCAACGAAGAGCGCCTGCGTTAAACACTGGATACAGATTTGGGAGAGGTGAAGCTTTCTAACTTAGACTTGTCAAAACTGGATCCAGAGTGATTCCTTAGAATCAGAACCATACAACAAAGTAATGAATGTGGGTCCCTTCCTTGTGAGATGTTTAAGGAGGTCATTAGATTTGTGTATTAGAAGTGCATCTCATTGTGGCATGGCTCTGCCCATCAGGAGGACTACAACTCCCAGCAACCCATGCCCATCTTAAAGTACTACAACTTCCAGTAACTGATTGCCCTTATATAGCCTCTTCAGTTTCAAGGTGAATTGGCCAGTCTCACAACTTCAGTCTCCTCATCTATAGGTGAGGTAATATGAGGACAACATGACACACTGTAGGTCAAGTTAGTATAGGGCTTCAGGGAGAGAGTCCATAGTGGACATGACCAGCAGACTGAGAAGGATCATGTGAGGAGACGCGAGAGGGAAGAAGAGGGATAGAGAGGAGGGAGCTTGGAGCAAGAGGCCAAAAGGGCTGGTGTAGCCAAAGTGGCTGGATTCTATAGGGAAGAGCAGCTGGGAGAAGGGCAGCCCAGCCCCAGGGCTGCAGAAGTTTAGGGTAGAGAGCAGAGTATGCCAGCCAAGAGGACCCTGTAACAGGGACTGAGGGATGCTGGGAGAACCTGGCAGCCGGATCCAGTTTGATATGTTAAATCAGCACCTCAGCCTTTTGTCCCAGGTTTGAGACCTAACAACTACCCTAACTTCAGCAGCCTTGTACACTTGGACTGTAAATATTTGTAATCGACTTGTGTAATGAAACACTTTTATTACAGATAAGCTCATTTTATTGCCAAGCACTCACACACACAAAGAGAAACTTGCATTAGGGGATCCACCCACCTTCTTTTTTTTAAAGAAAAGTTCTCATGATGCAGCCCTGAATGTCATGGGATGCTCTACATAGACCAGGCTAACCTCAGACTCACAAAGCTATATCTGTTTACACCACCCATGTGGTGAGATTAAAGGTATATACCACTATGCACTATGTATATCTCATTCAGAATATCTCACTGTCTTGCAAACCTGAGGATGTGTGTGTGTGTGTGTGTGTGTGTGCATATCATACGAGTGGTCCTCATTCTTGACCTATCAATTTGGAAGATATAACAACCATGAGCCTTAACTCAACTGGAGAGAACTGTAGAAAACACGAGTCAGTTTTCTAGTGTTGTGTGCTGGGATCCCCTCAATCTTTCCAACTGCAAAAACAAAAGAGTTGCCAGAGAAGAATTTGTTCTCTGAGATCTGCACAGCAGAGGAAATACAGGAGGAGTGGGGAAATTGTGTTGGGAAAGTCATAAGCCACCGTTTTTAGGGCGGGCGAGATGACTCAGCCAGCCATAAGGGTGCTTGTCATCAAGCATGACAGCCTGCGTTCAATCCCTGAGACCCACACAGTGGAAGATGAAAACTAACGCCCACGAGTTGCCCTTTGACCTCAACATGCCTGTTCCCTCCCTCTACAGGCATAATAAATGTAATTATAATTTTTAAAGAAGGTCTGTTTTCAGGTCCTTGGGCAGGGGGGCAGGGAATTGCTACAGAAGTTAAATACTTCAGTTACATAAGAATTTTTAAAAATAAATGTTACTGGTCTACTTGTGTGCCAAAAACAGCCATCCAAAGAGAGGAACAGCAAGCTTCTGCATTCTGAGGCTTGAAAGGAGGCCAGACCATGCAGAAGGTAAAGCCGTGAATCCTCAACACATGTCAGCAGCCGAATGCTAGTACCATCATCAGGAAGGAGAGACAACCGGATCCAAATTCCATCTCAGCCACTTGTGTGACTCTACAAGTTTTCATTTTTTCTTACACTTACTATTTACTGGGAGACATGTACACGGTGGCATCCTACATGTGTGGAGGCCAGAGTGTGTGACTAATTCACTTCACAGTGACCATCATTGTCACTGCCACTACCACTAACAGTGTCTTGGTGACCATTTTCAGACTTACTTATCGATAAGACTTCCAGGGTACAATATTCAAAATGCCTTCCCAAATGTGCCAGGGATCTGAAAGTCTCCCTTTGGGTATGTAGTGTGCAGTGGAGCCTCATTTCCTGAGAGACGAAAGAGAGAAAAAGGTCTGCACAAACTGATATGGGCATCTGCATTCTGCTGAAGGGCTTGCAGACAATCACAGTGGTGTGCACAAGGGTCCTCCAGCAGAGCTATTGGCCACTCAATCAACACAGCTCCATGTTGGCATATATTTATTGTTTTATGCTTATTATTTTGCTTGAGACAGAGTAGCCCAGGCTGTCCTTGAACTTTCAATACTTCCCATCTTAGCCCACACTTGGGAATCAAAAGCGTGCAAAATCATGCCCAGGTTTCTTGGTCTTTTACTGTCTGTCTCTTAAATATGATAGGATCGCTGAGCATTTGGAAAAAGGGTGAAATTTCAGAGTAACAGCCCCCACCCAAATACCGTAAGAAACCTTGGTATGGGACTATAATATGGAACTATAGAGCTGGCTCAGTGGTTAAGAGCACATACTGCTCTAACAGAGGACCACCATTGGGTCTCAGCACCCACGCTGACTCATACCTGCCTACTCCTCCAGCTCTAAGGGATCTGATGCCTCTGTAGACGCCTATACTGCTGTGCACACACACAAAGACTATGAAATCTTATAAAGAATCATATTACCCTCACAGGAGAAAACACTGCATTGGATAAGGAGGTAAAATGCAACTTT
Organism: Mus caroli; assembly: GCF_978045245.1. Lineage (NCBI taxonomy): Eukaryota > Metazoa > Chordata > Mammalia > Rodentia > Muridae > Mus > Mus caroli. The sequence goes on along the minus strand of NW_028227258.1, from coordinate 77,071,731 downwards.
TAAAAAGAGCTCATGGAAACTAAAATATGGGAGAAAAATTATCTATTCAAAATAAAAATTAAAAGAGTTAAGAAGACATAAAGGGAAAACTAAAGTAAGGTAAAATATAAAAGGTTAAAAGATTGGACTGGGACAAGAAAATGAACAGAATTGAAAGCTGATTGGAAGGACTGCTGAGGTAGGTGCCTTTGAGAAAAACAAATTTGCCATACCATGGGTCTGAGAAGAAGATTCTAAACCCTGAGAGAAAAAGAAAATCAGAGATTTAAAAAAGAGAGCTAGAGGGTCCGGGGTATAACTGTGTTAACAGGGCTCTCACCAGACATGTACAAGGCTCTGGGTTCCAGCTGACACAGGTAGTTTGCAGGGATAACTTAGTAACCTGGGACCCTCCCACCCAACACCTGCAACAAGTGACACACAAACCTGTCTCCAGATAAAGTAGCTGGTCACGCTGTGCCTTAGCAACTCCTAGTAACTTTCTTTTTGTGACCAGACACATCCTGGAACATAGTCTGAGCTTTGAGGCAATGCTTCAGTTCAGCCTACAGTGGCTAGGTGCACGTGCAGTAGGGCCAATCATGTCTTCTAAGGTTTTCGGGATTAAACTGAATTTGCATCTTATACTTATGCACGGATGGATGTGCATATGATTAAGAGCAGCACATCATGGGAAAGAACACGTTCAGTGAACAGAGGTTTGCATAACCTAAGCCAGAAAAGTACCCATACACTGGCCCCAGCAACTAAACCCTTCCTCCCGGAAACCAGGAAGGCATTCTTGAGCTTTGGGCTTGCTCAGGACGGGCTGCTCCCTTGCCCAGTGTGTGCATCCACTCTGTGCTTTCTCTTCACTTCTGAGTAAAATTCTTTATTGCTTCACTCTCTGTGTGGGCAGCTTCAATTCTTTTGAACAAGACACCAAGCTCCATCTGATCTGTGAGCCCCCTGGTTATACATTCCCAACACTGCAAAAAGAAGAGAAGGAGGAAAACTGAAACTTTAGACTTCTCAGTAGTAGATGCCAGGGACCTTCATACTCACATAGGTGGTTTAGTTTTAATTTAGCATTCAACACCTACCCATAATGATAATGACACATAAGCCATCCCCAATTAAATGCTTTCTTTTATAAGAGTTGCCATGGTCATGGTGCCTCCTCATAGCACTAGGACCCCGACTAAGATGGTGTGTCATGCCGAAAATAGAATGCCAGCCCAGGAACTGGGCAAAGGGCTCAGGGATGATAGATGATGGGCAGCTGTACTTAGGAATCAGCTGAAGTGGGAGCCTGGAGGGCCCCTGAAGAAAGGTTCCGAGAGTTCAGAAGAAAACAACAGATCACCACCATGAGAGAAAAGAAGCTCTTCCAAGTTCAGAAGTTCAAACAATACATTTAGAAAACAGAAAGATCCTGTACATGAAAAGCTATGCAATAGGTAAAATGAGGCAAAAAGATGAAAAAAACAGCCACGATGTAAGGAGCCGCCTTCACATTGGCCATTACAAGATGGCGCTGATGGCACTGACACCCGTGTTCTAAGTAGTAAACAAGCAAGCTGCGCATGTGCCGGGGTAGCTTTCCACGCCATGTGCTCTGCCTTTCCCGTGACGACAACTCCGGCCGATGGGCTGCAGCCAATCAGGGAGCGACACGTCCGAGGCGGAGGACAGTCCTCGATAAAAGGGAGAGGGCTCCGCCATCTCTCTCTCTCTCTGGCTCCCTCTCTGGCTCTCTTCGCCACTGGCTCCTGATGGGGTAAGCAATAAAGCTTGTGCTGCAGAAGATTCCGGTTGCCCTGAGCGTGATCTTACCAGGGGAACAAAAGCGCGGGCAATACCACAGAACACTATTTAGCCCTAAAATATACAATATTCACAAAGCCATAAGCTGTACATAATGATTTGATAAGATGGCGGAGGAAGAAATGGAAGAAGAGAGTTCATTCCTTGTTGATAGACATTATTAATCTCTAATGATGAAGCTCTAGGTGTGTACTTTCTGTAAGGCAGTAGTGAGGTGCTGACCTCCGTGGGCTTGGAGCTTTGGCTCCAGGTTCTGAATTAAGTACATGGAGCTGGGTAAACAGCCTGTATGCGCTTCCTGAAGAGGCCTAACTATACCTGGAGCCTCAAGGACAGTAACCCCTCTCTCCTCATCCGCCTGCTTATACCCCCATTATCTTCTTAACTCATAGTGGGCTATATTTTTCAGTTTTCTTACCAGGAGTTTTCAGTTTTGTTTTGTCTTTCTGTATCGGGAAGTACTCTTTAGAAAGTGTAAATAACTGATCTTTCTGGAAACCCAAGTTTAGAGCATCCATTTTTATAACTCTGTTGTTCCTTTTAAAATGTCTAGAGCAAAACGTCAACAAGGCCGGAGTAGAGATGTAAAGGCAGTCACTTGGAAGGAGTTCTCTGGGTACGTAGTAACTACGTGGCCTCCTTAAAGCAAATGCACACGTCCCTGACACCAAAGGCATTTTGTCCTCTGGGAAGTGGCAAGGGAAATGAGTGGGTGGACATTGGTACCATGGGCTACTGCTGATCTTCCATTTGCAAGGGCAGAGTCACAGCTGTTCTCTGAGTGAATTCATGTGCCCTGGCTTGGTCTCCTTGAAGATTCTAGAACCAGTGAGCCACTGTGGCCCAGGGTGTGGCGGCCAGCGCAGAAGGCTAACTGGTGTCAGCCCATCTGTGCAGGCCAAATCCCAAAGTCTAAATAACAGGCAAATAGTTGTCACCTGATCCTTCTGAATACACCCTGGCCTGCTCTAAAGTCCCTAAACCACAGACATGGCCTGTCTGCGCTTTGTGGGTTTGAGAGCTCTATAGTCACCGGCTAACCATTTGTGTATGCCTCACTGTGGCTTTCTGGTCAGTGGCCTAGACTTTTATACAGCAAAATGACTACAGGTTTCAAAGCAAAGACAGATCATGAACAATTTTATCTGACTTAGAGAACCTTGTAACCATTACTTATCAACTGAAATTGCCTGTTTGCTGAAGCAGGCAGCTTCTTAATTTTCTGAAGTATCCGTGATGGCTCATGAAAGCCTTCAGACTCTTTAAAGTATCTGTGAATAGATTAAGGCTCACGCTACTTACTACCCTAGTGCGCACACACCCTTATCAGTTAAAGCAGCTCTTAGAGGCTCGGGGTCTAACATAACTAAATGACTAGGTTCCCCACTCAGAGTTTCAATGAAAGGATCCCTTAAGTGTAGTTTGCCACCTCTGGACCTTGCCCAACTTCCCACATGGGTGTGCCTTGTGGAAAAGGAGAGAGGGCTATGACATGTCTTGTGTTAGAACTCGTATCTCCTGTTTTGCTGAATACGACTATTTCCTTTTGCTTGTCTTGTCTTCCCCCTCCTCCTTCTTTCCCTCTGTCTCCCTTCCTTCTCTTTTTTGAGTGCTTGCTGCATCTCCCAAGTTGGCCTTGAACTCTGGCCTCTGCGTCTTGGGTGTTGAGATTACAAGTGTCCACTATCACACCTGGGTCAAGTGTGATTCTTTAAAATTCATGGGGACTATGGGCCTGGAGAGATGGCTCAGTGGTTAGGAACATTTGCTCCTGAGGACCGGAATTCACATCTCAGAACCCATGTCAAGGGGCTCCCAAATGCCTGTAATTTTTAGCTCCAAGGGATCAGGCTCCCCTTTCTGGCCTCCCATGGCACTGGTATACACATATATGTAGTCACACACATCCTCACACACATACCGCAATCAAAATTTAAAAAATCTTTAAAAACAAACAAACAAAAGGAAGCTTCCTAGTGCTTCTTGTGCTGGACTCCCCAGAGCACGCCCCTTTCTCCAGCACACAGATGCACACATGCATGTGCACGGGCACCCCACCTGCAGGCCCCAAGCATGCACACTCCCCAGTATTTCTATTCCTACTCAGTCAAGGAACTGCTGCAGTGGTGCAAATAAATCACTGCTAAATGAGACGGAGATTCCAAGTCTGGGCAGCATGACTGCACATGAGCATTACTGGCTGTTTTATGTCTCTGCTGCCTAGGGGTCTGGTCTCCTGCATCAGGAACCCACGGCTAGTGAGTGCACAGAAGGGCAGACTAGAGTCAGATCCAAATATACCCAATGGTCTCTTCCTCCAGGAAAAACAAATAGCTCTTACCCACAAAATATCCTCTGACTATTGGAAATACCAGGCTTTCCTCTTTGCCCCCTTGGTTGTGCTGGAAAAATCCAAATGAGAAGACTTCCTGTTTAAAATACTCAACGGAGGAGAAACAACAGATCAACTTGGGCTAATATTGGTAGCGGGGAAGACCAATTAACAGCTTCATGAATTGTGCTGTTTACACTTCTATTCCTAAGGTTAATTATGCGATCAAGTAATAGCTTTTGCCTTGATTAGAGGGCCCTCAGGAAATAAAAGTGTGTTTCCATTTGAAAGGCGTGTTTGCCTTTCAGTCCTGTGGTGGTAGAGAGGAGCTAGGCTCAGCATGCATAGCCCATCCACAGCTAGCATCCAAGAAGTAGCTCTGGAGTCAGACTCACCACATACTGTCACCACCACAACTATTAGTCAAGATATTCTTCATTTAAATAGCACCAAGACTGGGGGGCGGGGGGGGGATACATGAAGCACTGAGGTGGACTCTAACTCTTACTTGCTCCCTCTCCCTCTCCCTCTCCCTCTCCCTCTCCCTGCTTTGTGTGTGTGTGTACATACACATGAGCATGCATGTACATGTATGTGTGCATGTGTGTAGACATGTGCTCAAGGAATTGAACGTAAATGGTCGTCTTTGGTGGCAAGCACACATTCCCCCTGAGCTATCTCACTGGCTCTGCCTTGGATTATCAGTAATACTTCCCTGAAGTTTCCCATTGTTATCTATTGGGAAGAATCAATACAATTAGTTCCTTTACCCTAAAATATACAGGAACAAACAAAACCCCAAAGAACTTCACCCATGTGTCATGGATGTGTTTTGCAGCGTTGTCTGTTCAGGTCACTGTTAGTAATAGATAGTCACTTTTTTTTAATATGACAAAATAAAATATAATAGAATGAAGCAAAACATACAATGAAAACAAAGTTGGATACAGTAATCCAACAGGGGGAACAGAGCCCCAAGGGCAAGCACAAGAGTCAGAGACCCACTTGTTCTCATAGTCAAGAGTCCCATAAAATACTAAGCTAATAGCTGTACTATACAGGCAGAGAACCTGGTGTATGGCCACGTCAGCCCTGTGCTTACTGCTTCAGTCTCATAAGCTCTTATGTGCCTGGCTTAGTTGATTCACAGGGCCATGTTCTCCTGGTGTCCTCCACTGCAGCTGACTCTTACACCTTTTTCACCTCCTCTACTGTGGAGTTCTCTGAGCTCTGAAGGGAGGGTGATAGACAGTTCTGCTTTAGACTCTCTCCAGGCATCATGGCTGCAGGGCTCTGCACCTCTTCCCATCTGCTGCCAGAGAAAGTCTCTTTGATGAAGACTGGATAAGGCATTAATCCGGTATAGTAGAATACCATTAGGAATCATTTTGTTGATTTATTTGTTTTAGATCAGTATTGTTTGGTTTTACAGTAGATCTCTGGGCTGTCTAGACTCTAGTTCTTGGTTACCCAAGCAGGGTATGGTGTGGGTTCCTTCTCGTGGAGTGGGCCTTAGGTCAAATCGGACATTGGTTGGTTACTCCCACAAGTCCTGTGCCACCATTGCCCTAGCATATTTTGCAGGCAGAACAGATTGTAGGTCAGAGGTTTTGTGGCTGGTTTGGTGTTCATGTTTCCCTTTTGGTAGCCTGCTGATGACCTCCTGCACCAAAGAGACTAGGACATAGGAGTGAGGCTTCGTGTGGGCACCGCTCCACCTCTCCATGCTCAATGAGTTGTGTGGGTGTTGTCCTCAACAACGGGGCCCCACTGTCAGAGAGAGAAACCTGTTGTCTTGGCAATGGCAGGGAGTTGGGGAATGTCCATGGGACCCCTTTGGCCAACAATTCAATTAAATGTAATCTAGTTCCACCTCTAAAAGTCTTGCCTGGCTACCAGAGATATCCAGTTGAGACTTCAAATCCCCAATTACTGGGAGTACTCATTAGGATCACCTCTGTAAGACTACATAAGAGTATAAGATGTCTAAGTTTCCACTGTGCTAGGTTTCCATATCACTCCCCCAATTCCATCCATCCCTCCCCACATCTTCTCCCTCCGCCCTACCTCTCCCTCACCAGATTCCCTCCTCTTATTCTACCCCCAGTCTGCCTGTGAAATCTACCCTGTGTCCCCTTCCCAGAGGGATCTTTGCATTCCCCAGACTGCTTCTCTTTACCTAACCTCTCTGGGCCTCTAGACTGTAACAGTTATTATTTACTTACCAGCTACTATCTCCTTATAAGTGAATACATGCTATATTTATCTTTTGGGGGATTACCTCATTCTGGATGATTATTTCTCTAGTCCCATTCATTTGCCTGCAAATTTCATGATGCCATTTAAAACACAAAAACAAGAACAGCTGAGTAATACTCCATTGTGTAGATGTATCACGCTTTCTTTATTCATTTTTCTGCGGAAGGGCAGCAAGGTTGTTTCCTGTTTCTGGTTGTTACTAATAAAGGCACTACGAACATAGTGTCCTTGAACAAGTGTCCTTATGGTATGGTAGAGTATCCTTTGAGTATACATACACCCAAGAGTGATATAACTGGGTCTTGAGGTAGATCAATTCCCAACTTTCTGAGGAAACGTCATATTGATTTCCATAGTGGCATATAAGTTTGCACTCCCACCAGCCATGGAGAAGTGATCCCCTTGTTCCACATTCTCACCAGCATGAGCTGTCACTTGTGATATTGATCTTAGTCATTCTGACAGGTGTAAGGTGGAATCTCAGAGTCGTTTCCCTGTTGGTTAAGGATGTTAGATTTTTTTTCCAGTGTTTATCAGCCATTTGAGATACTTCTATTGAGAATTCTCTGTTTAAATATGTCCCCCATTTTAAAAATTGGATTATTTGTGGGGTTTTGATACATAGAAAAAGTCACATTTTCTTAAAATTAAAGTATTATCTGTGTGTACGTGTGCACACCTATGGTATATGTGAGTATGTGGAAGCCAGTTGAGAAAAATGGGTGGCCCACTTTATCACTCTCTGCTTTATTCTCTGAGGCAGGGTCTCTGGCTGACCCTGGAGCTCACTGCTCATCAGATAGGCTGGCAGGCCAGCAAGCTGAAGAACCCTCTATCTCTGCCACCCTCGGCCTTGGGGTTGCAGGCACATGCAGCCATGTCTGCTTTTTGGTTTTTTTCATTTTTATTATGTATATGTGTGTGGGCATGTGCGTATGAGTGCAGGAGCCTGCAGACACCAGAGGGATCAGATCTCCCTAGAGGGAGAGCTACAAGTAGCTGACTGATGTGGATGCTGGGGGTTGAACTCTGGTCTTCTGGAAGAACAAGGCATGCTCTTAACCACTGGGCTATCCCTCTAGCCTCGTGCCCTGGCTTTTTATATGGGCGCTAAGGCCCCAAATACAGGTCATGCTGGTGCAGTAAGAATTTTTACTCACTGGGCTATCTCTGGATCCATTTTGATTTTTGTTTTGTTTTGTTTTGTTTGTTTTTGTTGAGAGAGAGAGAGAGAGAGAGAGAGAGAGAGAGAGAGAGAGAGAGAGAGAGAGAGAGAGAGAGATTATTCCATGGCAAGGTTCCTCACGTGAACTCATTCATGTAGTGTTCATAGTAATCTTGTGAATGCCATGACCAACTGCAGTGTTCTTTACAGCCGAGGAGACTAAGGCACAGGCAGTGTGCAAGTTGTCCACACACACAGCAGCCAGGGTTTGACACATTTGTGTGCCTGAGGCCTAGGCTGCAGGAGAACCGAGGAGTCTTCCAACACAGTGGAGAAGGCTGCTTAGGAAGTACATTGTGCCATTTGCGATCTTCAAGGGAGGCGCAGCTTTACCTCTGCAGCCACTTTAAAGCCAAGAGACCCGAAATAATCAAAGAGAAAGTGATTTCTGTAGGGACTGTCTGTGTCTTGTTGGGAACTCATGTTGACCTGTATTAGGAACTCAGGGGGTGTCTGCTGAATCTGGGTTCTTCTTATGGCCACATGGCCATGCCTGTCTGGTCAATGACCTTGACGGGCAATGTAGCAGATTCTGAGATGGTTTGTTGTTTTGAACAAAGGCTCACTAAAAATAAGTCTGAACGAAGAACAGTGTACCACTCTTCTTACCCTACTGTTGGATGCACAACCACCCTGTACAGTTCATGTGTCTGAACTCTTGGTCCCCAGGAGGTGATACAATTAGGTGAGGTGGAACTCTTAGGAGGTGGAGCTTTGCAGGAGGAAGTGAGTCACTGAGCACGTGCCTCGGTAGGTCACTGGGGCGGGCGCGGGGGCGAGGGTGGGAGTGGGGTGGGGAGTGTGCCTTGATCTGTTATAGACTAGCCTCACTTTCTGTTCTCTCTCTTTCCTGACTGTTGACACAATGTGACCAGCCAGCCTTCTTGCTCCTGCTCTCCTGTCTTCCCCCATTGTAGAATTAGAGAATTTATCTTTGAGGGGCAGAGAGAAAGGTGAGCAGTTAATGTGCGTTTGGGGGCGGTGAAGAGATAGGCAAGCAGTTAAAGCACTTGCTGCTCTCCCATCAGACCAGAATTCAGTACCCAGGTCAGCCTGCATACAACCATCTGTAGTTCCAACAGCAGGGGACCCCAATATCTTCTTCTTGTCTCTTCTGGCACCTACATGTATGTGCTTGTATATAAACACACACACACACACACACACACACACACACACACACACACACACCCCATTCTCACACAAATACACAATATAAAAAATGAAAAGTATCCTCTCAAATTGTAAGCCAGAATAAACCTTTCTTCCTTAAACATTGTCATCAGGAGTATTTAATCACACAGATGAGAAATGCAACTGATGCACATGAGCGCCTTCTAGCAACGGGAGGAAGGGGCATGCGCAGTAGTGCTCTGCTTAGGCAGTGACGTCAGAAACAGAGACATCAAATTCCCACTTCGTATCTCAGCTCATCTCAGTGGCCAGGTGAACGGGTCTCTTTGCACCTCCTCAGTCTTCCTTACCTCACAGGTTGTAAGGAAGATGTAATTAGATCACCCAGGCAAAGGGGCTTCAGGACTACTGCAAGAATGGTCCTTGGACCAGGGCAGCGGAAGTCTCAGCTGGGACTTCCCCAGAAACACGGCATCTCAGGGCCAATCCCAGACTTGCTGCCCAACTCAGGGCCCTTGCTATGGATGGCGCTTCACCTGACACACTGAGCTGTGGGAAGTCGTGGGAAGTGAAGTGTATGGTGACTGCTGGAGATAATAATGTCCCTTTAGATGACCCTATCAAATAACCCCAGTGTTTTCTGGGAGCAAAGTGTTGAAGTAAAGGGACCTCAGAAATGAGCTCAGGGGCCACCCTGGAAACCTCTTCCGTTGCCTCCGTTGACGTCATCACCTCCTGTTTCTAAATTCCCAGAGATGAAGAGAATGCCCAAAGAAGGGAAGTGCTGGGAGTAACTGCTGAGCAAACCAAAGTCAGGGAAGGAAACAATCATGAAACTACCCCTGACAATGACGGCAGCTGGAAACTCACTACTGCCCACAGAAGAGAAGCCCTTTCCTTTCCTGTAGCACAATCCAAGACTCCATCCAGATCATGGCTTTTAATTTGAGTGTACTGTTACTCCTCAGAAGTGGCTCACAAGACTTGAAAGAGCCACTCTCCTTTAGAGGTCTTTTTAGAATGCAGAGCTTGAAGATTAGTGTGGGCGCGAGACCATTTGACTGCCTAAGTGTTCAATCTCCTAGGTACTTAGAGACTCCGCAGCAAGAACTGATGTTCATTAAACTGTAAGCAAATTAGAGTTCAAGCCAAAGATATAAAGGAAGACATCGTTAGTGCATGGGAGCCATCCACCACCATCAGGCTTCTTGTAGGTAAGAAATCCTGTACCTCAGAATCTGTCTCGCGTACAAAAGAAAATCACACTGCTGCGTTTGCAGCCAAAGCAGCGTTCTCACTCTCCATTTACAATGAAATGGAGCAGAAGGCTGCAAGCTGCAGGAAAGCTTTGGTTTTCCTTTTGGGTTTTGCCTCCATGTTATCTTTGGAGGGCCTCAGAAGGGTTTGATAAATAGAGCATTTTGTCAGCCAATAAATTAAAAAAGTTATTTTTATCAAGTGATTGTTCAATGGCTGCTTCACAAGGCAGAAGCTTCCTGGGTGGCCAGGGCGTGGGAGGGCATAACCATCCCTCAGCACAATTGATTTGGAGAAAAAGCATTGTTCTCTGCTTGTCCAAAGCCAAGGCCTGCGTTTCTCTGTGGCTCGACTCACCCTTCCCTGAGCCTGCATTACAGCTTTAAAGGAACTGAACTGGCAGAGGAAGATGGACCTCATCGGAGTCTTACAGGCTGACCTCGAAGCCCATTTCCCAAAGAATAAATCCCCAGGTTTCTGTCCCCCAAATGCCGTAAAACTATTTGTAGGCAGCTGTACCAGAAACCCAAGAGAGCCAGGTTTGCCTATGCCTGGGGCCTACCTCTCCTCACTCGTCAGCCTTCATGAGTTAAACATTGGAAAACTGAAGCAAGAGTTTGAAGAAGGCTCACCCTTAGCCTGGGGACTGGAAGGCAGTGACAGAGTGGCCAGGGCAGAGGGTTCCCTGGATCCGCACACAACAGGAAGTCTGAGCAAGTGAAACAGACCCCTAGAAAACTCTCTAGAGAGCCTGAGACAAGAAACTCCAAGCTGGCTGGAGGTCCTGGTTTGACAGATTCCCCAGGGTCCTCATAACCTCCAGTCTACCTTTGTGGGACGGCGCCTCTGTCAGCAAGCATCTGGGCACAGTGGTTAGACACTGATCATAGTGTAGCCATCACAGATGCCTTTTGTCAAGCTGACTTTGATGCAACGGGGAGCCTAAAAAGACTAGGTTGACTTTAACTCTGTTTTACCAGTGACACTTAATGGCTTATGTACACCCTTCCATCTGCTTAAAGTGACTCAAATACATGATGGCAGAAACAGGCCTCCAGCCCTTGTCTAGATTTAGAAAGCTTTTTGACTGGGAAACATGTCACAGGAACAGACTTGGGACGTGATTTCTGTGGGAGGAAGGAAGTATGTTCAGAAAAATGGAGAAAGCAGGGATTCAGGAAGGCATGGAAAGAATCAATCAAGCAAGCAAAACAACAGGTTTCTAAAAGGGAGATAGGGGCAGGGCAGGTGCTAGTGATGGAAGAAAGCTAGTGGCCAGTGAGTTCAAGACATAAGAAGGTGGCACTCTATTCCACTCCCAACTTCATTTGAGTTAAGAACCCCCAACCCCCCCTAGGATCACAGCCAGGATAGAATGACAGGAATGTGGCCCAAACCACTCCAGGGCCATCTGCAAAGTGGAAGTCAGCCATCATGCAGCCTGGGGCTGAGATAGTAGCTGGCCTGAGACAAACCTCAAACTGAAGCCTGGGGCTCTTCACTAGAAATCCCCTATGCAGTTTCAGTGCTATGTCAGTCTAGGTGATTCTATGTTCCAAAGGGGACTCTTGGCAGTGTCCCACGGGCCTTTGGAGCTGGGGTAGTGGAGGCACCCTAATGGGAAGGCACAGTGTCAGAACTTTCCAGACAGGGTTTACCCAACACCCCTAAGTGCACAGAAAGGGGGTTTTGTTCATTTCCTTTTATAAGATGTACATTGAAATGTATTGAATTTATATTAATGCATTTTTCCTAAATCTGGCTGGACTTCTGTTCTTTCTTTGAGTTGGGTGTTGTCTAGCCCCAAACTGAGGCTGACCTCAGGATGACCTTGAACTTGGGATCTTCTTGCTTTTAACACCACCAAGCCTGGTTTATTTGAAGCTGGGAATCGAACCCAGGTCCCCAATCATGCTACCTAAGCACTCTACCAACTCAGCCACATCCCTCCCTACCCATAAGTTTTGAATCTTTTGTTGAAAAGTGACTAAGGGGCAGGATAGAGGGTGAAAGGGAAACAGAAGAGATGGAAAGCCTTCTCCTGGTGCTGTGAAGAAATTACTTCATGTAGTTCCTCAGTAGTGGCATACAGGCTGCCTTGCCTGGGAGTGGAAGCCTATCATGACAGCATGTCCTGGGTTTGACCTGTTCACATCCTACCTCATCACAAAGCAGCATCCCTCTCTGTATGTGGCAGATGAGAGAGTTCAGCTTGCTATCCCACTGATGCCCAAGACTCTATCGAAGAAAGCAAGCAGTTCAACTTCCTGCTGGAAGGTTGGGAGCTCTGAGTACAAACTTAGCATTGCTGAAGGGGCCAGAGAGGCTGTAGATGCAGGTGAGGACCTGTGCCACAGGAGCAAACTAAGTCTCCAGCCTGGGCCCCTCTGTGAGGACACTAAGTGGACCTGGAATTGCAATCGGAGGGGCCTGGGACATAAATAAAGACACTGAGTATTCCGAAATCCCCAGGACTGTCTAAATTCTCAACTTTATTTTTTAATAAAAATGTATCAACATTTCCGACCTAATGTCACTATATTTTGCTAAAAATGGCATGTTGAAAATAATAGAGCTTATGGTGAAAATAGAGTTTATGTAACAGCAAAAACTAATCACAATCCTTATAACACATATGGACCCAGTTGCCTCTTTCCTGGCATTTCCATATGTCAGTGAGGGGGACAGGAGTGAAGTCCTGGCAGCTTTAAAGTCTCTGCTTAGAACTGGGCTTTCTCCTTGTGAATGTGGATCAGAGGACAGTCACTTCCTGGAGGGAGATGATCCATCAGAATTAAAAGTCTGAGTCAGGATGTGGGCTTCCATGTTAACGTTGTTACCTTTGGAGGTCATGAACTTCTAGATCTAATTGTAGTTCAGAAGGAATATTGACAGGAGAGCACACAATGGCACAATGAGGTCACAGTGAGTCAAATCCAGGGCAGCCCTGATTTGAGCAACCCAAATGTAATTAAATGAATGAACGAATGAATGAATGAGTGAACAAACAAACAAACAAATAAACAAGCAAATAAAGGAACATTTGATAGTAAGAAAAATTCAGCATCAGCTTATAACATGTAGTATTTAGGAATCATTTTTTGTGACTTTTATACAGCCTGATAGTGATATTATGGTTAATTAAAAATAGTTATCCATCACAGATGAAAATGAAAATATAGGTAGATATACCCAAAAAAGTGTTAGTAGGTATTAGGCCAAACAGATAAGTGTGTGAGATGTCCTCATGCTGTGATTGAATTTTTTTTTGTATGTAATTAAAAACACCAACCAAACAAAAACCAGGGTTTATACTTTCATCAAGCAAGGCACCCACAACAGCAACACAGCAACAAATGACCAACCCTACTCTAGTGATCGACAGAAAGGGACTCCCTGTGGAATAATTGGAACAAACAACAAAAATGAGAATTAGCTTATAACCGAGCGCCGAAGACAAATAGGTTGTGTTCATGATGAGATAAACAAGGGCATTGTGGGAAAGAGAGAATCTTTCTGGGTGAAGAATTCCAGACAATTGGTGTAAATATTCCTCCTTCAAAGAAGTAGGTTCTGTTAGTTGGCTGTTCGGAGGCAATTGTTTACCCAAAACAAAGGGTTATTCTTGTTTTGCTGTCTTGGGCAGGTGGGAAGGTACTCCATGATAGCAAGGTGGGACCCGGCCAAACAACTCATTTCATGAGCCACAAAGCCAAGAAGAAAGAAGAGGACCTGAGGTCCCACAGTCCCATTCAAGGCCACACCCCAGTGACCTAAAGACCTCTCACTAGTCCCTACCTCCTGAGGTTTCTACCACCTCCCAGAAGCAAGCCTTTTACAAGTCTTTGGAGAACATTCTAGATCTAAATTCTAGTTGTGACATTGCAGCTTGCCTCTGTGGGTGTTCATACAAACATGCTTCTTGAGTCAAATATGAAAAAAAAAAGAGGAGAAAACAAGAGAAACCAGGAACTTCATGAATAAAGAAACCTAATCCCATCTCAACCCAGTGGACAAGGCCGCCATCCACAGTGGAAAGGGATTTTGCTGAAATGTGCCCTTGACATATGACTGAAATGGCATTTAGCATTATGATATCCCTCCAACACTGCACAACACCAGTCTAACGGTGAGAAGCACTTCCGGTACACCTAACTGGGGTGGAGGGATGGGGAGTGGGGTCATGTGAAACATGTGGCAAGTATGTCTCTAAACGGCCAAGGTCACTGAAGATAGGGAAAGCCTGAGAAACTGTCCACCAATAGGAGCTTACACACACACAGTAACTGAACATAATGTGGTATCTTGCAAAGGATCTTGGGGTGGAAACACATTAGATTAAAAATAAAAAAGACAACCACTAAGGAAATCTGAATGAAGCATGGGTTTTGTTAATCCTAATGCATCATTTTGGGGTCATTTGTTGGGACTAATGTACTATTCTAATGGAGGTTATTACTAAGAGCAGGCACTGGTGAATTAGGGCAAATGAGGAAGCTGTTATAATTCTTCTATAAATCTAAATCTACATTTAAAAATGTAATAAATTGAAAACTATCCTGTACTTGACCATAGTCAAGAGAATTTATATGTATTTTAGACTAGTTTATATTACAATATATAAAATATATAAATATAATATATAATATATTCTAAAATTTATAAAATATAATTATATAAAATAATAAGAACAGGTAGACAGGTGGGTTAGAAGAATTACTTACCTCCTCTATCCCCCCAGTTAATTTTGCATTAAAAAAAAAAGTCTAGGACTCTATGGTAACAGAAAGAATTCCAAGAGTTTGATGGAGCACTGAGCAGGCTGTGACCAGAGGAGGTAGGGCCCCTGATCCCTGTACTCCTTAACTATCCCACCTCAGCACAGCTGCGCACACCCTCACTTTCCTCGCACAGGACTCTGCTTATTGCTTATTAATACACATACCTAAAAGCTCAGTCCTAAAAGTACATGACCCAGTTGTCTTTCATGAGATCTCACACCATCACCATGGCTGCGTCTTAGAACATGACCGGCAGCCTAGGCAGGAACACCACGCCTTTCCGCAGCTCTGCCCTCTAGCCCTGACCCCCTGCCTGGCAACTACTACTCTGCTTGTTTCTATTGCTATGGCTTCAGTGTCCCCATCAAAACACACGTTGAAATTTAATCTTCATAGTGATGTATTAAGAGGTGGGACTAGGCTGGGCTTTTAAGAGACAGCTAGGCACCAAGTATGGAGCACACACTTACAATCTCAGGCCGGACTTGGGAAGCAGAGGCTTGGGGATTAGCATAAATGTGAGGCCAGCCTGGTCTACATAGTGAATTCCAAGCCAGCTCACATAAATGGATTAATTAATTCATAGATTAACAAGTTAATTATCAATGGAGTGGCTTTGATATCAAAGTAAACTTGTCTTGCTTAGTCTGTGTCACCCTGTGATACCCTCTGCTATGATCTGACCTACAAACCTTCTGGACACATAATCTTTATCAGGCATACAGCTTGAAAATACTTTCCCCATTCTGTGGATGGCCTTTTCCCTTTTATATACCATGCCCTTTGAAGCACAAGAGCTCAAAGTTTTTAAATGTAGTTGAACTCCAATGTGTTTTCTAACCCTCTCCACTCCTCCATCTCTTCGCCCTCTCTCCCTCTTTCCCAACTCTCTCCTCCTCCCTCCTGTTCTTTTCCTGTCACATCTATGAAAGCATTTTGGAACTCAGAATCATCAAGATTTACACTCAGGTTTTCTTCTGAGAGTTCTATAGCGGTAACTGTTACCTGTAGGTCTATGATCCTTTTGGAGTTGATTTTGTGTGTGGTGTGAGATAGGGATTTAACATCAGTTTCTTGCTTGTGTGTATAATCACATCAACATACTTGTTGAATAATTCCTGGTTTTCCTATTGAATCAGCTGGTCATTGTTGACAACTCACCAGACACATAAGGACTTATTTCTACTTCCTTGTGCGGGGATATTTTTTTTTCATATTACAAAATATTGCAAATATTTTTAGAAAGTATGACAAGGAACAAAGGAGATGATAGTAAAACATGTTTAATCTCATCATCTAGATGAGCAAATTACATTTTGAAGCTATCAATGTGAAATAATATTTTTCCTTGTAAACAGAAATTCTGGAGCAGGGGAGCATGGTAGCACAGCCCTATGATTCTGACAACTTGGGAGGTGGGGGTAAAAGGATTAGGAGCTCAGATACATAACGAGTTCAAGCTCAACCTGGGCTCAGGAAACCCTGTCAGTGCAAGCTACGTTCGCATTGATATGAAAGGAAAGGGGTTTGCTTTAGCACACAATTTAAGGACATAGTCCCTAATAGGGGGTGGGCTCTGCAGTGTGAGTATGAGGTAGTTGATCACATTGCTTCTGCAGTCAGGAATCACAGTCAGATGATTCCTTGTGTCCAGCTCAATTTCTCTTTTTTGACCCAGTACAGGATCTCAGACCATGGAGTGGCATTTCGGGCAAGTCTCACAGACATCCTCAAGTGTTTGCTTCCAAGGTGGTTCTAGTATCTATCAAGTGAACAATCAGTATGAACCATTGCAGCACCACAAACAAACAAACAAACCACTGTATCTTAGACCATCCAACAGTGATTCCCACATGCAGCCAGAGTTCAGAGCCACACTGAGAAAAGCAGTCTTAGGCAACACAGATGTGCTCAGATGAGCTCTGGGAGCCAAGTATTTTAGACAGTAAGTTGACACTGTGGGTATCCCAGCAACTGAATTAACAATAGGAAATGGGGTACATGGGATGGTGGGTGATCACCTTCCCTATTCTTGGGGAAGCGCACCCATGAGGCTCCTAGTCCAACCTATCTATCCACATGGCTCTGAGTCCAACCCATCTTTCTCTTTCAGGGGTGGTATTCTAGCTCTTCTGTTTCAATTGTCCTGTGTTCCCCTTTTCCTAAGTCTCAAATCCATAGTCCTCAAAGAGAAGGGTCCATGACTCACTATTCTCCATTCCAGTCACTAGAAGTGACCAGATAATTTGTCATTTAAATTAGGAGATGGAAGGGCTAATAATAGACTGGAGAAAGAGATAAATTGAGGCTAGAAAGATGGGGGTAGATGGTCCCTTTGCTTATACTCCTATCTTTCTTAGTACTGTTTTTTCAAAGTGTGCTCTATGTGAAATGCTGAAAGTTAAGTCCTTTCTCCCTTCTCCCCTCTTATTTGTACTAATTTGTCTGTTGTCCTGTATCATCTGTATTACTTGTGCGATAGGCCCTTTTGTCCTGTGATAACTTTTCAGGCTTCCCGGTTCTAGCCAATTAGGAAATCCCCTTGCTAGGTTCAGGGGAAAGCATTTGGACATATGAGAGCATGCATTTCAGAATGTGCACAAGAGGGACCCACCCTTTCCTTGCCCTCTTCTTGGAGATGTGAAAGAGTTATTGCAGCCATAAAGTGTTGAGAGCCTAACTGGGTCATCAGTTTGCTGGAGGGCAGAGAAGCCTTAGTCAGTACAGACTCCACCCAACGGGAACAGGAGGAAGTGAGGGTTCCAGGGGCCCTCCTGCCATTCAACAGATTGTCTCTGTCCTTTAATGTGCAGAGACTACTCATAAGGAAAAGTGTGGGGAGGAGGGAATCTCTCTCTCTCCCCAGAAGGAAACCAAGTCCTTGGTAACAAAGTGCCGCTGCCAGATGGCTTCTCACCTGCCACCAACCCTGCCTTTGGATTCTTAGCCAGTCAGACGCCTTTGATTCCCAAGCCCTTTTCATTTGAGTTCTCTTTCACTGCAATTAAAAAAAAATCTGCTTTGAGGAACGCTGATTTTTGTCTTGTTTTCTAGAGCACAGACCAAAGCACTGGGTGAAGGGCAGTGTCAACCCCCCCAACACACACACACACACACACACACACACACACACCACCACCACCACCACCACCACCACCACCACCACCACTGATGAACAGTTGTCCAGGGAAGGGCTGTGCTTGCAGCAGGCTGGATGTTCTTGTAGCATTTTGATTCATAATAAAGCCCAACCGGTTTCCCAGTCATCACCTGTCTACAAGAGTATGCATGGCTGCTCCGCAGTGTTCTGTTGTCTTTATTATCTGCATCCTGCATCAACCTCCGTTGGTGTTTCTTTATTCTAATACACTACTTGCCGTGGTAGCCCATGCCTAGAACCCTACCACCCCAAAGGCTGAAGCAGGGTTGAGGTGGGGGCTTCAAGAACAAGAACAGGACCCTCTTATCAAAAGCAGCCTGATTCTGGCCTGAACCACCTCCTCTGTCCAGTTGTTAAGACTTTCAGCTTCCTGAAGTCAAAATAGCAAACATCATTCCTGCCCCTTCCAGAAAACCCCAGTTCCAAGACCAAGGCTTCCCAAACCCTACAGAAACCCCAGTCTATAAGAGAGGTTCGCTCTCTTGCTCACTGCTCTTCTGTCTTCTCTTGATGAGAGCCCTTTTTGGGTTTATCCCCAAATAAACCTGTCCCCTCTGATGAATTGCCTGCCTGTCCTTTCTTCCTACAGTTTCAAATCCTGGGGCCAACATGGACAAAATAAACATTTATTGTAAATAATGTCTCAATGAACACTTTTGCATAAAAGATGGTTTGTGGGCATCTCTCTTTCCTTATAACTTATTACTCGAAGTGCACTTGCTAGCTCTAGTGTTAAGATGTCACCTGAAAGCCCTCTACCATTGGCAAGATGTCAGGCGACATCATGTCAGCTTACACTCTCTAGTCCAGTGGTTCTCAACCTTCATAATGCTGTGAGCCTTTAATACAATTCCTCATGTTGTGGTGACTCTCAACCATAAAAGTATTTCACTGCTACTTTTTAACTGTAGTTTTGCTATGGTTATGAATTGTAAATATCTGATATGCAGGATATCTGATATGTGACCCCAGTAGGGGTTGTGACCCACAGGTTGAGAATCACTGCTCTCTCTAGTCCTACATAGTTGAGTATCTGTGCCCGTGGTGCCACACAAGGTCACCTCAACATCTTGATTCAAAGGCAGCAAATGAGAACACAGTTTCAATATGTGGTCATTTCATTCTTAACTGGTTATTTCTGGTTAGTATGAGAATCAAAGAAAGGTTCCTTAAAGGCTCCTTAAACAAGTGAGTTGGAAGCCTGAATCCCAGAGCCTGCTGAGCAGGACACCCTCTGCCAGCTGTATGGAGCAGTCAGGGGAAAGGAGGGAGAACCAGGCAGAGGAGACTGGGGAATGCTGGGGAAGAGTGATTTCCTGGACCTGAGGGATGGCGGGGCTTACAGTGGAGGCAGAAGGCAGTGAGGCTACAGGGCCTCTTGTATTGATATGGGAGGGAGGGAGGGAAGGCACAGAGAAGGAAAATGAAGAAAACCCAGGTCCTCTCCACAGTGGGATGCCATGCCCAGCTTGGTTCAGCAAAGTCATGAAGCCCCAGACCTTATTGCTCAGATACAGGAGTGTTCCTGTGAAGAATAGAGGTGAGCCCTGAGCCCTGAATGCAAGACACACCTGCCTTGGAGAAGCCCTGATTCCCCTAAACTGAGACTTGGGCCAATCTCTTTCTTTCATCAGTGAAGGTCGGTTTCCCTTTGTGGAAATAATACTAATTTTTTTTTTCTTTTCTGGTCTGAGTCACAGATCCACAGAATCCTACCACAACCCTATTCCTTAGACCTTTCTGTCCTGGCCCATGGGCACCCATCCACTTTAGCCTCCACCCACGGTTCCCCCACACACCCATACTCTGAAGGCCATGAGAGCTAGGATTGATGATTAAGGCACGGGTATGTCTTTCTGATCACAAAGCACAAAAGCCAAGAATGAATAAAAACTGCACAAAATCTACCTCCTCCGATAAATATTATTACCACAATGTTCTCCGTATCTCATGGTGTCCTTGGCACAGATAAATGTGTAATTCCTTCAAAGTGTGATGTGGAAAAGAACCTTCCCCTCAACTCCCCGGTCTTCCTCCTCCCTACCCTGGGATCCTTTGCTTTAGATAAGATGCGCACAGCAGACTAGTGAGCATACTGAGAAAAGGGAGTGCAGAAGGATTGCTTTAGAAAATTCTGTGATAGACAGGAAGCAAATTGCTACCTTAACATGCATTTTACATATATATGTAAATATGATCTGTCAAGAGACCCCCTGCTTCCCAAAGCTTCCTGGAAATGACTGTGTAAGAGATTCCTTCCTTTCTTCTCTCTCTCTCTCTCTCTCTCTCTGAACAATCATAAATGGAATAGAAGACTCAGGATGGGTAGTCCCAGGAGCTGAATGACTGGGTAATCCAAACAGCAGCAGGTGGTGGCAGTAAGGGGCATCCCCTCTGGAGAAGCAAGCCTGAAGCTCTCAGACGTGCACAGGAGGCCTCTGTCCCTACAAAGCTCCAGTGGGAGCCTTGATGTGTGGCTGCAGAACTCATTCAGGTGACTTCTTGAGCATCATCTGCCTGGGTATCAGGAAAAGGGAGTGACCAGGACAGGT
Organism: Mus caroli; assembly: GCF_978045245.1. Lineage (NCBI taxonomy): Eukaryota > Metazoa > Chordata > Mammalia > Rodentia > Muridae > Mus > Mus caroli. Next base: position 77,051,225 of record NW_028227258.1, on the reverse strand, counting down.
GTAGCAGCTTGGAGACTGTGGCTGATGCAAACCTGTAAACTAAGCATCTCATCTCCTGGCCTTCTCTGGCTCAGAGGGGGCCCACTAAGGGCATTTCCCTAGCAGGAACTGTACTCACCAGGGCTGTTATCTGAAGCCCGGAGATCTTTTAGGGGGCACTGAACTGTAAATATGATGTGTGTGTGTGTGTGTGTGTGTGTGTGTGTGTGTGTGAGAGAGAGAGAGAGAGAGACAGAGACAGAGACAGAGACAGAGAGAGACAGAGAGAGAGCAGAGGGTATCATTGGGTTTCATTCCATTCTTCAAGTGTTTCTGTTCTGGAACTCACCAATTACCAATGAGGCTGGGTTGACCAGCAAACTCTAGGGACTTGCTTGTCTTTGTATCTCCAGCACTGGGATTGCAAGCATGAGCACCATGCCTGGCTTTTTAAAAAAAAAAACAAAAAACAAAAAACAAAAAACAAAAAAAACATGGGCTCTGACTGTTGAACTCAGGTCACTGTGCTTACCTTCCATCAAGCCATCATCCTGGCTCTGGTGACATTTCCTTTTAAAGAATCGTCCAGTTGTTACCCAGATCTAAACAGATGGGGGTGAGATGTACTCAGCTTCTTGCTCTGTCCTTTAGCTGTCTTTAGCCAGCAGCATCTGCTTGTCAGAAATGGAAATGAGGGCTGGGAAAAATTGATAGCTTCGGGCTTGGGTGGTACTTGCTCAGCATACACAAGGCTCTGAGTTCAGTTCCGAGTGTTGCAAAACTGGGTGGATTTTTAAAATCAATTGACAGCATGGACGAGCAGGGAAGTAGTTTTGAGAGTAATTCAGGGTTCTTCTAGCATTCCACCAGCATTGAGACAAGAAGACCCCATGAACGCACTGATTGCATGAAGAGCCACACCGCCAGGAGAGGCCTGGAAAGAAGGAGATGGAAAACCCAGACAGATAAGCCAACATCCCACAGTGACAGACAGGATAGACCAGCCAGCCCCTTGGTCTCCAGCTTAGAGACTAATTCTCACAACAATATTAACTGTTATTTGAATGAGTCTGTATCTTTTCAGAAGGTTTCAGGCAGATGCCCCCAGTAGGCAGAGAATCAGGAGAGAAGAACAAAGGCTTGGTGGATACAGACATTGCTGGGGTAAAGCCAACAGCATTGTAAGACATTCTAAAGCTCATTTCCCTAGTCCGAAGACAAGGGAATTTTTCTTTTGACTCCCCATACCAGTTGCTTCTTTGTGTTAATAGCCAACAGCTGACTCTTTAATTTCCCACCCCTAGGCCTTGCTTCATTCAGTAAGATTCACCTTCTCTGCCCAGCCTTCTTTGACAACTGCAGCCTCTACTCTGGCATTGTAATTACTGAAAGGCAACCTCTCAGTAGTGACACCCTGGAACAACCTTCCTGGTTCCAGCCTCCACCTAGGTCCCTGTTTGGTGGTTAGCTACTGAACTTGGCTCTGTTCAGGGACAGTCACAGCATCTCACAGTGACTCTAGGTGGAAGGTGAGGCCTCAAGATTCAAGTCCCTTGACATTCTACAGTTACCAGCTTGTCTGAGTCTGTCCTTCCTATCAGGGCTGCTGTTGCTGTTCTGTTGCTGCTGTGTTTAGGGTCAGATCCAGCTGTTCTGAGTTGCTCTGTCTGGTAGCCCTGACTTATTACCTCACCCTACCCCATCCTGTGGCTTGGTGTTTCTACCTGTAAAATATCTGCCCCTGAAGGCTTTTTGTAGGAATTTAATGAGGAAAATGAAGAAGAGCAGTTGATGTGATGTCTAGTGTGTAGTAAGTGCTCAATAAAAGTCATATTAGTTAATATTTAACACAGTAGTAGAAGATACCTATAATGATGACCAGCTGGACAAACTGATATCCTACCTAGGTCCCCAGTAATATTCTGCCTGGGTCCTCATTGATATCCTGCTGGGTCTCCAGTACCTGTCCTGTTGTTATTTGCTGTGGGTCTCCTCTAACTTGCTCCTGGAGGACAGAGCTGCACTCCATGCAGGAACCAGCTCCCCACTCCTCCAACATACTCCACATTAGAGTTGGGCACATTCGAGATGGTTAGACTTCTTCTAAGCACCTCCATACCACTTTACAGTACCTGACAGCTCTGGGCCCTGTATCTAATTGAAAACAGGGACTGAGTCTTATAGACTTATATCTCCACTCCAAAGAAATATTTGCTGAATGGCTGGAAAAACAGATGAGTGAGTGAATGAATTACAAACGACCCCCATTCCAGCTCTGGCTGTGTCTTCATGCTCTCCAATTCCTTGCTTAACCTGGCCCCTCCGCTGCTGGCTCCCCTTGGGAACAGTCTCCCTTTCCCTACTCTGGGGCTGCTGGGCTAGTTCGGGTGGGGGTGGGAGATAGAAACAGAAGGGCAGAGGGGAAGTAAAATTCGATTTCTGAGAAAGAAGCTCCAGTAATGGGATCCAGCCACCCTACTTAGGAGGGCACCTGCAGCCTTTCTTTCTCAATAAAACTTCACACAGCAGCAAACTTTCCTTAAACAGCCTTTGATTTGAAACGTTACCGGTCAATATGCTCTTAGGAGTCCCAGGGATGTGGTTAGCGATTACTGATCGCTGAGGGCATGAGAGGAAGACTGTGCTGTTCTGAATGTAAACTAGGCTTCCTTAAAAATGACAAAATAAAACATCCATTCCTGTGGATGTGTTTCTGGTGACCTTGGCTCCCTCATGCACACAGGTTTCATTCCTAGGAGCAGGGGTGGGGTGGGGGTGGGAATCAAGGGGCGTTGGAGTGGGTGGGTGGGTAAGAGCATCTGTGATTTTGCATCTTGGTTATCGACATTTCCGTAGCAACACCATAGCATCTTGCTAAGATACATAGATTCAAATGAACTATTTAAAAAAATTTAAACTGTAACCAACCAATATTTACCTCCTTTTTTTTTTCTTATTCATTAAAAACAAATTTCTCCAGCCATAGTAGGTGATTGGATGGAGTCTAGACCTTTCAAATTCCCATTCATCAAGAGTCAAAAAGAGACTCGTGGATGCTTAGGGGAACCTTGAAGATAGGAATGAAAAAATAGGAACCAGTAGCCATAGAGCAGAGCCCACAAGTGAATCAATCAAACAAACAAACAAACAAACAAACAAACAAAAAGGGATCCAATACGGTGGTTGGGCCAACCTTCCCTGCTCTCTTATCAAGAGTTTATGGCTCTCCTGACTTTGCTGGCAGAGACTCAAACACTCTGCCTTGCTTTTGCTGTCCCTGCCTTCCCAGTGGGCCCCTCCTTCTTTAGCAGATCATTGTTCCTGTTCCCCCTCCTCCATATTGTACAGAGCTTGCTCTCTTGTGGTCCCTGGTAGCTCCCGACTCTGATATTCAGATGAATTCTATACATTCCTCCATCTATTAGCTTATCGGTACTCTCTTATACCCCATCTCAGTTCTGAGAGAGGATCAAGTGTTGGCAGCCACTCTTGTCTCAGTTCGGGCCAACTTGTGCTTAATTACCAACTCAGAAAACACTGGCTGGCAAATGGCTTAGCCTACTAACATCTAGGATAAAGGTAGAAACCTTATAAAGACAGACAGCAAGGCTGTCTTTATCACCCCCATCCCAGGGCTACTCAGATGACTGCTATTTTAACAAATATCCAAGTTAGTAGACAGTTCTACTAACATTCAATCCATGGCAGGTTGGCCTGTTGCTTTTGAGTTTGTGGCCGGATGGCATGTCAAGACAAGAGAAGAAACTGCCCCTCAAAGCTTCAGTAACTGTCAGTAAGCCTCACCCCTACAGGTCCCACCAGCCCCCAACCCAACAGTCTTCCAGAGTGACGCCCAGGCCTGTTATACGCAGGCCTGTGAGTAGCCCTTGTCCAAGCCATGGCACTGTGAGTTCCACATTAGCTATCATTGACCTTCTGGCAAATTCTTTTAGCTTTTCTCCTGTTTACTCCAAACTGTGAGGCTCAATGAGGTGAAAGATGACCATCTAAAAGATGTGGTCTCTTAGATCACAATTGTGTCCTCTATGTATGATAGGAAACCTATGGGTTCCTGAACTTATTTGAATGTTTCAAATGTTTTCTTCCCACAATCCGTTGCTTCGGGAGCCCCTACTCAGTTAAGGTCAAGAGGAAGAGATCAATTAATACCACACCTCTATCATGCTAGGTTATTAGAGCAGTCTCTGGGATCCCACAGCATGACACACCAGTCACACTTGACATAGGATGGTTTTATCGTTGAAGGGACAGTGGTCCCCCCTAAGTCCCAGGATTTTCAGCAGTTTCTCCACATTGTGATAGCTCCCTATGTTAATCACCTCAAGTTCCCACAGAAGGACTCCCACAGCCCCCACCTCCTGTGTGGGGGCTGTTAATAGTTTATATTTATAGTTTGACAGCCAGATATACTCATGAGGTACTGGGATTCAGATGTAAGTTTCATGAGAAAAGAAGAAGGCCGTGGGACATTTATTCTGCTGGCTTGGATGATGGCAGAAGTGACGGGTGATGGAGCCAGCTGTGGTGGCAATGGCTTCCTGATTCAGAGGCTCCTGTCTGTGGCAGAGACAGCATGTCTTTGGCAGGCTATTTTGGCAGGATTGTGGACGCTCAGGCAAGAGCCTGTTTCTTCCCAGTGATTTTCTGAGATATTTATAAACCTCAATTAATCCCTTCAGTTTAAACGAACTAGAGTGAAGTGCATTGTCTGCAAGCAAGAGCCTTGACCAAAGCTGGGTTCATTCCCTGAGATGACATTGGGCGTGTCCAGGTGTTGTGGCTGTAGACCTGACTGCTTTCCCATCAGACTGACCTCAGGGAAGGGGACACTCATGTTTTGTTTCTTCAGCCTTTACCACAGGGTAGTCCACATAATAGATTCTCAATTCGTGCTTTAGTTGGGTGCGTTTGCCTAATTGTGTACAGCTGCTTTCAACCGGTTGATATTTATGCTGTATGGAAAGCTGTCTTATAAATTAACATGTTATTGTTACTGAGTGTGTGTATGATGTGTGTAGCAGTGCGTACAGGCCACAGCATACATATGGAGATCAGAGGACAACTTTGTAGTCTGGCATCTCTCCTTCCATCTTTACAAAAGCATCAAACTCAGGTTGTCAGGGCTTCACTAAAAGGGCTTTACCCACTGAGCCATCTGGCAGGCCCACAAAGTCGTTCTTTTTGGGGGGTGCGGTGGGAGGGAGGAATCTAAAATGTATCGGTTTATATGGAATACTGTTAGTTTAGCCACTGTGCTGGGCGCCATGCACGGCAAGTTAATAAGCTATGGTATCATCCGTCCCTTCCTCAGGCTCACACCATTTGCTCCTGCAGCCATGCCTATGGTGAGAAAGCAGCCATGGAAATGCTGCTCAGCCAGGGCACAGATCATATCCTAGGAGCAGTTGTGGGGGCTCCGAAATATCCCCCATTTAACCCGTTTAGCATTCTCATTCCTGTTGCTGTGATAGAAATGTCCCAACAAAAACAACTTTAAGGTAAAAGGGAATAATTCTATCCTCCATTCTAGGCTACAGTGCATCACTGTGAGGAAATCAAGTCAGGAGCTGGAGACAGAGAGACACATCATGTCAGCGACAGAGAGCGCATGCGTGCGCACACTCAGTTCATCTTCTAGGGAATGGAGCCGCCCACGGCTTTAGGCTGGGCTCTCTCACTTCAGTTAAGGTAATCAATACAATCCATGAAGCCTACAGGCCGACTTGATCTGGACAATCCCTCACGGAAACTCTCCCCTATGCGATTCTAAAATGCATCAAGCTGCCAGTTAAATGGAACCATCATTCCCAGAGTCAGTTCTTATTTTTTGGTACCAACGTTGAGGTAAACAGCTTCGACTACCTCCAAAAAGCTAAGACAGCTTCTGAGGCAGAAGTGGAAAGACCTGACTCAGTGGATCTGGGAATTCTTCCAGCCTCCTGTATTGCCCTTTAGTGTGAACCAACATTCTCCTACCTAGCCTGGGCACAGGGCATAGATGCCCTAGCTCTCTGTTTGTTTAATGCAGATCATCACACCAGAGCCGCCTGCACCGAAATCCCCCAAGTTGGAAACAGCTTTAAAGGTCTCATTTCTGCGAGATCTCCCTGCTGAGATGCAGGGTTTCTGTAGATCCAGAGCACTGTGCTGTTGAGGTGGTAATGAAGGAAAGAGGGGGGTGTCCCTAACCTTGAAAGCAGAAAGAATACAGCGTAATCTGTTGACAGGTCGTGGTCGGCTTTTATGTGTCTATTTTCTCTGTTGCCTTGTAAAATCTGCCTTTCTTCAACCCTCCTGGAATCTAGATTTCTTCAGATAATAGTTGTTCTTGACATTTGTCTCTTGCCAGGCACAGGGAGGGAGGCTTTCCCTGACCCTGCCTGACAATCACCCTGTCTCTGCTCAGAGGCAGAAAGAGTGGCTCCCACCAGCAAGGGGCCAGCTGCTGGTTCTGGCCCAGGTTAGACGTTCTCCCTCCTGCCTGCTATACAACTGCCCTCACCCAGGAGTATCAGGTAACTGTCAGGAAGTTCCTCTTGTCCTTCCAGTGCTAGGAGAGACTCATCCTTTGCGGTCCCTATTCCGGAGTTAGTCCCTTCCTGCTCCTTTTCAGTGGCTGAGCCCCAAAGTGTAGAAGAAGTCTATCCATTATGTTTTTGCTCTAATCTTGATTGCTTGGGGGGGGGGGAGAGATTGTGTGATTTCTAGGCACAAACTTAAGGGTACACAGTGAAGTCCATAGCTTATTTCTGTTTGTGAAGGGATCATGAGTCTATGTCCTCTCTTCCTCCCTTCTTCCCTCCTTCCCTCCCTCCCTCCCTCCCTCTCTTCCTCTCTCCCTACCTTCTTTACTTTCTTCACAGGACTTTACTAGACAGCCACAAAACTGACCTTGAAATCATAATTCTCCTGCCTCAGCTTTCTGACCATAGAATTACAGAAGTATGCCTCCACTAGTGGATCCTTTTAGCTTTTAGAGGTTTTATTTTTGTTGTTGTTGTTGTTTGTTTTGTTTTGTTTTGTTTTTTTAAAGACAGTCTCACTATGCAGCCCTGGGTGGCCTAGAATGGCTATACAGAGCAGGGCTGGACTTTAACTCAAAGAGACCCAGCTCTCTCCGTTTGAGAATGTTGGGTTGAGGGTATGCAGCACCTTGCCTGGCCTTTTCGCTAGGTTTACTGTGCACCACCACCGAGCTTTAGAGCAGGTGTTTCTATCACAGCTCATATATAAGGAAACCAAGGCTCAGCCGCCTCCATAGCGACGACGACAAGCTGTCAGTGGTGAAGTCAGCCAGATCTGCTGGGATTCCAAGGCTGCCGTTCTGCCCTGCTGCAGTCCAGGCAGGCCCCCCAAAGCAGCAGCCTGTCAGAAGCAGGGCTCAGAAGCTCAACTGTGTTCTCCCACAGAAAGAGACATCTTCCAAACAGGCCACAAGGAAGCTTCCAGTACTGCAAGCGCTTTTTTCTGCCTCTCTCCAAGCAGCGTTGGCTGCCAAAGAACGAGGTGTGGTTTGACAATTTCATCCTCATGGAGGTGATTTTGAAGTGGCTTCTGGGAGGAGTTAGGCCCTTTGGGGATGACTGCGCCTACTGCATTGTGGGAAAAGGGTCTTGCTGGCTTCTGGATAATTCTCTCCTCTGCTCACTGCTTCCTAACTCCCCCTCTCCCTCTACAAATGGCAGACGACAAAAACTCCCGAAGAAACTTCTCCTGGCTGCATTTGTCTGTATCAGGGGAAATTAAAATACCCACATTTCCATGCTCTGAGATTTGATGCCTTATTTGCATATTTTATTGATTTTCCTCCCTTCTCCTCTCGGTGAGGAAAATGTACCTGTGTGTCAGCATTTACCTGCATTAGCTGTGCCAATCTTTGGCCCTGTTTGAAAGCCCCCCCCCCACGCCAGCCCCCAAGAACCCTGGCGAATGTTGTTTGTTTTGTCACTTTCCCTATAGCCTTTGTTGTTTGTGGTTTCAAATTTTGCCAAGGAAAAATCAGTCTTACAGTCATAAGCATTCAGCTATGAAGAGTCCCTCTGCACACTTTAATTTTTTTTCAAGATCTATAACTTCCTTTGCAAACATGGGGGGTGGGGACTAGCCAACAGAAAGGGTGACGAAGAGAGACTTCTTCCCATTTTCTGGTGCTGTCTACCTGAATTTTTTCTGAAAGTAGCGCATTTAGAAACAGGGCCCAGGTACAAGCAGAGAAGATACGTACACGTCACTCTCACATGTACCTGTGTGTGCACGTTTGTGTTGGTTGGTGTGTACCTGCCTTCATTTACACACTCGGAGGAGAACAAACACCCTCTTTTCAGTACTCTTGACTAGAGGGATTCCCTGCTTGGGTAGTTAGCATTTGTCTCTTAGAAACAAGGAATAAGAAATCCATTTAAAAAAATAATTTAAGCAAGAATAAAAAGAAAATGTTTGAATTATTAGCTCATTTAGTTGGAAAAGCTAAAAGTGGAGAAGTATCAGGCATGGCTGGAACCCAGTGACATACAGTGTCCCCAGGCTTGACTTCTTCATCTATTAGTGCTGATGGTGATGTCCAGGAAGGCGTGTTTTGTCTCATTCCCTACAGCAGATCCAACATTGTAATTTATCAGTTTGGCCGAACCAGTAACCAGTACAAAGAACATAGTATGGCTTCTATGAGAACAGCTTGGTTCATGTGTTCATCTCTTAACCAGTGACTGTGGCCACAGGACAGGGCCTGAGTTAGAATGGAGCTAGCCCCACCTGTACTTCGGGCCTCAGAATGGAAAAGGATGTTTTTCCAAAGCAAAATACAAACTCTTGTTTCCAAAAGAAAAAATGGATGGTGTAGTGTGACCATCCCTGCCCTCGTGGAGCATAGGCTGATATCAGTCCTCATGGGCAAAAGATGGCAGGGCGATGGGGTGGGAGCTGGGGGATGGGGTAGGGGCACGGGGTGGTGTCAGAAGCCCTGTGAGTGTGTGTACAATGAAGAAAGCACACCAGGACTGCTGAGTCCTGCATAGCCATGTGGAAGGGATGGCATGACATGGTTCCTGCCCCTGGAACAGAGCCAGGGCATGGGCCTCCACAAGCGGTGATAGTTGCTGGGTGTGGGGCTTATATATATATATATATAAACTTCATGTTCCTCCTTTGGGAAATATTCTCCCTACCAAGGTTATTGGGGGGATATTGTCCTCTCTTCCAAGACTAATGACTCCATGCTATTGAGAGATAGCCCTCATCTGGGAGCCAAGGCTATGTCTATGTCTCAGAGAAACGGGAAACACTGAGACCTTCAGACTAGCCCTTCAGGTGGAAAAGAACTCTAAACACATGAGTTGAATAATAATAATAATAATTTCTCAACTATGCAAAATATAAGGATGCAATATGGATTATATGAGGGGCTTCACAAATCTAAAAGAACAGATGCAGTTGCACTATGAGCCAGCTTGTCAGAAAGATACAAAGGCAGGCAGATTCCTGAGTTCAAGGTCAGCCTGGGACAGAGCTAGTTTGGGCCTGGGTATGGTGGAAATGGTACTCTCAAGACAGGATCCCACAGAGCTAGCTCATTGTCTGTGCTTACAAAGGTAAGCAGACCTCTGAATTCATGTGCAATGTTTAAAAAAATGTGCTTGCTGTCTTTTTCTAAGAACCAAGGGTCATAGGCTGCTGATTAGTGGAATAATCAAAAGGGAATCTGGCATAATGACTGAATTGATATGTAAATAAAAGACTGGGCTTTTGATCTGCTAGAAATGAGCTATTCAGAGAGTTTTTAGAATTGTATATATGAGGGAGAGAGAGAGAGAGAGAGAGAGAGAGAGAGAGAGAGAGAGAGAGAGAGAGAGAGAGAGAGAGAGAGAGAGAACAACAATCTGGAGAACTGTCTCGAGCAGAACATAGGGCATCAGCTTGTAACCCATGATTTGACTTCAAGATTTTTTTTTTCTGCTGCTCTCAAAAACCCCTTCTCTCAGGAATGCACCCCTTCCCCCCAGGTCCTTGGCCTGGAACCAACTGCAGGGAGGCAAATCAGCTTTACTTGGGGTGATTCAAGGTTACATAATTTCAGGGAACAAGGGTACGTGTGGGGTAGAAACATCCAGGATGGGCAAAGTTCATTGACTGGGGGCTTAGGTACCAAAATGTCTCATTAGCCTGGGGAAGCATTTCAGGAATGTCAGGTGCTAGCTGAATGGGTTCTTATTGGGAGAAAGAGGCTGGACCTGTAATCTTCATCAAAGGTAGGTGACATTCTGCAGGTAGAGGTATAGTGGGAGTTGAACTCCCCAGACAAGGTCAGAGAAGAAATCATACCAATGAAGGGAGTTCTCCATATTGCACCAAATTCCAGAACAGTATCTGGACAATGATAGACTTTGACCTTAACTAGCAGAGTTTTCCCACAGTGCAGTGGTATCAGCTGTTCTAGAAGCTAGTCAACAATCACAATGGTTGTCCTGGTGGAGGCATGAAGCCACAAAAATAGAACAACGAAATGTAGCAAGGGGGGATACATGTTACACCAAGACATGCTTGGTGAAAGGATGTCTTGTTAAAGCAGACCTGTAAAAGAATGTTTTTCTGAAGCAGACACAGGCTTTGCTGTTTTCCTATAGCAGACACATGAAAGGACATGTGATGAAGGAATATAGATATGACTCCATAGACAGTGTGAGACAAGCATTGAGCTTTGGTTTGGTTTACTCTGCCTTGCTGTTCTTTGTTAAGGACACACAGGTATTGGTTCACTTTACATAGCACTGTTGGGCTCTACTTGTGGTCATGCCACCATTGAGAGAAACTTACCAAAGAACTGCTCATGAGTTTCCTTCAGCTGTTTGCCTCTTCAAGGGCCTTAGGCCGGATGGTGAAGCCTTGCAGTTTTTTAGGATTGAAGAACAGCTGCTAGTTTGTGTGTGTGGTGTTTGCTACAGGACTGAACTGCTGACAAAGAGGATCGAGCTCGCCCTCAAAGAACGATTGCCAAACAGGTCCACTTCCCCCATAGCCTAATAACTTTTCTCTTCTACTATCTCTGCTGGGTGGTGGGCTAGAGGAGCGGTGGAACCCTTATTAAAGTAGGTTGTCAAACAGTATAGTCAACTTGACAGGATGTAAGAGACAAAACTCTGGTTATATCTGTAAGGGATTATCTTGACTAGGTTAGTTAAGATGGAAGACTTGTCCTAAATGTGACCACTCATTGAAGTAGGAGGGTGTTCAAGGCTAGCCTGGGTTACATGAGTTCCTGTCTTAACCCTCCCCAGAGCAGCCCCAAGCAAAAGCAAACAAGCAAGCTAACAAACAAATGAAAACAAGAATTAATTATAAGAGGGTCAGAGTGTAGCTCAGTGGTAAACATTTGCCTGGTGGACATATAGACCTGGGTTTAGTTCTCATAACTGCAAAATGGAACTAAAACAGAGGAGGGATGGCAAAAACAGTACTCACATCACACAGCTTGTTAAGGATTAAATGAAAAACACAAAGTGCCTCAAGGAGAGTCTGGTACCACTGTGTGCTACCTATTACAATAACCAGGAGTCCTATTCTACCCCAAAGAGGTATCTGCAGATCAGAAGAAGCCCTGTATCCACAGGGTGGGAAGAGATGCTCTAAACCTCTCACCCCAAGAAGTAGCACACACTGAAAATAGAAATAGCTTAAGAAAGGGCTGTATCATGAGTGGGGCTCCATCATGAGTGGGTAACCTTTTCTCTACCATAAGCTCATGACACATAGAGGGAGGAAAATCCATTTCTGGCCCCACCTAAGTCACAGAAGCCATCATGGGCTGTGAAGAATTCAATTAGTCACTGGTTGCCATGCCAATGCAAGCATCACCCTTCCACCTACTCCACCATCAACACATTTGAATAAGTAACAATGATAATACCATGCACTAAAAAAATGCTATTTTTAAAAAACTTAAATGTACTTCTGTCAAAAGTCTGGTTTTTCAGAAATAATTGCTGTAGGCCAGATAAAGATTTGCATAGGATTCCTAAAATGGGCTGAATATCATCACAGAAGAGAAATATCTGTGGATTATAAAGAGAGTCCTTGAGATTGGGGGACTTGGGATGGGAAGGCAAGGTTCTCCTAATATTCAGAGGTGATAGAGATGACGTTGGGACAGATAGGTCTCAGTTCAGCACCACCCTCCTCACACCCTGCAGCCTGACCCAGGTCCCCAGTCTTCACCATACCCTACCCAAGTGTTAATTGATATTTGTAATTTGATGCTTTGTGGCTACAGCTTTAACAAGTGTATTTTAGGGACTTCAGAATTAGTGTCTCAGAATCGATTCTGAGAAAACCATTACTTACATATAATAGGATTTATAACAGAAAAAGCAAAAATAAAACCAAAACAAAAAATAGATGTAGTCTAAAATATTCCAGCCATTGTGTACCTGTATGCTAGGATGTGGCTGTTAAAAATGAGGTTGTCAGAGAACAGCTGATGATGCAGGAAAATGGTATGTATTGTTAAGTGGAGCAAGCAGGATACAGAGCTGGGAATTTGATGAAATCCAGGTTTGATGTATGCTATTTTATGCAAATATATGCATAGGAAAAACTAGTAGTGTGTTACTCTAAAATGATAATAATGGTTATTTCTGGATAGCAGGATCACAGGTGACTTTTGTTTTTCTTTTGTGCCCTCCTATATCTTCAAAAACCACTTAAGATAATTTTATATTTCTTCTATAACTATATAATATCCAGTCAGTGTTCTTTACACACTGAGGGTTGTTCTGAGTTTGTTGCAGGAGAGTAGGGGAATGCAGTGAGGACTGCACTTGGGCCTTCTGTGTCTAGTCCCCTGCCTTACTTCTTGGATCCCAGCAGTCATGTCTGAGGGGATCAAGTCATGCCTGAGATGACCTGGGCTCTCAAGGGATTAACTATCTCCCTGAGGAGGCATTTTACATGTGTTATTCTGGCCAACCTAGTGCCACTATTAATAGTGGTTCATATCAGTATGCACTTTTTGGTAACTGAGATGAACACAGATGCTGCCCAAGAGGCCTCTGGTATTCTAACAGGAGGTCACCACTGGGCTCCACATTAAATTTCAAGACCAAACAACTCCACTGTTATGTTCTGTCCTATGGATCCCATCCCATCTTCTAGCTCCTTGGAAAACCAAGAAGAGCAAAGTGAAAATCTCTGCAAACCCAGGCTTGATGGTTGTACTTAGAAGTGACCTAAGATATGACTATTTCTTCTATGCTATTTTTGAGAGTATAGGTCTTCACTTATGGGCCCCAAATTTTCTGGCATGAAAAAGCAGACTCCTGGGTTCTGTCCCAGGCAAAACATGATCAACATTTTTGGGTGTGGAAGATGGAAAGAAGTGCTTCCCCAAGAACTGGAGGTGGCAAAGGAAGAGCGCCAAAGGATGAGTCTGGACTGAGTAGCATGCAGAGCCCTTTCCTCGGGATTGGCCGCTCCTCCTTTGGATGCTCAGGTCTAACAACTGAACTCCTCCCTTGGCTGAATGCTGGTTCTCTGTGAGACACATGCTTCCACTCATCTCCCCAGCCTCCCACAGGAAGTTGTCATCTACCTAAGGAGACAGAAGCTGTGGTATGTAATGCAAGGTAAGATATGGAGTTGCCAGGGTAGCGTGAACCAGGTAGGCTTTGCCCGCACAGTTGCTTGAGGTAGTCCTTCCTTCCCTCCTGCCACCATGGCCTACTTGTGTCAGAGACAATAGATGGCCAGTTGTCTACTGAACAAGGATGTAATTTTCTGTGCTTCTTTCAAACTAGGCTTAGTCCCATGAATAAATTCTAGCCATGGGAATGGAGGCTATGACAACAATGATCATAATAAAAATGGAGTAACATTGATTCTGGGCACCTGAAATGGAGTCAGGGGGCATTACTAAGCACATCTTAATCTGTCTTCTGCTGAGCCTTTGAGCCAAGCCATTCTCTGGGATAGACCAAACTACAGTTTGCTTAAACATCGTTTGCTACCCTCTGATACACTGGACCCTGGGTACAGCTGGAGGCAGAGACTGCTGGATTTGATTCTCTTCTGATAAGATAGTCTAAGGCTTACAGCACCTACATTAATTCTTAGCTAATAATAGGCTCAACATCAGAATTTTAGCTTGTTTCCAGGATTCTGTGAGTCTGTGCTCTCCCCCATCGCCATCCTAATTAACTCCAAATAAATGTAATTTGTTCTTGACTGGGTTGATTTCATTCCGGCTCAGCGCCTCTGTCCTGCCTCTGCAGTGTGGATGTGGTATGAGCTGTGTGAGCAAAGTCCACACCAGAAGAGCCATAGAGTAAAGCTTGGAAAGAGCGCTGGTGGTAAGTGCCCTCGCAGAAAGAGCACGAGGCTTGGCAGGAGAGAAAGAAATGTTGGTCATGCTTGAGCTGGTGTTTTCCTGGGTGCCTCCTTGTTGCCGTAAGTCACATGATATCTGGACAATCATCGAGCAGATTGAAACAAAACCTGCAATTTACAAGCAGAAACCTGGTAGTTAGCTGCAAGGAAACTGACTCATCATGGTGATGATTAGGGGCGGGGCCAGCCCAACAGAGGGTGTGGTGCAGTAAGCGAAGCTGGTAGAAAGAAGTATGAAGTTAGTGTGAAATGAGGAAGGAGATGGAAATAGACCACAGAGAGTGGCCGCCACCATCCTCAGAGCCGATCTGGTACTTTTGAGACCAGGTACCTATCTCCCCCTTGAATGGCATAAACTACCTTACATTCTTTTACTTCAGCTGTTGTGAGCTGTGAGGAGTTGGAGTTAACACAAATACCCTTTATTATTACATGACTATATTACATATTTAATTCCTATTGTTATGCTACAGTAAATAATATCATTTTAGCCTTCCAGATCTCAGGTTCCTCTTTCCCTCACATTTTAATATTTCTGAAAAATGGGATTTACTTTTAAATCTCGCAAGTTTCCTCTTGTTAATGTTGAACATGGCTAACATCTTACTTCTTTTCTTCTTAAGTTTTGTATCCATCCTGGGAAGCACTTCTTCCTTGGGTCTTGAAGCCCCAGAGTAAAGGTTTAGTTACCATGCCCACAACAGTGCCAGACACACATGCGGTGAATACTCATGACATACTCATGGAATGAACCTACAGTTAAAATCATGGACTTGTCATACAGAGCTAGACAGTGGAGACCCCTGACTAAGCTGTATCCATCTGAGAACTCAGCTTCCAGATGCAGGGCCAGACAGCTCCAGCCTCAGCACTCTCTCTTCTTCCTCCATTTAAAATGATCACCCCAACACTTAATAGCTCAATCTCCTACCTTCAGACAGCCTTCTTAAAGAGTCACCTTATACACAAGATCTCCACTGCCCTACTCTCCACCCCCCGCCCCCGCCCTATACCAAGTCACTCACCTGCATTCCTTACACTCATGATCCTCAGTTTCTTGTGGGGTAACCTCAGAACTTAGAAGTCTCGCAGGACACAAAAGCAGGACTGTTCCTGTTCTTCATCAACCCTTCCTACCTGATCTAGACAAGGTGGTGACATGATGCTGGCCATGAGTGTCTCCTCTCTTCTCATATGTGTCTCCAGGCTTGAAGACAGCAGAAAGGGTCAATGCATAAACTCTTTGGATCTCGGAACAATTGTCCCATGTCCATCATTGAGGGCAATTGCCACTGAGGCAATGCAGACCTGGCCAGCTGTGCTGACCTCTGCAGAGTCTCCTCTGTATGTGCAGTTGTGGGGGATGCTGGGTGCACAGAAGCATTGAGTGAAGGATGCATCAGGATGAACAGGCACCAGCACCAAAGCTTCCTCCCTTGGGGACTAAGGCTTCTCCTTGGAGTTGTTGCTTTACTCCTTTAGCCTGGATGCAGCTAGCATAGATGCTGCTGCAGATGCTGAGTCAGCCCAGGTATGGTGGGGAGTTTGGGCCTGCAAGCAGCTTCCTTCCAGGGAGCTCCCAATTCTGAAGAACAGAGACATATCTGAGCTCAACTCTTGTCTACAGCTGGAGGGCTGAGGCCTGGACTGTGGGATCTGAGGTCCCAGCTCCTCTTGACTTGGGGGATAACCTGGGGAGAACTGGGGTACTGAATTGTTTTCCTGCCACAGATAGAACAAAGGGAAGCCCAGGCAGGGCAGAGTTTGATCTCATCTTCCAGAAAGATCCATGCTTCTGCCCAGTGTGCATCTGGCTGCCCGGCTGATATTGGCCCAGAGAAGCTATACCTGACCCTGGGCCTGAGAAGGGTAGGGCAGGAAGGCCAGTAGACAGAACAGCTCCAACAATAGGTCTGCAGCAGAAGCTCTGGTTACCTTAGGGCAGTGCCAAGAAGTGAGCTTAGTCACCAGGAGGCCAAGGGCTACCCTCAGGCAGGAATTCTAGGGAGGGACAAGGGGGCAGTGATGTGGATTTTTGGAACACTGTGTCACACATGACCTTGAGAATTGAAGGGATTGTCTGATGTGAGGATTTGGGGGCCAGCTAGTATCCCCTGAATGATCTCATCTAGAGCCCTGGCCAGTCCTGTTTTGGGGTGCTGTGCACCTGCAGCAGGTTTAGGGTGTGAGGACTCTCCAGCTGCCCTCAGAGCTGCCCAGCAGGTTTACAGAATAACAACGGGCCAGCATGGAGAACGCTTGCATATTATTTGCATACAATTTGCACATGAATAGCCTACTCTATCTGTTCCCAGGAAATTTCAAGTTAAATATTAATTGTAACTGCCCTCGGGAGTTTTTATTTTTTGATTTTGCTTTCTCTGTTTCTTCTCACCCACTTGCTGTCAGTGACTCAGATCCCTGTATGGAAGGGGAGGAGGAGGACGCCCCCGCCAGGCTGGAGAAGGGCAGCTGAGGACCAGAAACTGGGGACTTAGGGAGTGGGTGGCTGGTGTAACTTTGCCAAGTGAGAGGCTGGGTATACAGGGAGGACACACACGGGAGGTGCCATTGGCAGGTGCTGAGGAGTCTGCTACACAGAAAGACAGGTAAAGAAACCAGCCATCCGGGATAGCCTGAGGCACTTCCAGTCAGCACCCAATGGATGCCATGGTTAAGTGATTGTTCTGCTCCTCAGCCTGGCACCCTGCCTGTCCTGCTGACTTCTCAGGTCCCCATGCCCCCATCATTGTCACCAGAAGCCAGGACCAGGAGGTTCATGAAGGCAGGACAAGTGTTTAAGAATGACTAGAGAGTGTAGAACAGTGGTTAGCTCCCAGGTTCAGGAGAGGTGAGGTGCCTGAATTGTGATTCTGGTTCAGTAGTCTAATGACTGAGCAACTCTGGGTGAGGGACCATTGTAGGTAGGGTACAGTCTGAGTGTGTCCCTTAAAGGTTCATATGCTAGAACCTTAGTCCCCATTGTAGTGGTATTGAAGGCAAGAGACCACTAAGGGGCAGGCCTATAGAGAGGTAATGAGCTCTTGTAGAAGGACTAATCCTAGCAGTCCAGTGTGGTCTAGGTCTCTGCATATATGGATTAGTGACTCTGAGAACAAATTCTGCAGAACATGTCATCTGCCTTCCTTTCACATACATTTTCTCACTATGTGATGCTATCTGCCATGCTGTGACATGGTCCTCACTAGAGATGAACAGTTGAAGTCCTCACCTTGGCCTTTTCAGTCTCCAACCTGTGAGCTAAATTAACCTCCTTTCTTTATAAAGTACTCAGCACCAGGCATTTTGTTATAGCATCATGAAAAGGCTCGAGGCCATGCCTGGGTGCTCATCCATGAGCCTCAGTTTTCTTTTCTGTAAAATGGAGCTGTAAGCAGTGTCTGCCTTGTGTCAGGACTGGGGGCTGAAATCAGTGGCTGTATGTTAAGCCCTAAACAGCTGAGCTGTTAACATTCACATTCCAGGTTCAGGCTTCCTGGTCCTAGCCTTGTCTAGCATGAGCGCCTCTCATCAGCATTTGATCATCAGGCTTGGGCTTGAACATTTCCTTGAGGTGGAAGCTCAGTAGTTCTCTCCTGAGGGTGGATACACACACACACACACACACACACACACACACACACACACACACACACACATGGCACAAGAGGAGATGGGAGTGCAGAGCTTTTCTGGGAAGCACCTTCTGCTCTTGACCCACCTTCTTTAGAGAGACAGACTTCCTGGGGTTCTTTCTCTTCTGTTATAGCTGAGGGTTCACTATGTCACCTCTTTGAGATACCTGTTTCTGTATCTGCATGGTAAACATGATTTATCATATTCATACCACATACCGCCATGTTTATTTGCAAATAGCAGTGACATAGTACCTTAGTCAGCTCTCTACGACCATAACAAAATACCTGAGATAATTAACATGTAAACGGGCAAGGCTTGATGGACTCACAGTGTTAGAGACTTAAGGCTTTGGATGGTGGCTCCTGTTGCTTCTGGCCTGTGGGGACGCAGCCCATCAAGGTAAGGAATGTGCGGTGGACAAGCAGTGCATTCATAGACTAGAGTTCAGGAAGGGAAGAAGAGACCAGGTTCCATGATCCTTTTTATTTATTTATTTATTTATTTATTTATTTATTTATTTATTTATTTTAGATGAATTTTTTTAATTTTATGTGTCCGAGTGTTTACCTGCATGTATACCGTATGTATGCTTGATAGCAGACGTGGCTGTACCCTGGAGTTATGGGTGGTTGTTAGCAGCCACCTGGGAAAAGAATCCAGACCCTCTTCAAGAACAAGTGCTCTTAACCACCGGGCTATCCCTCCACCTGCCACAAGCCATTTCAAGGAATGTCTTTCAAGGGACGTTCCAGTAACCTAAGGACCTCCCACCAAGACCCAACTTATTTTCTTCCATAGAGATTTAAATTATTTTGAAAATTTCTACTCATGTTTGTTGGTCAGGACGCACACACGTGTGCAGGTGCCTGAAGAGGTCAGCACATTGGATCCCTTGGAGTTGGTTGTTTCAGGCTACTGTAAATCCTTGGACTTGAGTGTGTGTTGGGACCCCAGCTCAGAGAGCTCAGAAGAGCTGGTACTCTTATCAGATGAGCCATCTCTTCAGCTCCAGGCCCTACCTCTTAAAGGTTTCTCCTTCCTCCCAATAGCATCATGTGAAGCCTTCATCCCATACATGGACTTTTGGAGGATATAAATCTCCAAATAGCAGTAACATGGCAAGCAACAGTTTATTTCTCTGGGCTTTTGTGGATCTAGTGCCTGTATGCCTTTAGTACTCCCCTGCATCCTGGAGACCTTTCAATTCTGCAGAAGTTACCTTACCTTCCACCTGTATACCTAGGAACTGCTCATTGCCTTTGGAACAAGGGCACAGTTCCCTCACCCATTAGCTCCAAGCTATATTTCTCCTTGTTCTGCGATATTACCATGCAGTCTGTTTACAGCTGCTATGCCTCTGGCCCATGCTGAGACGAAAGCATATAACTCCCCAGAAGTTGGTATTCTAAATTCCCAAAAGATCAAGACTTTGGGAGAACTCTCTGAGCTGTATAGCCCTGAAGAGTCCCAGGAGACTCAAAGAACAGAAGCCCATCCATACTAGCTGGTAAAATGGTCCCAAGTGGTCACGACCTTTGAAGCTTGTCCAAACACAGTACTCAGAACTGCAAAACTCAACTATGCATCAAAATGGTTATTAGGAAAATGGTTAACCAAGTTGTTATTTTCTTCACATTTCTAGAGAAACATCTCCAGAGTGGAACTCTTGAATATGACATCAGGAGCTGTGGCTTATGTGGCTGCTCGGCTCAAACTTGATTTGGAATGTAGATCAAATCTTTAAAGATGCAAGAGCCATCTCCATCTGGGAAGAGGGGGTCATTGATGCATGCCTGAGCAGGGCAAGGGGCTGACTAACACCGTTGTCGGTCTGGAGGCTTGCTATTCAAAGTTAGCCCCTTCCAGGGCTGATTGACATATTCCCCTCAAGAAGAATTCAGGAGCAACCAGGGAGGGGAGACTTGGTTTGGCCTCATCTGTCTCTTCCACTGCCTCCCAGCCTTAACTTTCCAGTCTCTGGTCCTTAGTCTCCACAAAATAAAGATTTTGCTTTGATCCTTACTTCCCAAACTTAGATCGTCACTGAGGTGTAGCTCAGTGGTAGTTGTATGCTTGGTGCCTAGGTTAGACCTCTGACACACTAGTACCTGTGTACATACATGATTATGACTACTGTTTCTTTAAAGGAATCCTCTATGACACTCTAGAGTCTAAAAAATTAAAGGTACTTCTCTGGCCAAGAGATGTGTTCTCTGTGGATCATCAGATCTAGAGAATCTCCCCACCTGGCCTCTAGAATCTCATCAGCCTGGGAGAGTGAAAAGAGACCCTGATTGTTGCAATTGCATCAATCAGGATGAAGGCTGGCTGAAACCTTGGAGGGCTGGGGCAGCCATGAGGCATTGTTGGTGGCACTTGTCGTATGTGTGTGTGGAAGGCTAGCTGTCATTCTGTGTTCTCCATTTCCTTCCTCAGGGTGTCTAGGTCCAGGCTGGAAGGATGAAGTGGAGACCAGAATGGGTGGGATCTGCAGGATCCTGGGTTGGCTGGGAGGGAGTGCTGGAGAGGTAGGAGGGGCAGGAGGGGGGCAGAAAGTCTTCTCCAAGGATATTAGTGTACAGCTCTTTTAAATGAAAGCCTCCTCCGATGATCTTCAGAGAAACTTATTCAGAGTGACCAAGGGTTGTATATGAACCCTAGAGAGTGGAAAGGAGTTTTCAGGGTCAATGTAAAATCATTGGCTAGAGTTTAAAGTACTGTGAATGCCTGACTTATATGGAGAGGCATTCCAGAAACCCCAGGTATGTGTTGGGCTGGTTCTTACTAGGGAAAGAGGAAGTTGAACTTGTAGGTTTGCCAAGGCCTATGTGACATTCCTCAAGTAGAAGATTGGGAGTCAGGCTCCCCAGATCAGGCAGAGGTGAAGCCCCCACTAAGAAAAGGGAGTCCTCCATTTTGCTCCAAGCCCAGAGGAGCTATCCAGATATGTTAGACTGTGACCTTAAGTATCGAGGTGCGCACAAGCCTCTTCCGGTCAGAAAAGCACCGGGGCAGCTAGGGCGCAGGGTCGGCTGACACTCGCCAGCTACCCACAACACCCGCCACAGGATCTTAAGACTTCTGGTGAGTGGAACACAGCTTCTGCTCCAATCCAATTGCGCGCGGGACCTGAGACTGCATTAGTTAGGGAAGCAGAAACCGGCCTGAGTAGGGCCACAGGCCTCATCCGGCCGGATCAGCGCCGGGGTAGCTAGAGCGCAGGGTTGCCTGACACCCGCCAGCTACAAACAACCCCCGCAACAGGATTTTGGGACTGCTGGTGAGTGGAACACAGCTTCTGCTCCAGTCCAATCACGCGGGACCTGAGACTGCTTTGGTTGGGGAGGCAGAAATCCGGCCTACGTAGGGCCACAAGCCTCTTCCGGTCAGAAAAGCACCGGGGTAGCTAGGGCGCAGGGTCGGCTGACACTCGCCAGCTACCCACAACACCCGCCACAGGATCTTAAGACTACTGGTGAGTGGAACACAGCTTCTGCTCCAATCCAATTGCGAGCGGGACCAGAGACTGCATTAGTTAGGGAAGCAGAAAACCGGCCTGAGTAGGACCACAGGCCTCTTCCGGCTGGACCAGCACCGGGGTACCGCCAGCTACCCACGACCCCCGCCACAGGATTTTGAGACTGCTGGTGAGTGGAACACAGCTTCTGCTCCAATCTTTAAACAGTGACAACGATAACAACTAACCCCAGAGATTACCAGATGGCGAAAGGTAAACTTAATAATATTACTAACAGAAACCAAGACCACTCACCATCATCAGAACCCAGCACCCCCACTTCGCCCAGTCCAGGGCACCCCAACACACCGGAAAAGCTAGACACGGATCTAAAAGCATATCTCCTGATGATGGTAGAGGACTTCAAGAAGGACTTTAATAACACACTTAAAGAAATACAAAGGAACACTGGTAAACAGGTAGAAGACAGTAAAGAGGAAGCACAAAAATCCCTTAAAGAATTGCAGGAGAACACTGCTAAAGAGTTACAAATCCTTAAAGAAAAACAGGATAACCTAATCAAACAGGTAGAAGTCCTTAATGAAAAACAGGAAAACACATCCAAACAGATGATGGAAATGAACAAAACCATACTAGACCTAAAAAGGGAAGTAGACACAATAAAGAAAACCCAAAATGAGGCAACACTGGAGATAGAAACCCTAGGAAAGAAATCTGGAACCATAGATACCAGCATCAGCAACAGAATACAAGAGATGGAAGAGAGAATCTCAGGTGCAGAAGATTCCATAGAGAACATCGGCACAACAATCAAGGAAAATGTAAAATGCAAAAAGATCCTAACTCAAAACATCCAAGAAATACAGGACACAATGAGAAGACCAAACCTACGGATAATAGGAGTGGATGAGAATGAAGATTTTCAACTCAAAGGACCAGCAAACATCTTCAACAAAATTATAGAAGAAAACTTCCCAAATCTAAAGAAAGAGATGCCCATGAACATACAAGAAGCCTACAGAACTCCAAATAGACTGGACCAGAAAAGAAATACCTCCCGACACATAATAATCAGAACAACAAATGCTCTAAATAAAGATAGAATACTAAAAGCAGTAAGAGAAAAAGGCCAAGTAACATATAAAGGCAAGCCTATCAGAATTACACCAGATTTTTCACCAGAGACTATGAAAGCCAGAAGATCCTGGACGGATGTTATACAGACACTAAAAGAACACAAACTCCAGCCCAGGCTACTATACCCAGCCAAACTCTCAATTAACATAGATGGAGAAACCAAAGTATTCCACGACAAAACCAAATTCACACATTATCTCTCCACGAATCCAGCCCTTCAAAGGATAATAACAGAAAAAAACCAATACAAGGACAGGAACCACACCCTAGAAACAACAAGAAGGTAATCCCTCAACAAACCTAAAAGAAGACAGCCACAAGAACAGAATGCCAACTTTAACAACAAAAATAACAGGAAACAACAATTACTTTTCCTTAATATCTCTTAATATCAATGGACTCAACTCCCCGATAAAAAGACATAGACTAACAAACTGGCTACACAAACAAGACCCAACATTTTGCTGCTTACAGGAAACTCATCTCAGAGAAAAAGATAGACACTACCTCAGAATGAAAGGCTGGAAAACAATTTTCCAAGCAAATGGTATGAAGAAACAAGCTGGAGTAGCCATTCTAATATCTGATAAGATTGACTTCCAACCCAAAGTCATTAAAAAAGACAGGGAGGGACACTTCATACTCATCAAAGGTAAAATCCTCCAAGAGGAACTATCAATCCTGAATATCTATGCTCCAAATACAAAGGCAGCCACATTCATTAAAGAAACTTTAGTAAATCTCAAAGCACACATTGCACCTCATACAATAATAGTGGGAGACTTCAACACACCACTTTCACCAATGGACAGATCATGGAAACAGAAACTAAACAGGGACACAGAGAAACTAAGAGAAATTATGAATCAAATGGATCTGGCAGATATCTACAGAACATTCTATCCTAAAACAAAAGGATATACCTTCTTCTCAGCACCTCATGGTACCTTCTCCAAAATTGACCACATAATTGGTCACAAAACAGGCCTCAACAGATACAAAAATATTGAAATTGTCCCATGCATCCTATCAGATCACCATGGACTAAGGCTGATCTTCAATAACAAAATAAATAATAGAAAGCCAACCTTCACGTGGAAACTGAACAACACTCTTCTCAATGATACCTTGGTCAAGGAAGGAATAAAGAAAGAAATTAAGGACTTTTTAGAGTTCAATGGAAATGAAGCCACAATATACCCAAACTTATGGGATGCAATGAAAGCATTTCTAAGAGGAAAACTCATAGCTCTGAGTGCCTCCAAAAGGAAACTAGAGAGAGCACACATTAGCAGCTTGACAACACACCTAAAAGCACTAGAACAAAAGGAAGCAAATTCACCCAAGAGGAGTAGACGGCAGGAAATAATCAAACTCAGGGGTGAAATCAACCAAGTGGAAACAAGAAAAACTATTCAAAGAATCAACCAATCAAGGAGCTGGTTCTTTGAGAAAATCAACAAGATAGATAAACCCTTAGCCAGACTCACTAGAGGGCACAGGGAAAGCATCCTAATTAACAAAATCAGAAATGAAAAAGGAGACATAACAACAGATCCTGAAGACATCCAAAACACCATCAGATCCTTCTACCAAAGGCTATACTCAACAAAACTGGAGAACCTGGATGAAATGGAGAAGTTCCTAGACAGATACCAGGTACCAAAGTTGAATCAAGATCAGGTTAATGATCTAAACAGCCCTATATCCCCCAAAGAAATAGAAGCAGTCATTAATAGTCTCCCAACTAAAAAAAGCCCAGGACCAGATGGGTTTAGTGCAGAGTTCTATCAGACCTTCAAAGAAGATCTAATCCCAGTTCTTCACAAACTATTCCACAAAATAGAAACAGAAGGTACTCTACCCAACTCATTCTATGAAGCCACAATTACTCTGATACCTAAACCACAAAAAGACCCAACAAAGATAGAAAACTTCAGACCAATATCCCTTATGAATATTGATGCAAAAATCCTCAATAAAGTTCTTGCTAACCGAATCCAAGAACACATCAAAACAATCATCCATCCTGACCAAGTAGGTTTCATCCCAGGGATGCAGGGATGGTTCAATATACGGAAATCCATCAACGTAATCCAGTATATAAACAAACTCAAAGACAAAAACCACATGGTCATCTCGTTAGATGCAGAAAAAGCATTTGACAAGATCCAACACCCATTCATGATAAAAGTCTTGGAAAGATCAGGAATTCAAGGCCCATACCTAAACATGATAAAAGCAACCTACAGCAAACCAGTAGCCAACATCAAAGTAAATGGTGAGAAGCTTGAAGCAATCCCTCTAAAATCAGGGACTAGACAAGGCTGTCCACTTTCTCCATACCTATTCAACATTGTACTTGAAGTCCTAGCCAGAGCAATTCGACAACAAAAGGAGATCAAAGGGATACAAATTGGAAAAGATGAAGTCAAAATATCACTTTTTGCAGATGATATGATAGTATATATAAGTGACCCTAAAAATTCCACCAGAGAACTCCTAAGCCTGATAAACAGCTTTGGTGAAGTAGCTGGATATAAAATTAACTCAAACAAATCAATGGTCTTTCTCTACACAAAGAATAAACAGGCTGAGAAAGAAATTAGGGAAACAACACCCTTCTCAATAGTCACAAATAATATAAAATATCTTGGCGTGACTCTAACTAAGGAAGTGAAAGATCTGTATGATAAAAACTTCAAGTCTCTGAAGAAAGAAATTCTAGAAGATCTCAGAAGATGGAAAGATCTCCCATGCTCATGGATTGGCAGGATCAACATTGTAAAAATGGCTATCTTGCCAAAAGCAATCTACAGATTCAATGCAATCCCCATCAAAATTCCAAATCAATTCTTCAACGAATTAGAAAGTGCAATCTGCAAATTCATCTGGAATAACAAAAAACCTAGGATAGCAAAAACTCTTCTCAAGGATAAAAGAACCTCTGGTGGAATCACCATGCCGGACCTAAAGCTCTACTACAGAGCAATTGTGATAAAAACTGCATGGTACTGGTATAGTGACAGACAAATAGACCAATGGAATAGAATTGAAGACCCAGAAATGAACCCACACACCTACGGTCACTTGATCTTCGACAAGGGAGCTAAAAACATCCAGTGGAAGAAAGACAGCATTTTCAACAAATGGTGCTGGCACAACTGGTTGTTAACATGTAGAAGAATGCGAATCAATCCATTCCTATCTCCTTGTACTAAGGTCAAGTCTAAGTGGATCAAGGAACTTCACATAAAACCAGAGACACTGAAACTTATAGAGGAGAAAGTGGGGAAAAGCCTTGAAGATATGGGCACAGGGGAAAAATTCCTGAATAGAACAGTAATGGCTTGTGCTGTAAGATCGAGAATTGACAAGTGGGACCTCATGAAACTACAAAGCTTCTGCAAGGCTAAAGACACCATCAATAAGACAAAAAAACCACCAACAGATTGGGAAAGGATCTTCACCTATCCTAAATCAGATAAGGGACTAATATCCAATATATATAAAGAACTCAAGAAGGTGGACTCCAGAAAGTCAAATAACCCCATTAAAAAATGGGGCTCAGAACTGAACAAAGAATTCTCACCTGAGGAATACCGAATGGCAGAGAAACACCTGAAAAAATGTTCAACATCCTTAATCATCAGGGAAATGCAACTCAAAACAACCCTGAGATTCCACCTCACACCAGTCAGAATGGCTAAGATCAAAAATTCAGGTGACAGCAGATGCTGTCGAGGATGTGGAGAAAGAGGAACACTCCTCCATTGTTGGTGGGATTGCAAGCTTGTACAACCACTCTGGAAATCAGTCTGGCGGTTCCTCAGAAAATTGGACATAGTACTACTGGAGGATCCAGCAATACCTCTCCTGGGCATATATCCAGAAGATGTCCCAACCGGTAAAAAGGACACATGCTCCACTATGTTCATAGCAGCCCTATTTATAATAGCCAGAAGCTGGAAAGAACCCAGATGTCCCTCAACAGAGGAATGGATACAGAAATTATGGTACATTTACACAATGGAGTACTACTCAGCTATTAAAAAGAATGAATTTATGAAATTCCTAGCCAAATGAATGGACCTGGAGGGCATCATCTTGAGTGAAGTAACACAATCACAAAAGAACTCACACAATATGTATTCACTGATAAGTGGATATTAGCCCAAAACTTAGGATACCCAAGATATAAGATACAATTTGCTAAACGCATGAAACTCAAGAAGAATGAAGACCAAAGTGTGGACACTGTGCACCTTCTTAGAATTGGGAACAAAACACCCAGGGAAGGAGTTACAGAGACAAAGTTCGTAGCTGTGATGAAAGGATGGACCATTTAGAGACTGCCGTATCCAGGGATCCATCCCATAATCAGCTTCTAAACGCTGACACCATTGCATACACTAGCAAGATTTTGCTGAAAGGACCCAAATATAGCTGTCTCTTGTGAGACGATGCCGGGGCCTAGCAAACACAAGAGTGGATGTTCACAGTCAGCTATTGGATGTATCACAGGGCTCCCAATGGAGAAGCTAGAGAAAGTACCCAAGGAGCTAAAGGGATCTGCAACCCTATTGTTGGAACAACATGATGTACTAACCAGAACCCCGGAGCTCTTGTCTCTAGCTGCATATGTATCGAAAGATGGCCTAGTCGGCCATCATTGGAAAGAGAGGCCCATTGGACTTGCAAACTTTATATGCCCCAATATAGGGGAATGCCAGGGCCAAAAGAATGGGAATGGGTGGGTAGGGAAGTGGGGGGCGCTATGGGGGACTTTTGGGATAGCATTGGAAATGTAATTGAGGAAAATATGTAATAAAAATATTAAAAATAAAAAAAAAAGTATCGAGGTGCAGCAGAGCTCTTTGGCACAAACTCAGAGGTCTCCTTGCCTGATTTCCTTGCCCTTTCTCCAAAGTTCCCATTCTCCTCCTTTTCTTTTTTTCTGTGGATCTCCAGGCAGTGCCCCACACCCATGCTGGTGCCCTCTGAAGAGTCCCAGCTTAGGAGGATCTCCCTGGACTGGTAGGAGGACAGAACGCCATGCCCTCAACTCCCCAGTCAACTGCCCACACTCATTGAAGAGTAGACAGGACGGAGTCCTCCTTTGAGGGTCAGAGGGAAAACCCAGTCCATTATTTCTTGAATTATTACCTCTATACCCGAGGTACAGTGTCAGTATTGCTGTGATGATGTCTTTTAATGCTCGGGATCATTAAAACCCAATAATCTCTTTGAAATAGCTTAACTGCTTCCTGCAAGGAGATAAAGCAAATAAAACTGTCATTTCAGTGTCCGCTGTCACCATATTGATGCAGCTTTTCTTTTCTCTCTCTTTTAAAATAACTGCATTCATTTTATTTTAGGCCAGTGCATTTATGTCATGCTGGTGGTATATAAATTTGGTAATTAAATCCTGTTATCTTGGCACTGTGGGCAGAATGAGAATCACTTGTGATGTTTCAGAGAGGAAAAATACTGAAGGGAAAGGAAATTGTTCTGTAGTCTTTAAAAATTGTTATTGGGGACATTTTTGTTTTGTGTTGTGTTGTTTTTTTAGTATGAGGTAGATGACATCTGCCTAGCAGAGAGGCCCTTCTGTGAGGAAGTTGGAACTTGTGAAGTTGCTCTTACTTTCTTATCCATCCCAGCTGAGAAGAGTGTAAAATGGCATTAATCCCACAGAACTTGAATTTTGGTTTTGTTTCTTCAGACAGTTTTTTTTTCTCCCTTGTGTAGCCCTGCCTGTTCTGTAGCTCTCTCTGTAGACCAGATTGGCCACAAATTCAGAGATTTGCCTGCCTCTGCTTCCTGAGTGCTGGGATTAAAGGTATGTGTCATGACCGCCTAGCTAGAACTTGAATTTCTAAACTATCTATATCTATGAATATATTCTGTGAATATCTCTGCTCATGACTCCCCACTGGGTCAACCTCAGGCAAGTAACCTTGCACTTCTACTTATATGGGTGTTTGAAGCTGCAATAAAGAGAAATAGAATCCAGTCACTAAGTAAACAAGATTATATTTTATATTTCATATTAAAAAGCTGTGATTTAAAATAACTCCAGAGACACTGAGCAGAACACCAATGCACACGAAGATATTCTTCTTTCTCGTGTTTCTGTCTGCCTTCCTCAGTGGGTTGCCTGCATTTATAACCCAGTAATCTATGATTAAAAACTTCCTGCCTGGACTTCCAGAAATCCCATGCAGACTTAACATTGCCCATCGGGTGTAGAGGATTTGTTTCTTTTACCAGAAAGAAAATATTTTCTAGAAATTCTTGATGAAACTATAATATTTGCCATTTTCTAGAAATCTATCACTTGTTTATTTCTTAACCAGTCTGGCCAAGGACATCATGATTGACTGACATGTACCACAGTGTTCCCCTTCTCCCTGCTGGACTGGTCATGGGACTCTTGAAGTGCACAACCATACAGAGAAGTCTAGATACCAAGTGAAATCTGAGTTTTATTAGAAAGCTGAACAAAGCATACATGGATGTTGGATTGGCAACTGACAGCTTGATACAATCAGCTTGATTCTCTGTCTTTTCTTTGGTAACAATGGAATCACAAATGCCCAAATCTATAATATTGTGAGGACCCAAAAGAGATGAACAAGCTGCTAGTTCCCAACCTTTCTGTCCCAGAGTATCAGTAGGCAGGAGACTTGAGAATGGCTGGCTTCTCTGGAACGATTTGATTATTGATTGTGGGTGTTGTGATTTTTAACTTGACAAGGTCTAGAATCACTTGGGAGGCAAGTATACATGAGAGGGACTATTTAGATTAGGTTAGCATCTGAGTATGTTCATAAGCCATTATCCACAAGAGGTGGAAAAACCCATCCCAAAGGAGGGTAACACCATTCTCTGGGTTTAGGTCCTAGATTACATAAGAGAGAGAAGGGTAGCTGGGCTCTTTTCTTCCCAGCTGCAGGGACCATGTAAGCATCTGCTCCAAGCTCCTGCTCCCTTGACTTCCTCACTGCGGTGGACTGTGCACCCTCTAACTGTGAGCCAAAGCGATCTTTTCTTTTCTGAAGCTGATTTTATGGGGACAATTTATCATAGCAACAGAAAAAGGCCTTTTCCCTATCCAGGGGCCAGGGTTCCATTAAACATGGCATGCATCTGGCCTTTGTCAGTCTTATGGTTTCTTATAGGGTCCCTCCTGTATCTGTTATTTTCTGATACACTCAAGGCTCATGTGGGTGGATTACAGCAGGGACCCTTATTTCTCCACAACAAAGGGTGTCTGCAGCAAGGAATGGTGCAACCAGGGCTCATAAGTAGACCCACCATACTTCATCACCCCTCAGACAAGACAAGGAGCACCTAGAAGGTAAACGAAGGCCTTCCTTGAAGGGTCAGCAAGTCCTTGGAAATTAAGCAGTATGGGAGGCCAGACACTGGAACTTTATAAACTTGGTCAGCTCCCCTATCCTTCCTAAGGGAAGGTCCTTCAAAACCTGAGCCCTGGAAAAGGGAAATTGGCACAGATGTCTGTTCTTGTCTACCCTTCCTATCCTTGACACCCTCACATATAGATATCACTTTTCCAAGTCCTTTGTCCCATATCTTCACCATTCTTGAGAAGACCCCATACTTTTTTATGGGAGGTCAAGGGCTCACCCTGTTCTCATATGTACTTTACTGCCTACATTAGGAAAGGGACTAGATAGATGCTAGTAGAATCTCTGAGGGGCTGGTGAGGAACAGACTGGCATCCTCTGCAGTGGTTGCTTGCTGGGTGTGCCATTGCAGATGGAATGGAAGATTATGATCACGTCGGAAGGTTTCTATGTCCTTGGAAAAAGGAAATATCGTTCTTCCTATTAGGAGTGCATTGTTCTTGCCTTTTAACATAACATTAGCTCCAACCCTTATTGTGCTAAGAATCCTTCGACTTTCTTGTGAATTTGCTATTGAATTACATTTCACAGGCCACAGCCATCAATTAAATGGCTCTTCCTATGGTACCCAGGGGATGACTCCCACTTGGATTGTGCTGTCATGGATTCCTCTCATAAAAGAAGAAGGAATACTCCAGTTTATTTTATTCCCAAAATTTTGTAATTGTGTGTGTGTGTAAGCTAGATGTATGGAGAACATAGCATGATATACTAGAACTCATGAGTAATATGTGAGGTTTGACTAAGGTTCATTAGTGCACAAAGAAGGACATATCAGATTACATAGCAGAGAATAAAATTGTGTGTGTGTGTGTGTGTATGTGTGTGTGCATGCACACAGGTACATGTGCGCACCACAGCATGCTTGAAGGTCATAGAATAACGTGAAGTTCTTTCCTTCTACCTTGCAGGTTCTGGGGACCTAGCACAGGCCATCAGGCTTGGCAGCAGGCACTCTTATCCACTGTTCCATCTATGTTTTTCTTATTTTATTTGTTTTTCAACACAGGTTTCTTTGTGTAGTCCTGGCTGTCCTGGAACTTGCTCTGTATACCGGGCTGTCTCTATCTCTTGCATGCTGGGATTAAAAGCATGTGCCACCACTGCCTGGCTTGTGCCATCTATTTTTACCCACTGATAAGATTTTTTTTTTTTTTGAGGCAGGGATTCTCAGTGGGATCTGAGACTGGCTGGCTGGGAAGCCCTAGGGATCCTTCTTTGTCTGCCTCCCCTGTGCCAGGATTGTAGGGCTGGCAACCATACCTGCCTTTTTACTCAATGGCTGGGTTCTGAATGCCCATCCTCAAGCCTACACAGCATGTGTTTCACTAACCTAGCCACCTCCCTCTTCCTAACTCTTCCAATGTTTTTTGTCTCTAGTTGTTAGACAAAATAGAAACTTACATGTACGATTTAACAATATTAGATTTGCATATAGCATGTTAGCCTGTAAAGCCCTGAGATATTCAGCAAAACTTATTAGAATTAAAGCATTAACTCCACACAAGGTCCACGTAAAAGCAAGTTTTATGAAAACCAACATTCCCACGCCCTTGGGCTGCTTAGCCAGAACAATTAAGTGAGGAACCAACCACACTGTTTCTCTTGAAGACCTTCCTTCTCCCTCCAAGGAATCCAATTGTCACCGACACATTAGGCTAGTGGAGAGACTCCACAGACCCCTAGACTGCTGGACTATGGCTGCCTTTTGGCTCTGTTAACACCCCACACTTACCGTGTTTATTGGAATCACCAAGTCCCACTTAGCGATAAGCTTAGACTGTAAGCTTCCCTGAGCCATGGATTCAGGATACCTGGCTCACCATCAAGGACCCATCATCCTGAATCCTGTTTTTGGACAAAGTAAACAATTCATGAAATAGAATATCACTTGGAAACACTTCGTTTTGCAGAAATACGCGTGATCCCCTTGAAGAAAACCTTGCAAACTTCCTAAAAGATAGAACTAGCTAGCTCATGCATGACTCAGTGTCTCGCCCTTATTCTTCAAACAACAATTCAGACATCAGATACTACGGACTAATGTCCCTCAGAAATATTTAGGAAAATAGAATGATCCTAGAAAGAAACTATCATGAAGCAGAGTTCCAGAATGCTAAAACATGAGCTCCGTGATTGATATCGTTGCTTCATCTATAGGTAGTCTTTCTCACACAGCACAGTGGGCCTCTCTCCTTCCTGTAGGGCTTAGGAGGCAAGTTCTTGTAAGGGTATAAGGAAGATCTAATCAGGAAATCACAGGGCAGGTGATTTTCCCAGTTTTCACACCCCCCTCCCCCATTTTTTCTTCCAGAAAGCAGCAAGAACAGCTCACTGTGGCTGGGGAGAGGCAGGTTCCCAAAGGTTCTTAGGCATTTGGCATTGTGATGATTTTGTTGAAAAATGTCCCCACAGGCTAATATATGTGAATGCTGGTCCTTAGTTATCAGTGTTGATTGGGGAAGGTTATGGTACTTTTAGGAAGTAGAGCCTTGCTGGTAGAAACATGGCACGGTGGGTAAGCTTTGAGGCTTTATAGCTTTGCTCCACTTCTGGTTCTCTTTCTGCTTCCCGTATGTGGACAAACTGTGTTTTCTCTGCTTCTGGCTTCTGTCCCCATGCCTTCTACACTCCACCCCACTGGAACCCTTTGGAACCTGTTGGAAGCCCAAATCAACCCTCTCTTCCTTAAGCTGGATTCTGTTGCTTTATCACAGCAACAGAAAAGCAAGGATGCCTCTGAAGCCCACCAGGCTCCCCGGGTCTGCCCCTAGGAGACTCCTCTCCAAGTGTCTCAGTCTCCCCATCATCCTCTGTCCATTATCTCCATGATCATTGCCTTGTTGCAGACTACAGAGGGGCAGTATCACCAGGAAGGGTAATTCTGTTCTTTGCATCTCTGGAATCTTCCAGGAGGGTCTTGCTGGCCTCTGTAGCTCTTCTAGACATCTAGTAGAGTCTAAAAACCAAGAGCATCTCACTGTGAATCAGACTCCATCTTCTTGTGAAGTATCTGCTCTTTTGACTTAGCTGGAGTTCTCAACGGAATGACCCAAGAAGAGTAAAACCAAGAGGAGTATTTGAATATCTCACTTTCAACTGAAGCAAATCAGTGAGCCCATAATTTGCTCGCTCTGTGAGCACTAGTGGCATTCCCTCACCTCAAAATCTATCTCCATTCAACTCCCCATATAAATATGGCCACCATGCCACCTTGTTTTGTCCTTGAGGCTGGTGCATACATCTTAAGCTACAATTTCGAACTCCGGCCTGTGTGACATTTAAACCCATTAGAAAGGTTCATTTGATTACTATGAAGTCTTATCAGGCAACCCTCCTGAGTTGCTCACAGGACATGGAGCCATAGATGTTCACACTGACTGCAGTTTCAGTGATATTTTTAAGCCAGGCCAGGAAGATAATTTCCCCCTTTGCTATTTTTGCTTCAAAAAGACTCCAGCTTAAAATGGTGGATGACACCAGGAGGTGAAAGCCCAACTTGGCAGAACAAGAATCTAATGAGGGTGTCCAAGGTCCAGGAGGAAGAGGGGTGTCGAGGCAGGATTGCTTCCCTCCACCTCTCTTGAGGAAGCTGACACCCTCCTATCTTATTCCCACGCACTCCTTTCCCCACACTTGGGGGACTTCTGTTTTCATTGTGTTTATCTGAGGCAGACCTTGTTATAGAGTCTTGATGATCTCTTGTTCACAGAGAACTATGACTCTCCTGGGTCTGGATCTGGACTTGGATGCAAGAGAGAGCTGAACTGAGATCGGCATAGGCTACCACTGGCTGATACCTTTCCTGTTTGCTGTCCTCCAGCCATCCTTGTGTGCTAGTCCCAACCTACATATCAGTAGGTCGCTCCTTCTCACCAACGAAAGCTTCAGAAGTCTGGTGTGGCTGGGAATGTGCATAGGACATAATAGGAAGAATAGGATCTGAAATGCCAGGCTTAGATCCTTGCAATCACATCTACTCTCTGGGTAACTTTGACCAAGGCATGTAGTCACCCCTCCCCCACCCAGGGTCAGGCTTCTCCCATCTACACAAATGGAAATAGAAGTACCTACCTCCTTGGACGACCTCCTGAGGAATGAGACACTATACACTTAGCCCCGGGTCTGCATTTGCTATCCTCGTAAGACATATGTTCCATGGGCAGGAGCTACCTGCATCAGCTGAGAACTGATGGAAAGCCACACAGTCCTATCTGCCTCATCTGGCTCTATATTCTCCATAGAGACCCAGCCTCTGAAGCTCCTGAGACAGTCACTCAAACAGTCAGGTGGAACAGACCACAGGCCATAGATCAGATCCTTCCTTCATGCTTGTGTTCACAGAATCACACGGCTGGCAGGCTCGTCTCAGAGTGAGAAAAGACTGCATCGCTATGATCTATACACACCCCTATGTGGATTAAGAAGCCAGCCAACAGCTCCTTGCCAAAGAAAGAGCTGAGCCATTTTCTTTAAGGATATATTTAGACCTGACACGGGACTTCAGTCTTTGCAGAGCTGAGGGACCCAGGTCTGACATCACAGACTTCCCACCATAGCTGTCGTTTTGACAGGTGAGTGGAGGCAACTTTCAGAAAGCCTTGTTAATTTTGAGGTGAAATAGCGGGACTGACACTTGTGGTGACGCTCCACAATAAGGCCATTCAAATCGCTTTCACGAGGGTGTGGATGGAAATGGAGTCTGATGTCTTCTGAACATGTCGCCACTAGATCACATTTAATACTTGTTTTGTGCCCATCTCTCATTTGGTGACTTATCTTTGGATACCAACACATGGTGCCTATTAATCCCATGGACAGGGAAGATGGAATTAAGGGAGACTCAACCGCTAAAGGAAGAACTTTCCATGGATCCAGAGACTGGCTAGAGTTTTTTTCGGAGCAAGCATTACCCGAGGGATGTTGAATACAGTTGTTAGTCCACACTTTCCTATCTCTTTAGCCTACCGTGTACAGCACTGAATGTCTGGAGATGAATTTCATGGAAAGTGAAAACAGAAAAACCAATCCCATATCTGGCATTTTTACAAGAAGACAAACAACTAGCTATGTCTTGCAGTTTGGGGAGCGGGTAACTTTTCTTTTTGATTTTTATCCTTGGCGCTGGCAGCAGGGTTGGATTAGGACCACACTCGGAGTCAGATTTGTTCTCCGTTACCAGTCTTGCTTCTTCCTGAGTCACACTGGCCATGCAGCCCAGAGACGCTGGACCAGGTCCTTGCTCTGTCTTCTCTTTGTTTACCTGCTCACAGGGCAGGTGGTGGCTTCTTCTTCACTCCAGTGTCCTTTGGAAAACTACAGCACCTGCGGGGCAGAACATAGGCACGTCTCCGCCTTTCAAGTCTCGGTTCTCCAAACCTTTCTTCCGAGAACGGCAGGTTTCCAGCTGCCATAAGGCGCTGACTTGCTTGATTTCGGCAGGAATCCTATACATCTACAATAACATTACTGTTGTTGTTGCATATGCTTAAGACATACCCAGAGCTGGAACTCAGTGGAAATGCATGACCCATGCCACCTGTCTGCTGTATCTGTGACTCAAATCTCTGTGCATATGGGAATATGTCTACATTTGCCTTAGTCAAAAGCACGTATGGACCATGCACCCTTCGTTAGCCTCTCTTGTCACAAGCACCAAAAGTGAGGAATCCCTGCTTTAAAAAAAGGCTTGGAGATGGCTCAGTGGGTGAAGACATTTGCCCCCATGCCTGATGACCTCCTTTGGATTTCTTGAACCAACATGGTGAAAGGAGGGAGAGTGATTCTAGCCACGTTTTCCTCTGACCCGCACATATCCACTGTGGCATCCAGGCATACATATAAACATACAGAATAAATAAACAAATGTAATACAATTCTTGTAAGTTTTAAGTGTTTATAAAATTAATAATTAAAGAAACAAGAACAAAACCAAAACCCTTTTAACCCTGCCAACACCTAAGGAAAGTGCTAATGGCCTCTCCCCTCTGGGTATCACTTCATGTGTTGGTTCTTTGAGCTATAATCAGTCTTGCTTTCTCACCCTTCATCTCTTCACCATAATACATGGTGTTCCCTGCCAGTTTTCACTTCCTCTATCATCCATCCATCTCTATCTTCTAGCTTATCTATATATTTCCATCTGTCTGTCTTTATACATCTCCA